>NW_025963846.1:28260273-28894273 GCF_023055435.1 Haliotis rufescens | reverse complement strand
CACACATGTCCAACTCGGCACAAGGAATTGGGGGTATCTATAAACAATGCCCTCTCCGAACAATCCTGACATGGAATGCAATACACACCAATGTCACTCTGAATATAGACGCGAAGTTGTTTGCGAACATTTAGGCAGGGACCACGTTATTCATTCTCTGTGAAGAAACCGCATATGAAAGTATAGATAAAAGGTTAGTTAGTTTTTTACCCCTACCGGCAGTGGGGGTTTGTAGCTGCGTGCTCACTGTGAGGGGGATATCTGGCTGTGTTTTCTTAAGTCTGCGGGATATCAAGAACTAACATTAAAGCGAAATCTGGCCTTTAAGCGGCACGTGTTGTAACGCTGGAGAATACATGAAGTATAGGCGAGACACACTGTTGAGAGTTCACAGAACGAACTGCCATACACGCATGCAGTTTCATACTTCCTCTTGGAAATGATAAACAGAGACTACTTGTCGAGTGTTTCGGGATTGTGAATATCATGTACACACGTATTTTGCGAGTCCACGGCAACCTCAATTGATCTATTCTAATTGACGTTTCCAACCTATTTATATCACGAGGGTAATCGTACCTTTCTCCAATCATCAAATTCTCATTTATGTAAATCTGAGTTTAAGGCGGAGAAAGAAGAGAGAGAGGGGGAGAGGGGTGGGAGAAAGAACGGGGGTGGGGGGGTGGGGGGGGGTGAGGGAGAGAGATAGATAGAGAGAGACAGAGAGAGAGACAGAGAGAGAGAGACAGAGAGAGAGAGAGAGAGAGAGAGAGAATGCCCAGTGTCTCCCTAGACAGTAACGCCGCAGTACCGCCGTCACAATTCTCACTCATGTCGTAATCGAACCTTGGTCTTTACGAGCGGAGCATAACCCTATGTGCTAGCGAACGAACGTGAAACACCCGACACGCGATGTTAATGTGACACGTTCGATGTTGACCTCGTTCAGAAAATACAAAAATATATATGAAAAGTTACATAATAACTATTTTAATTGTATAAGTATACACATTACACATAGCCCAGTAGCTTAAGCACGCCGTAAACAGGGGTTCGACTCCCTACATGAGTACCCAGCCCTGTGTGTACTGACAGAAAAACGGCGTAAAATCCTACTCATTTATCAGTAAACGCTGATCGGACCGACAAATTTAAGCCCAACGTTTCTGCTCGTTTGACCCAGCAAGATTCGTTCAACACCACTCATTCTCTATGCTGAAACGTTTGTGTGATCTAACCCTATACGCAATAATCTATCTTCGAAAATAGCAAATGGGTTTTGTGAAAACATTTTACGTTGCAATAAATTTTCGAGTAGATTCAACGCAGGGAGTCTTTTGTTTCCAGCTCGGCGACGTGGCTCGCCTTCAGCGAAAGGTCGATATGCAGAATAATTTTCTCAACGTGTATATTGTAATCCTCAACAATGCTGCTTAAGTCTCATTCACCGAGCACGTGTCTGCACAATGCCTTTTACATGTATGCGTGTATTCGCCTATTTTACAACTGTAATGTACTGTGTGTTTATTCTAATTTCATTTTAAAGTATCTTTTAAAGGCCGATCTTTGCCCCCTTCATACGTGAGAATATGTTTGATTTCGCGCCTCACAAAACCCCTATCAGACTTACATGGGCAAGTTTAGAATGCTTGATACTGGGTTGAACACGGCGTTCCTGTATAATGTGACAATGTCGCCTTAACATACAGTAACCTGTTACACTGAGTGAGTGAGTGAGTGGATATATTACCGCTGTTAAATTTTTAGTCAGCCACAAAACGACAGGTACGTGGCTTTTCACATGGTTAAAAAGATACAGTGAGAGACCTATTTGGCGACAAAGCTTATACAAATACCTTGTTTTCTATAGTGGGTAAACGTGTAGCAATAAAACAATTGTCCACATACGCATAAAGCTGCTGGATATAATATTTTATAACCTATTGTGTATATTCTAAATTCGATGTCACCCTGCACATATCTTCATTTGCGACTTTGACAACGGCGATAGGAAGCACCAACTCCGACAGACGCCACGTTGTAGAGCGTTACAGCTTCCACCCTGCTCATGCTTAAACACCTGCAGTACAAAACACAAACCCCACAAACAACTTTAAATGTATAGTTTATACACGTTATGCCACGTAACAACCCGACCAGAGCTGTTGTGTTGACGGCGGGCTGTTATCGGTGCCACAGCTGCCGAAAGCATCTATGAGTATGGTAAACCTGCAACGCAAGGCCCACTAAGTTTAATTGTGATTACCGGAGGCTGATAAGATTGGCGATGCCAAGTTAGCTATTCAATGAATGAATAATGAACTCTAATTACACGGGGTTACATGGAGGGAGGTTAAGGTGTGGATGCGGGCACAGATAAACAACGGGGCACCGGTGTAGCTTGAAGGGTTCTCGACACCACGAGTTTAGACGCCATGTTACACCAATATTACAGGTTGAGGTTAGTGAAACAAATACATAAGTGTTAAATGTACCGTCCTGTCTAATATGTACCTTATTACCGAGCAGTGATCACCGGCGCCGCAAATGGCGATGCGGGGTTGCATTATTAAGCATGCAAGGATCCGCTGTGAGCGGGTTCGGATCCCAGATTGGCCTGATTATGTCCCCTGGCATGTCAGCGCGCCCCGTGCTCACCATGAAACACTAATGTCACTCTGAATATGGACGCGATGTTGTCCGCGAACATTTAGGCAGGGTCGACGTTATTCGTTGTCTGTGAAATAACCGCACAGGATAGTTTCAGATAAAAGATCAGTTAGCTTCACCGACCTCGTGAACGTCTAAATCGACGTCACTTAGGACATTCTACCCACGTTAAACAAACACTACGCGCTGTGACTGAAATACAGCAACAGCGGCTATATACGCAACTATGTGGTTGTATATTGTCGATGGGCTGTTTTCAAACATGTGGATACCTGAAGCTCCACTGCAGTACTATCATAAAGATATATCTGGCCATGTCTACATGTGTATCTCCAGAAATTGAAGGTTATTCACTCGTGAGTTTCTTGTTCCCGAAGAGACATTAAGTCGTATGATGTTTCCAGAGACTCACGAAACAGCGCCAGGAAGCGACATACTCACCATCTACTTGTTCTGTCGGCGGGTCGGTCGGGTAGCCTTGTGGATAAAGCGTTGGCTCATCATGCCGAAGATCCGGGTTCGATTCCCGACATGGGTACAAAGTGTGAAGCCCATTTCTGGTGTCCCCCGAAGTGATATTGCTGGAATATTGCTAAAACGGCGTAAAATCAAACTCACTCATTCACTGTTCTGTCAGCGGGGAGACACTGCCAAATGTTTGTATCTGTACTGTCTGACAGAATAACGACACTCTACACACAAAACAACAACAGTCGTCAGTAGTAAGAGAGTAACGCGAGATATACGAAGTGTATTTGCAATGTACGAAGTTTCCTTAATTAGTTTACAAGAGATGAATAAACATTGAAATCAGGTGACAGGTTTTGTTTCTTCCTCCATCGTATGCCGTAGGAGAACTAAGTGTTCGGCCAAGTGCCCATCCCCGTCTGTAGTGCAATACTATGAGTGAATGAGTGAGTGAGTGAGTGAGTGGGTGAGTGGGTGAGTCGGTGAGTGAGTGAGTGAGTGAGTGAGTGAGTGAGTGAGTGAGTTAAATGACATATATGACATATATGAATGCACAATGCCATTTAGAAATTTGTTACATTTGGGATAACAATTTCTTAGCAATGTATAGATTCTTGTACTTTGTTTGGGTTGAGTCCCGACCAAATGGCATTGTGTGTTCATAGCTTTCGGCCATGGGAGCCGTGCCAATTTAGACTTGTCAGAGGGGTACACAAAGTACGTGATCTAGACTACCAGTTGTCGGACTTTCATTTGTGTGGAAGTCTCGGTGGCCTAGTGGGTTAGATCGCTGTCTTTGTGTGCTGGCGATTAGATGCCTCACTCTGGCAGTGTGGGTTCGAATCCCGGATGGGACTCAACCCTAAAAGTACTAGAATCTGTACTTTACTCAGAAAGTGTTATCCCAAATATAACATTTGTTGCAGTATAGGGCTGTATCGTAGCACCACCGCCTCATGCTGTCGGCGATATTCCTTGGGATGTAAGAACACAAGAGGTGGATAAAACAAGTACTCGTTATTAACAGCTGTGAAGATCATCTACTTATAATTAGTTACCTTTAAGGTTTAGGTAATATAATATTTTATAACCGCAAAACTACATAAATAATTTTCCTGAGTTTCTTTTCAAGGACGTAAACATAGGCGTTGGGATCATGTCTCGCTGACGCACCAGAGAGTGCCGATAGAGGTGAGGTGAAATTGGGTTTAACGTCGCGTCCAAGATTATTGCACTTATATAGCGACGTGCATGCACGTGTATGTGTGTGTGTGGCTGCTTGTACTAGTCCGGACTGATGCCGATTTATAGTGCTAGCTCACTGAGATACCATGCCGCAGTTTAACATGAATACCCCACTCAGACACAGTATACTGACTCCGAGCCGACCAGTCCTTGTTTTAGCCCCTTAATGCCGAGCGCCAGACAGGGTAACAACAAGTACAATCTTTTAACGTCTTTTTGTATGACGCGGCCCGGGATCGAACCCTGGACCTTCCGCTCTCCGGGCGGACGCTCTACCACAAGACCACGGAGGCGGTCGAGTGCCGATAGAAAGGCATGGTCTAAGTATGCAGCCCGTCTGTCAATACACACACGGTATAGAGGGGTAGGTTAGCCTATTGGTTAAGGCGTTTGCTGAGGACCCGGGTTCGATTTCCACCCTAGGTGGGATGTGAAAAGCCACGCACCTGTCGTGTTTTGACTGACTATAAACTAAACAGCGGCGTAACAATTCACTCACTCACTCACTCACTCAGTGTAACAGGTAACTGTATGTTAAAAGCTGTCGTTTTATTGCTGACTAAAAATTAAACAGCGGTAATATATCCACTCCCTAACTCACTCCCTAACTCACTCACTCAGTGTAACAGGTAACTGTATGTTAATAGCTGTTGTAAAGCCTGTCAAACTCGCTGTGCAGAGTTGCGTCCCCTACCTAGCCAGGATCCGCTGGTATTAAGTTCTAATCCCAGAGTCCCTCCAGCTATGATCCTTGGTTTGGCAGCACCTAGCATGTTGGTATCAGGGTCTACCACCTGCGTCACTTCATGCAGTCCTCCCACATTAAGGCGACATTGTGACATTATACAGGAACGCCGTGTTCAACCCAGTGTCAAGCATTCTAAACTTGCCCATGTAAGTCTGACACGGGTTTTGTGAGGCACGAATTCAAACATATTCTCACCTATGAAGGGGGCAAAGATCGGCCTCCATGAAAAGATACTTTAAAATAAAATTAAAATAAACACACAGTACATTACAGTTGTAAAATAGGCAAATACACGCATACATGTAAAAGGCATTGTGCCGACACGTGCTCGTTGAATGAGACTTAAGCAGCGTTGTTGAGGATTACAATATACACGTTGAGAAAATTATTCTGCATATCGACCTTTCGCTGAAGGCGAGCCACGTCGCCGAGCTGGAAACAAAAGACTCCCTGCGTTGAATCTACTCGAAAATTTATTGCAACGTAAAACGTTTTCACAAAACAAACCAGTGATCGATAGTATGAGCAACGTCCCACGTCATCGGGGTCGGATGACACGCAATCAACCAAGTCACCAAGCCTGACCCCCGATCCATTATGTCACCCTAACTACTGGCAGAGGTTGCTGAGGACAGACCCGTTAGAAAAAAAACAAGTCAGACAACACATTCTAGATTGAAGTACATTTAAGTTTGATGAATACTATCGATGAACAGAACTATATATCGCTTTAACAATTGTAACAATGTTTCAGTAGGATCACGATTAGGTAAGACGGAATGTTTAGTACACCTGGAATCGAACCCGTGTAAAGCGCCTAAGTATAGCACTCGTGCTACTTGGCCCAGTTACCCGAAGAAAGGCGGTTAATACAAGAATGTAAAAGTTTCGGACGGCGTCACAGACCTCTGAGTTTTTTCAGATGGTAAAAATAATTGAAAATATGTACAGGTTGCAGCTGATTTAAAATCATATATGGTTTGTTTGTTTGTTTGTTTGTAGTTTAACGCCGCACTCAGCAATATTCCAGCTCTATGACGGCGGTCTATAAATAATCCAGTCTGGTCCAGACAATCCAGTGACTGACATCATTAGCACCGATCCATGCAATTGAGATACGATGACATGCATCAATCAAGTCAGCGAGCCTGACCACCCAATGCCGTTAGTCGCCTCTTACGACAATCATAGTCGCCTTTTACGACAAGAATGGGTTGTTGAAAATCTATTCTAACCCAGATCTCCACAGGTCAAACCATATGTGGTATTGTGAAGTTGGTTTGTATGTTGTTTTACGCCGCACTCAGCAATATTCAAGCTATATGACGGCGGTCTGTAAATAATCGAGTCTGGACCAGACAATCCAGTGATTAATATCATGAGCATCGATCCACGCAATGGGATCGATGACATGCATCAACCAAGTCAGCGAGCCTGACCACCCGATCCCGTTAGTCGCCTTTTACGACAAGCATAGTCGCCGGATCTTCACGGGTCAAATCATATGTGGCATTGTGAAGTAGAAGTGAGTGTACGAGAAAACATTATTCATGTTATGGTGTTCTCAGATTGTGGTATTTGTGGGTGTTGCGATGGTGTGCATTAATTGTGTATTTATACACCTGATCCCGACTTGAAGCTCGCCCCCACTTCAGCAGCTGTGAAACTAGCCTTGCTCAAAGGCTGTTCTTAAAGAAAGGTCTATGGATGTATGTAATTCTATCCTCCTAATAGGCAAGTCTGAATATGTGGACAGTAGACTCCAGTCTCTTTTAGGGACAACTTGTTCTTATTATTTACATAATCTAGAAATTATGATTTAGACTAATACTTATTGCCTTAGAGACTTGTGTAAGTCTACTAGGAAACAACTAAAGCAGGAACCAAGTCGTCCTTGGGATACTGGGCTTCACTGGGCTCGCTCCCATACTTCAACCGCTCGGAAAAACGAAAACAAATAAATGTATTTCATTAATGAAATATAAACAGACAATAAATGCCTGACGCAAACTCCGGTCCCCCTTTTATCTAGACATTACTCCTACCCCGCCCGGTAATACAGCGACCGGGACGATTTGTTGCCGAGAGTTTGGCTGAGTGAAAGCAAAACAAGCAGAACTGACGAGCGCAAGCGCTGAAGACGTTTATAACCAGTCGGGATGGAGTGAATCGGCTGGAACCGCGGACCGAGGCTTGGTATCGCCCATGTTCTAACGAAGATTGTCAGAGAATACACGATTATTTGTATTTGTTAAAAAACTGTTGTTTTATTCATATGCATTCTCTAACACAGACAAACATTAAACTGACATTCTGTGTATACGATGTAACTCTCCTATGGTCCCCCAGGGCTTCCATAGCTCGTGACTGAGGCGAGATGCCGGTTTTGGGTGGCAACGAATTAACGTATATAGAACACCCTCAGTCTTCTCCAGATTTGTTTGCGCTGCAGCCATCGATATTCCAGCCATATCACTTCATCCTTAGACACGAATCAGTTCCAGACAATCTCCGATCCCTGCTTCAGTCGACTTTTGCGAAAAGCACGAGGCAGTGGGGAACTTTTCTAGCCGAGGGTCAAACAGTTGGGTGCTGGGATACCGTACTCTCTGAATGAAGCGCCCTGCACGTGTAATCACCGGGACCAACTCTGTTCCCCTGAGACTTGTGAAACATCGAGACATTTAACAATATAGGTGAAATGGTCTTCGGAAATGAATGTACTCGGCGCTTATTAAAGGTTTTACGGTAATCGCAAGGACAGATCACTCTCAGCTTATTTTGCGCTATCGTCCCCAACGGACAACGACGTCTGTTGTTACGTCACTTCCGGGGCGGCCGTCATATGACTGGAATATTGCTGAGTGCGGCGTTAAACAAAAAACAAACAAACAAAAACGAACAACAAAAGAAACAAAACAAACAAAACACTTCAGGGGCAATTCTACAAATTGAGGGCAACTTTAGAAATTTTTAAGTCTTTGAAATGCATTTATTATTTTAAGCAGCTCGGTTGGTTGAGATTTACAACACTAAATCCTCCATTTGCTAAATATATGAAGTCAACACTTCATGTATACATTTAGATATACAGTTGTTCTGAATGATTCATGAACAGGTACTCGGGACTCCACCACGGGCGTTTGTCAGCATGACATTATCTGTCTTAGAAAGTCAAGCGATGATGTTTAGCCTTTGAATGCCCCCAGCTGCCGTAGGGTGTGGGTTGGGTGCGTGGGTGGGGTGCGTGGGTTGGGTGCGGGAGTGAGAGGACAGAGGTCACATATATACACATGCACAAAAGTTAAGCGCCACCCACAATATTTGTGAGCTGTTACTTTTGGCACTTAATGATGACTATTATAACGAGATGTACGATTGTTATAAGCCGTATGTGTAAACCTCATGTGATGCAAAAGTTGTCCCAAAGCAAGTTTATCTTGTGTTCCAAAAGAATATGAGCAGAAAGGAATTTTACCGAAGACCAGAAATTGAAGGATTAGAAAACATTGAAAAACGTTTTTTGTCATGTAACTGTCATGATATCAGCAGACCATATCAGGTGTCACATAGACACCCTAGGGAGTGCAGAGCCTATTGCAAGACAGAAACGTCAGTAACGTGTGTATGATCCACGGATATTGACCACAGCTTCAACCCTACGCCTCATACTCATTACAAGTCGTTGAATGCTTCTCGGAGGCAAACGTATCCATTCTTCATGAAGTGCGGCTTCAAGTCCAGCGAGATTTTGAACTGGGGGATCACGATGTCTGATTTTCCGGCGAAAAATGTCCCAGAGATGCTCAATCGGATTAAGATCCCGAGATCTGTGTGGTCTAGCATTGTCGTCCATGTAAACAGGTCTTGTCTGAAGAGGATAGTTGTCAAAAAGAGGGACTACCACTGGACGAAGAACGGCCAGTTCCATCGACTACGGGCACGACACCATATCAGACGATTCAGCATGTGCCTCTCAGTCAGTTGAGGACGTTTTACTGGACTTCTGGCGTTATAACCAGCCGCTCTGAGGCGACGCCTTACGGTCATCGTCGAGAGTCTCTGATGGGTAATCCACTGCAGTCTTAAATCTGATGAAGTGGCAAATGGATTTCGTCTGACTATCCTGAAAAGACGTCTATCCTCTCTGTTAAATGGTCTTTCTTGGCCTACCAGACCTATGCCTGTCATTAACATCATTGGTTTGACCATGTTTGACAATCAAACGAGTGATAACACTGTGATGACGACCCATTTGTCTTGCAATGGCCCTGCATGACATGCCAGCATTTTTCATGCCTATCACTTGCCATCTTTCAGCGTTCGTTAACTTTCTCCTCACCATGACTGATTTTCAACCTCTATTGGAAGGGGAATCTCACACAGGAGCAAAATGCAACCACGTGTCTGAAACTTGAATTTCACTATTTATAGGGTAGGGGAACTGCAGCAACACGTAAAGCACGCTTTCCTTGTGGTATCTGGACAAATTTGGGTTCATGAAACTATGGAAGCCTAATTCAGTCATACATCATCATATTTCGTATTTCTGATTCCAACACGTGAAATCAAGAGACTATGAATATGGTGGCGCTTAACTTTTGTGCATGTGTATATATCGACTTTCCCGGAACAACAAATTCTACTCATCCGGTATTATGTGGTTCTAATTCCAAATAATGATTAAATTTGAATATTTTATTTCCGATTTAGAATCACACGTTAAGCGCCAAGTTGAAGAATTATGTGATGTTTAGCCTTTGAATACCCCAAGATGGGGTGTGTGAGTTGGGTGTGGTGCGGGGATGAGAGGACAAAGGTCATAATAAATTTATGTAACGACCTTTCCGGAACAATATATTCTAGTCAGCCAGTTTCATGTGGTTCTAAATCAAAATAATAATGAAATTTGGATATTTTAAATTTCCGAATCATACGTGAAGTGCCTATAGTTGAAGAGGGGCGGTCGGGTAGCCAAGTGGTTAAAGCGTTCGCTCGTCAAGCCGAAGATCTGGGTTTAATTCCAAACATGGGTACAATGTGTGAAGCCCATTTCTGGTGTCCCCCGCGCTGATATTGCTGGAATATTACTAAAGCGGCATTAAATCAAACTCACTCACTCACTCACTTTAGTTGAAGATTTTTTTCCAGGTATGATTTGGAATATGAGCGCGATACTGCCAAATGTTGTAGAGTTTAACCATGGTTTTGTATCCAAGTACACCCAGGGGAATCTGCATCTAAGTGTTCGGTAAATAGCTGTCTTATAGAGCATAAACAACAAGCCCCATTAAGACCGTATCTGACCACCCTAGGGAGAAGAATAAAACGAGAGACCAATACTCTCTTCTTAATGCGGTTTCTACCAATGACCTATTTTCAAGATAACAATCAAACACCATCAAACATTTTCTATACAAATATACGTCTTGACATTATAACCGTTTTTAAAGAATAATCACCTAATTCTATGTTCGTTTTTAAAAGTGCCAAAAAGTGCCTGGTTTTTGTATCACCCGATATACTCAAGTAGGTATGTGATAAGGCGAAGGGTTTGGTACACCTGTGGGTTATATTGTGTGCTTGGCGCGACTTGCTAGTGGAACAGTGCTAATGAAAATACCAGATACTGTTAACGCTATCGTTTTATCCGAGCACTTAAGGTTGAGAGGTCGCCTCAAGAAATAGGTCTTTGTGTCAAAATGGATAGATGGTTACATTGGGGTGAACGTAATAGCCTAGACTTACTATAATCCTCGATATTATATAAAAATAGGTTGACTATTACTCTGAGAAACAATCTTTAATTTTTGTCTGATAAAGGTCATCTTCAGGTAAATAGAAGGCTAACATTTAGTCCCAGAAATAAAGTTATCTTATTTGAAAATAAATATTCACAAGATATAAATCAAAATGGAGCACAGAACAATACTTAATGTGATCAAATCTTTCTAGACTTGAGCTGGATAAAGAACTTCTTATCACAACTTTCGGTGTAGATTCTAACACCTATATCAACAAAGTGATGATCATTGCAAATGGATACATAATAATCATGTTTCATCCCCAATGAGACAATACCAAGGGACAGAGTTACTCATTGATCTTGTATACCCAGCACTATCTACATGGCGTCTACACACGTAAGGCCAAGTCTCTGACTCCAAGTCCAGACAGAATAAGTATCGCTCCGTGTCGAGCTGGGGCATTGTCTCTCTCCAATGAAGTCCCCAATTATTCCAGGAGATTACTACATGATACATACAGACGACTGAAGTGTCTTGAATGACCTGATTTCAAATTGCCATCTCATCCAACATACGTCGGGGCGGTCGGGTAGCCTAGTGGTTAAAGCGTTCGCTCGTCACGCCGAAGACCCGGGTTCGATTCCCGACATGGGTACAATGTGTGAAGCTCATTTCTGGTGTCCCCCGCCGTGATATTGCTGGAATATTGCTAAAAGCGGCGTAAAACCATACTCACTCACTCACTCCAACATACGTCTATTATACAGTTACGGTAATGGAATGTGGATCACTCACATCAAAGTACCAGCCTGGATCGGCCTTCGCCTGGACCTTGTGTCCACGCCATACAGACTGTGGAGCGATCAACATATTCTCTACAAAAAGTGTCAAATCTGTTTTGTTTTAGCTTAAACAACTGGCACAGTTTGAACTGCCCATTTAAACAGGCACTATATTCTCCTCTTTCCCTTCCGGATCATGGTAAAACTTCAAACATGCTGTTTAAACTAACTCACTCACTCCCCTACCCCTTAACCCCACACCCTATAGCGGGCATGTAGATGACTGTCTGTGACACAACAGTACTAGTCGTCAACAAGTAGGAATCACTGAGGCCATCCCAGCATGCTGGTATCCCCCTATGGGTTATAAATGAATTTATTATCTATGGCGATAGAAGTTACGTTCGCCCTAATTCTACTACTACTACTACTACTACTACTGCTACTGCTACTACTACTACTACTACTACTACTGCTACTACTACTACTACTACTACTGCTACTGCTACTACTGCTACTACTACTACTACTACTACTACTGCTACTACTGCTACTACTGCTACTACTACTACTACTACTACTACTACTACTACTGCTACTACTACTACTACTACTGCTACTACTACTGCTACTACTGCTACTACTGCTACTACTACTACTACTACTGCTACTACTACTACTACTACTAGTAGTAGTCCCTTGAAGATCCGGGGTAGAATAGGTCTTCAGCAACCCATGCTGGCCGTAAAAGCCGACTATGCTTGTCGCAAGAGGCGACTAACGGGATACGGTGGTCAGGCTCGCTGACTTGGTTGATGCATGTCATTGTATCCCAATTGCATGGGTCGATGCTCATGATGTCAATCACTGGTTTGTCTGGTCCAGACTTGATTATTTACAGACCTCCCCCCATATAGGTGGAATATTGCTGAGTACGGAGTTAAAGAACAAACAATCTGCTACTACTACCACCACCACGACTACTACCACCACGACTACTACCACCACTACCACCACTACCACAACCACTACTACCACTACTACTACTATCACCACCACCACCACTTTGTTTGGTTACATTTTTCAAGAGATTACAAGGAAACATTAAATGCTTGTTTTGGCAACTGTGTTTTCTAACATTTGTTATATTTGGGATAACACTTTCTGACTACTGGGGTTGAGTCCCGTCCAGGATTCGAACTCACACTGCCAGAGTGAAGCACCTAATCGTCAGCACACAAAGTCAGCGATCTATCCCACTCAGCCATCGAGGCCTCCACAGAAATGAAGTCCGATAACTGGTAGTCTAGATCACATACTTTGTGTACCCCTCTGACAAGTCTAAATTGGCACGGCTCCCATGACCGAAAGCTATAAACACACAATGCCATTTTAGAAAGTACGAGAATCTGTACTTTACTCAGAAAGTGTTATCCCAAATAACATTTGTTACATTTGACCACTTTCTAAAATGGCATTGTGTGTTCATGTTTAGTTCTTTGTCAACAACCGACCATATACAATGTTGAACCAGTGAAATACGCAAACCAAGCAATACACAGGTCATATAGTACGATAGGGGTTAAATAGTGTGACGTGTTATTCCCGTCCCATCCAGTGACCTCCGTACATTTACCGTTCCTTGCGCTACCACGAACCAAATGGTGCCCCGAGTTCTCCACTTGAAAGATACCAAGGGTATTCTTCACTATCCAAATGTTCACACCTGGGGAAAATCTAGAAATAAAGTTGCGTAACCAAGGCAACACACATGTCCAACTCGGCACAAGGATTTGGGGGTGTCTATAAACAATGCCCTCTCCGAACAATCCTGACATGGAATGCAATACACACCAATGTCACTCTGAATATAGACGCGAAGTTGTTTGCGAACATTTAGGCAGGGACCACGTTATTCATTCTCTGTGAAGAAACCGCATATGAAAGTATAGATAAAAGGTTAGTTAGTTTTTTACCCCTACCGGCAGTGGGGGTTTGTAGCTGCGTGCTCACTGTTAGGGGGGATATCTGGCTGTGTTTTCTTAAGTCTGCGGGATATCAAGAACTAACATTAAAGCGAAATCTGGCCTTTAAGCGGCACGTGTTGTAACGCTGGAGAATACATGAAGTATAGGCGAGACACACTGTTGAGAGTTCACAGAACGAAGTGCCATACACGCATGCAGTTTCATACTTCCTCTTGGAAATGATAAAAAGAGACTACTTGTCGAGTGTTTCGGGATTGTGAATATCATGTACACACGTATTTTGCGAGTCCACGGCAACCTCAATTGATCTATTCTAATTGACGTTTCCAACCTATTTATATCACGAGGGTAATCGTACCTTTCTCCAATCATCAAATTCTCATTTATGTAAATCTGAGTTTAAGGCGGAGAAAGAAGAGAGAGAAGGGGAGAGGGGTGGGAGAAAGAACGGGGGGGGGGGGGGGGGGGGGGGGGAGAGAGAGAGAGAGAGAGAGAGAGAGAGAGAGAGAGAGAGAGAGAGAGAGAATTCCCAGTGTCTCCATAGACAGTAACGCTGCAGTACCGCCGTCACAATTCTCACTCATGTCGTAATCGAACCTTGGTCTTTACGAGCGGAGCATAACCCTATGTGCTAGCGAACGAATGTGAAACACCCGACACGCGATGTTAATGTGACACGTTCGATGTTGACCTCGTTCAGAAAATACAAAAATATATATGAAAAGTTACATAATAACTATTTTATTTGTATAAGTATACACATTACACATAGCCCAGTAGCTTAAGCACGCCGTAAACAGGGGTTCGACTCCCTACATGAGTACCCAGCCCTGTGTGTACTGACAGAAAAACGGCGTAAAATCCTACTCATTTATCAGTAAACGCTGATCGGACCGACAAATTTAAGCCCAACGTTTCTGCTCGTTTGACCCAGCAAGATTCGTTCAACACCACTCATTCTCTATGCTGAAACGTTTGTGTGATCTAACCCTATACGCAATAATCTATCTTCGAAAATAGCAAATGGGTTTTGTCAAAACATTTTACGTTGCAATAAATTTTCGAGTAGATTCAACGCAGGGAGTCTTTTGTTTACAGCTCGGCGACGTGGCTCGCCTTCAGCGAAAGGTCGATATGCAGAATAATTTTCTCAACGTGTATATTGTAATCCTCAACAATGCTGCTTAAGTCTCATTCACCGAGCACGTGTCTGCACAATGCCTTTTACATGTATGCGTGTATTCGCCTATTTTACAACTGTAATGTACTGTGTGTTTATTCTAATTTCATTTTAAAGTATCTTTTAAATCTTTAAAGTATCTTTTAAAGGCCGATCTTTGCCCCCTTCATACGTGAGAATATGTTTGATTTCGCGCCTCACAAAACCCCTATCAGACTTACATGGGCAAGTTTAGAATGCTTGATACTGGGTTGAACACGGCGTTCCTGTATAATGTGACAATGTCGCCTTAACATACAGTAACCTGTTACACTGAGTGAGTGAGTGAGTGGATATATTACCGCTGTTTAATTTTTAGTCAGCCACAAAACGACAGGTACGTGGCTTTTCACATGGTTAAAAAGATACAGTGAGAGACCTATTTGGCGACAAAGCTTACACAAATACCTTGTTTTCTATAGTGGGTAAACGTGTAGCAATAAAACAATTGTCCACATAGGCATAAAGCTGCTGGATATAATATTTTATAACCTATTGTGTATATTCTAAATTCGATGTCACCCTGCACAGATCTTCATTTTGCGACTTTGACAACGGCGATAGGAAGCACCAACTCCGACAGACGCCACGTTGTACAGCGTTACAGCTTCCACCCTGCTCATGCTTAAACACGTGCAGTACAAAACACAAACCCCACAAACAACTTTAAATGTATAGTTTATACACGTTATGCCACGTAAGAACCCGACCAGAGCCGTTGTGTTGACGGCGGGCTGTTATCGGTGCCACAGCTGCCGAAAGCATCTATGAGTATGGTAAACCTGCAACGCAAGGCCCACTAAGTTTAATTGTGATTACCGGAGGCTGATAAGATTGGCGATGCCAAGTTAGCTATTCAATGAATGAATAATGAACTCTAATTACACGGGGTTACATGGAGGGAGGTTAAGGTGTGGATGCGGGCACAGATAAACAACGGGGCACCGGTGTAGCTTGAAGGGTTCTCGACACCACGAGTTTAGACGCCATGTTACACCAATATTACAGGTTGAGGTTAGTGAAACAAATACATAAGTGTTAAATGTACCGTCCTGTCTAATATGTACCTTATTACCGAGCAGTGATCACCGGCGCCGCAAATGGCGATGCGGGGTTGCATTATTAAGCATGCAAGGATCCGCTGTGAGCGGGTTCGGATCCCAGATTGGCCTGATTATGTCCCCTGGCATGTCAGCGCGCCCCGTGCTCACCATGAAACACTAATGTCACTCTGAATATGGACGCGATGTTGTCCGCGAACATTTAGGCAGGGTCGACGTTATTCGTTGTCTGTGAAATAACCGCATAGGATAGTTTCAGATAAAAGATCAGTTAGCTTCACCGACCTCGTGAACGTCTAAATCGACGTCACTTTGGACATTCTACCCACGTTAAACAAACACTACGCGCTGTGACTGAAATACAGCAACAGCGGCTATATACGCAACTATGTGGTTGTATATTGTCGATGGGCTGTTTTCAAACATGTGGATACCTGAAGCTCCACTGCAGTACTATCATAAAGATATATCTGGCCATGTCTACATGTGTATCTCCAGAAATTGAAGGTAATTCACTCGTGAGTTTCTTGTTCCCGAAGAGACATTAAGTCGTATGATGTTTCCAGAGACTCACGAAACAGCGCCAGGAAGCGACATACTCACCATCTACTTGTTCTGTCGGCGGGTCGGTCGGGTAGCCTTGTGGATAAAGCGTTGGCTCATCATGCCGAAGATCCGGGTTCGATTCCCGACATGGGTACAAAGTGTGAAGCCCATTTCTGGTGTCCCCCACCGTGATATTGCTGGAATATTGCTAAAACGGCGTAAAATCAAACTCACTCATTCACTGTTCTGTCAGCGGGGAGACACTGCCAAATGTTTGTATCTGTACTGTCTGACAGAATAACGACACTCTACACACAAAACAACAACAGTCGTCAGTAGTAAGAGAGTAACGCGAGATGTACGAAGTGTATTTGCAATGTACGAAGTTTCCTTAATTAGTTTACAAGAGATGAATAAACATTGAAATCAGGTGACAGGTTTTGTTTTTCCTCCATCGTATGCCGTAGGAGAACTAAGTGTTCGGCCAAGCGCCCATCCCCGTCTGTAGTGCAATACTATGAGTGAGTGAGTGAGTGAGTGAGTGAGTGAGTGAGTGAGTGAGTGAGTGAGTGAGTGAGTGAGTGAGTGAGTGGGTAAGTGAGGGAGTTTAAATCGGCAATATGTCAGCGATATCATGACTTGTAGGACTATGAATAAACAATGCTATTTAGAAAGTGGTCAAATGTAACAAATGTTATTTTTGGGATAACAATTTCTTAGCAAAGTATAGATTCTCGTACTTTTTTTTGGTTGAGTCCCGACCAAATGGCATTGCGTGTTCATAGCTTTCGGCCATGGGAGCGGTGCCAATTTACACTTGTCAGAGGGGTACACAAAGTACGTGATCTAAACTACCAGTTGTCGGACTTTTTTTGTGGAAGACTCGGTGGCCTTGTGGGTTAGATCGCCGACCTTGTATGCTGGTGATTAGATGCCTCACTCTGGCAGTGAGGGTTCAAATCCCGGATGGGACTCAACCCTAAAAGTACTAGAATCTGTACTTTACTCAGAAAGTGTTATCCCAAATACAACATTTGTTGCAGTATAGGGCTGTATCGTAGCACCACCGCCTCATGCTGTCGGCGATATTCCTTGGGATGTAAGAACACAAGAGGTGGATAAAACAAGTACTCGTTATTAACAGCTGTCAAGATCATCTACTTATAATTAGTTACCTTTAAGGTTTAGGTAATATAATATTTTATAACCGCAATACAACATAAATAATTTTCCTGAGTTTCTTTTCAAGGCCGTAAACATAGGCGTTGGGATCATGTCTCGCTGACGCACCAGATACAGCCGACAGAAAGGCATGGTCTAAATATGCAGCCCGTCTGTCAATACACACACGGTATAGAGCGGTAGGTTAGCCTATTGGTTAAGGCGTTTGCTGAGGACCCGGGTTCGATTTCCACCGTGGGAGGGATGTGAAAAGCCACGCACCTGTCTTGTTATGACTGACTATAAACTAAACAGCGGCGTAACAACTCACTCACTCACTCACTCACTCAGTGTAACAGGTAACTGTATGTTAAAAGCTGTCGTGTTATGGCTGACTATAAATTTAACAGCGGTAATATATCCACTCCCACACTCACCCATTCACTCACTCACTCAGTGTAACAGGTAACTGTATGTTAATAGCTGTTGTAAAGCCTGTCAAACTCGCTGTGCAGAGTTGCGTCCCCTACCTAGCCAGGATCCGCTGGTATTAAGTTCTAATCCCAGAGTCCCTCCAGCTATGATCCTTGGTTTGGCAGCACCTAGCATGTTGGTATCAGGGTCTACCACCTGCGTCACTTCATGCAGTCCTCCCACATGAAGGCGACATTGTGACATTATACAGGAACGCCGTGCTCAACCCAGTGTCTGACACGGGTTTTGTGAGGCACGAATTCAAACATATTCTCACGTATAAAGGGGGCAAAGATCGGCCTCCATGAAAAGATACTTTAAAATAAAATTAAAATAAACACACAGTACATTACAGTTGTAAAATAGGCAAATACACGCATACATGTAAAAGGCATTGTGCAGACACGTGCTCGGTGAATGAGACTTAAGCAGCATTGTTGAGGATTACAATATACACGTTGAGAAAATTATTCTGCATATCGACCTTTCACTGAAGGCGAGCCACGTCGCCGAGCTGTAAACAAAAGACTCCCTGCGTTGAATCTACTCGAAAATTTATTGCAACGTAAAACGTTTTCACAAAACAAACCAGTGATCGATAGTATGAGCAACGTCCCACGTCATCGGGGTCGGATGACACGCAATCAACCAAGTCACCAAGCCTGACCCCCGATCCATTATGTCACCCTAACTACTGGCAGAGGTTGCTGAGGACAGACCCGTTAGAAAAAAAACAAGTCAGACAACACATTCTAGATTGAAGTACATTTAAGTTTGATGAATACTATCGATGAACAGAACTATATATCGCTTTAACAATTGTAACAATGTTTCAGTAGGATCACGATTAGGTAAGACGGAATGTTTAGTACACCGGGAATCGAACCCGTGTAAAGCGCCTAAGTATAGCACTCGTGCTACTTGGCCCAGTTACCCGAAGAAAGGCGGTTACTACAAGAATGTAAAAGTTTCGGACGGCGTCACAGACCTCTGAGTTATTTCAGGTGGTAAAAATAATTGAAAATATGTACAGGTTGCAGCTGATTTAAAATCATATATGGTTTGTTTGTTTGTTTGTTTGTAGATTAACGCCGCACTCAGCAATATTCCAGCTCTATGACGGCGGTCTATAAATAATCCAGTCTGGTCCAGACAATCCAGTGACTGACATCATTAGCACCGATCCATGCAATTGAGATACGATGACATGCATCAATCAAGTCAGCGAGCCTGACCACCCAATGCCGTTAGTCGCCTCTTACGACAATCATAGTCGCCTTTTACGACAAGAATGGGTTGTTGAAAATCTATTCTAACCCAGATCTTCACGGGTCAAATCATATGTGGCATTGTGAAGTAGAAGTGAGTGTACGAGAAAACATTATTCATGTTATGGTGTTCTCAGATTGTGGTATTTGTGGGTGTTGCGATGGTGTGCATTAATTGTGTATTTATACACCTGATCCCGACTTGAAGCTCGCCCCCACTTCAGCAGCTGTGAAACTAGCCTTGCTCAAAGGCTGTTCTTAAAGAAAGGTCTATGGATGTATGGAATTCTATCCTCCTAATAGGCAAGTCTGAATATGTGGACAGTAGACTCCAGTCTCTTTTAGGGACAACTTGTTCTTATTATTTACATAATCTAGAAATTATGATTTAGACTAATACTTATTGCCTTAGAGACTTGTGTAAGTCTACTAGGAAACAACTAAAGCAGGAACCAAGTCGTCCTTGGGATACTGGGCTTCACTAGGCTCGCCCCCATACTTCAACCGCTCGGAAAAACGAAAACAAATATATGTATTTCATTCATGAAATATAAACAAACAATAAATGCCTGACGCAAACTCCGGTCCCCCTTTTATCTAGACATTACTCCTACCCCGCCCGGTAATACAGCGACCGGGACGATTTGTTGCCGAGAGTTTGGCTGAGTGAAAGCAAAACAAGCAGAACTAACGAGCGCAAGCGCTGAAGACGTTTATAACCAGTCGGGATGGAGTGAATCGGCTGGAACCGCGGACCGAGGCTTGGTATCGCCCATGTTCTAACGAAGATTGTCGGAGAATACACGATTATTTGTATTTGTTAAAAAACTGTTGTTTTATTCATATGCATTCTCTAACACAGACAAACATTAAACTGACATTCTGTGTATACGATGTAACTCTCCTATGGTCCCCCAGGGCTTCCATAGCTCGTGACTGAGGCGAGATGCCGGTTTTGGGTGGCAACGAATTAACGTATATAGAACACCCTCAGTCTTCTCCAGATTTGTTTGCGCTGCAGCCATCGATATTCCAGCCATATCACTTCATCCTTAGACACGAATCAGTTCCAGACAATCTCCGATCCCTGCTTCAGTCGACTTTTGCGAAAAGCACGAGGCAGTGGGGAACTTTTCTAGCCGAGGGTCAAACAGTTGGGTGCTGGGATACCGTACTCTCTGAATGAAGTGCCCTGCACGTGTAATCACCGGGACCAGCTCTGTTCCCCTGAGACTTGTGAAACATCGAGACATTTAACAATATAGGTGAAATGGTCTTCGGAAATGAATGTACTCGGCGCTTATTAAAGGTTTTACGGTAATCGCAAGGACAGATCACTCTCAGCTTATTTTGCGCTATCGTCCCCAACGGACAACGACGTCTGTTGTTACGTCACTTCCGGGGCGGCCGTCATATGACTGGAATATTGCTGAGTGCGGCGTTAAACAAAAAACAAACAAACAAAAACGAACAACAAAAGAAACAAAACAAACAAAACACTTCAGGGGCAATTCTACAATTTGAGGGCAACTTTAGAAATTTTTAGTCTTTGAAATGCATTTATTATTTTTAGCAGCTCGGTTGGTTGAGATTTACAACACTAAATCCTCCATTTGCTAAATATATGAAGTCAACACTTCATGTATACATTTAGATATACAGTTGTTCTGAATGATTCATGAACAGGTACTCGGGACTCCACCACGGGCGTTTGTCAGCATGACATTATCTGTCTTAGAAAGTCAAGCGATGATGTTTAGCCTTTGAATGCCCCCAGCTGCCGTAGGGTGTGGGTTGGGTGCGTGGGTGGGGTGCGTGGGTTGGGTGCGGGAGTGAGAGGACAGAGGTCACATATATACACATGCACAAAAGTTAAGCGCCACCCACAATATTTGTGAGCTGTTACTTTTGGCACTTAATGATGACTATTATAACGAGATGTACGATTGTTATAAGCCGTATGTGTAAACCTCATGTGATGCAAAAGTTGTCCCAAAGCAAGTTTATCTTGTGTTCCAAAAGAATATGAGCAGAAAGGAATTTTACCGAAGACCAGAAATTGAAGGATTAGAAAACATTGAAAAACGTTTTTTGTCATGTAACTGTCATGATATCAGCAGACCATATCAGGTGTCACATAGACACCCTAGGGAGTGCAGAGCCTATTGCAAGACAGAAACGTCAGTAACGTGTGTATGATCCACGGATATTGACCACAGCTTCAACCCTACGCCTCATACTCATTACAAGTCGTTGAATGCTTCTCGGAGGCAAACGTATCCATTCTTCATGAAGTGCGGCTTCAAGTCCAGCGAGATTTTGAACTGGGGGATCACGATGTCTGATTTTCCGGCGAAAAATGTCCCAGAGATGCTCAATCGGATTAAGATCCCGAGATCTGTGTGGTCTAGCATTGTCGTCCATGTAAACAGGTCTTGTCTGAAGAGGATAGTTGTCAAAAAGAGGGACTACCACTGGACGAAGAACGGCCAGTTCCATCGACTACGGGCACGACACCATATCAGACGATTCAGCATGTGCCTCTCAGTCAGTTGAGGACGTTTTACTGGACTTCTGGCGTTATAACCAGCCGCTCTGAGGCGACGCCTTACGGTCATCGTCGAGAGTCTCTGATGGGTAATCCACTGCAGTCTTAAATCTGATGAAGTGGCAAATGGATTTCGTCTGACTATCCTGAAAAGACGTCTATCCTCTCTGTTAAATGGTCTTTCTTGGCCTACCAGACCTATGCCTGTCATTAACATCATTGGTTTGACCATGTTTGACAATCAAACGAGTGATAACACTGTGATGACGACCCATTTGTCTTGCAATGGCCCTGCATGACATGCCAGCATTTTTCATGCCTATCACTTGCCATCTTTCAGCGTTCGTTAACTTTCTCCTCACCATGGCTGATTTTCAACCTCTATTGGAAGGGGAATCTCACACAGGAGCAAAATGCAACCACGTGTCTGAAACTTGAATTTCACTATTTATAGGGTAGGGGAACTGCAGCAACACGTTAAGCACGCTTTCCTTGTGGTATGTGGACAAATATGGGTTCATGAAACTATGGAAGCCTAATTCAGTCATACATCATCATATTTCGTATTTCTGATTCCCACACGTGAAATCAAGAGACTATGAATATGGTGGCGCTTAACTTTTGTGCATGTGTATATATCGACTTTCCCGGAACAACAAATTCTACTCATCCGGTATTATGTGGTTCTAATTCCAAATAATGATTAAATTTGAATATTTTATTTCCGATTTAGAATCACACGTTAAGCGCCAAGTTGAAGAATTATGTGATGTTTAGCCTTTGAATACCCCAAGATGGGGTGTGTGAGTTGGGTGTGGTGCGGGGATGAGAGGACAGAGGTCATAATAAATTTATGTAACGACCTTTCCGGAACAACATATTCTAGTCAGCCAGTTTCATGTGGTTCTAAATCAAAATAATAATGAAATTTGGATATTTTAAATTTCCGAATCATACGTGAAGTGCCTATAGTTGAAGAGGGGCGGTCGGGTAGCCAAGTGGTTAAAGCGTTCGCTCGTCAAGCCGAAGATCCGGGTTTAATTCCAAACGTGGGTACAATGTGTGAAGCCCATTTCTGGTGTCCCCCGCGCTGATATTGCTGGAATATTACTAAAAGCGGCATTAAATCAAACTCACTCACTCACTCACTTTAGTTGAAGATTTTTTTCCAGGTATGATTTGGAATATGAGCGCGATACTGCCAAATGTTGTAGAGTTCAACCATGGTTTTGTATCCAAGTACACCCAGGGGAATCTGCATCTAAGTGTTCGGTAAATAGCTGTCTTATAGAGCATAAACAACAAGCCCCATTAAGACCGTATCTGTCCACCTTAGGGAGAAAAATAAAACGAGAGACCAATACTCTCTTCTTAATGCGGTTTCTACCAATGACCTATTTTCAAGATAACAATCAAACACCATCAAACATTCTCTATACAAATATACGTCTTGACATTATAACCGTTTTTAAAGAATAATCACCTAATTCTATGTTCGTTTTTAAAAGTGCCAAAAAGTGCCTGGTTTTTGTATCACCCGACATACTCAAGTAGGTATGTGATAAGGCGAAGGGTTTGGTACACCTGTGGGTTATATTGTGTGCTTGGCGCGACTTGCTAGTGGAACAGTGCTAATGAAAATACCAGATACCGTTAACGCTATCGTTTTATCCGAGCACTTAAGGTTGAGAGGTCGCCTCAAGAAATAGGTCTTTGTGTCAAAAGGGATAGATGGTTACATTGGGGTGAACGTAATAGCCTAGACTTACTATAATCCTCGATATTATATAAAAATAGGTTGACTATTACTCTGAGAAACAATCTTTAATTTTTGTCTGATAAAGGTCATCTACAGGTAAATAGAAGGCTAACATTTAGTCCCAGAAATAAAGTTATCTTATTTGAAAATAAATATTCACAAGATATAAATCAAAATGGAGCACAGAACAATACTTAATGTGATCAAATCTTTCTAGACTTGAGCTGGATAAAGAACTTCTTATCACAACTTTCGGTGTAGATTCTAACACCTATATCAACAAAGTGATGATCATTGCAAATGGATACATAATAATCATGTTTCATCCCCAATGAGACAATACCAAGGGACAGAGTTACTCATTGATCTTGTATACCCAGCACTATCTACATGGCGGCTACACACGTAAGGCCAAGTCTCTGACTCCAAGTCCAGACATGATAAGTATCGCTCCGTGTCGAGCTGGGGCATTGTCTCTCTCCAATGAAGTCCCCAATTATTCCAGGAGATTACTACATGATACATACAGACGACTGAAGTGTCTTGAATGACCTGATTTCAAATTGCCATCTCATCCAACATACGTCGGGGCGGTCGGGTAGCCTAGTGGTTAAAGCGTTCGCTCGTCACGCCGAAGACCCGGGTTCGATTCCCGACATGGGTACAATGTGTGAAGCTCATTTCTGGTGTCCCCCGCCGTGATATTGCTGGAATATTGCTAAAAGCGGCGTAAAACCATACTCACTCACTCACTCCAACATACGTCTAATATACAGTTACGGTAATGGAATGTGGATCACTCACATCAAAGTACCAGCCTGGATCGGCCTTCGCCTGGACCTTGTGTCCACGCCATACAGACTGTGGAGCGATCAACATATTCTCTACAAAAAGTGTCAAATCTGTTTTGTTTTAGCTTAAACAACTGGCACAGTTTGAACTGCCCATGTAAACAGGCACTATATTCTCCTCTTTCCCTTCCGGATCATGGTAAAACTTCAAACATGCTGTTTAAACTAACTCACTCACTCCCCTACCCCTTAACCCCACACCCTATAGCGGGCATGTAGATGACTGTCTGTGACACAACAGTACTAGTCGTCAACCAGTAGGAGTCACTGAGGCCATCCCAGCATGGTGTTAAATCCCCCTATGGGTTATAAATGAATTTATTATCTATGGCGATAGAAGTTACGTTCGCCCTAATTCTACTACTACTACTACTACTACTACTACTACTACTACTACTACTGCTACTGCTACTACTACTACTACTACTACTGCTACTACTACTACTACTACTGCTACTACTGCTACTACTACTGCTACTACTACTGCTACTACTACTACTACTACTGCTACTACTACTACTACTACTGCTACTACTACTACTACTACTACTACTGCTACTACTACTACTACTACTACTGCTACTACTACTACTACTACTACTACTAGTAGTCCCTTGAAGATCCGGGTTAGAATAGGTCTTCAGCAACCCATGCTTGCCGTAAAAGCCGACTATGCTTGTCGCAAGAGGCGACTAACGGGATACGGTGGTCAGGCTCGCTGACTTGGTTGATGCATGTCATTGTATCCCAATTGCATTGGTCGATGCTCATGATGTCAATCACTGGTTTGTCTGGTCCAGACTTGATTATTTACAGACCTCCCCCCATATAGGTGGAATATTGCTGAGTACGGAGTTCAAGAACAAACAATCTGCTACTACTACCACCACCACGACTACTACCACCACTACCACCACTACCACCACTACCACAACCACTACTACCACTACTACTACTATCACCACCACCACCACCACTTTGTTTGGTTACATTTTTCAAGAGATTACAAGGAAACATTAAATGCTTGTTTTCGCAACTGTGTTTTCTAACATTTGTTATATTTGGGATAACACTTTCTGACTACTGGGGTTGAGTCCCGTCCAGGATTCGAACTCACACTGCCAGAGTGAAGCACCTAATCGTCAGCACACAAAGTCAGCGATCTATCCCACTCAGCCATCGAGGCCTCCACAGAAATGAAGTCCGATAACTGGTAGTCTAGATCACGTACTTTGTGTACCCCTCTGACAAGTCTAAATTGGCGCGGCTCCCATGACCGAAAGCTATAAACACACAATGCCATTTTAGAAAGTACGAGAATCTGTACTTTACTCGGAAAGTGTTATCTCAAATAACATTTGTTACATTTGACCACTTTCTAAAATGGCATTGTGTGTTCATGTTTAGTTCTATGTCAACAACCGACCATATACAATGTTGAACCAGTGAAATACGCAAACCAAGCAATACACAGGTCATATAGTACGATAGGGGTTAAATAGTGTGACGTGTTATTCCCGTCCCATCCAGTGACCTCCGTACATTTACCGTTCCTTGCGCTACCACGAACCAAATGGTGCCCCGAGTTCTCCACTTGAAAGATACCAAGGGTATTCTTCACTATCCAAATGTTCACACCTGGGGAAAATCTAGAAATAAAGTTGCGTAACCAAGGCAACACACATGTCCAACTCGGCACAAGGATTTGGGGGTATCTATAAACAATGCCCTCTCCGAACAATCCTGACATGGAATGCAATACACACCAATGTCACTCTGAATATAGACGCGAAGTTGTTTGCGAACATTTAGGCAGGGACCACGTTATTCATTCTCTGTGAAGAAACCGCATATGAAAGTATAGATAAAAGGTTAGTTAGTTTTTTACCGCTACCGGCAGTGGGGGTTTGTAGCTGCGTGCTCACTGTGAGGGGGATATCTGGCTGTGTTTTCTTAAGTCTGCGGGATATCAAGAACTAACATTAAAGCGAAATCTGGCCTTTAAGCGGCACGTGTTGTAACGCTGGAGAATACATGAAGTATAGGCGAGACACACTGTTGAGAGTTCACAGAACGAAGTGCCATACACGCATGCAGTTTCATACTTCCTCTTGGAAATGATAAACAGAGACTACTTGTCGAGTGTTTCGGGATTGTGAATATCATGTACACACGTATTTTGCGAGTCCACGGCAACCTCAATTGATCTATTCTAATTGACGTTTCCAACCTATTTATATCACGAGGGTAATCGTACCTTTCTCCAATCATCAAATTCTCATTTATGTAAATCTGAGTTTAAGGCGGAGAAAGAAGAGAGAGAGGGGGAGAGGGGTGGGAGAAAGAACGGGGGGGGGGGGGGGGGGAGAGAGAGAGAGAGAGAGAGAGAGAGAGAGAGAGAGAGAGAGAGAGAAAGAGAGAGAGAGAGAGAGAGAGAGAATTCCCAGTGTCTCCCTAGACAGTAACGCCGCAGTACCGCCGTCACAATTCTCACTCATGTCGTAATCGAACCTTGGTCTTTACGAGCGGAGCATAACCCTATGTGCTAGCGAACGAACGTGAAACACCCGACACGCGATGTTAATGTGACACGTTCGATGTTGACCTCGTTCAGAAAATACAAAAATATATATGAAAAGTTACATAATAACTATTTTAATTGTATAAGTATACACATTACACATAGCCCAGTAGCTTAAGCACGCCGTAAACAGGGGTTCGACTCCCTACATGAGTACCCAGCCCTGTATGTACTGACAGAAAAACGGCGTAAAATCCTACTCATTTATCAGTAAACGCTGATCGGACCGACAAATTTAAGCCCAACGTTTCTGCTCGTTTGACCCAGCAAGATTCGTTCAACACCACTCATTCTCTATGCTGAAACGTTTGTGTGATCTAACCCTATACGCAATAATCTATCTTCGAAAATAGCAAATGGGTTTTGTGAAAACATTTTACGTTGCAATAAATTTTCGAGTAGATTCAACGCAGGGAGTCTTTTGTTTCCATCTCGGCGACGTGGCTCGCCTTCAGCGAAAGGTCGATATGCAGAATAATTTTCTCAACGTGTATATTGTAATCCTCAACAATGCTGCTTAAGTCTCATTCACCGAGCACGTGTCTGCACAATGCCTTTTACATGTATGCGTGTATTCGCCTATTTTACAACTGTAATGTACTGTGTGTTTATTCTAATTTCATTTTAAAGTATCTTTTAAAGGCCGATCTTTGCCCCCTTCATACGTGAGAATATGTTTGATTTCGCGCCTCACAAAACCCCTATCAGACTTACATGGGCAAGTTTAGAATGCTTGATACTGGGTTGAACACGGCGTTCCTGTATAATGTGACAATGTCGCCTTAACATACAGTAACCTGTTACACTGAGTGAGTGAGTGAGTGGATATATTACCGCTGTTAAATTTTTAGTCAGCCACAAAACGACAGGTACGTGGCTTTTCACATGGTTAAAAAGATACAGTGAGAGACCTATTTGGCGACAAAGCTTATACAAATACCTTGTTTTCTATAGTGGGTAAACGTGTAGCAATAAAACAATTGTCCACATACGCATAAAGCTGCTGGATATAATATTTTATAACCTATTGTGTATATTCTAAATTCGATGTCACCCTGCACAGATCTTCATTTGCGACTTTGACAACGGCGATAGGAAGCACCAACTCCGACAGACGCCACGTTGTAGAGCGTTACAGCTTCCACCCTGCTCATGCTTAAACACGTGCAGTACAAAACACAAACCCCACAAACAACTTTAAATGTATAGTTTATACACGTTATGCCACGTAAGAACCCGACCAGAGCTGTTGTGTTGACGGCGGGCTGTTATCGGTGCCACAGCTGCCGAAAGCATCTATGAGTATGGTAAACCTGCAACGCAAGGCCCACTAAGTTTAATTGTGATTACCGGAGGCTGATAAGATTGGCGATGCCAAGTTAGCTATTCAATGAATGAATAATGAACTCTAATTACACGGGGTTACATGGAGGGAGGTTAAGGTGTGGATGCGGGCACAGATAAACAACGGGGCACCGGTGTAGCTTGAAGGGTTCTCGACACCACGAGTTTAGACGCCATGTTACACCAATATTACAGGTTGAGGTTAGTGAAACAAATACATAAGTGTTAAATGTACCGTCCTGTCTAATATGTACCTTATTACCGAGCAGTGATCACCGGCGCCGCAAATGGCGATGCGGGGTTGCATTATTAAGCATGCAAGGATCCGCTGTGAGCGGGTTCGGATCCCAGATTGGCCTGATTATGTCCCCTGGCATGTCAGCGCGCCCCGTGCTCACCATGAAACACTAATGTCACTCTGAATATGGACGCGATGTTGTCCGCGAACATTTAGGCAGGGTCGACGTTATTCGTTGTCTGTGAAATCACCGCATAGGATAGTTTCAGATAAAAGATCAGTTAGCTTCACCGACCTCGTGAACGTCTAAATCGACGTCACTTAGGACATTCTACCCACGTTAAACAAACACTACGCGCTGTGACTGAAATACAGCAACAGCGGCTATATACGCAACTATGTGGTTGTATATTGTCGATGGGCTGTTTTCAAACATGTGGATACCTGAAGCTCCACTGCAGTACTATCATAAAGATATATCTGGCCATGTCTACATGTGTATCTCCAGAAATTGAAGGTAATTCACTCGTGAGTTTCTTGTTCCCGAAGAGACATTAAGTCGTATGATGTTTCCAGAGACTCACGAAACAGCGCCAGGAAGCGACATACTCACCATCTACTTGTTCTGTCGGCGGGTCGGTCGGGTAGCCTTGTGGATAAAGCGTTGGCTCATCATGCCGAAGATCCGGGTTCGATTCCCGACATGGGTACAAAGTGTGAAGCCCATTTCTGGTGTCCCCCGAAGTGATATTGCTGGAATATTGCTAAAACGGCGTAAAATCAAACTCACTCATTCACTGTTCTGTCAGCGGGGAGACACTGCCAAATGTTTGTATCTGTACTCTCTGACAGAATAACGACACTCTACACACAAAACAACAACAGTCGTCAGTAGTAAGAGAGTAACGCGAGATGTACGAAGTGTATTAGCAGTTTAAGTTTCCTTAATAAGTTTACAAGAGATGGATAAACATTGAAATCAGGTGACAGGTTTTGTTTCTCCCTCAATCGTATGCCGTAGGAGAACTAAGTGTTCGGCCAAGCGCCCATCCCCGTCTGTAGTGCAATACTATGAGTGAGTGAGTGAGTGAGTTAAAATTTAAAGTCACATCGGTAATATGTCAGCCATATCATGACTTGTAGGACTATGAATACACAATGCTATTTAGAAAGTGGTCAAATGTAACAAATGTCATATTTGGGATAACAATTTCTTAGCAAAGTATAGATTCTTGTACTTTGTTTGGGTTGAGTCCCGACCAAATGGCATTGTGTGTTCATAGCTTGCGGCCATGGGAGCGGTGCCAATTTACACTTGTCAGAGGGGTACACAAAGTACGTGATCTAGACTACCAGTTGTCAGACTTTCATTTTTGTGGATGTCTCGGTGGCCTAGTGGGCTAGATCGCTGACTTTGTGTGCTGGCGATAAGATGCCTCACTCTGGCAGTGAGGGTTCGAATCCCGGGTGGGACTCAACCCTAAAAGTACTAGAATCTGTACTTTACTCAGAAAGTGTTATCCCAAATACAACATTTGTTGCAGTAATGGGCTGTATCGTAGCACCACCGTCTCATGCTGTCGGCGATATTCCTTGGGATATAAGAACACAAGACGTGGATAAAACAAGTACTCGTTATTAACAGCTGTCAAGATCATCTACTTATAATAAGTTACCTTTAAGGTTAAGGTAATATGATATTTTATAACCGCAATACAACATAAATAATTTTGCTGAGTTTCTTTTCAAGGATGTAAACATAGGCGTTGGGATCATGTCTCGCTGACGCACCAGAGAGTGCCGATAGAAAGGCATGGTCTAAATATGCAGCCCGTCTGTCAATACACACACGGTATAGAGGGGTAGGTTAGCCTAATGGTTAAGGTGTTTGCTGAGGACCCGGGTTCGATTTCCACCGTGGGAGGCATGTGAAAAGCCACGCACCTGTCGTGTAATGACTGACTATAAACTAAACAGCGGCGTAACAATTCACTCCCTCACTCACCCATTCACTGACTCACTCAGTGTAGCAGGTAACTGCATGTTAAAAGCTGTCGTGTTATGACTGACTATAAACTAAACAGCGGCGTAACAATTCACTCACTCACTCACCCACCCAGTGTAAAAGGTAACTGTATGTTAAAAGCTGTCGTGTTATGGCTGACTATAAACTAAACAGCGGCGTAACAATTGACTCACTCACTCACTCACTCAGTGTAACAGGTAACTGTATGTTAAAAGCTGTCGTGTTATGGCTGACTATAAACTAAACAGCGGCGTGACAATTGACTCACTCACTCACTCACTCACTCAGTGTAACAGGTAACTGTATGTTAAAAGCTGTCGTGTTATGGCTGACTATAAATTTAACAGCGGTACTATATCCATTCCCTATCTCACTCACTCACTCACTCACTCACTCACTCACTCAGTGTAACAGGTAACTGTATCTTAATAGCTGTTGTGAAGCCTGTCAAACTCGCTGTGCAGAGTTGCGTCCACTTCCGAGCCAGGATCTGCTGGTATTAAGTTCTAATCCCAGAGTCCCTCCAGCTATTATCCTTGGTTTGGCAGCACCGTGCGTGTTGGTTTCAGGGTCTACCACCTGCGTCACTTCATGCAGTCCTCCCACATTGAGGTGACATTGTCACATTATACAGGAACGCCGTGTTCAACTCAGTGTCAAGCATTCTAAACTTGCCCATGTAAGTCTGACACGGGTTTTGTGAGGGACGAATTCAAACATATTCTCACGTATAAAGGGGGCAAAGATCGGCCTCAATGAAAAGATACTTTAAAATAAAATTAAAATAAACACACAGTACATTACAGTTGTAAAATAGGCTAATACACGCATACATGTAAAAGGCATTGTGCAGACACGTGCTCGGTGAATGAGACTTAAGCAGCATTGTTGAGGATTACAATATACACGTTGAGAAAATTATTCTGCATATCGACCTTTCGCTGAAGGCGAGCCACGTCGCCGAGATGGAAACAAAAGACTCCCTGCGTTGAATCTACTCGAAAATTTATTGCAACCTAAAACGTTTTGACAAAACCCATTTGCTATTTTCGAAGATAGTTTATTGTGTATAGGGTTAGATCACGACGTTTCAGCATAGAGAATCAGTGGTGTTGAACGAATCTTGCTGGGTCAAACGAGCAGAAACGTTGGGCTTAAACTTGTGAGTCGGATCAGCGTTTTGGGGAAACAGCTGAATGAGTAGGATTTTACGCCGTTTTTCTCCCAGTACGTACAGGGCTGGGTACTCATATAGGGGGTCGAACCCGTGTTTTCGGCGTGACGAGCAATGCTTTAGCAACTGGGCTTTGCGTAATGTGAATATGGCACAACGCCGTATTTAATATACAAGTTTCGTAACTTCGTAACTTTCGTAAAAAAATGTTAGTATGAAACTGTTTATATATATTTTTGTATTTTCTGAACGATGTCAATATCGAACGTGTCACATTGACATCGCGTGTCGGGTGTTTCACGTTCGTTCGCTAGCACAGAGTGTTATGCTCCGCTCGTCAAGACCAAGGTTCGATTCCGACATGAGAGAGAATTGTGACGGCGGTACTGCGGCGTTACTGTCTAGGGAGACACTGGGAATTCTCTCTCTCTCTCTCTCTCTCTCTCTCTCTCTCTCTCTCTCTCTCTCTCTCTCTCTCACTCTCTCTCTCTCTTTGTATATATACTCAACACACAAACACTTGCCATATATATCACACGCTTGATGTAACTACAATGTGGAGTCGATATTTGTTCCAATTCAAGGTACAGTTATATACAGCCATGAAAAGGCCATCAGATTTTGAACGGTAAAATATAAGCCTCTGTAGATTGATGTGCAAAATGAGAAAATCCCTCTACATGAGGAGAAGATATTTTCTATTTCGTGTTGATAGTATTGCTCTCGACGGTCACCTAGTGCACTGTTGAATTTAAATTAAGATTTTTTACGAAGAATACTTTATTAAATTAAATGTTTATTTGGCTGGCGGAAGTAGACATGAACGTGAATGCCACGGGGGTTGTGGTAGGGGAGGGGGTGGGGTGGGGTTTGGGGTGGGTGGGTGGGGGGTGGGTGGGGGGTGTTATGGTCATATTGTTCCAGACTTCAACTGCTATGTTGAGTCAGCCAATGCGGTGTAATATTCTTGCGGGCAAAAGAAAGTATACACTCATGTTTGATTCTGGCTAAAAATGAAACAAACAAGAAATGGTTATTTGATCATGATGTATTTGGTGCTTTTTTGGCATCATAAATTGTGTTGTGGACCTTGAGGTTGCAGTGTTTCGGCGACTGTTTTCACCCTTGTAATGTTTTGATAACGTTTGTAATTTTTTGGTCAAATCAATTTTCAGTCGCATAGTTTCCTTTACCTGCCAGTTAAGTCTGATCCTTTCAGTTTAGTCTGATCCTTTCAGTTTAGTCTGACCCTGCCAGTTTAGTCTGATCCTTTCAGTTTAGTCTGATCCTTTCAGTTTAGTCTGATCCTGTCAGTTTAGTCTGATCCTTTCAGTTTAGTCTGATCCTTTCAGTTTAGTCTGATCCTTTCAGTTTAGTCTGATACTGCCAGTTTAGTCTGACCCTGCCAGTTTAGTCTGATCCTTTCAGTTTAGTCTGATCCTTTCAGTTTAGTCTGATCCTTTCAATTTAGTCTGATCCTTTCAGTTTAGTCGGGATCCTTTCAGTTTAGTCTCATCCTGCTAGTTTAGTTTGTACCTGCCAGTTTAGTCTGATCCTTTCAGTTTAATCTGATCCTTTCAGTTTAGTCTGATCCTGCCAGTTTAGTCTGATCCTTTCAGTCTAGTCTGATCCTTTCAGTTTAGTCTGATCCTGCTAGTTTAGCCTGATCCTGCCAGTTTAGTCTGGTCCTTTCATTTTAGTCTGATCCTTTCAGTTTAGTCTCATCCTGCCAGTTTAGTCTGTACCTGCCAGTTTAGTCTGATCCTTTCAGTTTAATCTGATCCTTTCAGTTTAGTCTGATCCTTTCAGTTTAATCTGATCCTGCCAGTTTAGTCTGATCCTTTCCCGACGTGTCGGTATTCATGAGTGTCGGGATATATGTCTCACCCACACTACACTTACTGTTCGTTTCATTGTTTGTGCACAAACACTTCATTGTGTTGTGCGTTCGCGTGGAAGAGGGGGGCATTTTCGTGGCTGTGAAAATGGAAGTTTATCTCACATGAAGTTTCGGTGATTTCCCGTCATAGCTCTATAAACAGTGTGCAATAAAACAGTTCCGTGTAAAAGCTTCGGGGTAATATAAAACCTCCTCCATCAAATTATTGACTCACATGTCACAGGCGAGTTTTTCATGTATGACGGGCACTTTAGGACAGCCAGTGGCACGAGGCATTTACACTCGTCCCCGGCGTGCAATGCTCAATTGCTATTTTTTATGATTTTATCCGGAGACAGTCGAGTATGACTTGGGTTAATGTATGAAGCACTACTGAGACAGAATGGGATGTAAATGAGTGAAATCCAAAGAACGGCCCCCTACTTCCGCGCATGAGTGGCCACTGACGATGTGTATTTATACAGGGGAAGGTTTCACACTGCGGAACAAAACGAGATATGGGCGCTTTTCAGTCGGTGCTAAGGAACATGTGTAGATCTTCCCAGTGTTTGGGTCTTCAAACACCGAGACGCCACCAGCCTGACGTTTTTCAGCGATATAGAAGTTCCTCATGCGTATGAACACATGACCACGACCCGCACCATATGAAACACTTATGTTTACAAATATAAATATAAATAAATATATATAGTTTGATTTTCAGGTCCAGTCTCGATTATTTACAGGCTGTCGTCATATAGCTGGAATAGTGTTGAGTAAGGCGTTAAGCAATCAACTACAGTGAGTGAGTGAGTGAGTTGGGTTTAACGCCCGCTCCGCATCTTCCCGAGGCAAGGGAGATAACTGACGATGGAAGTCCAGTTTACTCGTGGAAACTGGACTTTTACAATCAGTTAACTCCCTAATCACGGGAAGATGACCACTTCGATCATTGTAACCTTTGATAATTATCCCAGCAATGGAGTAGCGGTGACACAGGAGGTGAGATAAGGTGAAATATGGTTTGACATCCCGTTCAAAATTATCGCAGTGGCCTGCGTGCACACAAGCCTGGTATATAAGTATACATACTCTCAAACACATAGGTCTGGTATATAAGTATATATACTGTCAAACACATAAGTCTGGTATATAAGTATATATACTGTCAAACACACAAGTCCGGTATAAGTCTGGTATATAAGTAAATATACTGTCAAACACATAAGTCTGGTATATAAGTATATATACTGTCAAACACATAAGTCTGGTATATAAGTATGTATACTGTCAAACACATAAGTCTGGTATATAAGTATATATACTGTCAAACACACAAGTCTGGTATATAAGTATATATACTGTCAAACACACAAGTCTGGTATATAAGTATATATACTGTCAAACAGATAAGTCTGGCATAAGTCTGGTATATACGTATATATACTGTCAAACACATAAGTCTGGTATAAGTCTGGTTTATATAAGTATGTATACTGTCAAACACATAAGTCTGGTATATAAGTATATAAACTGTCAGTCACACAAGTCTGGTATATAAGTATATATACTGTCAAACACATAAGTCTGGTATATACGTATATATATACTGTCAAACACACAAGTCTGGTATAAAAGTATGTATACTGTCAAAGACATACGAAACATGAAAGTATCGCGCCACACTCAGTATGAAGTAGATATTTCCAAAGGCGTCAATCCCACCGTTCGTCTCTGTGTCCCGTGTTTGCCTATCGCTAGGTCTCTTATTTTTATTGGTCCCTTCGTTACACTGTCATTGTGTCAGCACGGATGGAGGTCATTGTTTCCGTGTATAGCCTCCATAAAGAGGCTAATGCTACACATCTCCTTTCTAAAGGCATGGGGACTTGAGGCCGCAGGTCGGTGCTTCGTGTATAGCGACAGTCGTACTTCAAACGCGGCCATTATACGACGTAAGTGGTTTATCGGAGATGTGTTCACGCGTTGTGCATTAAATTTGGTGACGAGGACAGACAGGCAAATATCCGATGAGACTGATAAAACATATTTATAGTCTCTTATTTCGCACGACTGTGAATATATTTGGAGAATGTAACTACAAGTGTGAGGTGTGAGTGAGTGAGTGAGTGAGTGAGTGAGTGGAGTGGGAGGGGAGTGGGAGTTGAGTGGTGAGCAGGGCAGGGCAGGGCAGAGCATAGCAGAGCATAGCAGGGCAGGGCAGGGCAGGGCAGGGCAGGGCAGGGCAGGGCAGGGCAGGGCATGGCAGGGCAGAGCAGGGCAGGGCAGAGCAGGGCAGGGCAGGGCAGGGCAGGGCAGGGCAGGGCAGGACAGGGCAGGGCAGGGCAGGGCCGAGCAGGGCAGGGCAGGGCAGGGCAGGGCCGAGCAGGGCAGAGTAGAGCATGGCAGGGCAGAGCTGTGCAGGGCAGGGCAGGGCAGGGCAGGGCAGGGCAGGGCAGGGCAGGGCAGAGCAGGGCAGGGCAGGGCAGGGCAGGGCCGAGCAGGGCAGGGCAGGGCAGGGCAGGGCAGGGCAGGGCAGAGCCGAGCAGGGCAGGGCAGGACAGGGCAGGGCAGAGCAGGGCAGAGCTGGGCAGAGCAGGGCAGGGCAGGGCCGAGCCGAGCAGGGCAGGGCAGAGCCGAGCAGGGCAGGGTAGGACAGGGCAGGGCAGAGCAGGGCAGAGCTGGGCAGGGCAGAGCAGGGCAGGGCCGAGCAGGGCAGGGCAGGGCAGGGCAGGGCAGAGCAGGGCAGAGCAGGGCAGAGCTGGGCAGGGCAGAGCTGGGCAGGGCAGAGCAGGGCAGGGCCGAGCAGGGCAGAGCAGGGCAGGGCAGAGCAGGGCAGAGCTGGGCAGGGCAGGGCAGGACAGGGCAGGGCCGAGCAGGGCAGAGCTGGGCAGAGCAGGGCAGGGCAGGGCAGGGCAGGGCAGGGCAGGGCAGGGCAGGGCAGGACCATAACGGGACCTGATCGTTGATGTTTACCACGGTGGTGAAACCCAAGCACGGTCCTGACAGACCAATACTTATAATCGATCTATCAGCAGATCCTGGAACTCTTATGGGAGGTAACTCTGTAAAATAGTAATCATAAATGAACTAGTGTTGATACAAAAATAAGTCCATTGTATATTCACCAAAGGGATCCAATTTTCGAATGTTACTGATTTCAAAAGGAATTATTCATTATTATGCAACAGACATGTGGTAAACAGAGATATGTTTGAAGTATCAAGGTAGACGTTCAGTACCAGCGACACTGTTAACGTTCGGTATAAAGGAGATCCGTGTGTGTTTTTAAAACACGAAACTACGAGCAGCAGATCCTGCTAATAAAGGGACGCAACTCTGCAGGGATGAATTGAGAATACACTGTCAGAGATAATTCTGTACTTAAACTGCCATTGGGTAAGCATAGCTTTCTTCATAGGGCAGATTATTATTATTATTATTATTATAATTATTATTGTTATTGCACTCGTGAAGATCCGGGTTAGAATAGGTCTTCAGCAACCCACGCTTACTTATGCTTGTCGTAAGAGGCGACTAACGGGATCGGGTAGTCAGCCTCTCTGACTTGGTTGATGCATGTATATCGATGCTCATGATGTCAATCACTGCATTGTCTGGTTTAGACTCGATTAGTTACAGACAGCCGTCATATAGCTGGAAAATTGCTGAGTGCGGCGTTTAACAACAAATAAACAAATATTATTAATATTATGCTGCTTATGGCTGCTTTTTCTAGTCCGGACTGATGTCGATTTATAGTGCTAGCTCACTGAGATACCATGCCGCAGTTTTAACATGAATACCCCACTCAGACACAGTATACTGACTCCGGGCCGACCATTCCTTGTTTTAGCCCCTTAATGCCGAGCGCCAGACAGGGTAACAACAAGTACCATCTTTTAACGTCTTTTGGTATGACGCAGCCGGGGATCGAACCCCGGACCTTCCGCTCTCCGGGCGGACGCTCTACCACTAGAACACGGAGGCGGTTACTGCTAAAAGACAGAGGGTACGAGGTTTCCCTTCAAACGGAAAACGTGTATTCAATCACGCACAATACCACGCTACTCTGTCAGTGTGTACAAATTACACGTTACCGGGCTAAACCATAATACAAACTGACACACACACACAGAATCGTTTCCAATGATGTTGCCACTGGTTGTAACGTATCTTCCGTCCATCACATCGGCTCCAAGCGAGCTCCGAGACGCAAGGAGGTAGATAGTTGATGGACGTCTTCATGACCAACCTACAACTAAGGGTAGCATGAAATTGACGACGACTTGTCAGCTGATAACTATCAATCAAACGCCCAATCAGTTTCTTAATAGCCTCTCAGCCTCATCTACTACTCCCGGGAGTTTCAATGTTGAGGTTCATGACTCGGACATGTTTGAAAGGAGCGTGTATATGAGCAGCACACACTTGCCTAGCAGTTGAAACATTAATTTTAATCCGTGTTCTCTGTTTCCTGCTGGCGATGTTTTAAATGTATATCTGTGACCTGTGTTTGTTTGTGTTGTGTTAAATAAACGTCACTTGTTGGGTTTTCCTGAGATATGCTCCTTGTGCGTTGGTAGAAGGCGATTAATTAGGCCATTTTTAACTATCTGATGTGGGGTTTGACTGTGTAACAAAAAAAGCCCTCAGATCTATCACTGTCGAGGAGAATTAGGAAAATGAAAAAAAACAACAGCAATTTTGAAACAGGTAATAGTGAAGTTCTTCAGATGTAAACCTAGGACTTAATGCCTTCCTATGTGTGTCGGTACACGTGTACCTAATAAAGCTAGCAATTCGAATTATTTTGGACTTACTTTGCAATGTCACTGGTGTTACTACCCCTTCCCAGGTACATTTAAAGTCTTTTGTAATTCTACGTTTTTATTACGGCAACTTCTACATATACTACTCCCTCAACGATTTCTACTGATACTATTCCCTCAACGACTTCTACTGACACTATTCCCTCAACGACTTCTCCTGATACCACTCCTTCAACAACTTCTACTGATACTACTCCCTCAACGACTTCTACTGATACCACTCCCTCAACGACTACTACTTCGACTAATACTTTCACTACTACTACTGCTACTTCTACTACTGCTGCTACTGCTACTGCTGCTACTACTACTACTACTACTACTACAGCTGCTGCTGCTGCTACTACTACTACTATTACAGCTGCTACTACTACTACTACTACTACTACTACTACGGTTACAGCTGCTACTGCTACTATGACTGCAGCTGCTACTACTAGTACTAGTTATTCTACTTATACTACTTCTACTACTACTGCAACTACTACTACTACTATTATTGCCACTACTACTTCTCAACTACTACTACTACTACTACTACTACTACTACTACTACTACTGCTACTCCTACTACTACATTACTACTTGTACTACTACCTCTAAGGGACCCATTCACCATTCAGAAGTTACGCGCCTTACCCGCGTCAGGATCCGGTAACCATGGGTTCGATCACAGATTTGTCCCGATCCTTGGTCAAGTAGCACCATAACGACTCTGGTGGGTCCACCTGAGCCCCCTGGCTCGTCCCACATCAAGATGACGTTCAAACGGCGTTATACCCATTTACTCCCCCCCCCCCCCCCCTCCCTCTCTCCTTCTACTGTTACTACTACAGATATTACTGGAGCGATGTCATTGTAAACAGTAAACAACTGATACAACCGCCCCCAAGATCATCACCCGTTCTACGATGGCTACTAAGCATCTACAAAGTCCCAATCAACTGGAAACCTGACGCTGTTCCCAATTAACAATGACGAGAAACGTACACATATTATATAATCCCGATCCTACAACCCGAGCTGACGATGCTTTCAATATACGGTAATGACATTCTATGTGCATTCCTACTGCACGGTAATATTTCGACGCAGCTTTCACGCCACAAAACCCCCGATCTTTGCAGATATTATGCATATGAACACATCTGCGACTGTTCGTTCCCCGGACCGCAACAAAATGCGCCCCAAATTCTTCGCTGTATAAACCACCCTCGATCAGGCGGTCAGGCTGTATGTTGTAGTCCTCCACTATAGGTCTCAGCAAAACATCGAGGTGGGATTTTCTTACTTACTCTATCGGATGAAAGCCGTTAACCACTAGATACACAAGTCGGCGTGTACCATGGTGTGAGGGAGTGTTTGGAACCGACGTCACGTTGATATAAAAACGTCTTGGTTATCGCACAAGGACACAATCAGCACGGGATTTGTATTGGTGATACAAAACAATTGAGTTTGTTTCGTGTGGGAAGGAGGATTCACATCCGGAGATTTCTTGTTCGGCTTTATCGGAACAACAACAACAACAACAACAACAACAACAACAACAAAATCAACCAACAGTCATGAAATTCTATAACTTGTGTTTTTGTGTCGCAGTTGTGTCATTGTGTTTAGTAGCCCACAGCTCCACGTCCGACGCGAATGGAACGATTTCTAACTCGACCATGGACTCGGAAGAGAAGTCGGACGATGATGATGTTGTTGTAGAGGCTGGGGAAGTGGTGACAGACACTGGGGACCTGACCCCCGAGGACGTGAGTGAACTGACCCCCGAGGACGAGGACATGGAGACGTTGAAGATCGAGGAGCTGGGAGGACTGATTGATGCCAAGGACATGGTGGACGATGAGGAGCAGACGATAGAGGACATGGAGGTCGAGGACATTCCAGAGGACAAGCAGGACCTCAGGTTCGAGCCCATTCCAATGCCTACGGACTTTGATAGCTATGACCGGAACGGGGATGGATTTATAGACATTACGGAACTGATTGAAGTGACGGGGGCGTTTGAGAACGTAGCGCAAGCATTCAAGGCCTGTGATAGTGATGGTAAGTTCCTTACTTGGCATTTTCGGTGATTGTCTTTCATGGTTTACTCATTTTTAATTCGTTCTTGAGTGAGTGAGTCTGGTTTTACGCCGCTTTTAGTAATATTCCAGCAATATCACGGCGTGGGACCCCAGAAATGTGCTTCACACATTGTACCCATGTCGGAAATCGAACCCGGGTCCTCGAGCGAACGCTTTAACCGCGAGGCTACCCTACCGCCCCTGTTTCGTTCTTGAATGCATGCAGACCGACAGAATGTACTGCACCATCAGACATACAGTAAACTACGGATATAACGAACACGCTTATAACGAACTGACGGATATAACGAAATTACTGTTTGGTCCCGACTACTTGCTGTAGTCATGCTGTATATGTACTTATAACAAACTACGGTGATAACGAACTTAAATTAGTAGTCCCTTTGAGTTCGTTATAACCGTAGTTTACTGTACTTAGACATTCGTGGCTCATTACGGGTGTGACTTTTTTAAATAGGCCTCTGTTCACCCAGCAGTAAAAATTGGTACCCGGTAGAATAAGATGGTAATGTGATTGTTAACATACTAGCGCCTGACAAGACAGCTTGGGTTGCATACTCCCTCGGGAGCTGAGAATGAAAATCGCTGATCCAGTGACTGGTAATGTTAGCGCTTTGAGCATGGCCCGCAATATAAGTACATATATTATCATTGTTATTATAACATAAGTATAAATTCACATTACGTGAGATTGTTGTAAATTGGGAGGACATTCCCTTGACGCAAGGGGAACACTGTATGTCCGTGCAATGCCGTGTCGGTAATAATCACTATTAGGTGTCTGTCAATCTCTGATCCATGTCGTTGGGCGGTCCGATAGCCTAGTGTGTGAAGCGTTCGCTCGTCACGCCGAAGACCCGGGTTCTATTCCCGGCATGGGTACAATGAGTGAAGCCCATTTCTGGTGTCCCCCGCCGTGATATTGCTGGAATATTGCTACAAGCAGCGTAAAACCAAACAATCCATGTCGTGATTGTGTTCAGCACAACAGAAGGTTCCGGATAATGTATCTGTGTAATGCGTTAAGACGTAGAATTCGCAAATGCATTTAAAAAAAAAAAATAAAAATAAAAAAAAAAAAAAAAAATTCAAATACACAACAATAATGTGCATAATCATAATGCTCATAATCTACACCCTAAAATATGTTCAAAGCACTAAATTATTATATGTGCAATTACAGTCCTTATAATGCTTACTCCAGATTTCATGTCAGTCATGCTTATTGATGACTCAGGCCTAAATACTTTGAATGCAAGATTGCACAAAGTGTGAAATACATAGGGCACTGGGTACAGTGTCTAGTCTACAGGATAACACTGGCGAACATGATGCGATAGTTACTGGGTATATGGGCCCTTCTGATAGTTTGTTATACATTCAAAATAAACACAAAACGTAAGGAAGAGAATGAATGAATATCAACTTCTTTATTATGAGGAACACGGTTCGGGGTATATGCTGACTCCTTCATCAGGTGATTAAACCCTCTGAAGTAGAGAGCGTATATATGTACCTGTAAGAACAACAAAAGTAATAAGATAACAAAGGTGGAAACTTAACAAGGGAAGCCAACAGGCGCCGATAGGTGTTAACAATGGACAATTGGAAGCCAACACTTAACAGTTAATTAGCGCTGATAGGTGACAGCGATGCCATTCAAAGACTGGATAGACAAAACGATACAAGTCTTCAAGTTGGTTAAGATTACAGCGGCAACACTGACGAGATTAGGAGTGTTTTGTTGTCCCCAGTGTCAATATCTAACTGCATGTACCCACATCGGGACAAACAGATAACTGCGAATCCTAGGCAACGGCTATGGTAGGGTTGCAGATAAAAGAACTTCAAAGATCAGATGACAAAACTAGCATTATTTCCCAACCAATGTTTACATTGCCTTGACGAACATATGTCTGTATACATAATTACTCCATGTGTGTTAGCATACAACTAGTGATATCTTAATAAATAGTCATTATCCTGGTATTAGAAGTGTATTAGGGATATGGTTTAACACCATTGCAGGGAGTTGACTCTGTTGTAATCTTCTAATCAGTCTGTTATAAACTGGCGTGTGTTGTCACAATCTGTTACGTTAGATAATGTGACAGTATGTTATGTTATATACTGAAATCTGTTATGTTATATACTGACAATCTGTTATGTTATATACTGTGAAAGCCTGTTAAGTTATATACTCTGACAATCTGTTACGTTATATACTCTGACAATCTGTTACGTTATATACTGTCACAGTCTGTTATGTTATATACTGTGAAAATTTGTTACTTTATATGCTGACAATCTGTTACGTTATATACTGTGACTATCTGTTATGTTATAAACTGTGGCAGTCTGTTATGTTATATACTATGACAACCTTTTACGTTAATGTGCTGCGTTTGGTTCGATATGCTTAGCTACTTTATAAACTGTCATGGGGCAATCTGTTACGGGGAGGCAATCTGTTACGGGGAGGCAATCTGTTATAGGGTCTGTCTGTTACGGGGAGGCAATCTGTTATGGGGTGCAATTTGTTCGTTGTAATGTATGTTACGGCACCGTGTTAATTTATACACCGTAGCAGTCCGTAACATTATACAAGGGGACAATCTGTTGTTCAATACTTCGCCGATGCATATAGCCGCAATGTAAGATAATACACACGCGTAATCTGAAGTTCACATGCCTCGTCAAGATCGACCAGGTCGGTATTGCAGAAGCACGCGATATGACACTTTGTATATTTCTTCACACCATGCAGCCCAAGTGTAAACATTTCTTGCCACACTCTATTGTTTACGTCACAGCTTGACAACATTCCGGGATTTTTGCTATGCATACACTGCCTCGGAGCTGTGAAGGTGAGGGGTGGCGTCGTAGGCCCCTAGAATAGGGGGATTTCACATTTCACGGACGGTCTGTATAAAAGGATCTCTTTCTTTCCCCCCACAGATATATTTATGATTTTTTTGTGGCAATTGTATATAGACGGGGACATGGAAGCTAAGATATTGAGGCAGCTGTTTGGCGAGCGCTTCAACACTTGCATATTGTTTTTCTCAATCCCTCTTCTTGGTGGAACTCAAACACCAACATCAGAGGAAGTTATATCCGTTGTTTGGTACTGTGTTATGTTTCCATGACATCTCTTTGATAGTGTAGGGTGATAAAACATGCAACATGTGTGGGTGCTTCTGAGGGGTGAGGTGCTTCTGAGGGGTGAGGTGCTTCTGAGGGTGAGGTGCTTCTGAGGGTGAGGTGCTTCTGAGAGGTGAGGTGCTTCCGAGGGGTAGGGTGGTTCTGAGGGGTTGGGTGGTTCTGAGGGTGAGGTGCTTCTGAGGGGTGAGGTGGTTCTGAGGGGTAGGGTGCTTCTGAGGGGTGGGGTGGTTCTGAGGGTGAGGTACTTCTGAGGGGTGAGGTGCTTCTGAGGGGTGAGGTGCTTCTGAGGGGTAGGGTGGTTCTGAGGGGTGGGGTGGTTCTGAGGGTGAGGTGCTTCTTAGGGTGAGGTGCTTCTGAGGGGTGAGGTGGTTCTGAGGGGTGGGGTGGTTCTGAGGGGTGGGGTGGTTCTGAGGGGTGGGGTGCTTCTGAGAGGTGAGGTGGTTCTGAGGGGTGAGGTGCTTCTGAGGAGTGAGGTGGTTCTGAGGAGTGAGGTGCTTCTGAGGGGTGATGTGCTTCTGAGGAGTGAGGTGGTTCTGAGGGGTGAGGTGCTTCTGAGGAGTGAGGTGGTTCTGAGGGGTGAGGTGCTCCTGAGGGGTGAGGTGGTTCTGAGGGGTGAGGTGCTTCTGAGGGGTGAGGTGGTTCTGAGGGGTAAGGTGCTTTGGAGGGGTGAGGTGGTTCTGAGGAGTGAGGTGCTTTGGAGGGGTGAAGTGCGTCGGAGAGGTGAGGTGCTTCTGAGGGGTGAGGTGGTTCTGAGGGGTGAGGTGCTTCGGTTGGGTAAGGAGATTAACTCACAGAAATACACACACGCATGTACACACAAACGGTCAGTAAACACACACACTGACTGCAAATACACACACACACACACACACACAAGCACGCACGCACGCATAAAAGCACTATCAACAAATACACACACACGTACACACACTGGCTGCAATTACGCTCGCAAACACAGTCCGCAAATACACATGCACGCACACGCACGTACGCAACACACACAATCATTTTGAGCAATACACACGCCCACAATGAGGGAATCGGGTGTGTACGCACGTGTACAGTGAGAAATACACACAGACACACAGATGGAATGTCGCACGCAAACAGTGACGAAAACTGACAGCAGACCGATACCATTAAATAAAACACATGATTCCACTCCCTCTCACCCTAGCTAAGTCCAGAGCGCCTGACCCCTCTCCCCCGTGGTAAGTACAGAGTGCCTGACCCCTCTCCCCGTGCTAAGTCCAGAGCGCCTGACCCCTCTCCCCCGTGGTAAGTCCAGAGCGCCTGACTCCTCTCCCCCGTGGTAAGTACAGAGCGCCTGACCCCTCTCCCCCGTGGTAAGTACAGAGCGCCTGACCCCTCTCCCCCGTGGTAAGTACAGAGTGCCTGACCCCTCTCCCCGTGCTAAGTCCAGAGCGCCTGACTCCTCTCCCCCGTGGTAATTACAGAGCGCCTGACCCCTCTCCCCCGTGGTAAGTCCAGAGTGGCTGACCCCTCTCCCCCGTGGTAAGTACAGAGCGCCTGACCCCTCTCCCCCGTGGTAAGTACAGAGCGCCTGACCCCTCTCCCCCGTGGTAAGTACAGAGCGCCTGACCCCTCTCCCCATGCTAAGTCCAGAGCGCCTGACTCCTCTCCCTCGTGGTAAGTACAGAGCGCCTGACCCCCTCCCCCGTGCTAAGTTCAGAGCGCCTGACCCCCTCACCCGTGCTAAGTTCAGAGTGCCTGACCATCATCAGGTAACAACCCCACCCCTATGAATGTAGTCCCAGCCCACCAACAAACTGACAGTGTTCTCCATGTCTCGTATTGTCCCGCGTGTCACTGTGCCGTACCCCCCAAAGCCTTGTGTCATTATACACGTAATACATCTGATCGGGCGATCGTCAGGCAGGGGAAAGGGGATAGCTTAATGGCTTCCGACATCTCAGACATATCCCGTGTCTGCCTTAATAAAACCATTTGATGATTAAGGGTTCGTCTGTGCGGGCCCTGGGGTATATGTTTATACGGGAGTTCTTGTGACAGTGTGTTCCCTAACTGGTGCGTCGATGTCCTGTGGTATTCTATATTAAACACAGGCAGTTATTTCGTCCAACAGAGTGATATAGCACGTGTCTGGTTGGACAGGATAATCCTGTTAGCGGACACGTAAGTATAAAGGTTCAGAAAAATAGCTCAAGTTTTTTTTAAGCTTGGTCATAAAATAGTAAATTCCAACGGACATGTAAAGCTGTGAATATGATAGCGTTTTAAGTACTAATGTTTGATTGGCAATCTAGAAGTTGGTAAGTTAGAAAACGTACAACTTTATGGATAATAACTTCTGTTTTATTGCATATAGCGCCGTGTCGATGTAGATTCTTATACATTATCCACCTGGAGTGACAACAACCAAGTGATTAGATGTATACAGTAAACTACGTTTATAACGAACACGCTTATAACGAACTGACGGATATAACGAATTTGTTGTAGATATGCTGTATGTATGCTTATAACGAACTACGGTTACTACGAACTAAAATTAGTGGTCCCCTCGAGTTCGTTATAACCGTAGTTTACTGTATATGCATGACATGTTGTAAGAAGCAGATTAACATTGACATCAACAGTTTATAGATAACAAGTAGCATACAGTTAATTGGATGAAGCCAGATGTACAGTAAGAATAACAAATAGCACACAGGTATTGGAGCACTCCGGTAATGAAGCCAGATGTACAGTAATGTAATACTTGATTAGATCTTCATAGCCAGGCGAGATGTAATACCTTTAAGTTGATCTCTGAATTTGAAAAAAAGTATTTAACAAAAACACTAAGGAAAAAGTCACGTGGTACTTTTAGTATCAGAAACAAAGTTATCTTATTTAAAAAAGCTCACACAAATATGAAACAATGTCCAAATGGAGCCCAGAACGATGCTTAATTTTAGGAGGCAATCGATCTAGGCTTGTCAAATTATTCTAGACTTGAGCCGGATTTAAAAAAAAATATTCTCTGGGGTCTGTGAGATATGGTAAAGGTATGTGATTCGCGCATTAATCTCACGGTTGAAAATTTAAAATTTGTTTGTGTTTAATTTCAAATTTTTTCAGTTAGAACAACAGGTCGTGAACTGTTAATAAAAATAAGCAAAATATAATTTCGGTCATTAGAAACTCTCCGTCACATTTACACCGGTTACATAGCACACAGGTGTAGACTGACGACATTTGAAATTGGTTCGATTTCGAGCCTACTGGAATGCAAATCGAATTTTTGGTGCATGCGATACACCGAACAAACTGCACCCAATTCCGGAAATAACAATGACGCATGTGCAGTGGACCCTCGTTAACCCGAAGACAACGTGCGGATAAATGGGGCTCAGGATCACGTGATGTATTTGTTCCCTAATGAGGTGACGTAATATGACTAAACGGTTTGAAAACAAACTTTCGTCATATAAATGAAAACTTCTCTGTATAAACCGTTGAATATATATATGAGGGAGTGAGTATGGTTTTACGCCGCTTTACAATATTCCAGCAATATCGCGGCGGGGACACCAGAAATGAGCTGCAAATATATGAGCCGGCTCCTATGCTTAAAGAGGCGTAGACTAGGGATAGTTGGCGGTCCTAGCAAGTCTGAACCAGGTCATGATAATAACTCAAGTGTAGGATCTAAATAATTACAACTGGTAATAAATACCAAAAAAGCAGTCTTAGTTTCCCACTCCTTCCCCGGGCCTACACTAAACCTGAGACGAGACCACAGAGTGTAGCCTCCCTTTAAACTCACAAACCCATAAAGATTTAACATAGAATTTTTTGCCATCTTTGATACAACCACATACAGTCGCGGACACTTATACCCAATTAGTGACTGTTGTATGCATGTATTTGAAGCTATATGCTTATCACGGAGACTCCAATTTCAAAGTAAACTCCCCGAACGGCTTCAATTTGAATTCGCTCGTTCAAAGGCCACCTCAACACGGTGTATGGCCGTCTTAATAGAAAACGTGCAACGATAGGAAACCGAGGATTAAGTAAACAAGGCGTGGCCTAACTACAATGTGTTTCAAGTTTAAGATTTGGAGTTGCACTTTAAACCTTCACTTTGGCGTGCTGGGACCTTTGAACATAATGTATTGGCTATTAGCATTATTCTTTCGCCAGGCAACGTGCAGCAGATTTAATTAAACTTCAGCCCTGTTTTTGTGTTGCCATCAAATCTGTATGTGGTTTGTTCTTCCCTTCCTTTGGGGCGGTCGGGTAGCCTAGTGGTTAAAGCGTTCGCTCGTTACGCCGAAGACCCGGGTTCGATTCCCGACATGGGTACAATGTGTGAAGCCCATTTCTGGTGTCCCCCGCCGTGATATTGCTGGAATATTGCTAAAAGCGGCGTAAAACCATACTCACTCACTCACTCTTCCCTACCTTTAACAATGCTGGTGCCTTATTGCAGACTTCACGGATTATGTAAACCAACTTCCGTTGATTCAAACCCGTGATTCGTGACGGGTTGGAACACTATCAACTAGACCATGTCACCCGCCTAATCTATCATGAGGGATTATTTAGCCTGAATGAAAAAATAACACTACTTACAATAAAATATAAATTACTAAGCTATAAAGGTGAAATATCCTGTTCGGGACAATCCCCATTCCCACGTTTGATATAGCCTATGTACAACGTGTGTGTCAGCCTTTTAGGGACGATTGCACTTTTCGGATGTAAGTTATACGTGACGTAGTTTCAGAAAGCTGTCAAGAATAGAATAGTTTTATTTATTTCGATATAGACGAGATATCTGCAGTTGCAATCTAGTTAGTGAAATGCCGGGCGGAAGTAGGAACTGCCATGCCGGCACCTGGCCGTGAGCGCAGCATATCTATAGTATAGTACTTCCGACCGGATTTCCTGTAACGGAGGTACGCTCCAACTACAACACCGGCATCTTATTACTAAGACCGATAAGAAACTGTATATCCACAACTGAATAAATCATGAGGTGGAACTACAAATAGATAAGATGACTTTAAACATATGTATTTTCTCTCCTAAAGTGGTGCTTGGAGCCTGCTGAACGTACACGTTCTGTGAGCAAAACTATCGTCGCAACAGCTCGTTCCCGCCTGTCAATTTCTTTGTTTGTTGTTTAACGCCACACTCAGCAATATTCTAGTCATATGACGGCGGTCTGTAAATAATCTAATCCAGTGATTGACATCATGAGCATCAACGCAATTGGGATACGATGACATGCATCAACCAAGTCAGCGCGCCTGACCATCCGATCCCGTAAGTCGCCTCTTACGACAAGCTTTGGCGCCTTCCGGCCTTCCAGAGAGTTAAAGAGTGAGGATTCCATACCTCATCTGAGATTCGAACCTGGCCCCTATTAGGTTATCTCACTGCCACGTTCTAAGAGTTTCAACATCAAGCATGTCATTATTTTACCCTCAATAAATATGTGAACAAATTCGCCTGGTAATTATAATTCGGATAAGTAGAACAATTAAGGCAATACTTGGGGTATTATTAATACGTTTTTGATAGATCAAACATGATGAGGATACTCAAATTTGATTTGACTTGATTTGAAATGAATATTTCCTTTCTGAACAACTGTAAATAAGTCATTGTATAAAACCACTTCCTGTTATTGGACCAACGAGCAATGACGTCATAACGGCAGGATCGGCGTGCAATCTGCACCATCTCGCTGGACGCTTGAAGCTGAAATGAATAAATACACCAACTTGAGTGCATGTGGACACACGAACTGACCCGCTGACCGGTCATAGTGACCTCCATGGACACAAAACAATCTCAGATGAATTACAATAATAAATACTCACCGGTGGTGTGTATATAGAGTCTCTCTGTAGAACAGTGTCGTTTATGACACACAGTATATACGTAGCCTCCCTAGACCAGTGTCGTTCACGACACAGACGGTATATACGTAGCCTCCCTAGACCAGTGTCGTTCACGACACAGACGGTATATACGTAAACTCCCTAGAACAGTGTTGTTCACGACACAGACGGTATATACGTAGTCGTTCTGTAGAACAGTGTTGTTCACGACACAAGACAGTATATACGTAGTCGTTCTGTAGAACAGTGTTGTTCACGACACAAGACAGTATATACGTAGCCTCCCTAGACCAGTGTCGTTCACGACACAGACGGTATATACGTAAACTCCCTAGAACAGTGTTGTTCACGACACAGACGGTATATACGTAGTCTCCCTAGAACAGTGTTGTTCACGACACAGACGGTATATACGTAGTCGTTCTGTAGAACAGTGTTGTTCACGACACAGATGGTATATACGTAGTCGTTCTGTAGAACAGTGTTGTTCACGACACAGACGGCATATACGTAGCCTCCCTAGAACAGTGTTGTTCACGACACAGACGGTATATACGTAGTCGTTCTGTAGAACAGTGTTGTTCACGACACAGACGGCATATACGTAGTCTCCCTAGAACAGTGTTGTTCACGACACAGATGGTATATACGTAGCCTCCCTAAAACAGTGTGGTTCACGACACAGATGGTATATACGTAGCCTCCCTAGAACAGTGTTGTTCACGACACAGACGGTATATACGTAGTCGTTCTGTAGAACAGTGTTGTTCACGACACAGATGGTATATACGTAGTCGTTCTGTAGAACAGTGTTGTTCACGACACAGACGGTATATACGTAGCCTCCCTAGAACAGTGTTGTTCACGACACAGACGGTATATACGTAGTCGTTCTGTAGAACAGTGTTGTTCACGACACAGACGGTATATACGTAGCCTCCCTAGAACAGTGTTGTTCACGTCACAGACGGTATATACGTAGTCGTTCTGTAGAACAGTGTTGTTCACGACACAGACGGTATATACGTAGCCTCCCTAGAACAGTGTTGTTCACGACACAGACGGTATATACGTAGTCGTTCTGTAGAACAGTGTTGATCACGACACAGACGGTATATACATAGTCGTTCTGTAGAACAGTGTTGTTCGCGACACAGACGGTATATACATAGTCGTTCTGTAGAACAGTGTTGTTCACGACAGAGACGGTATATACACAGACGGTATATACGTAGTCGTTCTGTAGAACAGTGTTGTTCACGACACAGATGGTATATACGTAGTCGTTCTGTAGAACAGTGTTGTTCACGACACAGACGGCATATACGTAGCCTCCCTAGAACAGTGTTGTTCACGACACAGACGGTATATACGTAGTCGTTCTGTAGAACAGTGTTGTTCACGACACAAGACAGTATATACGTAGCCTCCCTAGAACAGTGTTGTTCACGACACAGATGGTATATACGTAGCCTCCCTAGAACAGTGTTGTTCACGACACAGATGGTATATACGTAGTCGTTCTGTAGAACAGTATCATTCACGACACAGACGATATATACGTAGTCGTTCTGTAGAACAGTGTTGTTCACGACACAGACGGTATATACGTAGTCGTTCTGTAGAACAGTGTTGATCACGACACAGACGGTATATAAGTAGTCGTTCTCTAGAACAGTGTTGTTCACGACAAAGACGGTATATACGTAGTCGTTCTGTAGAACAGTGTTGTTCACGACAAAGACGGTATATACACAGACGGTATATACGTAGTCGTTCTGTAGAACAGTGTTGATCACGACACAGACGGTATATACATAGTCGTTCTGTAGAACAGTGTTGTTCGCGACACAGACGGTATATACATAGTCGTTCTGTAGAACAGTGTTGTTCACGACAGAGACGGTATATACACAGACGGTATATACGTAGTCGTTCTGTAGAACAGTGTCGTTCACGACACAGACGGTATATACGTAGTCGTTCTGTAGAACAGTGTTGTTCACGACACAAGACAGTATATACGTAGCCTCCCTAGAACAGTGTTGTTCACGACACAGATGGTATATACGTAGCCTCCCTAGAACAGTGTTGTTCACGACACAGATGGTATATACGTAGTCGTTCTGTAGAACAGTATCATTCACGACACAGACGATATATACGTAGTCGTTCTGTAGAACAGTGTTGTTCACGACACAGACGGTATATACGTAGTCGTTCTGTAGAACAGTGTTGATCACGACACAGACGGTATATACGTAGTCGTTCTCTAGAACAGTGTTGTTCACGACAAAGACGGTATATACACAGACGGTATATACGTAGTCGTTCTGTAGAACAGTGTTGTTCACGACACAGACGGTATATTCACAGACGGTATATACGTAGTCGTTCTGTAGAACAGTGTTGTTCACGACAGAGACGGTATATACACAGACGGTATATACCTAGTCGTTCTGTAGAACAGTGTTGTTCACGACACAGACAGTATATACGTAGTTGCTTCTTAGGACAGTGCGGCTAACGACAAAAACGATGCGCAACTATACTTAAATAGTTATAACGCCGAAGCTTGTTTTATGGGCTATTGACCCAGTGTTAGATAATGAGAAAAAAAACACACCCCAAAAAGATTACGGTGTGCTTTAATTTTTTGTCGACAGCAAAAAAATGTTTGATGAAGATGAAAGAGTTAATTAACTGGCTCATCTTTACGACATAGTGACTGGAAAATATTCCCGTTTAAAAAAAAAGTCCATAAAAACTTGCCTCCTCTTCACGAACCGAACAATGCAAATTTCTTTAGCAACGCTGATAATTACAAGTGATGGGGTCGTAATTTGTCTACCAGGTGTGTGTCGGTATACTTAGTAGGCACTGAAATTACAGCGGGAAATAAACAGATGAACAGCACTGGACGGTATATACTCAGTTTCAATCTCCCGTGAAACCGGTATTCGTTTAAGCTGCTACTCTGCGTTACCCCGCTGACAATGGTATGTTTCATGTAGAAGACTTGAAGCCGCTCACACTTCCTTTTAAAATCATAGACACGCATTTGTATTATATGACCTCTTCCGGTCAGTCTAAACAAATTCCCTAAATACTTGGTAAATTTTGATTCACTAACAAAAAATACCACGTTGTACAGCTTATTATAAAACTCACCGCCCCGTTCCACAAAGCGATCTTAGCGCTACGATCATCGTAAGCCTATGTTAAAGTATGGGAGTTACGATCATCTTAGTGCTAATATCGCTTTGTGGAACGGGGCCCTGGTAGGTAAATATATCTGATTTTATTTACTCACAGGGCCGCCTCCGTGGTCTAGAGGTAGAGCGTCCGCCCGGAGAGCGGAAGGTCCGGGGTTCGATCCCCGGCCGCGTCATACCGTTAAAAGATGGTACTTGTTGTTACCCTGTCTGGCGCTCGGCATTAAGGGGCTAAAACAAGGACTGGTCGGCTCGGAGTCAGTATACTGTGTCTGAGTGGGGTATTCATGTTAAACTGCGGCATGGTATCTCAGTGTGCTATCACTATAAATCGGCATCAGTCCGGATTAGTACAAGCAGCCACACAAACACACACACGTACATGCACGTCGCTATATAAGTGCAATAATCTTGGACGCGATGTTAAACCCCATTTCACCTCACCTCATTTACTCACAGTTTATAATGCGCAGTTACCAAGATTTAGTTTATTGTATTTGGCGAGTCGCTGCATTAAAACAATAGGTAACTTTATTAAAACCCATAATATGTTTTAAATTTACAAGACGATTAGTTTTCGTGTATAAAGAGACATAAGTGTATCATCCACCTATTACCCAATACAGCAATGACAGCGCCGACTCCGTACATTAAGAAATAATTTCTGAACACAAAGCACACGAAAACTTCACTCTAAGGAAATTTGACAATAAAAATAACCTCAAAAAGGAAAGTTATTAACATATCACATTAGGTAAAGTAATTATTTTCATGTGTTTTAAAAAAATATAGATTTCCATTAATTTTGTTACATAATGATCGTGCATACATATCAACATTTTACATGAAGAAATAAGATTGCCAAACAGTGCCAGTGATTATCATAGTGCCAATATAATTATTTTTCTAAAAATAATACAGATATTACAATCAAACATCAGGTGCAGTATTATTTGAAATACAAAGTTAGTAAATCAAATAGAATAATGAATACCAAATCTTTTCTCAGTTCAACAAATATTGCAGTAAAGCGTCAATATCACATCATATCCAGCCATTATGTCAGAAAATAAAGTTGCTGATGTGTAACAGCATTTAAAAAGTTTATACAAAATGACTTTATAATGTCCTTCAAATTTATCACATCAGATCTTATTATGCAAACAATCTGGTAATTTCACAATATGTAAAATAAATAAATGGGGTGCAATCATCGAACATACTGTGCTGTATCATCGAAAATATATTTTTGTGTACGACATTCACAGACTGTGGCACGATTAGTGTCAAAACATTTGTATTCTTCAAAACAAATTGGGGGGGGGGGGGGGGGGTCATTTGAGCCTGGGGAGTTATCTGAGCCTATGTCAGGGGAGTCGTTTGGGCCTGGGGAATTATCTGAGCCTATGTCAGGGGAGTCGTTTGGGCCTGGGGAGTCATCTGAGCCTATGTCAGGGGAGTCGTTTGGGCCTGGGGAGTCATCTGAGCCTATGTCAGGGGAGTCGTTTGGGCCTGAGGGGAGTCATCTGAGCCTATGTCAGGGTAGTCGTTTGAGCCTGGGGAATTATCTGAGCCTATGTCAGGAGAGTCGTTTGGGCCTGGGGAGTCATCTGAGCCTATGTCAGGGTAGTCGTTTGGGCCTGAGGGGAGTCATCTGAGCCTATGTCAGGGGAGTCGTTTGGGCCTGAGGGGAGTCATCTGAGCCTATGTCAGGGTAGTCGTTTGGGCCTGGGGAATTATCTGAGCCTATGTCAGGGGAGTCGTTTGGGCCTAAGGGAGTCATCTGAACCTAGGCTCAAATAACTCTAGACTTGCCTGAGCCTGGGTCGTCGTTTGAGCCCCCTACACCGGCGCCGTTGTCTCAAACATAGATATGTCGTCATCGTGGAGTATCTTCCACCCGGTTTAATAACAACAACATGTCAGAAGCATCATTTTGGTCAGTTTAACCGAACGAAACCACGTGTCGAAGACACCTACTGGCCCGAAAGACAACCAAGACAAGTACAATCGACACTGGTCACGTGGAACACAAACTGACCAGCCAAATATTTGCGCCATGTCCAATGGACTCTCTTGCATCCAGTATGGTCCGACTTAATTCAGTTTGGTAATCTCGAAGTAGAAGTAACCACAGCAAGTTGGAAATTACTGGACAATTTATTTCGAAGACTTGACTTGATATCAATAGATACATAGCCAGAACCTCTCGATCAATTAAAGATAAGGAATCCGATATATTTGCAAACAGACGTCAACGTAATGTCTGTGAGGAATCTCTGTGAAGAACATATTGGTTTGTTTGTTGTTTAACGCCGCACTCAGCAATATTACAGCCATATGACGGCGGTCTGTAAGTAATCGAGTCTAGGCAACACAAGCCAGTGATTGAAATCATGAACATCGATACGCAATATGGATACGATGTCATGCATCAACCAAGACAAGCGACCCTGACCACCCGATCCCGTTAGTCGCCTCTTTCAACTACCATGATCGCCTTTTAGGGGAAGCATGGGTTGCTGAAGACCTATTCTACCCCGGATCTTGACGGTTCGAGACAACACAGCAAGCTTTATAACAACCCATTCAAAGTAAACATATCTGACAGCAGAAGTGCAGTAGACACGTGTTGCGGCCATGTAAACCCACAACTCAAGGTCAATGACTTGTACGAAGATTTTCCCCAGCACGTCTCGGATGCCGGAAGTCCTCGTAGCACCAACTTCCGCTCTGTCGGACACAGTGTGACTTGTCGCAAGCTTCCAACTAAACCAGTCACGACATGTCGATAGCATCTGATTTGAAAACGCGTCACGTTAATTAGCAAAAGGAAGGATGTCAACTAAAGCTGAGTATTTTCGTCAGAGGAATTTATTTGTTTGCGTCCTTCTCCGCGTAGATATGACCTTTTTATAAGATGCTTGGGAAAAGGGGGATTTTATTCCGTATTCCTCCGCGAAACAGCGAGCATGCACTGCGTAAACTACAGGTCATATTTCTATTACATCACAGGGGTCTAAGTGGTAGCATCGTAGAGTGCGAGAAGGTTCCAGCCGCTATTCTGCTTCCGAGTATTTAATTTAAAACGTGCACTTCATCCCTGCATCGCCACTGCGGAATATTTGCATTTAACTTAATCAAATTCAATCTACATTATAAAAATCATGTATAGCTAGCTATGTTTATATCCGAAAAAATGAAGAGAGAAATTTATTGTGAAATAAAAGATTGTGCAGACTACATGTGGTCCAGTGGACTTGTTGTGCTGCTAGCTAGGATTTAAAGGAAGATGTTCTCTATCAGCAACACATATACTCCTTTAGCAGAGGTATATGAGGTATATGTCAGAGGCGGATACAGCTTTTTTGAAAAGGTGGGGGGTGGGGTGGGGGTGGGGGTGGGGTGGGGGTGGGGGTGGGGGGGGGGGTGCACAACTAAGATCTATTTATTGTCTTTGGTGGTAATTTAAACAGAAATAAAGATTTTTTTCGAAATAAAAAAAGGGTGGGTGGGTGCACAACTAAGATCTATTTATTGTCTTTGGTGGTAATTTACACAGAAATAAAGATTTTTTTCGAAATAAAAAAGGGTGGGGGGGGGGGGGTGGGTGGGGTGGGGGGGGTGGTGGTGGGGGGGGGGGGGGGGGGGGGGTCCGCACCCCCGCACTGTATCCGCCCATGTATGTAGTAGCATTATAGTTCTTGTGAACATCGGAAATATAGTTAAGGTCAAGGGTGGATACAGCATTTTTTAAAGACAGGTGTCCAAGGTGTGTGTGTTTGAGTCTGTGTGCGTGCGAGCGTGCGTGCGTGCGTGCGTGCGTGCCTGTGTGTTGTTATTTACAACACACTGCATTTGATTTTCAAGGGGGGGGGGGGGGATGTCAGGATCCGCCTATTATAGTTGGGACTTATCTCGCTACAAGTGTTATTGCTACCTATCCACGATTATCAATGTCCGTTATAAACATTGTTCTACTCTGCAACAACTCTGCTATTACGGCTACGGCTATTAAAGATTACTCCAGACAGCTTCTACTTTACTGCAGCTACACCGCTACAAAATACTTATATATTTTATTTATTATTTATTTGTGATAAAAACGTGTTTATTTCAAGAAATACACATTAACATTTTGCCATTTTAAGATCCATGTTGACGTCAGTTAACTGAAATAGTTCCCACTTTATACGTGTGAATTTTCCGCAACATTACCTGATTTATTCACACTACCGCCCTCCGCCAAGCTTGCACAAGGCATGTATGTCACTCTAACCCTTCACCGTCCTCACTCCAACTCTCCCCGGTACAGCCTATCTGATCACACCACAGCAACCGGCAACACAATCCCGTGCACATGATCCACACTTATCTCGCCCACCCCAGGTGTCGTGGTGTTATCACCTGCCAGGTGCAACTGCACGCGACCCAGAGTGGGGAACATGTCCAGGTGAGATAGGTCAAAATCACAAAGCTATAAGCGCCGCCATGATTCCTCAACTTTACTCCACAGGAAGATGAACCCTGTCAATAATAGATGAACCCTCTCAATAATAGATGAACCCTGTCAATGCAAGCACTTAAGATGAAACCATTTGCTGCTGAACTGCCTTTAAGAAATAAAGTTGGCTGTTTCCCAATGTGTAGTGTAATAAAGTATAATGTTGTAACTAGTTCAAGGCAAAACTTATACATTTTTAATCTAGGGGGTAGAGTAAATTTATTTTCTTAAGTGAAGCAACTTAGAATGTTGGTTCACATCGACATGATGTTATCAGAATGTCAATATGTTTGTGCATAGAATTCTGATTTTTCGAGTGAAGTCAAGCTGTTTTTCATCTTTGTTTACAAATTCGCCGACTCCAAAAATTGACATGTGAAAAATTAAAATAAAATAAGCACTTTAAAATGTAAAACAAAAACTGTATTAACTGTCGCTGTCAATATAAATAAACTATTTAAAATACTACAATTCAAACTTGGTGAACATTTATCTTACAAACACAACGAATTAAGACGAATCGCAAGAGGATATAATGCAATAAATGTTTAATCTATAGCTTACGTGAATGTTATGCTGTTTTGTCCAAAAAGCTATTTTTCAAGATTTAAATAGTACCTTATTGTATTTGTAAGATATACGTCTTGTTTTATAATAGGAAAGAGATGGTCTGCCGTAATACTATCCTTGAGGTCATCCATCATAAACGATCTTATATCTACAACCACACGAGTTCGTGTTTTGTTTCTAAACCAATTTTCAGACAGTGCGACAATTATTTTGGATTTAACCCGTAAAATCAAATAAGTGCTAAGAGATTCACTCTTTCTGTTGCAAAAAGTACAAAAATCATCTCCATTGTTTTGCTATTTTATCAAGAAAGAAGTTTGTTGCTAATATTTGATTGATCATTATTCGTAGTATCATTTATCAGTGTAATACATTTATTTAAACAATCGTCCCGTGTAAGTATACCTCTTCTATTTTCCTACTTTGTATGGAGGTTATCAAGAGGTTGACGCAGTGTCCAGTAAACGTGTATATATATTTTTACAATCTACAGATTCAAGGATATCATTTCGAAGACAGCAATGATTTACCTGTTCACGTCATTATTGTGACGTACATTAACTTTTAACAATTGTATCCAGTATTTAGGTATATATTGTTTGTTTTAAAGAAAAGTAAATATGTTTCATTCAAATCGAATTATGAAAATCCAAAAAACCTGAAGATCTGGGTTAGAATTGGTCTTCAGCACCCATGCTCGTCGTAAGAGGCACCTAACGGGATTGCGTGGTCAGACTGGCTGACTTGGTTGATGCATCTCATCCTGTCCCAGTTGCGTGGATCGATGCCATTTACTGGATGGTATGGCCCGGACTCGATTATTTTCAGGCCCGTCATATAGCTGGAAGATGGCGTTAAATAGAAACAAGTCCACCAAAAGCTTGTTAAATTCCGGTATTAGACACAATATCCCTAACATACATTGTATTTTAAACCTAATCTATACCATGATTACTGATACTATAACAGTCCTAGTTCGTTGTATGAAACAAAGTTTAATATCGGTATCATCTTAAACATTCTTGAACCGTGTTAGTGTTTATAAAACTGTATGTTTTCGCCCTACCGGATGTTTGGGCCAAAGCCCCGTCATCCAAAATAGAAAGAAAAGAAATCTGGCATTGGTTGGAGTAGAGCACCTTAGCGCGTGATATCCTAATGTGGGAGGATTTCACCAACTGATACGGACCGAAGATGAAACCTACGGATGCTGGTGGACCAAGGGTCGTAGACGGAGCGAACTTAGAAGTCAAACACACGCTCAGTAAATTGGATCCTATCTTGTCTTTAAACAGATAGATCTAGCTTCATTATTCAAATAAATAAAATATTGCCTTAAAAGTCATACAGTAGGTGAAACGATGACCTCAAGGTGTTCGGGATAGGACTTCAGTGTGTCAGTGTGTCGACAACTCTGGTTTCTATGTATACTTGGTAATTTAAACCATGGTTTCAATGTATACTTGGTAATTTAAACCATGGTTTCAATGTATACTTGGTCATTTAAACCATTATTTCAATGTATACTTGATCATTTAAACCATTATTTCAATGTATACTTGGTCATTTAAACCGTTATTTCAATGTATACTTGGTCATTTAAACCATTATTTCAATGTATACTTGGTCATTTAAACCATTATTTCAATGTATACTTGGTCATTTAAACCATTATTGCAATGTATACTTTGTAATTTAAACCACGGTTTCAATGTATACTTGGCCATTTAAACCATTATTTCAATGTATAATTGATCATTTAAACCATTATTTCAGTGTATACTTGGTCATTTAAACCATTATTTCAATGTATACTTGGTCATTTAAACCATTATTTCAATGTATACTTGGTCATTTAAACCATTATTTCAATGTATACTTGGTCATTTAAACCATTATTGCAATGTATACTTTGTAATTTAAACCACGGTTTCAATGTATACTTGGCCATTTAAACCATTATTTCAATGTATACTTGGTCATTTAAACCACGGCTTCAATGTATACTTGGTCATTTAAACCACGGTTTCAATGCATACTTGGTCATTTAAACCATTATTTCAATGTATACTTGGTCATTTAAACCATTATTTCAATGTATACTTGGTAATTTAAACCACGGTTTCAATGTATACTTGGTAATTTAAACCACGGTTTCAATGTATGCTTAATAATTTAAACCGTGGTTTCAATGTATAGTTGGTAATGTAAACCATGGTTCAAATTTATGCATGGTAATTTAAGCCATAGTTTCAATATATACTTAGAACGCAAAGTATGTACGTTAATATGAATCATGGCCTGAACGTAAATACGGCACTTCAAAATGTGGCTTCAAAGTATACATAGAGTTTATACCATGGTTTCAAGGGTTTTGAAATAGGTACATTTCAGCTTCACTTCTCCATAGTTTTGAGTTCATATACAGAATCATTTCATAAATACGAGACGCCATCACGACAGTGCTGTTACCACATACCATAGCAAGAACATACTGTTGCAGTTCCTTTGTAAACAGATGCATGTGATTTTCAAATGGTTGCTTCACCATATTGGTATGAAAAGTATGGAATCCAGTTTTTATAACATGCACCAAGTGAATCCCATTGTTTTCAGTAACGGAATGTGTCGTGAGAATGTAGCCAAACTGACGAATAATATGGAAAGTGGTTATTTTCTTTGGGCAATCTTTTACGCCTACAGTGGAACAACAAAGATAAGTAGGCAGCAGATGAAAAAATATAATATACATTTTGTTTTAATGGTTTTACAGCAACGAAAAAATAAACAGAACCCTGATCCCGGCGTGTGTTCTGCACATGTAATTATTTAGAAATATTTTGCATAGCTGAACTTGCATGTGTGGATAATATTGGTGAATGCACGCAGAACAGGCGATACTTTCTTCAACAGTAATATAACATTAAAAACAGAATCTATTGTTTCTGACGTTTCTCATAGTTTGAGGTATGTTGGGTGTCAAGCCATCCTACCAATCGAGAATTGGGTTGATTATGGACATAATTCGTCACTAAGATCATTACGTATTCCTGTTGAAGGCTAATGGGCTGTAAAGAACGTTGCTAATCAGACAGATGTCTTTGATGGCGATTACCGTTGTGTTGGCTCCCAAGTTGATCATAACGAACCAGGATTCTTCGATTTCTTTTCAATGCTGAATACGAATTGGAGCCATTTCCCTTTGAGGCTTCCGTTAAGCACGAAATAACTTATTGCTTTGGTTCTGGAACTTGTTTCCTTCTTAACCTGTTTTGTTGGAACTGCTGAGTCTGCTGTTTTGTACTTGTCACGTTAATTATCGAGTATTGTGTAGCAGGAAGCAGTTCCTGGAATATTTAGGGGCGGCGGTGTAGGCTAGCGGTCGCTTGTCCCGAAGATGACCAAGGTTCGATTCAGCGAATGGGTACAACCCAACTCACTCACTCATGGACTTTATTATGTTAATCTTAAGTTACTCTCCATTCTTTGAATGTGACGGAGGCAGGGCCCATTATTTTTTAAGGAAAAGCGTACCAAGATAATCCTTTACTTAAAACACAACCGTATATTTGGTTGCAAAATATTATCTTGTGTGAAAATATTTAAAGAATAAACAAAACTCCTTGTTACCTCTATTTATTCTGTGAGACGCCTTTGCGTGATGCTCGCGGAATATTTTCTCTGTCGCAGTACGTCTACATGGTTCCGTTTACCTTGTTTTGTTCGAACACATGTTGCCATCACTATTTAATAGTGATTAATAAACAGATGCTTCAGATATTATCCGAATGGTACAATGGATGTTACAATGATAGCAGATATTTCTTATATTAAGGGAAATAGTTCAATAACCACCCATGGAACACGAGCATATTAAACCCTTGTGGCGCCTTCGACGACAGGAATTACGTTCGTTCGTGTTAACTGCAATGTCTAACCCGGCTTACAATACCTCCCTGGCACCCGTGTTTGAGAGCTTCGGGACAGGATCCGAAAACCGGGCTCCGTGACGTAGCCGATTACGTGTCACCGTGACTTAATGACGAGGACCGATACTCATGCTTTCAGTCACTGGTTTGTCTGGTCCAGACTCGGTAATTTACAGGATGCCTTTATATAGTCTCCGTGCCCTACCTGGACATGGCAGAGACCGTATCACTGCGGTCAAACCTGCCCTTAAAACACGCTTTGATACCACACAACACTAAATCAATACATCAAATTGCAATGTCGGAGCTACCAAGTAGCAAAAAAGCAAGTGCTTACACTTTCAAATCGTTACAAAATTAAAATAAAATAACATAATTTTAAGAACGTACTTTAGTGTGTTCTTTTTTCAGTGGTTTGTTATAGTTACATGATCTTTTGTTAATTTACAGGTTGACCCGCCTACCAGTGTCAAAATTGTCATTGATGAGTTTTTTGTATGTTTTTTGCTTGTTACACATTCTTTCCCCTTATCGCGAACACCCGGTGTCAAAAATGATTTTAAGTGGTCCATTCATATAATTTTCACAGCTATTTTGCCCTTCACGCCAAATCGAATCTGATTCGGTGGATAATCTAGAGTGGTTACACTCTTGCATTGACGATTTATATTGTATGACGATATTTGGGTTTGATCACAATAATCACACTGTTTTGTACTTAAAATGTGTCGTGTTCAAGGATATTGCTAGATATCCAATATTTGTTGTACGGGGGCAGTCGGGTAGCCTAGTAGTTAGAGCGTTCGCTCGTCACGCCGAAGACCCGGGTTCGATTCCCGACATGGGCACAACGTGTGAAGCCCATTTCTGGTGTCCCCCGCCGTGATATCGCTGGAATATTGCTAAAAGCGGCGTAAAACCATACTCATTCACTATATGTTGCACGGGCCTGCTTGTGTTTTGTTTGATAAACGTTATGAGTGTTTAAGAGAAATAAGTACTGCAACATAACGGGATATTTCAACAGGTACTGGTCAAGCTGTCATTTACTTTGTTGTTAAAGTACAATTACTATATGTGTAATATGCGCAACTGTAACATGACAATGCAACATAAATATTAAAGTTAAAAAACATAAAAAAATGATTGCTTACATTTTACTTCCCCCAAGCTACGCCATTGAAGAGCAATTCTTTTGTCAAAACACGAAATATATTCGCCCCTCTCGAAATAAACTCTCCCCCCCCTCTCGCCCCAGAATATTTCCTCCCCCGGTCGTTTTATAAAAACTTGGCATGCAGTTCAATAGTTGAGGGCATTGCCTAAAAGTCGGACCGATTTTTTTTTAGCCGAGCGGTCCTAACCGCGCCAATGGAAATACTACATCATAAATGAACTGTTTCGATTTGCGCGGTTTTACCAACCGCTAGCCCCTAGCGGTTTGCAGTTGGTGAAACCGCGCCAAACCGCGCACTATGGAAACTAAGTCGCCGAACTTATAAGCATAGTTTTTGCATGGCATTTCAACCGCCTCCCTAAACGTGCCCAAAAACCGCGAGGCAAACCTTACAACAGTAACCGTACATGTATTTGTTACATTAAGTCATTTCATTCAAATCTGTTTGGTATGATTATGTCTTATAATTATTTTCGGATGGAAGGTACAATTACCAAATAAAATATGCTGAAATATCAATTCATTATGACCATATTTCATAATCTATTTTTTAAAAATAACCCTCCTTACATTAAAGATAACAATTTAAAGAATAAAGTACTTAAAGACATTGCAACAAACCGAATAATCAGGGGGGAGACTTTATACTGAGGGGGGCGCGAAACATATCCGCCCGGGGGAGATTTTATTTCAGAACAGATTCTCCGGGGGAGAATCTGTACCGGTATAAAATCTCCGGGGGGAGAATTTGTACGGGGAAGAGTTTATACCGGGACAACGGCACTGCGCGGCTTATTTGTTCTCAAAGCCCGTATCCATTGCATTCAGTAGCGGTTCCCGACAGCTTCCACCGCCACAGAAATAATGCCGTGATAACCGAGCAATGATTTCAGTAAGCAGTTATTCACAATGTACAACGTTCGCCATTGTCTGAGGTAGCTGACACAGTAGGTCAGTTAACGGCTGAATGTCGTGACAGAGCCTGTACTTATCCTCAAACACAGCGGTTTAACACAAGTACTTGCTCACAGACTATAACACTGTGGCGATTACTGTCGGGGACGTGCTTTATATTTACGGCAATAGAAATAATGGCGAGATGGGGTTCTGAGTAGATGTAGGGATGTATCACACACATGGCGGTGTATATCAAGATGACATTGGATCTTGTCCAAAAAACCCATCTCAAACACGTGCTATTAATCAGCGTACAAATGATGACAAGAGATATATATTATTGTATGTGATGTTTTCAGCTGCTTATAACGCAAACATTTTGAAATATATCCCCTTTTTATATTCTGGATCTAAATCCTCACATTTTGAATACGACGGATCATGGCGACTTGAGGAACTTCCACGCGCATGGACATATCAAGACGATAAATTTAGAATCTGGCCCGTGTGACGTGTGATATCAGATATATCAACACTCAGAGTTACACGTCTTCGATGGTCTTGATAAATTTAAGGCAAAAAGATACTCGGTTGAAATTCTATTTATCATTCAAAATCATTCTTGTAAACTTTTTTTTCAGTTTCTAAACAATAATGAATAAACTGCAAGTGATTTCCGTGGCATTTCATTGGCTAAACATGCAAATTGTGTGCTACTGTTTCCTGATTGGCTGATAGCAGAATGGGCGGGGCTTGTGTTATATTATTGCGCTTACTGTTGTCTGCGGCATTCGTCGCCACTCGCCTCTTTCCGTAACCTGCAAGAAGACTCGTCCCCCTATGGATGGATGTCATGTGCGAAAATACGACAAACCAATCAGAATGCGCGTATGATTTCAAGTGCTTCGTCAAAGAATCCCTCAGAAATATTTTTTTGATTTTACATATGTCTTGCATCTAAAAATATACCCATGACACAGTTAAATATGTTCAATCATAGAGTATAATTTCCGCATGTCCCGATGTGTTTTAAATTGCATCTGAAATATATATATTATATGGGGCAATATATGTGAACCATTACGCAACGAGTTGACAATTGTTTTAGGCATGCCCGTTTGCGCTAAGACGGAACCTAGTTGCAAAAATGGCCACGAGAGGAGCACGAGTCGCTATTCGGCTTGTCCCGGAATAACACGAGTTGGTCACGAATGTTGTCTGCAGGTGAGGTGAGGTGAGGTGAGGTGAAATTGGGTTTAACGTCGCGTCCAAGATTATTGCACTTATATAGCGACGTGCATGCACGTGTGTGTGTGTGGCTGCTTGTACTAGTCCGGACTGATGCCGATATATAGTGCTAGCTCACTGAGATACCATGCCGCAGTTTAACATGAATACCCCACTCAGACACAGTATACTGACTCCGAGGCGACCAGTCCTTGTTTTAGCCCCTTAATGCCGAGCGCCAGACAGGGTAACAACAAGTACCATCTTTTAACGTCTTTTTGGTATGACGCGGCCGGGGATCGAACGCCGGACCTTCCGCTCTCCGGGCGGACGCTCTACCACTAGACCGCGGAGGCGGTTGTTGTCTGCAGGTATTGTGTATGCGTAATTTTAATAAAGAGGTCTGTGAAGTTATTACTGTCGACGAATTTATCTATACGAATTATCTTTAATATGTCTTTTGTGTTTATGGAGTTAGAAACGTTAACACCGGTGTGCACATTTTATACTTCCATAAAATCAAAAACTTAGAATAATTTCTTAAATATGAGGTTACTTCGCGATCAGTTGCAAAGAACAATGAAAAATAAATCGTGTTTTTTTTTTCACGATAAAACATTGTGCTATCGCGCTGTCATGTCTGGAGATTCGAACATACGCTCGCAACTTGACGTCGTAAATGAGATAATGTTATTTTTGAGATGGTAGTGTGTTTTTCATCTCAGGTGTAGTCGAGTAACGCAAATAAACGCAATGGCCGAACACATCCAGCAGAGAGCGTGATAGGACAATCTGTGATGGGAGAAATGGTACAGATTATGGCCGTCAATTATCCATTTGGCGTATTTTCCCTTTGTACTGTTAAATGTAACCCACCTGTTCATTATGTGGTCTTATCCGACATTGCCTGCATCGGATTGTATTCAGGGATTCATCATTATTTAAATACTGGTAAATATTTGTTAAAGCTTGTAAATTTAAACATCTTTAAAGAGGTTGTAAATAATGTTGATATCTGGTGTAAGAAATGAACGACGAGGTGGAGTTGTTTATCGTAATTTAAAACACTATACGCCCCTTGTTGTTTATTCTCCTGCAATGTTTTGTTGTACGATAAACAACTCCCCTCGTTGTTTATTTCTTACATAATCAGTGTCTTGAGTGTATATAAAGTACAGCTAGCCAGTTTCAGAGAGATCAGTGATGTCATCTGAGTGTGACGTCATGGCAACCGATGACGTCACTGTCGTCTGCAAAACTTTGAGATGCAATTTCATAATAGCTCTCTCTGTGTCGCTCTCTCTTTTCCTCCTCTCTATTTCACACACACATGCACACACACGCACGCACGTGGGCGATATATTCGGCATTAGTACGGACTACTACAAGCAGTCACACACAGTATATATAAGCGCAATGGTCTTGGACGCGACGTTAAACCCCATTTCACCTCACCTCTTTGGACTATCCTCATTTAAGTCTACCCGTGAAGATCTGGGGTAGAATAGGTCTTCAGCAACCCATGCTTGCCGTAAAAGGCGATTATACTTGTCCTAAGAGGCGACTAACGGGATCGGGTGGTCAGGCTCGCTGACTTGGTTGATGCATGTCATCGAACCCAATTATGATGTCCCATTATGTCAATCACTGGTCCAGACTCGATTATTTACAGACCGCCGTCATATAGTTGGAATATTGCTGAGTGCGGCGTTAAACAACAAGCAAAATCATGCACTTAGTAGTTCGGATTCCCAAAGTGTGTGCACACGCACGCACGCACGCACATACATTTGGGAATCGAACCCGGGTCTTCGGCGTGACGAGCGAACGCTTTAACCACTAGGCTACCCGACCGCCCCCGTACCAACATGAGGAATTGAACCCGCGGGTGAGGCGTGACGAGCGAACGCGTTGGCCACAAGGCTACCCCACCGCCCCTGCCTTTCTAGAAGAATTGTAAAGGGTATAAGACTACGGGTACAGCGTGTCGCGATTGTAACAGCATAGTTCATATTCCTCTAAATATGTTACTAGTTTTAAAAAAAAGAGTAGATTGTAGAATTTCATGATGGGAATTTCTACCCGCAACTGCTCGACAATGTACTAAGGTTGAAATTGTTATGTTTTTCTTGTAAAGCAAAAAGACCAAACGCACTAACGGAATCGGTTTCAGTGAACTGGTTGCTTCACTTAATGTTTATACTAAGAGCAAGGAAGTGCCGAGTCGAATCGTTCTGGCACGTGGCATCAAGAAGATGGTCTCCCCTCGTGACCTCGTCACTGGTACATTACTTGTCGATATCACGTCACTGCACTCTTTCACTGTGGCATGTCATCACCTGTTGTGCTTTGTTCTAGCGCTTCTGTCGACAGGGGCGATCAGATTCACAAACAAACAGGGAAATGACTTTCACACAGACACATACACATCCGAACGGCTAATCATTCCTTGGCTTACATTCTTTCCCTCGTCTATCATTAATCCTGCTAAGATTACCTCTCTTTCTTTCCAAGAAAAATGATAAAAAGTCAATATGGCTGTTTGATCCTTGTCCTGAAGCGCGCAATTGCCTGTGATGCCGGTAGTGTTATGTACCGCAGATGCACAGATTTAACTTTTCCGTTCAATCACTCTTTTCACGTTTTTTTTATAGGAAAATAAATAAAATGGTGATCGTATTAAAAAAAGTGTAAACTTTACAATATATACTGAGCCGCAAAAGAAACGCACACGCATTTATCTGTAACTGTCTTGTTTCAGGAAGCGTCGAACGTCAAACGTCAAACAACTGATAAATTAGTTCTATATTTAACCAGGATACCGTCTTGTCTATTAAACGTTTATTCTTTCATTCCGGTTCGCAGATTTCTCAAAAGCAGCCTAAACATAGTCAGTTTAAAAACAAACAAGATTACGATCTCCCTCGCCATTACATTGAAGTTTCTGGTGGCTGGGAACCTAGCCTTGGCTGTTCCAGAAGTACTCTGTCCAGATGGACTGCTTTATCATGCTAATGAGAGAGGTTCACGTGTGGTCCAAGGTGGGTCTCAAGTACCCGCTGTCAGTCGACTAAAATGATTTTGTTTGTTGTTTAACGCCGCACTCAGTAATATTCCAACTATATGACGGCGGTCTGTAAATAATCGAGTCTGGACCAGTGATTGACATAATGGGACATCATAATTGGGTTCGATGAACTGCATCAACCAAGTCAGCGAGCCTGACCACCCGATCCCATAGTCGCCTTTTACGGCAAGCATGGGTTGCTGAAGAACTATTTTACCCCGGATCTTCACTGTTAGACTTAAATGAGGATAGTCCAAAGAGGTGAGATGGGGTTTAACGTCGCGTCCAAGACCATTGCACTTATGTATTCTGTGTGTGACTGCTTGTACTAGTCCGTACTAAAGCCGAACGTATCGCCCACTGATATATCATACCGCAGTTTAACATGGCTACCCCACTCAGACACAGTATACTGACTCCGAGCTGTCCAGTCCTTGTTTTAGTCCCTTAATGTCGAGCGTCAGGTAGGGAACAACAAGTACCATATTTTGACGTGTTTTTGAATGACGCGGCTGGGGATCGAACCGTGTGCTCTCCGGGCGGACGCTCTACCACTAGACCACGGAGGCGGTCGGATAGTCCAAAGACGTACATGCATGATCTAGACGTGCATACATGATCAGACGCGCCGAGATACGGCGTGGCGCCATAGGGTCGCCATGGCTGCAGTACTGCGTCACGTATAGAGGAACTCCCGTGCTGAAATTGTTTTAATTGGCGCTGACAATTTCCGATGCAATATGGCTTCCACGTGCATACAGAATCAGCCTTACCGAATGACGCTTAATGACTGATTGGGGCGAGTTACTTCCCGTTAACCAGCCCTGATCGAGCCTTTTAGAACATGTTGGATTGGAACATTGCGCCACTATCTTACATCTTGTATTTGTTGTTTCGGTGCATCTCGTGGAATGAGGATTTGATGACACGTGATATCCAGATGGGGGAGGTCGTTACTGTCGGAGGTCGATGGCGGCGGTAGATTCGGTCGGAGGTCGATGGCGGCGGTAGATTCGGTCGGAGGTCGATGGCGGCGGTAGATTCGGTCGAAGGTCGATGGCGGCGGTAGATTCGGTCGGAGGTCGATGGCGGCGGTAGATTCGGTCGAAGGTCGATGGCGGAGGTGGATTCGGTCGGAGGTCGATAGCGGAGGTCGTGACTGTCGGAGGTCGATAGCGAAGGTACATGGCGGAGGTAGATACGGTCGGAGGTCCATGGTAAAGGTCGATGGCGGATGTCGATACTGTCGGGGGCTGCTGTACATTTTGATTCAGTCGCGGTAATCAAGAAATGGTTTACCAACTTCTCACTGAAATGATCCTGGTGTCGTTTCAAGGCCGAGTCCATTTTGTTTTGTTTGGTGTGAGCCCTTCCTTTCAGTTGAACTCATCAAACGCAAAAGAAGCATACCCAAACCATTCTCATCCCGATCTTAGCTCCAGGCGATACTCATAACCACTTCAGCTCTGACATTACGAGATGTGGGGGTTCTTTAATACTAATAAAAAGTTTGCTTTATACAATTATCGTCACTTTAAGTAGCACCACAGAAACTGGAGTATAAAGGAAGACAGCTGACTTTGATTTTCAACATTTTCTTTCAATGCGACGTTTTGGTACAAATTCCAGTACCTTCATCAAGCGAATGATCTTAACTGGCCATGTTTTATAGTTGAGATTAATATACTTAGGAATTATAAAGAATGAGTGAGTGAGTTGGGTTTAACGCCGCTTTTAACAGTATTCCAGTTATATCGCGGTGTGTCAGCTTAATGTGGGAGGAAAGCCCGAAGTGATGCAGGTCTCAGACGTTTACCACTTCGGTGAAACCCACGAGCACGGGTATGGTGCTGACAAACCTAGAAACATAATCGGGGCGAACCGGGATTCGAACCCACAATCATAGGTTTCTGGCGTCCCCAAGGGAAGCAACTCTTTACAGTGAATCGCGGCGCCTTAGACGAATGGGCCACCCGTGCCCCCGAATATAAAAGAACTTAAACAACGTACAATATGATTCCTTTTCGGGCAGGTATTTCCATGTCCACGGTCATGTGACAGAGGCGACATCCACACAACGAAACCCCTCTGTCTGGATGTTTCCCTAACATTAAAAGTTCAATATTGTCCAAGATACCTGCTAAGCATTAGTTGGATAAACAGTAACTTTTCCAATGTTTGGCAAATATGTCAATAAACTGGAATCGACACACTTTACGCCCTCTTAGGGGCTTGAGGGGCGGTCGGGTAGCCTAGTGGTTAAAGCGTTCGCTCGTCACGCCGATGACCTGGGTTCGATTCTCGACATGGGTACAATGTGTAAAGCCCATTTCTGGTGTCCCCCGCCGTGATATTGCTGGAATATTGCTAAAAGCGGCGTAAAACCATACTCACTCACTCACTCAGGGGCTTGATAATTACAAGTCATTTATATACTGCTTATCAGATATTTGACAGTCTAACTCATCGTCGCTTCAAAAGATCAGTTGATTGAACAACCACACTTCAGTCTTACCCAGCTCCCGACAGTAACACAGTCTTGTAAACCGAGCCGGCTGTATCGTCCCCATCTCGGACAACGGTCATTGTCTGTCCGTCAGGGTACAAACTGTACGGTAATCCGCTTGTTTCCGTCCGTGTTCACATGGATGATTCAGGGTAACTGGTATACTGACAATCACTCAAGTGAGAAACTATAGGCTTTAGCGGCGCAGCTTGATATGTAAAAGGACAGTTTTAGTTTCAATACATCCAGTCAACTGAGCGACGATTACAGGGAGGAGGTAGATGAACCGGAGACTGACATGCCTGACACGATCCGTGTGAAATCAATATTGTGTTATTATCCACCCCCAGTTGATATCACCATCTAGAGGAAACAAGGTCTTGAATAAACAAATTGTGTATGGAACCTACTTTGATATTTGTAAGGGTCCCTGTTGAGATTATATGGTCCTAGATGGGTCTCATGGTTTATAAATGGGCCGGGTGGATGCTCTGAATGTGGGGTATGTGTAGATGTTAGGTGGGTGGCCATTATGACCACCAAACGTTTGATGTTTCTGGTCCCCGTCTGCGTCATTTTCAACCCTCCACGTCGACATTTTTTGTTTAATCTCTCTATTTTTAACCAAGGGCAGGTAACTATCAGATGAGTCCTTACATTGATCAGATGAGTCGTTACATTGATCAGATGAGTCGTTACATTGATCAGATGAGTCGTTACATTGATCAGATGAGTCGTTACATTTATCAGATGAGTCGTTACATTCATCAGATAAGTCGTTTCATTCATCAGATGAGTCGTAACATTGATCAGATGAGTCGTTACATTCATCAGATGAGTCGTTACATTCATCAGATGAGTCGTCACAATCATCAGATGAGTCGTTACATTCATCAGATGAGTCGTTACATTCATCAGATGAGTCGTCACAATCAGGAGATAAGGAAGGTACTGATACACGACACCGCTATCTTTCAGGATTCTGCCGACACCATATAGTTATTTCGAGTTAAAGGAGTTCAATTTTCTTTTATCAAATGCTTTTTGTGTGACATGGTAAATATCTGGGACCTGCGCCTCGCCGGGCCTTCCCCCCACTCGCCGTGATATCCCTGGGATACTGTTTATAGTGGCGTTAAACCTCACTCACTCACTCACTCAGGAAAATATGTTGTTGTAGCGGAATAAAGGTCAGTGAATGGAAACATACCACGCCTGTCTGTAACACACCTGGCTCTCCTTATAGCTCTCGCATATGTTGAACAATTCAGATAACTGGACAAGAAGACCTCTGAAACGTTTCAATGAGTATAAAGAAGGTCACATTATTATGATTTTCTGACCCCTGGACAAGAAGACCTCTGAAACGTTTCAATGAGTATAAAGAAGGTAACATTATTATGATTTTCTGACCCCTGGACAAGAAGACCTCTGAAACATTTCAATGAGTATAAAGAAGGTACATTATTATGATTTTCTGACCCCTGGACAAGAAGACCTCTGAAACGTTTCAATGAGTATAAAGAAGGTAACATTATTATGATTTTCTGACCCCTGGACAAGATGACCTCTGAAACGTTTCAATGATCATAAAGAAGGTAACATTATTATGATTTTCTGACCCCTGGACAAGAAGACCTCTGAAACTTTTCAATGAGTATAAAGAAGGTAACATTATATTGATTTTCTGACCCCTGGACAAGAAGACCTCTGAAACGTTTCAATGAGTAAAGAGAAGGTAACATTATCATGATTTTCTGACCCCTGGACAAGAAGACCTCTGAAACGTTTCAATGAGTAGAAAGAGGTAACATTATTATTATTTCTGACCCCTGGACAAGAAGACCTCTGAAACGTTTCAATGAGTAGAAAGAAGGTAACATTATTATTATTTCTGACCCCTGGACAAGAAGACCCCTGAAACGTTTCAATGAGTATAAAGAAGGTAACATTATTATGATTTTCTGACCCCTGGACAAGAAGACCTCTGAAACGTTTCAATGAGTAAAGAGAAGGTAACATTATCATGATTTTCTGACCCCTGGACAAGAAGACCTCTGAAACGTTTCAATGAGTAGAAAGAAGGTAACATTATTATTATTTCTGACCCCTGGACAAGAAGACCTCTGAAACGTTTCAATGAGTAGAAAGAAGGTAGCATTATTATGATTTTCTAACCCCTGGACAAGAAGACCTCTGAAACGTTTCAATGAGTAGAAAGAAGGTAACATTATTATTATTTCTGACCCCTGGACAAGAAGACCTCTGAAACGTTTCAATGAGTAGAAAGAAGGTAACATTATTATTATTTCTGACCCCTGGACAAGAAGACCTCTGAAACGTTTCAATGAGTAGAAAGAAGGTAGCATTATTATGATTTTCTAACCCCTGGACAAGAAGACCTCTGAAACGTTTCAATGAGTATAAAGAAGGTAACATTATTATGATTTTCTGACCCCTGGACAAGAAGACCTCTGAAACGTTTCAATGAGTAAAGAGAAGGTAACATTATCATGATTTTCTGACCCCTGGACAAGAAGACCTCTGAAACGTTTCAATGAGTAGAAAGAAGGTAACATTATTATTATTTCTGACCCCTGGACAAGAAGACCTCTGAAACGTTTCAATGATCATAAAGAAGGTAACATTATTATGATTTTCTGACCCCTGGACAAGAAGACCTCTGAAACTTTTCAATGAGTATAAAGAAGGTAACATTATTATGATTTTCTGACCCCTGGACAAGAAGACCTCTGAAACGTTTCAATGAGTAAAGAGAAGGTAACATTATCATGATTTTCTGACCCCTGGACAAGAAGACCTCTAAAACGTTTCAATGAGTATAAAGAAGGTAACATTATTATGATTTTCTGACCCCTGGACAAGAAGACCTCTGAAACGTTTCAATGAGTATAAAGAAGGTAACATCATTATGATTTTCTGACCCCTGGACAAGAAGACCTCTAAAACGTTTCAATGAGTATAAAGAAGGTAACATTATTATGATTTTCTGACCCCTGGACAAGAAGACCTCTGAAACGTTTCAATGAGTATAAAGAAGGTAACATCATTATGATTTTCTGACCCCTGTATCCATAACGACCACAGCAGCCTCTCCATCCACCCCCATCGCCATCATCCTCTTCATGTGTTAGTGTAGCGTGGAGTTCATCTCCCGTAGTCAGTCAGGTCTCCAAGCATATCAAACTAGCTGGAGCCAGGACAATGGTAGCCCTATAGTCATTTCAACCAATTTATTCCCCCTCATCATACAGCTCCCCTGCCAACTTTCAACAAGAGATAAATACACCTTTCAATCACGCGTCCTGGACGCGACGGGGCTCCCTGGTATGGAGGTATAGAATGTGCCCACACCACGATGTAAATAGCTCACATATTTGTGATAACAACAACTATGTTTTTTGTTTAAACCAAATGTTTTGGAATCAATTCGAATCAAAGGAACAGTTAATTTGTGTACGCAGAACTTGTTCACGAGGAATTGCTGCTTCTGGTATAGAAGGAGATAGTTCTCTTGAAACACTTGAAGATTTGGCTCATAAACTTATTGTTTCGGAGACTGAACGCTCAGCGATAACTGAGATGTACGTGTCTACTCGTGCATTAAGACTCGCCGTGTTTGTGATGGAAGAAATTGTGTGGCGTTATGGTTACTACAGAGTCAGCATCTCGTGTAATACACTCCTAATTCAATCTGTAGCTGTGACTGAACGGGGACATCGAGCTCTGGGCTCAGTGATACTTAATGCCCTGAGAACGTCACGCTAATGATAAAATTGTTATTATTTTTAAACTATTTAACAACAACCTAACTGTTGTAGGCTTAAGATTTGCTATTTGTATTGATTTATTTAAATTCTACACCATAATGTATATAAACATTTAGCATGTGCACTTTCAAATTCCCACAAGGACGCATTAGTCTTTGTGGTTGGCTTTTTATCCCCCCGGCATATAATGCGGGGGGACATAGCGATCAGCCAGTCTGTCTGTCCGTCCGTCTGTCCGTCCGTAATCATTTCCTTTTCAGGGACAGAACTCGAAAACAATTCAGTGTATTTGATCGAGACTTGGCATATCCACCAGTCACATACTGAAGTTGTGCCTTTTGCTATTTAGGAATTTTAGAATTTTTTATTTTTTACGTTTCCATGGTAACAAGATGGACTTAGGTTCTATAAGGGTGGTGTTCGTTTCCGGAGCGTAACTCAAAAACCGTGAAATACTTTCTTACAAAACTTTGCATGTCTACCAGGCACATACTGAACTGGTGCCTTTTACTATTTAGGGATATTATAAATTTATATTTTTTATGTTTCCATGGTAACAAGTTGGACTTAGGTTCTATGGGGTAGAGTTCGTTTATGGAGCATAACTCAAAACCCATTCAAAACCTTCTAACAAACTTTGCATGTCTATCAGACTCATGCTGAACTGGTGCCTTTTGCTATTTAGGAATTTTAGAAATTTTTATTTTTTACGTTTCCATGGTAACAAGATGGACTTAGGTTCTATAAGGGTGGTGTTCGTTTCCGGAGCGTAACTCAAAAACCGTTAAATACTTTTTTACAAAACTTTGCATGTCTACCAGGCACATACTGAACTGGTGCCTTTTGCTATTAAGGATTTTTAGAAATTTTTATTTTTTACGTTTCCATGGCAACAAGTTGGATTTAAGTTTTCATATAGGGTGGGTTCACTTATGGAGTATAACAAATTAAGTGTTAAATATTTCCTTGCCAAACATTGCATAACTATATACAAAGTACATACTGAACTGGTGCCATTTGTTATTAAGGTTTTTTAGAAATGTTTATTTTAGAATGTCCATTGCAGCTATTTTGACATGGGCTAAGAGAAATGTTTGGTCAGTTACCTGGTTTGGGACCATAACGTGTTAAAATGGGCTGGGGATATAGATGACTTCGTTGACTATAGGCTTGTTTAGTTATTGTTTCTTGTAATTTGTCATTTGTTTGCATAAAAAAAACCCACAGAAACACACATGTTTTACTTTCCATTTCATATGGATGCGACCATGGTGGATCTTTTGTTGGTAAACAATGTATGCTTCTTAAAGAACATTCAACTGTTGCCTCATTACATACAGAATTGCACATTTACTTGTGGTTACTTTACAGACAGTTGCCGGGGGGATATGTCATCTTTCTGATGACTCTTGTTGATATCTAAGATGGCTGCCATCATGGCGTCCAAAAATTGGACTCAATGGAATTCTGGTTCTTCAGTATGTGATGAACAAAATAAAACAAAATAATATAACTTGAGCAAAAATGCCTGCAAATCCGTTTTGCCCCATAATATGATCTTGCTGCTGCAACTTACCTACCGAGATTCTGTAGGAGTTGCTGTACGAGATTCTGTAGGAGATATTGTACGAGATTCTGTAGGAGTTGCTGTACGAGATTATGTAGGAGATATTGTACGAGATTCTGTAGGAGTTGCTGTACGATATTCTGTAGAAGATATTGTACGATATTCTGTAGGAGTTGCTGTACGAGATTCTGTAGGAGATATTGTACGAGATTCTGTAGGAGTTGCTGTACGAGATTCTGTAGAAGATATTGTACGAGATTCTGTAGGAGTTGCTGTACGAGATTCTGTAGGAGATATTGTACGAGATTCTGTAGGAGTTGCTGTACGAGATTCTGTAGAAGATATTGTACGAGATTCTGTAGGAGTTGCTGTACGAGATTCTGTAGAAGATATTGTACGAAATTCTGTAGGAGTTGCTGTACGAGATTCTGTAGGAGATATTGTACGAGATTCTGTAGGAGTTGCTGTACGAGATTCTGTAGAAGATATTGTACGAAATTCTGTAGGAGTTGCTGTACGAGATTATGTAGGAGATATTGTACGAGATTCTGTAGGAGTTGCTGTACGAGATTCTGTAGAAGATATTGTACGAGATTCTGTAGGAGTTGCTGTACGAGAGTCTGTAGAAGATATTGTACGAGATTCTGTAGGAGTTGCTGTACGAGAGTCTGTAGAAGATATTGTACGAGATTCTGTAGGAGTTGCTGTACGAGAGTCTGTAGAAGATATTGTACGAGATTCTGTAGGAGTTGCTGTACGAGATTCTGTAGGAGTTGCTGTACGAGATTCTGTAGGAGTTGCTGTACGAGATTCTGTAGAAGATATTGTACGAGATTCTGTAGGAGTTGCTGTACGAGAGTCTGTAGAAGATATTGTACGAGATTCTGTAGGAGTTGTTGAACGAGAGTCTGTAGGAGATATTGTACGAGATTCTGTAGGAGTTGCTGTACGAGAGTCTGTAGAAGATATTGTACGAGATTCTGTAGGAGTTGCTGTACGAGATTCTGTAGAAGATAGTGTACGAGATTCTGTAGGAGTTGCTGTACGAGAGTCTGTAGAAGATATTGTACGAGATTCTGTAGGGGATGCTATACGAGAGTCTGTAGAAGATATTGTACGAGATTCTATAGGAGTTGCTGTACGAGAGTCTGTAGAAGATATTGTACGAGATTCTGTAGGAGTTGATGTACGAGATTCTGTAGGAGTTGCTGTACGAGAGTCTGTAGGAGTTGTTGTACGATATTCTGTAGGAGTTGCTGTACGATATTCTCTAGGGAATGTTGTACAAGATTCTGTAGGAGTTGCTGTACGATATTCTGTAGGAGTTGTTGTACGATATTCTGTAGGAGTTGCTGTACGATATTCTCTAGGAGTTGCTGTACGGGATTCTGTAGGGAATGTTGTACAAGATGCTGTATTAGTTGCTGTACGATATGCTGTACGAGATGTTATAGGAGTTGCTGTAGGAGATGTTGTACGAGGTGTTTTACGAATTAATGTGCGAGTTTCTGTACGAGATGTTGTAGGGGTTGCTGGAGGAGATGCTGTAGGAATTGCTGCGCGAGATGTTGTATGAGTTTCTGTATGAGATCCCAGTTGCGACAAAGTATTCTGATATTCTGTCTCAATACCTTCGTATGAGATTCTGTATGAGTTGCTGTACGAGGTCACAGTCGCGACAAAGTATTCTGATATTCTGTCTCTCTACCTTCGTATGAGATGTTGTATAAGTTGCTGTACGAGATCACAGTCGCGACAAAGGATTCTGATATTCTGTCTCTCTACCTTCGTATGAGATGTTGCATGAGATGCTGTACGAGGTCACAGTTGCGACAAAGTATTCTGATATTCTGCCTCTCTACCTTCGTATGAGACGCTGTATGAGATGCTGTACGAGGTCACAGTCGCGACAAAGTATTCTGATATTCTGTCTCTCTACCTTCGTATGAGACGCTGTATGAGATGCTGTACGAGGTCACAGTTGCGACAAAGTATTCTGATGTTCTGTCTCTCTACCTTCGTATGAGACGCTGTATGAGATGCTGTACGAGGTCACAGTCGCGACAAAGTATTCTGATATTCTGTCTCTCTACCTTCGTATGAGATTCTGTATGAGTTGCTGTACGAGATCACAGTCGCGACAAAGTATTCTGATATTCTGTCTCACTACCTTCGTATGAGATTCTGTATGAGTTGCTGTACGAGATCACAGTCGCGACAAAGTATTCTGATATTCTGTCTCTCTACCTTCGTATGAGATTCTGCATGAGTTGCTGTACGAGATCACAGTCGCGACAAAGTATTCTGATATTCTGTCTCTCTACCTTCGTATGAGATTCTGTATGAGTTGCTGTACGAGATCACAGTCGCGACAAAGGATTCTGATATTCTGTCTCACTACCTTCGTATGAGATGCTGTATGAGTTGCTGTACGAGGTCACAGTCGCGACAAAGTATTCTGATATTCTGTCTCACTACCTTCGTATGAGATGCTGTATGAGTTGCTGTACGAGATCACAGTCGCGACAAAGTATTCTGATATTCTGTCTCACTACCTTCGTATGAGATGCTGTATGAGTTGCTGTACGAGGTCACAGTCGCGACAAAGTATTCTGATAATCTGTCTCACTACCTACGTATGAGATTCTGTATGACTTGTTGTACGAGATAATAGTCGCGACAAAGCATTCTGATATTCTGTCTCTCTGAGATACGTCCTACAGTTCGCTCACGACTACACTATTCTGCTGGGTTTTCTCTTCGTGTTATCGTTTTTCTATTCGTCTTGTTAACATACTGTATATTCCACCGTTGACTGTTAGTCATGTTATTTATTCTCTGACACAACACGGCCGAGAGAGATGAAACTTTTTGAATATATGTTTGATTAATTGATTGTTTTTTTTAACGCCGCACTCAGCAATATTCCAGCTATATGACAGCGGTCTCTAAATTCTCGAGCCTGGACCAGACAATCTAGTGACTGACATCACGAGCATCGATCTACGCAATTAGGATACGATGACATGCATCAACCAAGTCAGCGAGCCTAACCACCCGATCCTGTTAGACGCTTCATACGACACGCATGGGTTGCTGAAGACCTATTCTCTACCCGGATCTTCACGTGTCTCAATGGCTATTAGTCATTAGTTATTAATAGACTATATATTCAACCATCAACTATTAGACGTGTTATTACACTATATACTCAACCACTGACTATTTGTCATGTTAATCAGAGACCATATAACGACCATATATCGATATATTGTATCCGAGTTAATACACTATATATTCAACCATTGAATATCAATCAGCATACCAGTAAATCAACCATTCATCATCACACAAGTGTAAACATGAGAAGTACAATAAGGAGGAGCGATAGGTGACGCGAGAACAGAATCTAAGGAAGCAACCCTCTTTAACAACGATCCGGCACCAAACGTTTTGACATCAAATAAACAACTGTTGTTTTATGCGCAACGTTTGCCGTTTATGACATCGCGGGTCAATGGGAGCGACATGATTCATAGGAAGTGCCAAAGGGAGACATTCTTAGGGCATTTTCTCAGATACTTGCTTCAAAAACTGCCCAGCAATACAAAACCTGACGATGAGCGTACCTCCTGCAATCATCAAAGAGATTATTACTTCCCCATCATAGGTGAAATGTTGTGTAATAGATAATGTTTACCAACTGCTAACAATCTGTGTAATTTGAAATACATTCGCTTAAGCGTTTCGCACATTTGCGTTAAACAAATCACATTTCTTGCTGAAAACATCAATCAATTCTTTCAACGTTGCCCGAGTTTACGCATACATAAACACACTTTCGTCTTGTTGATGTGTTTGTGTTGTAAACGATAGGTTTTGCGATGTGAGGCTCTGGGGTAAAAAGAGGGGGAATTTGTGTTATGCATGAAAGATATATAAATACGCTGATGAACATGTTTTAAAATGCATGACTTACAAATAGTTCGAGCGTGGTGTTCAAACATGAATATATTGTAACATGCACCATACACGGTAAATCATAGGTAAAGTCAGTACAAAGTATCTGGGTACACTTGAAGGTTCGTCAACTGTTGAGTTGAATGTCCGTGTGTGTGTGTGTGTGCGTACGTGCGTGCGTCCGCGTGTGTGTGTTAGTGTGTGTGTGTTTTGTGTGTGTTTTGTGTGTGTTAGTGTGTGTGTGTGTGTTAGTGTGTGTGTATTCACCCACAACACACACCTTTTTAGAACATCCAGTAAACAAATGTGTTCACCCAAGGGGGACGTTGTCCATTTGTTTTTTTCTCCCCAAACTCTTTGCGACCCATTCACAACCACTTGCGCCCCAATTGTATATATCATATTAGAGCAATGTGTGATGCCGATTGTCGCATTGTATTGTACAACAAATTTATAGCGATTTTATGGTTTAAAAAACCCAGTTGTGTCTTATTTGGGAAGTATCAGTGGACTATTGCTAAATTCGGCGTAGACACTCCTCGTTCATGACTTATTAAAATATTTCTGTACAACACTGATATCGGTCTAATGTTAAAATGAACGTCTGTTTCAGGTAATGAGCGAATCGACCGGACTGAGTTCAGGGACGCGCCGTGGGACTTGTCGGGGAAACCACCGGAAGTTGTGATCGAAGACATCAACTGACCTTGACATTGTGTACTTTCGTCAGATAAGGATCACGTGACGATCTCAGTGAGCGACACAATATGTGGGCGGGAATTGCGACGACATTGCACGTGCACACGTGCTCTGGAGAGTGTGTCATGAGTGTATTGTGGACTATTTAAAGATTGAGTTTTTTACGTTCATAAACTGTTTGATGCAGACATTTTGCACAACAAACCCCGCAATAAGAAACACAGACGCAGCACAGTTGTAAAGACAGTGTTTGACTGTGGAGGGGCCTGTTTGATCGCTGTACATACACGTCAAACCTCGGATCTAAACTAGGCTGTGTCAAACATTTCGTGATAGCCTGTTTTCGTCTGTGCCTGCTTTTTTGGTTTTAATTCGTCACGTAACACTGATAGATCGCAACGGGTCTATTTTCAAATGGGTTGCATGCTCATATTGTCTTTTATTCAAGAACATAAATGTTTGTCAATATCGGCGTGTTTGAACATGTAGAGTCAAAGAAAGGGTAATTTTATCTGATTCGAAATTAAATTAACTACCAAACTAAGTTACATAACCATCAATGACCCAGTTGCCTCTTTCAATTTGAAATGCACCAGCGTGACGATTGACGTCAGCGCAACAATAGAAAACTGTGAGCAGGCCACGTGTCTCTGACTGACGATAGCGGCGGTGTGGAGATAGTTAGGCCGTCTGTATGTTTTGTGTTCTCCCCGTCTACACCACTCCGTTATAACCGTCCCTCTCAACGATAACGAAGTTTTTTTCCCCACTCAATCGTTCGCCTGAGTTGAGAGTATCCTATCTGTTTCAGAAAAAGGTCTTTGCTGTATTTTCTTCTATCTTTTAAATTCTCAACACCGATAGACCGGCAACGGTGACCGCAAGGGTAATTCCTGTTTCTCTGAAAATGTCGCAACGAATCACAGGCACAACCGTCAGTTTAATGAAACTGCGTGTTACACAGAATCTGTTGTCTTAGTATATACAGTGAAATCTCGTTTGTCCGGACCCCGCTATTCTGAACTCTCGTTTGTCCGGACCCCCGTTATTCTGACCAATCGCAATCCGGACGATTGAAGTTGGCAACGTGACTATACAACACAGGGGCGTCATTACGTATACCCAGGACACATCACATGTACTTTGACCGGTTGCTTTGAAAGTAAAACCCTGTCAATCCGGACGGTGCGTAATTATTGAAACCGTCCGGATTAACAAGTGTCCGGATTAAGGTCACTCAGTAAGGTCATACACCCGGGGGGCGTGGTTTCCGGACTAACAGGGTGTCGTCATGGTGATATGAAGATGTAGATGGAGTACATAAGGTAGCTTGATCCTGATAATGGCGTTATGTATCTATGTAACTGTATCGTCTACAGGTTTGGGCGAACTATTTCTGAAGCTGCTGATATAAAGGTAATTTAATTTCTATTTTGACCTAATCATAACAACGTAATCTGAGGAAGACTTGAAAATACATATATACTCACAGCCCAGGGTCGGTGGGTAAGCAGACATTAACAGCTGATTGGTAGTTTCGTCGGAGCGGTGGGGTAGTCCAACGGTTAAAGCATTAGCTCGTCACGCCGAATCCCCGGTTTTGGTTCCAGCATGGGTACAATAGTGTCCCCAGACTGTCACGTGACTGGCATAATGCTAAAAGTAACGCAACACCTCTGTAACTGAGCTCCATGTTTTGACAAGATCGTCTTTGTTTGTCATACATTGTTTTTCCTTCACATTTTATACGAGTACATGGCGAACTATTGAAGGTCAAACCTCGGGACATTCAAGTCATTCATTGTTTCCCGCTCGTTCAAATTTTGTTGTATATCGATCAAACAGTTATCGATTGCCCAAATTACACACAACCATGGTGCATACTTGTTTCTTAAAAAGGTACATATTTCATATTAATTTCTTGATGGTAATGCGCTAAATAAACAATGGATGACACATGTACACCTTTATGAAAAAAACAGCTTTAAATGGACAATAAACATTAAATTAAGTTATGTGGCAATACACTTGCGATAGAGTACTGTTGATAATACTCACCTCCAAAAGAAACGCGAATACCATACATGGTTGATATTTGAAGACTTTCCAATATTCAAGAGATATTATGGTTCGATGCACAAACAAACATACTGGTATATTCTGTGAACCGACGCTCCTGAAGGCGTCACGTGTGACGTCATAGATCCATGCCTCGAGATGCACCATTTGTCTCGTTCAGAATTAGCGTGTACAGTTTGGAAATCACAGCATATAGTAATAAAAAATAAGGTTTTGGTTTGTTGTTTAACGCCGCACTCAGCAATATTCCAGCTACATGACGATCGAATCTGGACCAGACAATCCAGTGAGTGACATCATGAGCATCGATCCAAGCAACTGGGATCGCTGAGGACACTCTGTCGTAACACTTGACTGATTATTACTTTTGTCGTTAAAAGATTGGTACACGTTGGAAACACCTCTTCTTAACGTACATACTTCTCTATATGTTTCTATGGTTCGCATTTCTTTCGGCGGTGAGTATAGTATAAAATGTTATTTGCAAGTGGTATCCATGTTTGTAAGTAATTAAGATATCTAGAAGGTACATCTGACTACATCAAGACAGGGGCGCCATGGAACAGTCTCTCTTGAAGGTGTGAGGCCTGTAGTGTTAAAAGGAATAAACATGATTTGTAGTAATCTTCCTTGTTTGCTGTGCGGTCATGTTGTTATTAACATAACAGTGGCCATCTTGCCGAGGCAAGGGAGGTAACTTTCCGCACTTGCCGAACTAGGCTCGACCGTAGCGCCAACAGTTGCTGTTATGAGTTATGTCCCTTCTATTGACCAATCAGATTCCACCTCTCGCATCAGTTGCATTTGCAGGCCCGTGAAGATCCGGGGTAGAACGGGTCTTCAGCAACCAATGCTTGCCGTAAAAGGTGACTTACGGGATCGGGTAGTCAGGCTCGCAGACTTGGTAGATACATGTCATCGATCCCAATTGCGTGGATCGATGCTCATGTTGTCAACCACTTGACTGTCTGGCCAGACTCGACTATAGCTGGAATATTGCTGAGTGCGACGTTAAACATAAAACAAACAAACAAACTTGCATTGCTTCAATTAAAATGGCGTCACCCAGTGAAGACGATCTCATCTATATTGTCATCAAAAAGGGTTTTACTTCGCAAAATGCATCAAATCACGTGAGCACCTTGATTAAAAAAGATGAAATACATTTGGAAAATATCTGTTGACGATTAGTTTGACACTACACATGATTTGCAAATCCTACAATCGACCGAAATCTGCACGGCAGTTTACGAACCGGGTGTCGATTTCATAACGCGATTTTGATTGGACTATGCATAAACTCGTTAGTCCAGCCAAAATAATTCAAGCCTAGTTCGGCAAGGGTGGAAACTGGACTTTTACAGTCAGTTAACTACCTTGCCTTTGGAAGATGAACAGGAGCGGAGTTAGTCGACTTCACTGTAGCAGTCAACATCGCTGGCATTAGCAATGTCATACGCCTGCACCAGTCTGTCGGTTCGAGTGAGTGAGGGACTTGTGGTTTAACGCTGCTTGACCGTATTTACTCACACCATAGCCTCAGTTGGGAAGAAATACCAAAGTAATCCATGTCAAAGACGTTCTCCGCGTTGATTTCATAATCGGGGAGACACTAGGATTCTAAAACGCACCAATCTATAGTATAAATGTATGTTACAGGCAATGTGTGGGGGCACAGGTGGCCCAGTCGTCTAAGGCGCCGCGATTCGCTGCGCAGGGTTGCGTCCCTTGGGGACGCCAGAAACCTATGATTGTGGGTTCGAATCCCGGTTCGCCCCGATTATGTTTCTAGATTTGTCAGCACCATACCCGTGCTCGTGGGTTTCACCGAAGTGGTAAACGTCTGTGACCTGCAACACTTCGGGCTTTCTTCCCACATTAAGCTGACACGCCGCGATATAACAGGAATACTGTTAAAAGCGGCGTTAAACTAAACTCACTCACTACAGGCAATGTGTAAAACGAATTACATTTTCACTAAGGCAATTTATAAAATGCCCAAATAGTTCAGTTATTGTGCCATTATTTTGCAATTTATTATGTTATGATAACGAATTCCAAACATTTTTATACTCTTTTTCATCACCCAGTGGCTGAAAATGATCGGCAATCTAACTGAAAAATATTTGTAAACTAACTGAAATAGTTTTGCGTTTGTAAATTGCCCAAGTGAAAATTTCATTCATTTCACACATTGACTGTAACATAAGTACGTTGTGTATTGTATTGTTTTGTGTAGTTGTTATAGGGGTGAATAGTTTTGTGAACACAGATATAACTTGTAGAATGCAAGAACTGAATTCTATCTGTTGTATATTCATTTAACAATATTTAAGAAATATACGAGTGGTAGATGTTATTTTCTCAAATGCATTATCAACATAATGTGATAAAATGTACAAAACTCTAAACATATTTACCCGTATTTTAAAAATAACTCCCTGAATGGAATCCGACCTCGGAAATGTCGGACAAGTCTTTGGGGGGTGGGGGTGGAAATAATTTGGCCTTTCCCGCATTTTCTCATAATTTGAGGGCGGTCGGGTAGCCTAGTGGTTAAAGCGTTCGCTCGTCACGCCGAAGACCCGGGTTCGATTCCCGACATGGGTACAATGTGTGAAGCCCATTTCTGGTGTCCCCCGCCGTGATATTGCTGGAATATTGCTAAAAGCGGCGTAAAACCATACTCACTCACTCACTCATAATTTGAACGTCGATTATCTGCACCTTATCTCCCAATACCGATTGTCATATCTCTCCCAAGTTTGACGTTTTTTAACGCCGGACACAGTAATATTCCAGCTATATGACGGCGGTCTGTAAATAATCCGAGTCTGGACCAATCAATCCAGTGATTGACATCATGAGCATCGATCTTCGCAATTGGGATCGACGACATGCATCGAGCTTGACCACCCGATCCCGTTAGTCGCCCCTTACGACAAGCATGGGTTGCTGAAGACCTATTCTCCACCGGATCTTCATGGGTTTCAGCACAAGTAAAACAAACAGAATCCCAAATGGTACAGGATCAGCTGGAAAACAAAAAGGTGTAACTATTGGCACAAACAACCTGGTACAAAATATATTATTTATTCAAATTAGTTCTGTGTATATACACGTGTAACACCCGCCATTCACATTGTTAATTACACAACATAATCACACCGAGATACATATTTCCAATGGAAGTCTGCTATTCACGTCTCCGTCCCACATTACCAAGGACGTTGCCAACACTTGGAGGGGGCACGGGTGGCCCAGTCGTCTAAGGCGCCGCGATTCGCTGTGCAGAGTTGCGTCCCTTGGGAACGCCAGAAACCTATGATTGTGGGTTCGAATCCCGGTTCGCCCCGATTATGTTTCTAGGTTTGTCAGCACCATACCCGTGCTCGTGGGTTTCACCGAAGTGGTAAACGTCTGAGACCTGCATCACTTCGGGCTTTCCTCCCACATTAAGCTGACACGCCGCGATATAACTGGAATACTGTTAAAAGCGGTTTTAAACCCAACTCACTCACTCACGAAAACACTCCACAAACTGGCCGTCTGGACTCCTTAAATCGTTTATATATGGACACATACAAAACAAGTGTCATCGCCACCAAGCTGATACTTCAGGGGAACGAAAAGAAAGATTAGATAATAACGCCATATTCCAACACACAACCTGGGCAATAATGTATTATTGAGAGCGCTGCATGACGCACGCATCTACAAGGAAAATAGGAAAATGAAATGTCACTGTATGTTCCGGAGTTAATAGTACCCGCAGTGTCACTGGCAGAAGAATGTAACCCTATATTTTGTACGACAGAGGTCCGTTTGTGTAACCATATTGGCGACTGAAGGATCAAGGATTCTATCACATCACAGAATAGGAGAGGGGGTTCTTCACAAAGCGATCGCACGGTACTGCGACTATCATTCATCGATGAACATATGCGAGTTACGGCAATCGCAGCACGATGCTCGCTCTGCGAAACCCACCATGTTCCACAAAGCGATCTTAGCGCTGAGACGACCATAAGTCCCATACTTCTACATCCACTTACGTCAATCGTAGCACTAAGCTCGCTTTGTGAAGCGGACCCCAGGACTGCTACGCCGCATGATCGAGAGGCTGTGCCACAGCATCTGGAGGCTATCCTCAGTCCACCACCGTTGACCCATCATCTGTTCCGAACATACATGTGCACACGTTTTGAATACACACAAAATAACAACCTATATCATTCAAATCTCCATCCCTGTCGTTCATCCGGATAACGTCTACCGACGGCTGCCATTTTAACTATCCTGAATCATCCAATCTCGATCCCGACTGTACATCCGGGTACTATGAATCGACGACCGCCATATTGAAAAGTATGACCTCAACCTTCACTGACAGACCAATATGAAGACTCTGTCATCCAAACCTCTTTCCGGGCGTAAATCCGGGTATCTTTAGGCGATGACCATCTAAACGTACATGATCCAAACGTCTCTCCCGAAACACATCCGGGTACCGCGTATCGATAGCCGCCATGTTGACCTGTGTGTGTGAAGCTCCCTCATGAGGTCTGGTACAGGTCTATGACAGGTTTGACATCAAGCGTCTGCTCGGCGCTGTAAACTGCAACAGTTGGAGTGTGGAACTCCATCTCCGCTTCAGTCACGACCTGGCAAACCCTCATCTTCACCCGACTCTGTAAATGTTTCGGCAGACTACGGACGCTTTGACCCATGCTGAAGAAAAAGGACTCAACGTCGTCCATCTCCTGGGGAGCTGCCAGCATTGGCTTATGGTACACCTTCGTTGGCCTGTCCTCCGTGGGTTCATCCGGGTCGTGGAATGAACAAGATGGCCGCGTGCTGGTCTGATTACTTGGTCTGCCTCTTTTCCGACTTGCCACCCGGATTGTCTCCCTTTCCTCTTCCCCATCCTGCGCATCCCCGTGCTCATCCTGCCCTCCGTCATCCTTGAAGTCGTTGGTTGTTATTTCGAACTCTGTGTCATCAGTTATGGCGTCGTCAGCTTTCCTAAACAGAAAATCATAAAAAAAAAACATATGTAGATAAAAAAATACAGCAACATAGTGAACATGTCGGACACTCACATTAAATGACATGCACGTATTTTTTAAACCGATAGTGTATCCCTTCATGTGAAACTACCTTAGCTCTGAAAGCCTTTACTGGCGATCGGAGATACCTTTCAAGGATTAAAAACTATCATGTTGACAGAGCTCCAGATAACTTTTTGAGCAATTGAGTTTTTACTCCAGAGTTTCTATTTTAATTGGGTTATTACATTTTTCATTGGGTAACCAATATGTTTTCACTCATCTATTCATCGCTCTATTGGGTTGTTCCCAAAATTAGTGAACATTTTAAGAATTAAAAAAATGAAATAATGTTTTAGATGTATATAACTGTTCGAAATATATAGGCTTGACTCGGAAAGTAAATTAGCTCGTAAAGTAAATTGTGTTTCGGAAATAAGCTCCTTTGTACCCATGTTGAAAAAGCTTCATTGGGTATTTACGCGTGCTGTTTTTATACATTTGAGTTTTTCATTTAATGCATGCGTATGTGTACGCAAGTTAATTGAAAGTAATTGGGTTTTGAATATTTTTTTATATTTTATCTGTAGCTCTGTGTTGGCAATCGAACCCAGGTCTTCAGCGCTACGAGCAAACGCTTGAACTACTAGGCTACCCTATCGCCCCTTTGAAGCCACGAGGGAGTAAATTTTAATTATAACTTGGGATCCAATCAAACTCCCAATCAGCACATCCATCCACTAGACCATTGCCGTAAACAAAATTAACATTCATGTAAAATATTACAGCATTTCGTAAAACAGTTCCTGAAATGTGATACACCGTTTTTTCGCAACATCTCCAATAATTGCTGGCGGTTGAATGAGTGTGTTTAATATCATCGTTACAAAGCTTCAGCTAGATAACTGTGATATTCTTAAAATGTTCCTATTCAATTTCATTAAAACGCTTACTTCTTGAGCTAAATGCCCTGATTAAATCTCAACGCAGTCTTGTGTAACACATCCTGCTCCTAAGCGGTGATGGAATCTGACAAGATAATGCTGGGTCATTTTCCTGATTATAGAATTACTTTTTTCTTTATAATTTAAAAAAAGAACTGAATGTGTTTGTTTGATGTCATAAACAAATTCAAGTCACACTCTGGTCCTACATATCTTCAACACACATAAAGCCCGGGGTAGAATAGGTCTTCAGCAACCCATACTTGCCGTAAAAGGCGACTATGCTTGTCGTAAGAGGCGACTAACGGGATCGGGTGGTCAGGCTCGCTGACTTGGTTGATGCATGTCATCGTATCCCAATTGCGTGGATCGATGCTCATGATGTCAATCACTGGATTGTCTGGTCCAGACTCGATTATTTACAGATCGCCGTCATATAGCTGGAATATTGCTGAGTGCGGCGTTAAACAACAATCGATCAATCAAACAGTCAATCAAACAGTCAATCACACAGTTTCAGTTCTCTGGGCCTTGTTGTTTCTGAGAAAAAGAATCTTACATATCTAACCAACTTTTTAAATGATTTTTACTGCCACAAACAAATCTCCTTCCCTGTTTAAAGGGACTACAGTGTGGACAGACAGGCGACAGGTGTTGATAACAGGGACGGAGACATGTATGGATAAGAACAGTTTAATTCTACTCCAACTTGAGGGAACAGAGTGGCAAACTAGTCTAGAACATCGAAAATGGAGGTGGAGTGTTACGTCCCCTAGTCGTGTCAGGATCCGCCGGTGGCAAATTCGAATCTCCACAGTATGAGCATTGGTGTTTCAGTAACCCTTCTCGACATGCGCTTCCCTGGGCTTCCCTCCAGGTGACGGTGATATAAACTGAGTGAGTCGACTTTGGTCGACTCACTATCTTGGGTCGACTCACTAGTTCGGGTCTACTCACTATCTTTGATCGACTCACTATCTTGGATCTAATCGTTAGCTTGGATCTACTCACTATCTTGGGTCGACTTACTATCTTGGGTCGACTCACTATCTTGGGTCTACTCACTATCTTTGATCGACTCACTATCTTGGATCTACTCACTATCTTGGGTCGACTCACTATCTTGGATCTACTCACTATCTTGGGTCGACTTACTATCTTGGGTCTACTCACTAGCTTGGGTCTACCTACTATCTTTGATCGACTCACTATCTTGGATCTAATCGTTAGCTTGGATCTACTCACTATCTTGGGTCGACTTACTATCTTGGGTCGACTCACTAGCTTGGGTCTACTCACTATCTTTGATCGACTCACTAGCTTGGATCTACTCACTATCTTGGGTCGACTCACTAGCTTGGATCTACTCACTATCATAGGTCGACTCACTAGCTTGGATCTACTCACTATCTTGGGTCGACTCACTAGCTTGGATCTACTCACTATCTTGGGTCGACTCATTAGTTGGGTCTACTCACTCGGGGTCCCGGAGGTTGAGGTAGGGGACAAGGAACGCCATCTCGTCAGTGTATCGCCATCGGTTAACCCGAGTCTGTCGCACAAACTTGGTGCCGACTCTCCTGAACTGGGGTTTCTTCCTGCGACTCTTCACGAAGGTGTCTCGGAGGTTTTTCCAGCGAGCTCGACAAGCGTCGACTGCAACATAAACATCACTGAATTTGTTTGTTTGTACAGTAAACTACGTTTATAACGAACACGCTTATAACGAAATTATTTTCTAGCCCCTCACATTTATTTTATATATGCTGTATATATGCTTATAACAAACTGCGGTTATTACGAACGAAAATTAGTTGTCCCTTTGAGTTCGATATATGACAGTAGTGTGTGCTGCTGAACGCCACGCTCAACAATATTCCAGTTATACGTCGGACGGCCTGTAAAAAATTGACTAGACAACTCAGTGCTTGACATTTATGAACCAGGATCTCCGTAGACGAGGTCGTTGTCGGTGCACAATGCCACCCAATCAACCAGGACGCTGGAGTTTAAGTTTAACCTGGAACATTCCCGGAAAAAAATAAAATTGTAATGACCAACGTGCAGGCGAGAAGGAAATATAAATGTGTTTTGTTGGGTTTGATGTATATCTGAATCAATAATCAATACAGTCCCACAACTAAACGAATGTATAACTGCTATTTAGAGTACGAGTAAACGGCTTGAAAAGTGTATCAGTGTTATTTCAAGAAATCGAGTTATGAACAATTTATTATACAGAAAAATACACATTCAGTTCTTCACCAAAACATAAAACATTTTACACGAAACAATGGCTAACTCGCTGCACACGACCCGGCTATTACTGGAGGGGATTCCCCGCTGAGGACACGCAAACACAGGTCACGTGACTGCCGTGCCCGCAATCCCCGTGATTAGCCCCGACCTGCTCCTAGCATGCTTTTGATCGATAGGCGTTGCTACGTCTTTCCAAGTCCATGTGAAATTCATTCACAGGTTTCCTCGAGACATGCGTCATTTCGGGGTTAACCTTTGAGTTGTTTGGAAAATGCAACTCGCTGTAATGCAGTTTGGACTGTAGACGTGTCTACTATTACGCAGCTCGCCGTGGCTTCCTACATTGCCCGCTCGCCAAGCCCCCAGTCTCAATTATAGCGTAACCAACATGGTAACAACATCATCTTGATGTTAAGGGGAAAATATATTGGGTCATGCAGACATGCTGTGTTTAAAAGCACGTGGGACACAGCAATGTTTTCACTGACGCAAACAAACAAGTAGTGCGTGTTGCTTTGGGTCGCTGTGACCCAGTTAGCCTCTCACCTTCCAGGTTTAGATTGGCCGCGATCTCCGTCCATAGTTTTTCCTTGGCGTCGATATCGTTGTAGCCCCAGGAGTTTTTATCGTAGAATACTGGATGGTCCATGATTGCTCGGATCAGGGCCACATCAAGCTGCCTTGGGTTGCCCATGGCGAACGGTTAATGTTTTGCCGCAGCCCGCTCCGAGATCGCGTGTCTCCTGTATTCCGCCTCGTCAACCGCGCACGCGCCGCGGACTGATTATTAAATGGATGAAAAAATAGGTCATTGCGCGGAAGTATTTAAGCGCGAGTGTCAAGGGGCTGCTAGTATCAGCTGTGGGGGGTGTTTCTATTGCGGCAGGTATGGTTTATGATAAATACATTAATTAATTATTTACAAAATACATATTTGTTGACCAATCATTGACCATATATGAATATGTTTACCTTCAAGCGAACCTAAGACTTTCCCGGCAAATAGCGACCGTTATTGACAACGGTCGTTTGAATAGTAAATATCTGGCACTGGCAAATGTTTTAAAGTGATTGTTAGTTTAAAATTGTTTTGTTCAGTCCACACCGAAAACATGACCCGACACGGTGGAAAGTAACGTGGGAAACACAAAATACAAATCACCCCGGTTCTCTGTGTGTCAGAAAAAAGATGGCAAAAGTCATGCATGTGTATAGCAATATTCCAACATATCACGGCGGGTGATACCAGAAATGGGCTTCACACATCAGATCCCGCTATCCTACAGCTGACGTCACACAATACCTGCATGATCCCGCTATCCGACAGCTGACGTCACACAATACCTGCGAGATCCCGCTATCCGACAGCTGACGTCACACAATACCTGCGAGATCCCACTGTCCTACAGCTGGCTGACGTCACACAATACCTGCGAGATCCCACTGTCCTACAGCTGACATCACACACTACCTGCATGATGCCGCTATCCTACAGCTGACGTCACACAATACCTGCATGATGCCGCTATCCTACAGCTGACGTCACACACTACCTGCATGATGCCGTTATCCTACAGCTGACGTCACACAATACCTGCGAGATCCCATTGTCCTACAGCTGACGTCACATAATACCTGCATGACCCCGCTATCCTACAGCTGACGTCACACAATACCTGCGAGATCCCACTATCCTACAGCTTACGTCACACACTACCTGCATGATGCCGCTATCCTACAGCTGACGTCACACAATACATGCGAGGTCCCACTATCCTACAGCTGACGTCACACACTACCTGCATGATGCCGCTATCCTACAGCTGACGTCACACACTACCTGCATGATGCCGCTATCCTACAGCTGACGTCACACAATACCTGCGAGATCCCATTGTCCTACAGCTGACGTCACATAATACCTGCATGACCCCGCTATCCTACAGCTGACGTCACACACTACCTGCATGATGCCGTTATCCTACAGCTGACGTCACACAATACATGCGAGATCCCACTATCCTACAGCTGACGTCACACACTACCTGCATGATGCCGCTATCCTACAGCTGACGTCACACACTACCTGCGAGATCCCACTGTCCTACAGCTGACGTCACACACTACCTGCGAGATCCCACTATCCTACAGCTGACGTCACACAATACCTGTGAGATCCCACTGTCCTACAGCTGACGTCACACAATACCTTCATAATCCCGCTATCCTACAGCTGACGTCAAACAATCCCTGCATGATCCCGCTATCCTACAGCTGACGTCACACAATCCCTGCATGATCCTGCTATCCTACAGCTGACGTCACACACTACCTGCGAGATCCCACTGTCCTACAGCTGACGTCACACACTACCTGCGAGATCCCACTATCCTACAGCTGGCGTCACACAATACCTGTGAGGTCCCACTGTCCTACAGCTGACGTCACACAATACCTTCATAATCCCGCTATCCTACAGCTGACGTCAAACAATCCCTGCATGATCCCGCTATCCTACAGCTGACGTCACACAATACCTGCATGATCCCGCTATCCTACAGCTGACGTCACACACTACCTGCGAGATCCCACTGTCCTACAGCTGACGTCACACACTACCTGCGAGATCCCACTATCCTACAGCTGGCGTCACACAATACCTGTGAGATCCCACTGTCCTACAGCTGACGTCACACAATACCTTCATAATCCCGCTATCCTACAGCTGACGTCACACAATACCTGCATGACCCCGCTATCCTACAGCTGACGTCACACAATACCTGCATGACCCCGCTATCGGACAGTTGTGGTGAAATGCCAGAGATATTACAGGAAATGGCGGTTTCTTATGTGATTGTTGAGACATTTGTTTGTAAGGTCATACGCCAGGGATAACGTTATAATGATGAAGTCTGCACTTGTTAACCGTCTCTGTGTCACAGTTTCACGATTATATACCACATGCTTTATCAGTAATGTAAGACCAACATGGTTCGTGAAGACACTTTTCCAACAGTTGCCCAAGCGCCACTAGCGCCAGTCCGTCATCCTGTAGTAGGGTGCTCTATCGTCGCTCGAGACGGGTCTGCCGTCCATCTCATTAAACAGGCAACTGGAACCCAGAGGATAGATTTCTCAAGGTTAATGATGCAGTAAAGTGGATGCTCTCTCAACGCTTTGTGGTGTTAAATCACATCCTTTGAACTTGGACGCGCGAGTGTTACACACACGCCGACAGGTGGCGCTAACATCACGGTAACCGTGAAGGCATTTGATAGTCCAACCATGATTCATTTTTTATTTAGTAAAACCAAAAACTGTCTGTCAGTGTAGGTAATTATTGACAGTGAAGTGCAGTCGGATGTACCAGGTGACCGTCGGATAGAAGTCGAGCTGTCCGTAGTTCGATACAAGCGAAGTGTCAATATTAAACCACAGCGAAGTACAGTCGGATGTACCAACTGACCGTCGGGTAGACGTCGAGCTGTCCGTAGTTCGATACAAGCGGAGTGTCAATATTAAACCACAGCGAAGTACAGTCGGATGTACCAGGTGACCGTCGGGTAGAAGTCGAGCTGTCCGTAGTTCGATACAAGCGAAGTGTCAATATTAAACCACCGCGAAGTACAGTCGGATGTACCAGGTGACTGTTGGGTAGAAGTCGAGCTTTCCGAAGTTCGATACAAGCGAAGTGTCAATATTAAACCACAGCGAAGTACAGTCGGATGTACCAGGTGACCGTCGGATAGAAGTCGAGCTGTCCGTAGTTGGATACAAAAGAAATGCCAATATTAAACCACAGCGAAGAACAGTCAGATGTACCAGGTGACCGTCGGATAGAAGTCGAGCTGTCCGTAGTTCGATACAAGCGAAGTGTCAATATTAAACCACAGCGAAGTACAGTCGGATGTACCAGGTGACCGTCGGGTAGAAGTTGAGCTGTCCATAGTTCGATACAAGCGAAGTGTCAATATTTAACCACAGCGAAGTACAGTCGAATGTACCAGGTGACTGTCGGATAGAAATCGAGCTGTCCGTAGTTCGATACAAGCGAAGTGTCAATATTAAATCACAGCGAAGTACAGTCGGATGTACCAGGTGACCGTCGGGTAGAAGTCGAACTGTCCGTAGTTCGATACAAGCGAAGTGTCAATATTAAACCACAGAGAAGTACAGTCGGATGTACCAGGTGACCGTCGGGTAGAAGTTGAGCTGTCCGAAGTTCGATACAAGCGAAGTGTCAATATTAAACCACAGCGAAGTACAGTCGGATGTACCAGGTGACCGTCGGATAGAAGTCGAGCTGTCCGTAGTTGGATACAAAAGAAATGCCAATATTAAACCACAGCGAAGAACAGTCAGATGTACCAGGTGACCGTCGGATAGAAGTCGAGCTGTCCGTAGTTCGATACAAGCGAAGTGTCAATATCAAACCACAGCGAAGTACAGTCGGATGTACCAGATGACCGTCGGGTAGAAGTTGAGCTGTCCGAAGTTCGATACAAGCGAAGTGTCAATATTAAACCACAGCGAAGTACAGTCGGATGTACGAGGTGACCGTCGGGTAGAAGTCGAGCTGTCCGTAGTTCGATACAAGCGAAGTGTCAATATTAAACCACAGCGAAGTACAGTCGGATGTACCAGGTGACCGTCGGATAGAAGTCGAGCTGTCCATAGTTCGATACAAGCGAAGTGTCAATATTAAACCACAGCGAAGTACAGTCGGATGTACCAGGTGACCGTCGGGTAGAAGTCGAGCTGTCCGTAGTTCGATACAAGCGAAGTGTCAATATTAAACCACAGAGAAGTACAGTCGGATGTACCAACTGACCGTCGGATAGAAGTCGAGCTGTCCATAGTTCGATACAAGCGAAGTGTCAATATTAAACCACAGCGAAGTACAGTCGTATGTACTAGGTGACCGTCGGGTAGAAGTCGAGCTGTCCGTAGTTCGATACAAGCGAAGTGTCAATATTAAACCACAGCGAAGTACAGTCGTATGTGCTAGGTGACCGTCGGGTAAAAGTCGAGCTGTCCGTAGTTCGATACAAGCGAAGTGTCAATATTAAACCACAGCGAAGTACAGTCGGATGTACCAGGTGACCGTCGGATAGAAGTTGAGCTGTCCGTAGTTGGATACAAGCGAAGTATCAATATTAAACCACAGCGAAGAACAGTCGGATGTACTAGGTGACCGTCGGGTAGAAGTCGAGCTGTCCGAAGTTCGATACAAGCGAAGTGTCAATATTAAACCACAGCGAAGTACAGTCGAATGTACCAGGTGACCGTCGGGTAGAAGTCGAGCTGTCCGTAGTTCGATACAAGCGAAGTGTCAATATTAAACCACAGCGAAGTACAGTCGGATGTACCAGGTGACCGCCGGGTAGAAGTCGAGCTGTCCGTAGTTCGATACAAGTGAAGTATCAATATTAAACCACAGTGAAGTACAGTCGGATGTACCAGGTGACCGTCGGATAGAAGTCGAGCCTTCCGTAGTTCGATACAAGTGAAGTATCAATATTAAACCACAGTGAAGTACAGTCGGATGTACCAGGTGACCGTCGGATAGAAGTCGAGCCTTCCGTAGTTCGATACAAGCGAAGTGTCAATATTAAACCACAGCGAAGTACAGTCGGATGTACCAGGTGACCGTAGTTCGATACAAGCGAAGTGTCAATATTAAACCACAGCGAAGTACAGTCGGATGTACCAGGTGACCGTCGGGTAAAAGTCGAGCTGTCCGTAGTTCGATACAAGCTAAGAGTCAATATTAAACCACAGCGAAGTACAGTCGGATGTACCAGGTGACCGTAGTTCGATACAAGCGAAGTGTCAATATTAAACCACAGTCGGATGTACCAGGTGACCGTCGGGGAGATAGAGAGTCTCCCCACAGATGTAGGGGCTTGCTCTTCTTCCTCATGTTAAAACTAGACATACATCGGTAAGAAAGCCTTCATTCCACAGGTCGACAGAGAGGTTAAGACAAACAACAAGCCATAACAACGTGCTATAGTGCTGTCATCACATCCACCTTATTTACGATCTCGGTTGTTTGCAAATACATTGGAGGTTAAAGTAGAGAAACAGACAATGAGATAACGCGTCTTCACGGGGCACAGAGCTAGTCTGTCTTTCATGTATGCTTTTTGTGAGCCAAAATAGAAAACAGTTTCTATTTCATCTCCAAATGCCACATTCGTTAGTCATTTTTACACTGTAGCATGTTTTTATACAATGTGTATAAGCCTCTCCCTGTTTTATGACGATTTCCTGTTCATGTAGATAGCTGTCGATCAATTGTATATATACTTTTAAGGCATGGGCATATGCTACAGCTGCGTCAGCTGCGACTGGGGTCCATGAAAAGCAGAGAAAACGTCCAGAGGAACGCAGACAAATACTTTCTGTATTAATAATGCATGTTTGACTATTTCTGAGGGGGACAGGGTGATCCAGGGTGTGGAGCATCACATTTAGCTGTGTCGTGCAGAGTTGCGTCCCTTAGGCGTGCCAGGATCAGAAGATAGGTTTGAATCCCAAATGCGCCCTGATTCGGACTCCCGGTCTGTATCTCGCTGTGAGTTGCATTCAGTAGCCGTGCCAGGATCCAGGATCGTGGGTTCGAATCCCAGTTTTACTCTGATTATGTTCCCTTGTGTGACAGAATCCCACTCATTGGTTTCACCAGTCGTAAACGCCCCCAAACCTTGTCGCTATGGCTTCCTTCCCAAATCAAGCAGATGTAACTGACGTAACTGAAATATTGTTAAACGCGGCATTACACTCAACTCACTCATTCGTTCACTCACTCACTCACTCTTATTCATTCGCCCTCTCACTCACTCGCCACGGACTCACTCAATCACCCACCAACATACCTACTCATTCACTTTCTCACTCACTCATTCACTCGCTCACTTAACCCACCCACTAACTTATTCACTCAACAATTTACTCACTGACACATTCACTGACTCATTACCTCGCGCACTCATTCAACCTCATTCACTCGCTCGCTCACTCACTCACTCGCTCGACCCTTGAAGATCATGGGTAGAATAGGTCTTCAGCAACCCATGCTTGCCGTAAAAGGTGACCATGCTTGTCGTAAGAGGCGACTAACGGGATCAGGTGGTCAGGCTCGCCGACTTGGTTGATGCATGTCATCGTATCCCAATTGCGTGGATCGATGCTCATGATGTCAATCACTGGATTGTCCGGTCCAGACTCGATTATTTACAGACCGCCGTCATATTGCTGGAATATTGCTGAGTGCGGCGTTAAACAACAACAAACAAACAAACTTACTCGCTCACTCACTCATTTACTCGCTCACTCACTCATTCACTCACTCACTCACTCACTCACTTCCTCGCTCACTCACTCATTCTCATTCAACCCACTCACTCATTCACTCGCTCACTCACTCATTCACTCGCTCACTCACTCACTCACTCACTTACTCGCTCACTCACTCATTCTCATTCAACCCACTGAGTCATTCACTCGCTCACTCACTCATTCACTCGCTCACTCACTGTCTGAAACAATGAAATACGTAACATGAAGTGAGCCGCGTTACGCCTGTCTGGTCCACCTGTCTGGTCCACCTGTCTGGTCCACCTGTCTGGTCCACCTGTACAATCAACACGCCACGGTCCGGGGCACCGACGTGTTACATATTTGTGGGATTTGTGTATTCATTGATCACGAACCAATCACCTTATCAATGATCTAACGTCCTTTTATTTACCATTACCAGACAGAAAGGGGGACGAAGGGGGACGAAGAACGTATCGCTATGTGCTCGCTCGTTTTGTTTTTTAAAAATGGTTCCTCCAGCTTGAAACACATATTAATCACACACAATTAAATGGAAAAACGACCGCCTCCGTGGTCTTGTGGTAGAGCGTCCGCCCGGAGAGCGGAAGGTCCGGGGTTCGATCCCCGGCCGCGTCATACCAAAAGACGTTAAAAGATGGTACTTGTTGTTACCCTGTCTGGCGCTCGGCATTAAGGGGCTAAAACAAGGACTGGTCGGCTCGGAGTCAGTATACTGTGTCTGAGTGGGGTATTCATGTTAAACTGCGGCATGGTATCTCAGTGAGCTAGCACTATAAATCGGCATCAGTCCGGACTAGTACAAGCAGCCACACAAACACACACACGTACATGCACGTCGCTATATAAGTGCAATAATCTTGGACGCGACGTTAAACCCCATTTCACCTCACCTCACCTCATGGAAAAACGAGGCATATATAGTTGATTTTACGAACGCATCTTTCAGATAATCACCAGCTAACCCAAAGAAGACGTTGACGTGTCCAGGGACCGTTCGTCCACTCCATTGGGGAGAACATTATATTCCCCTCTGAAATCAACAACCATGACATTGTAGGAGATAATCTTATGTAAATAAATTTATAATGTTTTTTTTTTACACGGAAACAGGTCTTCAGTGATAGTGAGTGAGGTTTTACGCTGCTTGTAGCAATATTCCAGCAATATCACGGCGGGGGACACCAGAAATGGGCTTCACACATTGTACCCATGTCGGGAATCGAACCCGATTCTTCGGCGTGACGAGCGAAGGCTTTAACCACTAGGCTACCCACCCGCCCCTGGTCAACTGATACCGATGTCAGTGCCACACCTGGTGCGCGTGCGGGTGCGGGTGCGGGTGAGGGTGCGCGCGGATGCGGGTGCTGGTGCGGGTGAGGGTGGGGGTGAGGGTGGGGGTGAGGGTGAGGGTGAGATAATGTTGGTTAACGCCGCAGTCAGCAATAGTTGCAGTTCCAAGTCCCCTAGTCGACCCTTCCTATGACAGTTTGATGACAGTTTGAACATTGATTTCCCTTGTCGCGTTTCGATGCTACCCAATTACCATGGCAACAGGAGAGTTGGTTGCTCCCACAGGGCAGGAGGTCCCCCGTGGGAATTCCTGGTTCGAATAGGTCCCCAGCAACCTGGCAGTTAGCGGCAACCAAATGGTTCTGTAGTGACTTCGTTGCTCACAACATCCATCACTGGATTGTCTGGTCCAGACTCTATTATTTTTTACAGGCCGCGGTCATAGAGCCAGAATATTTTCTCAGAGCGACGTTAAACAAAAATAAAAATAAACAAACAACAAACAATCTGTTATCCAGTGAGTTATATATCATTATCCATGCTATTAGGGAGATTTGATGCACGGGATAATTGAGGGTGATTAGCTCGCTTCGACTGTTCTGTACTCGGATAAGTCTCGATGCATTACACAAACAGCATGTGCGGTAGGCATGAAAAATCGCCTCAAGAAATTGAAACAGATGGTATCTTTAATCTCCGAGTGCTATGTTTTTACTTGTCAGCCCACACAACACGTGTGTGGCGGTGGGATTGAAACGTTATGTTGTCTGTTCCACGAGAAACACTGTAACTGTGATTAACGACTGGATGAAATAGACATCCTTTCCAAAGCTGAAATATACGACAGGTGTTCGCTGTGTATGTTCCGGCAATAAACAACGGTTACAATTCTGTCAGAGCGGAAAGAGTAAGAATTAACACACAAAAAATATCAAACACCCAAATATATCAAGGTATACAAATGTAAGTATTTTTTGTTGACGAGGGGATTCACGTGGTTAACGTTAACCTCCAAATCACTCACTGAATAATTAAAGCACCACATCCAGGTTAGTCTTCCATCAAGGTATGTTTGTCACGGTGTAATGCGTATCATAACACACACACACACACACACACACACACACACACACACACACACACACACACACACACACACATATATATATATATATATATATATATATATATATATATATATATATATATATATATATATCACTCAAAAGAAGTTAAGGAATTACATTTAAGAATTAGGTGGCCCTTCACTTCTTTTGAGTAGTATACATTAGTCAGGGTAAAAAGGTGTTTGACCAACTTTTCAATATTTCAACGGGGTAGAATAGGTCAGCTACCCATACGTGTCGTAGAAGGCGACTGTGCTTGTCGTATGAGGCGACTAACGGGATCGGCGGGTCAGGCTCGTTGACTTGGTTGATGCATGTCATCGTATCCCAATTGGGTGGATCGATGCTCATGATGTCAATCACTGGATTGTCTGGTTCAGACTCGAATATTTACAGAACGCGCCATATAGCTGGAATATTGCTGAGTGCGGCGTTAAACAAAAAAACAAAAAACAAACGATATTTCAACGGAAACGGACGCTACAGCATCTTTAAATAGCAACTCATGATGCTGATGACATGGTTAGGGATAAATCCACTGATGCTGGTTGAGAATGGATTTTAGTGTGTGTTAAAACACTTCACCATCACACACTCACTCACCCTGGGGGGCAGTGGGACATTCGAGTGGTTAAAGTGTTCGCTCGTCACGCCGAAGACACAGGTTCGATTCCCGACATGGGTACAATGTGTGAAGGCCATTTCTGAGGTCCCCTGCCGTGATATTGCTGGAATATTGCTAAAAGCGGCGTAAAACTATGCTCACTCACGCACTCACTCTGATTAAGCGTTGTCATCATATATAAGGTGCAACTAAGTACTGTATCAGCGCGGGGAGAGGCAGGTGCTTGTTGATAGACACAACAGCTGGTATGTAAGTAGTGTCAGTAAGTCGCGCACATGTTCCAACTCTGTTAGTGTAACACAAATTCCTGTTTTATCAGTGGGTGAGTTTGGTTTTACGCCGCTTTTAGCAATATTCCAGCAATATCATGGCGGAGGACACCAGAAATGGGCTTCACACATTGTACCCATCCTGTTTTATCAAGGTTTACAGGTTTTTCAAAGATCTCAGCCATCATCCTAATTTCAATCATGGTACTAGCATCATGTTGTATGTTATTTGGATGACATACCTTTATGCAATGTTTTTCCGAATTACAGAATCAAGTAAACAGTAAATTCCACTTTGAGTCACGCCAGCCAGTTTACAGTAGCCATCTTGGATTTTCCGACGTCACGTTTGCGTACCATGTGACCTTAGGTCACTATATATAGACCGGTCAAGGTTAACTTTGGCAGCGTCAATTTTGACTTTGACAAGCAATTTAAGGTAGGTCCCAGGATAACGTCACAGCTAAATTTTATTTTTCGCATTCTAAGAGATTTTTATTGCATAACTTTTGATTTACCTTTGAGGACATCCGGATGACGTCTTGTTGACGTCTGCGTGACGTCTGACAGTGCCGAGATTCCGACAGCCATTCCGGATTCTTTCCGACGGAATCTTCCAAGATTGTAATGATTCAAGCACACAAGCTACAGTTACAGTTATCACAAGAGGCAGGTCATTGGTCGTCTGCATATAATATTAGAGTTCACAGTCTATATTTATATGTTTTGACAGTCGTCAATTGTCGTCGCTATCCGAGGTGTCCGACGTCATTCCGATCATATTGTCTATATTATCAAGTCGCTTGATGATGCCGTCACAGTCAAGGGTTTTTATCAACCGATGTTTACAGGGATAGTTCTAGAATCCATCCGATATATTTAATTCTATGCTTTAGTAAGAATTTGACTTCATGCTGACTAATATCACATTTTGACAGCTCTTGGAGGTGTGGCCTCGTTGGCATTCATTCTGGGTCACGTGACTTCCGGAATGTTTTGTTCACATTACATGGATCCAGTTCCGGTTGCAGCCAAGTTCGTGCACTTTCAAGTTTCAAAGTTTATTGAACAGTTTAATTGTTTAAACAGTTCAGATATATCCATCTTTGGAGGGATACAGACAAGTACCGAATTCTAGAGCCACGATGTGACAGACAATGCCGAGCGACTGTTGTTTCCAGTTTCCAGTTGACAGTTGACAGCCGGTATCGTGTCTCAAAATCTCGAGACCATGTGCAAGCTTTTTTCAGTACAGTGATTAAATAACGAACTCGTTATTGGACTTTAACTACTTGTTGTGTGACCCATCTGCATTCCGCTAGTTTCGACATTCATAATTTTATAGATCCTTGTGATATATTTTCGCTAAACCTCGTCTCCAAGCTCTGGTATATATGTTGTCACATTTAGTGACTGGTGGCAGTATCCATTTATTTTAGTAGTTTATCGACCAGTCTTTGGCCGTTCCGTTTCAATAGGAAGCTTTGATTCTTCACCCGTCTGTGTTTACGGTGTGTAGTTAGACTAACTCTTCGTCTCGAAAATAAATTACATAATTTTGATAGATAAAAAGCAACTACATTTAAATTGAAAAGAGGCCCCAGTGAAAAGAGATTCGAAACCTGTGAAAAATCTACACTTGCTTCATTCAGAGCTATAGCATTACAGTAAGGGCTGGCCGGAATGGAAAATAATATGGTTTAGGGACTGTGAGAATGTGTGTAGTAGACATCGCCCATTATAAACAGCGTGCTTTCTGAGTAGTGAGAGAACAGGTCAAGGGAGGCAACTCTTATTGGCAACGTTACATCATTGACGATTGGTTGCAAGATATATGTCATATGAGGGTATGTTGATTCTAACAGATGTCTTAAATTTAATCGTGTCCCATGTTACATTTATATAGACTGCAAGATGACGTTGTATCTCGATTACATACTTGTGTCATTCGTACATATAAGAAGAAATTCGTATCGTGAAAATAACTGCGCAGAAATGGTGACACAGTAAGGTCTGGTTTTCACGTCCCTCGTTGTAATGCCATCTTTAGTCCAGTGGGAAATGTGGCATTATAACGAGGGTGGGGATAAACAGACCTTACTGACATGACATGTATAGGAAATAAAATGCCAGTTTATATAGGCTTATAGAAAAGGATATTTTCATTAACATCAAACTAATTGTTTTGTTAAATGGGATGATTGTCTGTGAAAAGATTAGCCATGAAAACAACTGAGATCAATGCTATTAGTTTGCTGAAGAGGGAATTGTCTCCAAACATTGCCAATATGGCTGCTTTCTCAAAATAAACAGCTAACAAAGTCTTGATGTGTCTTTAGAAACTACTTCACATACAACCTAGAAATATCACTGCCCTGTGCCTAGATGACAGAATCTACCCTTCTCTTCATCCCTCAAAGTGAGTGAGTGAGTGAGTGAGTGAGTATGGTTTTACGCCGCTTTTAGCACTATTCCAGCAATATCACGGCGGGGGACACCAGAAATGGGCTTCACACATTGTACCCATGTCGGGAATCGAACCCTGGTCTTCGGCGTGACGAGCGAACACTTTAACCACAAGGCTACCCGACCGCAACTCATCCCTCAGAGTCTTCTGGTACGATCAAGAGGTAACTGCTGCCACCCCAATGCAATGCAGCCTCTAAAGCTGCCACCTTCTATACTTGTGGATCTATTGCATGCAGCCGACGTCCAAGAATCTCCCAGGCATGGATTCAAATCTGGACCAGCGGGCCAAGGCAAAGTGTCAGTAGTGTGTCCTTGCGTACAGGCAGTCACAGCACGAGAGCGATGGGGTCTAGCATTGTCGTCCGTAAAAACAACTGGAGTGGCATGATTGTCAAATAGAGCCACAACAGGATAGAGGATGTCCCGGATGTAACGATCGCCCTTGAGATTGCCTGGTACTGTTACCATGTCCAGTGTACAGTCATGAGATATTGCTCCCCACGCCATGACGGAGCATCCACCATACGGGTCTGTTGGTACAATGTTTATAGAGGTAAATGCAGTGTTTCTGTGTCTCCAAACCCGCATTCGCCCAACTGTGACGTGCAGCAAGAATCTGCTTTCACGAGACCAATGGATCTTTCGCCACATCCCCAGATTCCAATGACGTCGAGCTATACATCAAGACAATCGAAGGCTCTTATGATGAGCAGTTAACAGGGGACTGAGACCCTTTGTGACTTCACCCCAAATGATTGTAGCCGGTTTCGGGCAGTTCTGGTGGACAGATGCCTTTTGGGTTGCAAGTGTTCTTTCAGAGCTTTACTTGTAGCTGGGGGTGGTCGCCTCACATGACGTGCTTTAGCCATGTCTTCCCGTACAGATGTCTTTCTGGGTGGACCTGGTCTCGGACGGTCCATCACTTCACGTGTCTGTCGGTGTTATATGACGAGTCTTCTGATGACAGTAAGGTCACAGTCTAGTTGACGTCCAATGGCTCTGTATGACATACCTGAGTCATGTATGCCAGTAATTTGCCAACGGAATGCCTCTGACAGCCTCCTGCGTGCCATGTTCACATGTGTTGACAAAACAGATGGATAATTGTCACTTTATATAACCTTACTTGCATCAATAACAAAGTTCTTTTCATATGTGTGTGTCTTTGGGCAACACAGTAAGTGATTGTCATGACTATACTCGAGATCTAGAGCCATTATAAGAATGAGTATCATGAGACTTGAATTTTTAAAAACGGGTATATCACTGTTCTTTATTTTGTCATGATGTGCTTTATTAATTTCAAGTTGTATATTTTATTTATTATCGGTGTTGTTTTCATAAACCAACGAGATGCCGGTTAAAACTGGTCTTCAACAACCGATGCTTGTCGTAAGAGGCGACAAACGGATCGGGTTGTCAGGCTTACCGAATGGTTAATGCATGTCATCGTATCGCATTTGCGTTGATAGATGTTCAATCACTATATTGTCTTGTCCAGACTTTATTATTTACAGACCGCCGTCATAAAGCTTGAATATTGCTGAGTGCGGCGTAAATCAACACACACACACACAACACAAATCATTAACCAAAGTGTTTTGGTAGTGAGAAAAAACTCTTAGTCTATTTCATTTAATTCCTTTCCAAATCAGTTAACGGGGACTGTTTGCTCTATCGTCGTAGACGCCACAACTTGCAGTTGAGTACACTAGGCTTTCCAGAATCATACGGTCGTGGGTTCGAATCCCACATTCGCCCAGATCATGGTTTGTCTGTACCATACCCGTGCCACTGGAGTGTAAAAAGGGGTTGAACTATTTCTGCGCACATGTAGATTAATATACTTTCTGCACATGCGCAAAAATAAGGGAAAAGGCCGACAACGCGACATTATCAATATACATTAAGCTACGTTTATAACGAATACGCTTATAACGAACTGGCGGATATAACGAACTCGGTTTTTGGTCCCAGCCATTAGCTGTATATATGATGTATATATGTTTATAACGAATTACGGTTTTAACAAACTAAAATTTGTTGTCCCTTTGAGTTCGTTATAACCGTAGTGTACTGTATGCAGAAAGAAGTCCGGTCATTCCCAGTTGGTTGTTAACTAATAATTAAGTGAAGTAATGCCAGGTCATGTACAGAGGAAGCATTGTTCAAGATAAAGAAAGAACACTGACTATGTAGTATTTATCCTAGATTCTCTACATACAACTGATATGTTCACGTTCAATCTCTATAACACATGCATGCATCTACACTGTATGTATATAAACGATTCCCAGATTCTTAACAGTATAATTTGCCAATGCCGGAGAATAACCTCACTAGATGTTTTGCCAAAACAGATTCCACTTGGCGTATAGGGCAAATAGCTGTGGAATGGACAACTAAAAATCAGTGATGACACCAGGTGTTCGCGAAAGGGGTCAGCATGTCCTGTCGTACTGGTCGCACCCGCCATTCAAACACTACACACTATGTACAGAATGGTGGCCATTCACGTCCGCGGACACACGGACATACGAACAACAGCCTTGACCCGCGGGTAGACAGATAGGTGTCCGCGCCTGATGTCCGCCCGTCCTGAGGATGTCCGACACTATCACTATCTGCCACGGGGTGGCGCTGTTTAGCGTCATCTAACTGTTCTGAGGTGATGACGAGAAAATCACTACGTGGGATGACGTCACGGTCAACGAACAAACTGCGCCACCATTCAAAATGGCGGCGGTTCTGATTCGCCGGTTGTCACTGCTATGGCAACAGGATACTCTGAAAACCATGAGTAATATCTTGTTGAGATAATATTTACTTAATTATTATATATACAGGTCACAAAGGTTTATGCATCCTCGGACGTATTTAAGGGGAAATGTTTATGTATTATTGGAATATCTTCTTTGATGACAGAATATACCTATACCCTGCAAGATCACAAACGGTTTGATGGAGTATACTCACCGTTGCCATAGTGAGATGGTATAGGGTCCTTCCCAAACACGTCGCCGAAGACCTTGAGTCTGCCGTAGGGGTACCTGGTTGCGACGCTGATGAAAGCTGCCATGAGGGCGACGACGGTGTCGAAGGTGGCGATGACGACAGTGAGGGACTTGGCCGCTGTCATGACACTCAGCTCCGTCTTCATGCTCTCCACAGATTCCCACACTGTCAGATGAAAGATAGGTGAGTATTGTTTGCGCCGAATTTGAACAGTATTTTAATAACTTCATCGCATAATAAGCAAAACTGCAAGTGTTTACTTGATAAGACTGTTATGTGGCAGTAGAGACTGTTGTTATGTGTAGTGATTGTCAGTGGCAGTAAATGATTGAATCTAAACTGACTGCTGTCGGCGGCAGTGAGTGAAACTTAGAGTTACCGCCCATGGTTGTTTACAAACATGATAGGCTTGATCATTCGAGAAGTTTCGGAATGGGACAGTTTCAAGAAGGCTGGTAGTACATATATAACAGCGACACGAGGGCGATTTGAGGCCATTTTCGACTTGACTTCCGTCTTAGTTACATGCCATGAGCGGACTGGATACCTATTGGAAAACACAGAATTAATACCAGATTTCAACACTATTTCAATTTGAGCAGGAAAATGGGGATTCCAGCATTATGACACCAGCCTTATTAAACACTATAATGAACTTCGGATATTAGTCTATTGGTTAAAGCGTCCACTCGTTACGCTTAAGGTTCGGGTTTGATTCCCAACATGGGTACAATGTGTGAAGCCATTTTCTGGTGGCCTACGCCGTTATATTGCTGGAATTTAACTAAAAGTGGCGCAAGACAATACTTATACACTCTGTTCGGATATAAGGGATTCTAAGGAAACTTCGACATGAAGTTCGTGATTCACACGAAACCTTTGTTTGTTGTTTACTGTTTAATTTTAGCATTATGACGTTAGCATGTTAATAATCGAGTCTGGACCAGATAATCCAATGACTGATGTCATGAGCAACATTCCACGCCGTCGAGATACGATGACATGCATTCAACCAAGTCACCGAGCCAGACCACCCGATCCACTAAGTTGCATGTTACGACAAGCACGGGTTGGCATGGGCTTAGCCCGAAATGCTGACGAAGCCCCGGAGAATAACCACTGTGTTTACTGTAAGCAATTCGATTGTGTCTAGCTAGAGTAAAAGTCCTATGTTGGCTAACAAAATTTATGTTTAAGCAAAGGATACTCTATCGTTTGACCTGGAGTGCTATTAAATACTACTCAATACAAGTTAAGGATCAACCGATTCTGTCATAGGACAAATGAACTAATATGAAAGAATCGGGTGCTCTCATATTACTATAGTCAATCTGATATGTCATGAAAGAAAGAATCGGGTGCTCTCATATTACTATAGTCAATCTGATATGCCATGAAAGAAAGAATCGGGTGCTCTCATATTACTATAGTCAATCTGATATGCCATGAAAGAAAGAATCGGGTGCTCTCATATTACTATAGTCTATCTGATATGCCATGAAAGAAAGAATCGGGTGCTCTCATATTACTATAGTCAATCTGATATGCCATGAAAGAAAGAATCGGGTGCTCTCATATTACTACAGTCAATCTGATATGCCATGAAAGAAAGAATCGGGTGCTCTCATATTACTATAGTTAATCTGATATGCCATGAAAGAAAGAAACGGGTGCTCTCATATTACTACAGTCTATCTGATATGCCATGAAAGAAAGAATCGGGTGCTCTCATATTACTACAGTCAATCTGATATGCCATGAAAGAAAGAATCGGGTGCTCTCATATTACTATAGTCAATCTGATATGCCATGAAAGAAATAATCGGGTGCTCTCATATTACTATAGTCTATCTGATATGCCATGAAAGAAAGAATCGGGTGCTCTCATATTACTATAGTTAATCTGATATGCCATGAAAGAAAGAATCGGGTGCTCTCATATTACTATAGTCAATCTGATATGCCATGAAAGAAAGAATCGGATGCTCCCATATTACTATAGTCAATCTGATATCCCATGAAAGAAAGAATCGGGTGATCTCATATTACTATAGTCAATCTGATATGCCATGAAAGAAAGAATCGGGTGCTCTCATATTACTATAGTCAATCTGATATGCCATGAAAGAAAGAATCGGATGCTCCCATATTACTATAGTCAATCTGATATCCCATGAAAGAAAGAATCGGGTGATCTCATATTACTATAGTCAATCTGATATGCCATGAAAGAAAGAATCGGATGCTCCCATATTACTATAGTCTATCTGATATGCCATGAAAGAAAGAATCGGGTGATCTCATATTACTATAGTCAATCTGATATGCCATGAAAGAAAGAATCGGGTGCTCTCATATTACTATAGTCAATCTGATATGCCATGAAAGAAAGAAACGGGTGCTCTCATATTACTATAGTCAATCTGATATGCCATGAAAGAAAGAATCGGGTGCTCTCATATTACTATAGTCTATCTGATATGCCATGAAAGAAAGAATCGGGTGCTCTCATATTACTATAGTCAATCTGATATGCCATGGAAGAAAGAATCGGGTGCTCCCATATTACTACAGTCTATCTGATATGCCATGAAAGAAAGAATCGGGTGATCTCACATTACTATAGTCAATCTGATATGCCATGAAAGAAAGAATCGGGTGCTCTCATATTACTATAGTCAATCTGATATGCCATGAAAGAAAGAATCGGGTGCTCTCATATTACTACAGTCAATCTGATATGCCATGAAAGAAGGAATCGGGTGCTCTCATATTACTATAGTTAATCTGATATGCCATGAAAGAAAGAAACGGGTGCTCTCATATTACTACAGTCTATCTGATATGCCATGAAAGAAAGAATCGGGTGCTCTCATATTACTACAGTCAATCTGATATGCCATGAAAGAAAGAATCGGGTGCTCTCATATTACTATAGTCAATCTGATATGCCATGAAAGAAAGAATCGGATGCTCCCATATTACTATAGTCTATCTGATATGCCATGAAAGAAAGAATCGGGTGATCTCATATTACTATAGTCAATCTGATATGCCATGAAAGAAAGAATCGGGTGCTCTCATATTACTATAGTCTATCTGATATGCCATGAAAGAAACAATCGGGTGCTCTCATATTACTATAGTTAATCTGATATGCCATGAAAGAAAGAATCGGGTGCTCTCATATTACTATAGTCAATCTGATATGCCATGAAAGAAAGAATCGGGTGCTCTCATATTACTATAGTCAATCTGATATGCCATGAAAGAAAGAATCGGGTGCTCTCATATTACTATAGTCTATCTGATATGCCATGAAAGAAAGAACCGGGTGCTCTCATATTACTATAGTCTATCTGATATGCCATGAAAGAAAGAATCGGGTGCTCTCATATTACTATAGTTAATCTGATATGCCATGAAAGAAAGAATCGGGTGCTCTCATATTACTATAGTCAATCTGATATGCCATGAAAGAAAGAATCGGGTGCTCTCATATTACTATAGTCTATCTGATATGCCATGAAAGAAAGAATCGGGTGCTCTCATATTACTATAGTCAATCTGATATGCCATGAAAGAAAGAATCGGGTGCTCTCATATTACTATAGTCAATCTGATATGCCATGAAAGAAAGAATCGAATGCTCTCATATTACTATAGTCTATCTGATATGCCATGAAAGAAAGAATCGGGTGATCTCATATTACTATAGTCTATCTGATATGCCATGAAAGAAAGAATCAGGTGCTCTCATATTACTATTGTCAATCTGATATGCCATGAAAGAAAGAATCGGGTGCTCTCATATTACTACAGTCTATCTGATATGCCATGAAAGAAAGAATCGGGTGCTCTCATATTACTACAGTCTATCTGATATGCCATGAAAGAAAGAATCGGATGGTCCTTACTTCTTTTGTCGCAAGTCAACATGTTCATGACGTCATATGTTTTGAAGACAGACTCACGTGGCATCAACTTGCTGGCAACTTTGAGTTCAAAGTTGGCCGCACTCTGAGAGACGTTTCCTCTCTTCAGCTTGATGACGAGGACCTTATTCCTGGAACACACCTCCTGTGTGGACTCCTTCTTCGTCTTACAGTCGTACATCTGAACCAGACACTTCACATCGTCACAATCATGTATGAACGGTCATATACATCTGAACCAGACAACACCACATCGTCACAATCATGTGTGAACGGTCATATACATCTGAACCAGACACCACCACATCGTCACAATCATGTATGAACGGTCATATACATCTGAACCAGACAACACCACATCGTCACAATCATGTGTGAACGGTCATATACATCTGAACCAGACACCACCACATCGTCACAATCATGTGTGAACGGTCACATACATCTGAACCAGACACCACCACATCGTCACAATCATGTATGAACGGTCATATACATCTGAACCAGACACCACCACATCGTCACAATCATGTATGAACAGTCATATACATCTGAACCAGACACCACCACATCGTCACAATCATGTATGAACGGTCACATACATCTGAACCAGACACCACCACATCGTCACAATCATGTATGAACGGTCACATACATCTGAACCAGACACCACCACATCGTCACAATCATGTATGAACAGTCATATACATCTGAACCAGACACTCCACATCGTCACAATCATGTATGAACGGTCACACACATCTGAACCAGACACCACCACATCGTCACAATCATGTATGAACAGTCATATACATCTGAACCAGACACTCCACATCGTCACAATCATGTGTGAACAGTCATATACATCTGAACCAGACACTCCACATCGTCACAATAATGTATGAACGGTCATATACATCTGAACCAGACAACACCACATCGTCACAATCATGTGTGAACGGTCACATACATCTGAACCAGACACCACCACATCGTCACAATCATGTATGAACGGTCATATACATCTGAACCAGACACCACCACATCGTCACAATCATGTATGAACAGTCATATACATCTGAACCAGACACCACCACATCGTCACAATCATGTATGAACGGTCACATATATCTGAACCAGACACCACCACATCGTCACAATCATGTATGAACGGTCATATACATCTGAACCAGACACCACCACATCGTCACAATCATGTATGAACAGTCATATACATCTGAACCAGACACTCCACATCGTCACAATCATGTATGAACGGTCACATACATCTGAACCAGACACCACCACATCGTCACAATCATGTATGAACAGTCATATACATCTGAACCAGACACTCCACATCGTCACAATCATGTGTGAACAGTCATATACATCTGAACCAGACACTCCACATCGTCACAATCATGTATGAACAGTCATATACATCTGAACCAGACACTCCACATCGTCACAATCATGTGTGAACGGTCATATACATCTGAACCAGACACTCCACATCGTCACCATCATGTATGAACGGTCATATACATCTGAACCAGACGCTCAACATCGTCACAATCATGTATGAACGGTCATATACATCTGAACCAAACACCACCACATCGTCACAATCATGTATGAACCGTCATATACATCTGAACCAGACTCTCCACATCGTCACAATCATGTGTGAACGGTCATATACATCTGAACCAGACACTCCACATCGTCACAATCATGTGTGAACGGTCATATACATCAGAACCAGACACCACCACATCGTCACAATCATGTATGAACGGTCATATATATCTGAACCAAACACTCCACATCGTCACAATCATGTATGAACGGTCATATACATCTGAACAGACACCTCCACATCATCACAATGATGTATGAACGGTCATATATATCTGAACCAGACACTCCACATCGTCACAATCATGTATGAACGGTCATATACATCTGAACCAGACACCCCCACATCGTCACAATCATGTATGAACGGTCATATATATCTGACCTAGACATCCCACGTCGTCACAATCATGTATGAACGGTCATATACATCTGAACCAGACACTCCACATCGTCACAATCATGTATGAACGGTCATATATACACCTGAACTAGACACTCCACATCGTCACAATCATGTGTGAACGGTCATATACATCTGAACCAAACACCATCACATCGTCACAATCATGTATGAACGGTCATATACATCTGAACCAGACACTCCACATCGTCACAATCATGTGTGAACGGTCATATACATCTGAACCAGACACTCCACATCGTCACAATCATGTGTGAACGGTCATATACATCTGAACCAGACACTCCACATCGTCACAATCATGTATGAACGGTCATATATATCTGACCCATACGCTCCACATCGTCACAATCATGTATGAACGGTCATATACATCTGAACAGACACCTCCACATCATCACAATGATGTATGAACGGTCATATATATCTGAACCAGACACTCCACATCGTCACAATCATGTATGAACGGTCATATACATCTGAACCAGACACCCCCACATCGTCACAATCATGTATGAACGGTCATATATATCTGAACTAGACATCCCACGTCGTCACAATCATGTATGAACGGTCATATACATCTGAACAGACACCTCCACATCATCACAATGATGTATGAACGGTCATATATATCTGAACCAGACACTCCACATCGTCACAATCATGTATGAACGGTCATATACATCTGAACCAGACACCCCCACATCGTCACAATCATGTATGAACGGTCATATATATCTGAACCAGACTCTCCACATCGTCACAATCATGTATGAACGGTCATATACATCTGAACCAGACACTCCATATAGTCATAATCATGTATGAACGGTCATATATATCTGAACCAGACACTCCACATCGTCACAGTCATGTATGAACGGCCCTATATATATGAACCAGACACTCCACATAGTCACAGTCATGTATGAACGGCCATATATATCTGAACCAGACACTCCACATCGTCACAGTCATGTATGAACGGTCATATGTATCTGAACCAGACACTCCACGTCGTCACAATCATGTATGAACGGTCATATACATCTGAACCAGACACTCCATATAGTCACAATCATGTATGAACGGTCATATATATCTGAACCAGACACTCCACATCGTCACAATCATGTATGAACGGCCATATATATCTGAACCAGACACTCCACATCGTCACAATCATGTATGAACGGCCATATATATCTGAACCAGACACCACCACATCGTCACAATCATGTATGAACGGTCATATACATCTGAACCAAACACCCCCACATCGTCACAATCATGTATGAACAGTCATATACATCTGAACCAGACACTCCACATAGTCACAGTCATGTATGAACGGCCATATATATCTGAACCAGACACTCCACATCGTCACATACATGTATGAACGGCCATGTATATATGAACCAGACACTCCACATAGTCACAGTCATGTATAAACGGCCATATATATCTGAAACAAACACTCCACATCGTCACAAGCATGTATGAACGGTCATATATATCTGAACCAGACACTCCACATCGTCACAATCATGTATGAACGGCCATATATATCTGAACCAGACACTCCACATCGTCACAATCATGTATGAACGGTCATATATATCTGAACCAGACACTCCACATCGTCACAGTCATGTATGAACGGTCATATATATCTGAACCAGACACTCCACATAGCCACAATCATGTATGAACGGTCATATACATCTGAACCAGACACTCCACATCTGCACAATCATGTATGAACGGTCATATATATCTGAACCAGACACTCCACATCGTCACAATCATGCATGAACGGTCATATAATCTCGGCCGGCCAGTGGTCCAGGTCCATCTGACTGAGTTTCAGGACTATACAGCGATACTTACCACCTCGGCCGGCCAGTGGTCCAGGTCCAACTGACTGAGTTCCGGGACTATACAGCGATACTTACCACCTCGGCCGGCCAGTGGTCCAGGTCCAACTGACTGAGTTCCAGGACTATACAGCGATACCTACCACCTCGGCCGGCCAGTGGTCAAGGTCCAACTGACTGTTCCAGGACTATACCGCGATACCTACCACCTCGGCCGGCCAGTGGTCCAGGTCCAACTGACTGAGTTCCGGGACTATACAGCGATACTTACCACCTCGGCCGGCCAGTGGTCCAGGTCCAACTGACTGAGTTTCAGGACTATACAGCGATACCTACCACCTCGGCCGGCCAGTGGTCCAGGTCCAACTGACTGAGTTCCGGGACTATACAGCGATACTTACCACCTCGGCCGGCCAGTGGTCCTGGTCCAACTGACTGAGTTCCAGGACTATACCGCGATACCTACCACCTCGGCCGACCAGTGATCCAGGTCCTACTGACTGTTCCAGGACTATACCGCGATACCTACCACCTCGGCCGACCAGTGATCCAGGTCCTACTGACTGTTTCAGGACTATACAGCGATACCTACCACCTCGGCCGGCCAGTGATCCAGGTCCAACTGACTGTTCCAGGACTATACCGCGATACCTACCACCTCGGCCGACCAGTGATCCAGGTCCAACTGACTGTTTCAGGACTATACAGCGATACCTACCACCTCGGCCGACCAGTGATCCAGGTCCTACTGACTGTTCCAGGACTATACCGCGATACCTACCACCTCGGCCGACCAGTGATCCAGGTCCTACTGACTGTTCCAGGACTATACAGCGATACCTACCACCTCGGCCGACCAGTGATCCAGGTCCAACTGACTGTTTCAGGACTATACAGCGATACCTACCACCTCGGCCGGCCAGTGATCCAGGTCCAACTGACTGTTCCAGGACTATACCGCGATACCTACCACCTCGGCCGACCAGTGATCCAGGTCCAACTGACTGTTTCAGGACTATACAGCGATACCTACCACCTCGGCCGGCCAGTGATCCAGGTCCAACTGACTGTTCCAGGACTATACCGCGATACCTACCACCTCGGCCGACCAGTGATCCAGGTCCTACTGACTGTTCCAGGACTATACCGCGATACCTACCACCTCGGCCGACCAGTGATCCAGGTCCTACTGACTGTTCCAGGACTATACAGCGATACCTACCACCTCGGCCGACCAGTGATCCAGGTCCAACTGACTGTTTCAGGACTATACAGCGATACCTACCACCTCGGCCGGCCAGTGATCCAGGTCCAACTGACTGTTCCAGGACTATACCGCGATACCTACCACCTCGGCCGACCAGTGATCCAGGTCCAACTGACTGTTTCAGGACTATACAGCGATACCTACCACCTCGGCCGGCCAGTGATCCAGGTCCAACTGACTGTTCCAGGACTATACCGCGATACCTACCACCTCGGCCGGCCAGTGATCCTGGTCCAACTGACTGAGTTTCAGCTCCATGCGGCATCCATACCGGGGTTTGAATTTCTTCACACTCACACACACCTGAAACATGAAAAATATATATGTTCGTTATCTCCCATTGCCTGAACTATATCTGTTCGTTGTCTCCCACTGCCTGAAATATGTTTGTTGTCTACCATTGCCTGAAATATATATTTGCCTCCCAAGGCCTGAAATAAGTTTATTGTCTCCCATTGCCTGAACTATATCTGTGCGTTGCCTCCCATTGCCTGAAATATATGCTAGTTGCCTCCCATTGCCTGAAATATATGCTAGTTGTCTCCCATTGCCTGAAATATATGCTAGTTGTCTCCCATTGCCTGAAATATATGCTAGTTGTCTCCCATTGCCTGAAATATATGCTAGTTGTCTCCCATTGCCTGAAATATTTGCTAGTTGTCTCCCATTGCCTGAAATATATGCTAGTTGTCTCCCATTGCCTGAAATATATGCTAGTTGTCTCCCATTGCCTGAAATATTTGCTAGTTGTCTCCCATTGCCTGAAATATATGCTAGTTGCCTCCCATTGCCTGAAATATATGCTAGTTGTCTCCCATTGCCTGAAATATATGCTAGTTGTCTCCCATTGCCTGAAATATATGCTAGTTGTCTCCCATTGCCTGAAATATTTGCTAGTTGTCTCCCATTGCCTGAAATATATGCTAGTTGTCTCCCATTGCCTGAAATATATGCTAGTTGTCTCCCATTGCCTGAAATATATGCTAGTTGTCTCCCATTGCCTGAAATATATGCTAGTTGTCTCCCATTGCCTGAAATATTTGCTAGTTGTCTCCCATTGCCTGAAATATATGCTAGTTGTCTCCCATTGCCTGAAATATATGCTAGTTGTCTCCCATTGCCTGAAATATATGCTAGTTGTCTCCCATTGCCTGAAACATATGCTAGTTGTCTCCCATTGCCTGAAATATAAGCTAGTTGTCTCCCATTGCCTGAAATATGTTAGTTGTCTCCCATTGCCTGAAACATATGCTAGTTGTCTCCCATTGCCTGAAATATATGCTAGTTGTCTCCCATTGCCTGAAATATATGTTAGTTGTCTCCCATTGCCTGAAACATATGCTAGTTGTCTCCCATTGCCTGAAACATATGCTAGTTGTCTCCCATTGCCTGAAATATATGCTAGTTGTCTCCCATTGCCTGAAATATATGCTAGTTGTCTCCCATTGCCTGAAATATATGCTAGTTGTCTCCCATTGCCTGAAACATATGTTAGTTGTCTCCCATTGCCTGAAATATATGTTAGTTGTCTCCCATTGTCTGAAATAAACATGTTTGTTGTCACAGTTTTCTGTTCACTGTGTTCAGTTTAAAGCAACATTTTTCAAATTGTCTGTAGATATTTTCGCATTATAAACAGGTAGCATTTTAGCTGTAGATATATTTGCGTAGCAGTCAGGTTGCAAACCATCTGTTTATGCTTTGGCAATTGGCGGTGATGTATATGCATTTGGAACAATTTTCACTAAAACCGGTTCATCATTTGTACGAATGATTGAGGCACGATACCAACAGTGCCATCGTCAAAAAGAAGAGGAAAAACATTTGATGGGAATTATAACTCACCTGGCCATATTCCTCTGTCGACTGTGAGGTGAAGGTCATTTCACACTCCAATGGCGGCTGGTCAAATACCTGTACTGATTTCACAATGGCTGTTTCAGTCTGTCGCAGAGTGTAGCCCATGTTGCAGTCGGTGGCGGAGCCCATGTTGTCTGCCGTCAAGGGGTCAAGTATTATCGGATGTATATGATTGTGTTATTATTAGGAGCAAACATTATCGGTTGAAATAACGTAATGTTTTGTTTTGTTTGTTTGTTGTTTAACGCCGCACTCAGCAATATTACAGAAACATGACGGCGGTCTGTAAATAATCGAGTCTGGACCAGAAAATCCAAAGACTGATACGATGACATGCATCAACCAAGTCAGAGAGCCCGACCACTCGATCCCGTTAATCGCCTCTTACGACAAACATGGTCGCATTTTACGGCAAGCAAGGGTTGCTGAAGACCTATTTTATCCTTGATTTTCACGGGTCTGGTATGAAGAATAAAAATGTGTTTGTGTGTAGTTGTTTAATTAATTGATATAAAGCTTCTAGCGCCTAACAGGCAGCTTACGGTTGAATACTCCCAAGGGAGCTGAGATTGATTATTGAGTGCACACTGATCCAGTGCCCGGAGTAATAATAGCTGTTTGAGCTCGCCCCGGTGTGGTGTGGAAATATACACAATATTAATGGTCTATTATAATAATAATTATAATAATAATAATAATAATAATTATAATAATAATAATTGTTATGATTATTTATTATTATTATTATTAGTATTATATTTTTATTATTATTATTATTATTATTATTATTATTATTATTATCATTATTATTATTATTAGTATTAGTATTATTATTATACCATACTCACACACTCTCTCGATGTGGTCCAGCGTCTTGTTCCGGACGTCGAACCCGAACTGAAAGCCTGGATGTTTTCTTTCCTTCCCCCTTATCGTAATCTCCATCGTCAGGAGGTTCTTGTGTGTGCACCACTCCCCCGTCGACTCCCCTCGCCTGTAGCGCTGAACAAGTACATCCACATTACAGCGCACTTGGAAGCATACAAATATACAGCTCGTCAAAAGTATCGCACCGCCAAATTTAAAGTGTAATTGCGAGTTCATTTTCAATGTAGAGATTTCAATGTAGAGATTTCATGTCAAAAGTGAGTGAGTGAGTATGGTTTAACGCCGCTTTTAGCAATATTCCAGCAAAATCACGGCGGGGGACACAAGAAATGGGCTTCACACATTGTACCCATTTCGGAAAACGAGCCCGGGTCTTCGGCATGACGAGCGAACGCTTTAACCACTAGGCTACCCGACCGCCCTTTTCCGGTCAAAAGAAGTACACGCCCATATTTGTTGGTGGCTAAAAATGAAACAAACAAGAAATGGTTATTCGATGGTGATGTATTTGAGACGGGTATCGTTGGCGATATTACATGCATCATTTAGAGGTGAGGTGAGGTGAAATTGGGTTTAACATCGCGTCCAAGATTATTGCACTTATATAGAGACGTGCATGCACGTGTGTGTGGCTGCTTGTACTAGGCCGGACTGATGCCGATTTATAGTGCTAGCTCACTGAGATACCATGCCGCAGTTTAACATGAATACCCCACTCAGACACAGTATACTGACTCCGAGCCGACCAGTCCTTGCTTTAGCCCCTTAATTCCGAGCGCCAGACAGGGTAACAACAAATATCATCTTTTAACGCCTTTTGGTATGACGCGACCGGGGATCAAACCCCGGACCTTCCGCTCTCCGGGCGGACGCTCTACCACTAGGCCACGGAGGCGGTCTGCATCATTTAGATGATTATCTCACATCAGGTGACGTGCACGTGACGTCTCAATGAACATGGAGGACGCAATTTCCAAGTGCACATTTTCTTTCGCCCGGCAGTTAATCTGATGCATAATCATCTGCTCCCATATTTACCCGATTACGAGAGTTTTTGGTAACATTATTTAACGATTTGCTTAGGTATTGTGTAGTTTTGTGATGTACTCTGCCCAGAACAAAGGATACATCTGATCTATGCGTTAATAATTTTTTAATTTGAAGTTGTCACGATATACGGGTTTTCCATTGGACGAGAGGTAGGTCACATGACCGCGAAATTGACGTTCATAAGTGTATGAACGACACAATTTGAAGTTCATACGTTTTTCACGAGACCGTGTTCTTGAAATGACGTAAACACTGACGGACTACTTCCACATACCTGGGGAAGCCCCTGGGAATTCCCTACCACCAAAACATACATAAGCGTTCTTTCTGATCATTTAGAACCTTTAATTTATTCTTGGTCTCAGCGTTTCAGTATACGTTGAGAAATGTCAGAGAGCATGACTGCATGATTGTTCACGAATATCCTTGCCGCGGCCTATCCTAATGAACAAATGAAGAAATGCACATCGAAGCCTAGGCTGACATTGACCGTCTCCAGCAATCTATGAATTTACCTTAGTGTCTGTTTGACGCATCTTTATTCACCTTTCAATGATCGGCCAGTTGATCAATGATGACTAACACATCAGGTTCACAGGTTCATTAACAACTTAGGAAATCTCTCCCGTCACGTTTATCGTGTCGGCCATTTTGACGTCTTGTACTTGATGTATATGTATTACGACGCGCTGTCATTGTGACTGACTTGCTGAGGTAGTTCTTTACAGACCTTTCTCATCTAATGAGGATATGATTTGAATACATGTGCTGCGTAAGATGTTTCTGAAGAGCAAGTTGTGCATCAATACGCCCATGTCACCTCTCTTTTAAAGGAACTATTTTACTCCGCGATACAGCTGGTTGTTGTATGGCTGTTAGTGTAAACATGAAGTCACACGTACTGAATAAAATTGTGTTAAGATCATGGCCTACATCCTTTGGGGTAAGAAATTTGCGACGTTCATACAGTTTGGCCCTCACTATGAACTGACACAAAGTGAAAGTCAATTCTTAATTATTATCTTAAATGAAATGCGTTCACCGGCGGTGAACACTTTGAAAAATAGTTCACTTATATCCCGGCCGGGTCGGTCGGGTAGCCTAGTGGTTAAAGCGTTCACTCGTCACGCCAAAAACCCGGGTTCGATTCCCGACATGGGAACAATGTGTGAAGGCAATTTCTGGTGTCCCCCGACGTGATTAGTTGGAATATTCCTAAAAGCGGCGTAAAATCAAACTCACTCACTCACTATGCCCCGGGATGACAGTTTAATGTGGGGTGAAAATCTGAAGTTATGAAATAAGGGACGCAACTCTGCAGAGCCTTAAACGACTGGTTCACAAATTCCCCTTCCGGTGAAGTCGGCGGCAGTATAATGCCTCATCGTACCCTATCATACATTGAGTGTGATTACATGCGTTCCCGTATCAATGTAACCTTCCGCCGAGAGTCGATTACCGGTATTTACATTTATATTACAAGTCTAATTACAAGGAATTACTCCGCGACCTGAAGAATTAAGGAGATATCGATTATTGGAAACATCAACATTGGTGCAGAGATGGCATCTCCGTTTTACTCCGGCCGGGGAGGACTCGTGTTGTATTCCTAGACAGCATTCAGCGTCACATCAAAAGGAACTGTACAAACGGAGCCATATACCGTTCCATATTCCGCAGTATCGGCCCCGATTTCCATTTTTATATACATTTATGTATTGTATGAAACTGGAATCCTGGAACGAATAAAGACGATGGACAGCTGTTCCACATGTTACTGTTGGTGAGTGAGTGAGTGAGTGAGTAAGTGGGTGAGTGAATGGGTGATTGAGTGAGTGAGTGAGTGAGTGAGTAAATGAGTGAGTGAGTGAGTGAGTGAGTGAGTGAGGTTCAACGCCGCTTTAAACAGTATTACAGTTATACCACGACGTATTTGCTTCATGATTGTGAAAAGTTTAAAGTGATTCAGATCTTAAACGCTACCACGTTGATGATACCTACGAGTACTTGCATAGTGCTGTCGGACCAAGAATCATAGTCGGATCGAATCTTGGATTCGAACCCGTACCCGACGGATCCTTGTATTGTGATAACTGGACTATCCAGGCTTCACACACAGAGAGCCTTCACTCAGGTTCAGAATCACTTATATAAGTTGTAGTAGCATCACGAGGGGTACATCCGGTTGTATGCCTCCGGCGTTAGGTTTTATAGCACGCGCCGGAGACGAGTAGTACAAAACCTAACGAGGGACGCATGAAGCCCCGAGTGATCCTGCTACAAGGAATTTATCTTACCGACATTTTTAATATGACATTGTTAAAGAATTAAAACAAATTCAATATTGATAGAAAACAGCTGTTCGATTGAGCTGAGGTTAGTTACTTCCAGCGTGGGGCTTTTTGCTTTTGGGGTATAAGGGATATATTCTGCCTCGCAGAAATCCACGTGCGGCCTGACATGCTCGTGGCGGGGTGTAAGAGATTTCTTTCCCCCGCTGAGAAATATATTCCCCTCAAAGGCTCGATACACAATATTTTATCAAGATCATGTTGACCAATCAGATTTCATCGATCTGACATGGAAGTATGATAATCATATTTATCAGTATGGCAATTGTTCACCTACCTTGTCTGGTCGGTAGGCTGTAGTTTTGAAGTCTATGGTGATATGAGGCAACAGTTCGATCTCATACATATTGATACATAAGCCCTGGTCCTCCGAGGTCTCGAATGACACCTCACACCGTCCCCCCTGTAACTCCCACCACGCGTTCTGGGGGGAGCGGGATGACGTGTTACCCTCCACGGTGAAATTACTGGAGTGGTCGACCCGGTACAGTCTGTTGGCACACACGTGCGTTAAGTCCAGCGTCACTAAAAGAATGAGTGAGCGAGTGAGTGGGTGGGAGGGTGGTTAGTTTAGTAAGTGATTGTGTGTGTGTGTGTGTGTGTGTGTGTGTGTGTGTGTGTGTGTGTGTGTGTGTGTGTGTGTGTGTGCGTGCGTGCGGATGTGAGAGTGAGTGAGTGAGTGAGTGAGTGAGTGAGTAGGTGGGTGATTAGGTGGTTAGGTGATTGGGTAAGTGAATGAGTGAATGTTGGTGCAATTGTCTCGCATAAAGAAACTTTGAAATGAAATACGTATGCAAAACACATCGTCCAACACAACATTGTTCTTTACAGGAAGTGATTTACATCCACGGTACATTTGTTTCGTAGAAAATGCGAAAAAGTGAAAAACACGTGCCGCATGGGCAGCCGAAAATACAGTTGCAATAAATGATACGGACGGCATGCCAGGCACACACAGATAGAAAAACCCAAAAAAACACACACAGACAAAACAAACACCAGTGAAATGCCACGTCTGACACCAGAACAACGCCAGCGGGCCCTGGGTACCATACAGATGGGAGCCACCTATGCCCTCATTGCAAGATCCCAGTTTGGGATCCTCAAGTGTTGCTGTAACTAACGTGACGCAATGTTATTGACAGACCGGGCAGGCCTCAGACAGACAAAGAACAAGCAGACCCAGGGTAACTACGCTCAATGAAGACTGGTACTTTGCAATTGTACAACAATTGCCTTAGGGTATATGATTAGTCGACAGGCCCTTCAGGAAGAATGGCGATGTATCCCACGTGACGTCTTTAGACGACTGACGTTTTCTGTGCACCGGAGAGTTTTTGCGTGTCTTCAAGCTGGGGGTTGTTATACACGTTATTAATGTGAAGTGTCACTGAACTTGAGCGATTTTAGATGTGTATTCCCTTTGTCCATCACGTTGAAAGCTTGTTTTTGCTACCCTACCTTTATTCGGGCAACTGTCAGTCCAATATCGGATGCTGTGTGACTGTCATTTTAAATGTTGATTTCGTTTTGATCTTTTCAATACACTTTTTTTCTCTCATCTATCTTTTATGGTTTTTAAACTTGTGCGATTTAAGATAATAGTAAATGTTTTGGTCGTCAGTTTAGAATCAAGAATCAGTTTCAAAACATCAAAAACGAATTTAATCATTGTTGACCACCCGTTTACCCAATGCCGACGATCGAACCCGAAAAAGTGGTTCGAGAAGCGAACACTATTTCCTTTCCACCACCCCTGGTGAGACCTGGATCACAAGTTGTTGGCGAGTGTTCCACAATTAGTAGTTTGACAAATACATGTATGAATCAAAATAGAATTGAGATATAATCGACAGGATAACGAGGGTGAGACTCCCCGAGTGATAACCCCAAGGCACACAACACCGGCGCCTATCTATTGTCCTAGTGTGACAATCAACAACACTACATTCAGATATATTGTAACTGCACAAGTAGTACTCACGTGTGTTATTTGCATAGCTACACGTGACGTCACGCCAGGACATGGCGGCAACGATCAAACAGAGCAAATCCTTGAACATCGTCCTTGGGTCTGAAATACAAGTGAAGTAGAGCTAAAATACAAGTAACGGAGAGACACAATACAAGTAACGGAGAGACACAATACAAGTAACGGAGAGACACAATACAAGTAAAAGAGAGGAACGATTTCTGCCAGTGTTTTCAATTCAAATTTCAACGCTTTACAGAAATCTAATACTGAAGTGTGTAAAATCTATAAAAGCGGAGCAGGCACGGGTGGCCCAGTCGTCTTAGGCGCCGCGATTCGCTGTGCAGAGTTGCGTCCCTTGGGCACGCCAGAAACCTATGATTGTGGGTTCGAATCCCGGTTCGCCCTGATTATGTTTCTAGGTTTGTCAGCACCATACCCGTGCTCGTGGGTTTGACCGAAGTGGTAAACGTCTCTAAGACCTGCATCACTTCGGGCTTTCCTCCCACATTAAGCTGACACGCCGTGATATAACTGGAATAATGTTAAAAGCGGCGTCAAACCCAACTCACTCACTCACTATAAAAGCGGAACCAAAGACAAGATGTGTAGTAGTCAAAACCGATGTTTGAATAATGTCTTTTCAATATCACAACAATATAGCAATAATTTCATTGTTCTCGATAACCAAACAAATGACGTTCATTCAATCCAAAAAATAGACAGATCATTGTAAATCCTGATATATCGAACTGTCGCTGTTGTCCAAGCAGCTTCGAAGAAAGAAGCCAGTATTCTGCAGAACTGTGTGGAACCTCGATACATGTCGACTGTCTGTCTGTCTGCCTGCCTATCTGTCTGTCTGCCTGTCTGTTGTTTACCGCCGCGCTCAGCAATATTCCACCTATATGGCGGTGATTGACATCATGAGCATCGATCCACGCAATTGAGATACGATGACATGCATTAACCAAGTCAGTGAGCCTGACCATCCGACCCCGTTAGTCGCCTCTTATGACAGGCACAGTCGCTTGTTATGGTAAGCATGGGTTGCTGAAGACCTATTCTACCCCGGATCTTCACGGGTCATATCGACTAAGTACAGGTTGTAGCGCGAGGACCGGTAGTGTAATCTTTTCAACGATAAGACACCAGGGGTCCGTGCGGTCTAACCTATTTCAACCGTGACCATTGTTCATAGAACCTTGGCGGTATGATATTTTTAAACAACATTGTCGTCACGATATGGCTGAAATACTGCCGATGTGACGTAAAGCAATAACTCACTCACTCACTCTAACAACATTGTATCGGTTGCCGTATTCACAAAGATATTTAAGAACTAAGCGCATCTGTATGAAATATAGGTAATAAATAAGTCGTCTTTACTTCTCTCTATGGGGATGACGGACTACTTTTCTGATTAAACGTCAGTGATACCTTAATTTTGCTTCGGTCGTCTGTGTCGAAAAATTCTGTCTTTATGGTGTTTAGTAAATGCTCTTTGATCTTTTTGTATAATCATCATCGCTTTGATAATCAACAGATATGACAGAAACTGTTTTTTTGTGAAGGGTAACACAAGGTATGTGTTGTAATCAGTTAACCGGATGACGTCACTCATGGCCGTTTGTTATGTATTAATGCGCATATGAGGATTTACAATGCATTGATTCTATGCTAAAATTGTGCGATTTTAGGATGTTTGTTTGTTTGTTTGTTGTTTAACGCCGCACTCAGCAATATTCCAGCTATATGACGGAGGTCTGTAAATAATCGAGTCTGGACAAGACAATCCAGTGATTGATATCATGAGCATCGATCCACGCAATTGGGATCGATGGCATGAATCAACCAAGTCAGCGAGCCTGACCACCCGATCCCGTTAGTCGCCTTTTGCGACAAGCATAGTCATCTTTTACTGCAAGCATGGGTTGCTGAAGAACTATTCTACCCCGGAATCTTCACGGGTCGATTTAGGATTTTAGGATGTATAAGAAACAGATAACTGCACTCGTGCCTGTCAAATGTCATTTATTGTACAACTCGTTAGATTTGAAGACACACCTTTTTATGAATAACAACACTAAAGTGTCATGTGGTCATGTTCTTCGATCTTATACATGCTATCAAAGACTTCGCCAGATGCATGTTTAAACAACTACAGTAAACTACGGTTATAACGAACTCAATTTTAATTCGTTATAACCGTTGTTCGTAATAAGCAAATGTACGGAATATATACAATAAATGGACGTTATATCCGTCAGTTCGTTATAAGCGTGTTCGTTATAAACGTAATTTACTGTAGCTGTAAGATTAAGGGTGTCTGACACACACTCGTTTCGTACTCTCTTGTCTCGAACTACAGACACACATATTCGACACTCCCCAGTGGGTGTCATATACATTGGTCAGACAGTCATCGGATTAAGGCTAACTTGGTGCCTTGGTTGTGGGACTATTGGAACACTGTGTCATGTCCTCTTTCCAGTAGATCAGCGTCACAAACATCTACCTGTACTGAGTCGAAGTATCTCCATGGAGCTTGGTAGATACTAATTGTAGATATTAGATCGTACGAAAGTAGGAAATAGTCAGGCTATGTGTGAGTGAGTGAGTATTGTAAACTACTTTTAGCAATATTCCAGCAATATCACGGCTTCACACATTGAACCCGCCTTCGGAGTGAGTGAGTGAGTGAGTGAGTGGGTGGGTGGGTGAGTGCGTGAGTGAGTGAGTGAGTGAGTGAGTGAGTGAGTGATCGACTAATCGACTGATCGAGTGATCGAGTGAGTGGGTGATTGGGTCTTGGACGGGTGAGTGAGTGAGTGAGTGAGTGAGTTTTGGGTGAGTGAGTGAGTTAGTGAGTGAGTGAGTGAGTGAGTGAGTTTTGGGTGAGTGAGTTTTGGGTGAGTGAGTGAGTGAGGTTAACTCTGCCTCGAACAATCTTTCAGTAATATCACGTCATGTCAGTTTACGACACTCTGAACCACACGAGCACGGGAAGGAGGCTGGCAAACCGAGAAAACATACTCGGGGCGAGTCGGGGATTCGAATGTTATTTATGAACACATATATCTCGACGGTACTTAACTTCAAACAATCGCGGAGTTAAAGCGTTCGAGGATCATAATTTCAATCTACACAGAAATATTTCAAGACAAAGCTTAGAGAGAAAAACGGAACTTACCACAACTGACCAGAGTGAGAGAGGATGAAGTCAGGAGGTACCTTTCAGCGTTGTTGCATCCCCGCCGGACGTTCTACGAGTGTACCCCCATCGGCGATGAGGGACTGTCTTTTGAGGCTCCACAGGGGGGTCTCGTCTCGTGATAGTTATGTTGTCATATCCGCGTGACTTCTTATGATTCACGTGCTGGGAGGAATCGGCATCAACGCCGTTTTCAACAGTATTTCAGTCATGTCACGTCGCGGCTTGATGCGACGCATATCCCAGATTGTTTCACTTAGAAGAAACCTGATGATGCGTTCTTACAAACCACGAATCATATTCAAAATGAGTGTGGTCACAACCAGCATGTCCTGATACATCCAAGGGAAGCAACTCCTACCCTACAGTGCCGACGGCATGTACTTGTGACCGATAGAATGAAGGTCGATCTGCGTTTGGTATGGGAAAACACAATCAGCCAGGGACCCGTTGTATTCGTTGTCTATATAATTATAGTTATAGTTAACTATGTGGTTACCATATTGCCATATCTCAAACAGGAAGACAAGACGCACTCCCGCCGTGCATCTCAACGGGACACTACTGTTGTGTTTGTTTGTTTGTTCTTTGGCGCCGTACTCATCAATATTCCAGCTATGTGACGGCGGTCTGTAAATAATCGAGTCTGGACCAGACAATCCAGTGATTGACATCATGAGCATCGATTCACGCAATTGGAATACGATGACATGCATCAACCAAGTCGGCGATTCTGACCACCCGATCCCGTTAGTCGCCTAATACGGCACTTATTCTAACGGGATCTTCACGGGTAGGGACACTTCTGACAGCTGGTGGTGTATCCTACACCACATCCATCAGATCCCCATTCTCACCCTCACTTCTGATCACCATGCGGTATTACAGGTGGGTTTTATGCTGCCAATATTCAAAGGCACGACGAGGAGCGCCTGTTATGTACTTAACACATCACACCCGGATTTGACCTGACTAACGGATGCTTGAACCACGTGATCCAACACCGTATTCGCCATGTATAACAATTTCATCTCCTTAAATTTTGGTCGATAAATACACACACTATTAGTTTTGCACTGTCTTGAGTGCAATATATCTTGAGCTCGGTTATATCGGTCGAATATCGGTAAAAACTGTCGCACGGTTACCGCTTTGAGAAAGCCACAAACACGGGTAAGTTCTAAAAGACGAACAACAGGACGTGGAGCATCTCGGTTACCATGACAACACACAATAAACCAATCGGGCTGAATACGTGATTCGAACTAGACAAACATCAGATCCTGTCACGACAAAAGGGACACAACTCCACACAGCGAATGGCCATCATGGCTATGCCTCCTATACTTGGCGTTTGTATAATTAGAATAGAGATACTTTTGCCTTACCGGTATGTTGCTGACAAGCATACACAAACAAAGGATCAATATAGATGCGATCAACAGATCAGCTGATCCTGGTGTATCTAAGGGACGAAACTCTGATCAATTAATTGACCAATGCAAATTTAGGAAATTCAAGCTTGTATGTCAAATGCTGGGACCGGTTTTAATTTTATGGCATCGGTCCCCAGCATGCACCGCACTAAGGATGTCACATGAGCTGATGCAATGCGGATCCGAGTATAAATGGACGATCTATAGTCGCGTACCCACAGGTATGGTCACGTGTCCACAGGTATAGCGGCTTGAAACTGCCGACTATGGCGCACACACACACACGCACGCACGCACGCACGCACGCACGCACGCACGCACGCACGCACACACTGGAAAGCAGAGTCCATGATGTCCATTCAAGTTTCAGGTAGGAATTTAAATTCATATTACCTGTTAGCTTACAGGTTATGTGCAACGCAAATGGCCTTCGTTCAGGTAAAGTCAACGAAATAGGAATTTTAATCATTCAATAGTCGCTAAAGGGCTTAAAAACATTGCCGACGAGTTGTTAAATTTTAACTCACTAATAATGAAACGTGATGATATCAATGAACAGGTTATTGCCACACGTTTATTGAAACTGTGAGAACTATTGTCGCCAATACTCCGGGGAGGGCCGGTCCAGAGCCTCAGCAAAGCCAACCCTCGATAAGATCACTGGCTACTTGAGGAATTACCAATTCGCCTAATCGATACTTCTGAAGACCTTATTTGTATTCAGTAATTCATGGGCCTGGAGAGGGTAGTGTTAGGTTAGCAGGGAGAGAAGGGTGAGGGCAGGGGTCGTTACGCCATCCGCTGTGGGATCTCAGCCAGCTAGGATGGCCTTGGAAATATTCATATCAATATCTGAAGAAACCATATTTGTGTTATGTTAGTTGGAAATCCTGTGGCTGACAATGAATAATTGCTAGGTGCAGCATATTAAAGTACGTGTTTGAAAGAGTACTTAAAAGGCGTTTTCGCTGTTATTACATGTCGACGATCGAACCCGGACAGTAGGAGCGATGAGCGAGCACGGTGCTCACAGGGCCACTGTATGTTGTTTCAGCCGCACGATGAAAAGGATATGTTGTTTGGGTCGCGAGGGCTCGCGTGTTGACAGATACGTGCCGCGAAAACATGGTACACACGACAGTTCACTGTTAAATCTCCGGATTACCAAATGTACGAATTAAAAGATCATGCTTTCTGATCTTGGATGATAACTACTACTAGTACTACTACTACTACTACTACTACTACTGGTGATGGGGCGGTCGGGTAGCCTAGTGGTTAAAGCGTTCGCTCAGGCCGAAGACCCGGGTTCGATTCCCGACAAGGGTACAATGTGTGAAGCCCATTTCTGGTGTCCCCCGCCGTGATATTGCTGGAATATTGCCTTAAGCGGCGTAAAACCATACTTACTCACTCACTACTGGTGATGATGATGATGATGTGGTTGTGGCGGTGCCTGCGAGGCGCTAGACGGTTAACACTCACATTAACAATTCATCCTACCTGGTACCCATTCATTGCGATATATATTCTTAACCCACTGCAAATACCTTTTTAGAAGCAAAAAAATCTTCTCAGACTGAAGTGAAAGCCTATACACTAAGTGTAGGATAAAACACGTCAGAGGTTTTTTTCATGAGATTTAAAACCCGATTCCAAGGGATAAAATCAAGGGGCTTCAGTCGCGAGGTTTTATCCCGAGGATGAGGGTTTTTTAAATCTCATAAAATCCGATGGTAAGTGTTTTATCTAACTTATGAAGCGAAAAACAACAACTTAAAACAACATTTATCAACATTTTTATGTTTCAAACATGCTTTCGATGAACCCTAGGAAACGGACGTAAAATATATGTTGCTGGCGTACGGGACTTGAATTGGACGCTCTTAAAAGCATCGTGATTCATCAGCACCTCTGTAGCCTGGTGGCACACTCACTGGGCTACAGATACGAAGGTTGCGTGTTCGATCCTCGGGAATATAAAGAAAACATTTGTAGTTTGATGTTACATTTCATTACATTGTATCATATGTCTTGCGAGATCTGTGAATATCCGGGGTACAATAGGTCTTCAGCAACCCATGCTTGCCGTAAAAGGCGACTATGCTTGTCGTAAAACGCGACTAACGGGATCGGGTGGTCAGGCTCGCTGACTTGGTTGATGTATGTCATCGTATCCCAATTACGTGGATCGCTGATTATGATGTCAATCACTGGATTGTCTGGTCCAGACTCGATTATTTACAGACCGCCGTCATATAGCTGGAATATTGCTGAGGCGGCGTTAAACAACAAACAACCATCTTGCGAGAAACATTCATATGTTACAACATCAACGGAAGTTATATAATAAAATAACTGGTATATTATATTATACATACCATTTTACAAATATCCCGGGTATATTATAGCATCCCTGTTTATGAGCGTAAACCTGGCTGGAGAACGAAAAGCATAACGTTAGGTTTAAAAGAATAGTTTGTTTGTTGTTAAACCCCGAAATCAGCAATATTCCAGCTATGTGACAGCGGACCAGACAATCCAGTGACTGACATCATGAGCATCGATCCACGCAATTGGGATACGATGACATGCATCAACCAAGTCAGCGAGCCTAACCACCCGATCCCGTCAGTCGCCTCTAACGACAATCATAGTCGCCTTTTACGGCAAGCATGAGTTGCTGAAGACCTATTCTATCCCGGATCTTCACGGGTTATAAGAATAGTAAACTTCTATTATTTTATTTATTCCCAATATTAGGCCGGGTTTCCCGACTAAGGTATTGGGATTATTCTGTAATTCTCAATAAGATTAACAAAAATATTGTCGATATCATAGATTTAAACATTTAAGATGCAAACATTTTAGCTGATAGCCTTTCAAAGTGTGCGTGATGTGTAAGGCGGATTATTATAACGTTCGTTTATTATTTTTCGTCTGAAAAATCTTGACTTATTTACCATTTGTCAGTGTACGTTTTATTGAAAAGGACAATGAAGCGCGTGTAAAATATTCCGAGAATCTCTGTGGTGTAGGTCTCGTGACCCGTGCTTGCGGTAAAAGGCGACTATGCTTGTGGTTAGAGGCGACTAACGGGATCGGGTGGTCAGGCTCGCTGACTTGGTTGATGCATGCGTTCGTATCCCAATTGCGTGGATCGATGCTCATGATGTCAACCACTGGATTGTCAGGTCCAGACTCGATTATTTTCAGACCTCCGTCATATAGCTGGAATATTGCTAAGTGCGGCGTAAAACAACAAACAAACTGATGTAAGGTCTTGTGAAACATAATCTGACTGGTCCAATGTATCAAATCCGGGGTAGAACAGGTCTTCAGCAACCCATGCTCGTCGAAAAACGCGACTAACGGGATCGGGTGGTCAGGCTCGCTGACTTGGTTGATGCATGTCATCGTATTTCAATTGCGTGGAACGATGCTTATGATGTCAATAACTGGATTGTCTGGTCCAGACTCGATTATTTACAGACCGCCGTCATATAGCTGGAATACTGCTAAGTGCACCTGGCCATGGAATTCGAACCAACTATCATCGGATCTTTGTGCGGCTAAGAAACGGAGCTCCAGTATTCCGCATGTGTACGTGTTACAGTACATGTGTAAAATGACAGAAATTTGCACTGAGAAAATTTACAAGGTGACACAATATTTTACAATTATTTTTCCATTTATTATATTATGATAACGAATTCCAAACATATTTATGCTCGATTTCATCACCCAGGGACTGAAAATGATACGAATAACAAAAAGCGTATATTTTCAAAATATGTTTTACTTCTTAGTCTAGCATGATTAGTCGATGGTGATATTTAAAAACCCTTTTGAAGTTCTAAATAACTTCTAGTCAATCTGAGAGAGAAAATAACTGTAAAATGACTAAAAATTTTGGCGTTTTGTGAATTACCTTAGTTAAAAATTCAGCCATTTTACATATTGACTGAATTTACAAATATATGTTGCTAGTACCGATTAAGGGGAACGCAACGAATAGATCAATACGTCATAGCATCATTGTTGCTTACGTAATCCCCAGCTGAACAATACCAGAACAATACCAGAACAATACCAGTTAACCGACAAGTGGTTGAGTATGGTTTTACGCCGCTTTTAGCAATATTCCAGCAATATCACGGCGGAGGACACCATTGTCGGGAATCGAACCCGGGTCTTCGGCGTGACGAGCGAACGCTTTAACCACTAGGCTACCCGACCGCCCCTTCATTTATTTAAAAATCGGACGTTAAAAGTACCAGTAAAGTAAAACTTTTTCTAATATTTAATTTACTGTTCCGTCAATAATTAAGTTTTGATACCAGGAAATTCAAACAACGAATTTTAATACCTCCATATTTCAAACAAAGATAAACATAAAATATAGATAGATCTATCTATTCACAGTTTCTAAATACTTCAAACGTCTATTAGACTTCTTAATTCCTTTCAAAGACTTGTCTCTTAAACTTATATCAATTCCAGTTATTCATTTATCGGTCCATTAACAGACCAAATGCTTATTGTCCCTGTTGGTAATTCCTTTTCATGAACAAATAATTTAAAAAATGTTTTAATGTTTCCCTAGTTTTACATGTCAATTTATTCAAGAATCAACTTTTATTATACAGACGCCTCAGATAAAGACTCATATCTTCAAGCGCATTGTAATGAACCAAATTATATATATATATAATCCCGATGTGTTTTGTCGGAAATTAGAAAACATGAACAACTCATAAGATTGTTTTGCTCTATAAACATTTCAATATTTACACAAAATAACAGATTAAAGACACACACACATATATATTAATGGTATACAACCTGTATAATGTTTTTTTCACTGGCTGTGTTATCGTGTGCGGGGTCGGCGTTTTAAGTTCTACAAATTACGAATAAGATTTCTTTACCATTGGTTTCATGGAACATTAACACGTATATTTACATGCTTATCTGAAAGTATATCAAACTATCTATGACATTAAGGCAAACCGCACTGCAAACTAGCCACTGTCGCCATATGCAACATGAGAAACAATACCCTTGTATTAATCAACAACAACCTCGCCATTCTCTCACAGCACAGACAGATCTCTTCAATGACTTTAGATACAATCAACGCTCTTCCTTTAAGAGAGCTAAAGCAAAACTTTGCGAGTCTTGATATGTTTGTGTATGTATTAGCTTATCGAAAACCGCAACACGTATGTGGAATAGATCAAAGGAGAGCCGCCAGGTATCTCGCAGGTAAAATTGGAAGATTATCTTAAATTTCCAAATACAAGTGTTTGTTGATGTGGGTAGAGTGCCAGGGAGGCCCCCACTATTAGGGGGGTGAGAGAAGGAAAGTGATCTAGGCAGGCGGCGGCTGTTGCCGTGCAGCTAACCACTACATCCTCGCCTATGTGTCTGGTGTATGCCTTGAAGAAACACGAATTGTAGTGCCAATTACATGCAAAGTATTTCCGATCCGTTTTCCGATACTCAACCCAATCCATTTATTTCTCGAAAAAAACGCTCAAGTTGGCACATGATATATATATAGTTTTCAATATGTACAAAATGGCAGCATTAAACAGGAATAAACACATAGATAATAGTTAATTTTACTAATTGTATTATATACAAGATACAAGATTCGGGAATTTAAAGAGGCATTTTAATCTCTTTCACTATTAGTGGTTAAAAGTTTCTTAAATGGAAAATGATCTAGAAACTTTAGATATTTATCTTTTAGAGATTATTTCGAGGATGGAGAAAATCTTCACACTTATATAAATAATGAAACAGCTCCCACAGCAACTTATTCACAAGCTGACATCGGAGTCTTCACTGGGAATGTTACACGCTGCATCTAGATGTGGTGTCAGTGAGGACAGTGGTGTCAGTGAGGACAGGAGTGACTTTCATCTCGCTTCTGTACCGTCGCATTGACGAAATACAATAAGGAGTTGACACCCATCACCAGTCCTGTCTTCAATGAATTAACTGTAATTTTTTGATAGTTTTATTCAGATTCAGTCGCGACTATGTAAATAAGAAAATTTCATTTAGAGAAGAAAAATACACGTATAGAGAATATGATACAGGAAGCTTACAATAAATAAATAAATGAATGAATGAATGAATGAATGAATGGATGGATGGATGGATGGATGGATGGATGGATGAATGAATGAATGAATGAATGAATATATAAATAAATAATAAATAAATAAATAAATAAATAAAATAAATAAATAAATAAATAAATAAATAAATAAATAATAAATAAATAAATAAATAAATAAATAAATAAATAAATGAATGAATGAATGAATGAATAAATAAATAAATAAATAAATAAATAAATAAATAAATAAATAAATAAATAAATAAATAAATAAATAAATAAATAAATAAATAAATAAATAACGAACGAACGAACGAACGAACGAACGAACGAACGAACGAACGAACGAACAAACAAGTAGTAGTAGTAGTAGTAGTAGTAGTAGTAGTAGTAGAAGTAGTAGTCCCTGTACAGAGATGCTACTACCACCTTCACACCCAGGCCTATACGCTGACACCCCACCGCTCTGAGTTACCAGGACTGCCACTGAAAGCGTCTTATCAGTCCAGATTCATTTCAGATATTGGTTGTAAAAAGTCTTGTTATTGTACTTCAGTCATCCTCCTATCTAAAACTTAACAAAATATTAACATCCCCATCCTTGATGCTTCCATTATTCACACGTACCCTAAGAGAAGAAATAGTCAGGACTTTTTAACGTGCGTCGCCACTGCGATTTGAAAAGCGATCTTTAACACACTGAAAACACGCAATAGACATATGCGGGAATGCAGTAGCTCAATATGGTGATCGGTCGGGGGAGTATATTTTGAGTCACCTGATACAACTATTCTGTAAATCTGGGTGTAGACCTTCTTTCATATTTTTAAAATATGGCTTGATAATTGCACCTCATGCATCTCGTCATCATGTACCTCATCATCTACATTTATTTAAGTTATTATTTTTTATTGTATAAGTACAAATACCGACATAATTTGTGTCTCGTCCGTTTGCAGCAAATAAGTTCATTACTAGAATTCGAAAACAGTAGAATATAAAAAAATGACGCCTTGACATTGATCTGATTTGTTTTGAGTCCCAGTGAGCAAATGGAACACATTTATTAACGCGGAAATATCAACTCGTCCATTGTGTGAAGGAGGTCCGGAATGGACAGGTTGTACATAATGATAAATTAACGCAGTATATTCGGGACAGTTAATTTAAATACTTCATTTCGTACTTCAGTTTATATTTTTGCAGTGAAGAGGCCACAGACCTATAATACATAGATAATATTTCAGAGTCCGGAATTGAGAGAGATCCGGATTATTCATAATCCTGTTTTCACAGATTTAACTCCATGTGCATTTAGAAGCCAAATTGTCTCCGTATCGTGTTACACTTATCCAGTTATCTGCAACGGTGCAATTTACTATTTGGAGCAGAATAGTTGCTGCACTGCCGCGCTTCGCCGACATTCACACAATAAACTCTGATATTTAGAGTAATTGCGACACCCCCATCCCGTTAGATTAAACATCCTTTCCGGAGAACCTACCCCAGAGTAATAATTATTGCTAGATGTTCCTATATTTTTTTTAATAATTCCGAAACATCATCAAAACGGATAGATTGACCGGGACTCTAAGACTTAAGCTTGGCGAGGTGACAATATATGGCGACGTGACAATAAATGCACCTATTCGCCAATGTTGTTCATAACATATTCATTGAAAAATAAAATAGCGAAATTATAAAGATATTATGTCCCAAATTATCTACACATGAGAAAGAAAGGTAAGGTAATTTACACGTTGCCCATGCCGAGTTTTACAATAACAATGCTTATCAAACTGTTCCCACAAAATTTCTCAACAGAAGTTTGCAACAACTGCGCTCTTTAGATAACTTCATATCACAGCATGCTTAAACTGTGATTACTCTTGATTCTTTCCACTCTTCATCCCACTTCTCGGCCGCTGTCTGATCTCCAATAACCCTCAAGTGGCTTGCTTGCCCTTAAAATACCATGTTTAGCAAGTTTGCCATTAAAGTTATTACCAAACTGTGATTAATTTTTCTGTAATCGGTCAAGTTTTCGCAAAACACATCAAGCAGCCTTTACCGCGAGAAACGACGAGAAGAAATATGGCGGCATGATTACGAAGGGTATTGTTTTATGAATGTCACATGGGAAATGGCCGGTCCGCCTCTTGGATTACGTGATATTTTTAGCAATGTTTGCCCCGTGTTTATAATTCTATACTTTGCAGCCCACCTGTAGTCACTCCAAGCGAGAAATTAGGAAGGCGGTGACATTTTGAAATTGACAAGCTCGGCATGTGTCACGATAGGTGTCTATAAACTTTAGCATGCATCTGATATCATTATTCAACATTTTATAGAAATGAACAAGTCTTACGCAGGTTGAGTGGCTCTAATCGTATCAATATATTGTTTTAAGAGAACCGTATTACTGTGTAAGTTAGATTGGTTAGTTTAATCCGAATATTATTATAAGTGAGGATGTAAAACCTATTACTGTCAAAGAGGGGGCCCGGGTGGCCCAGTCGTCTAAGGCGCCGCGATTCGCTGTGCAGAGTTGCGTCCCTTGGGCACGCCAGAAACCTATAATTGTGGGTTCGAATCCCGGTTCGCCCTGATTATGTTTCTAGGTTTGTCAGCACCATACCCGTGCTCGTGGGTTTCACCGAAGTGGTAAACATCTGAGACCTGCATCACTTCGGGCTTTCCTCCCACATTAAGCAGACACGCCGTGATATAACTGGAATACTGTTAAAAGCGGCGTTAAACTCAACTCACTCACTCACTACTGTCAAAGATGAGCATGGCCATGAGAGAGGGGCCAGTTGTAACCAGGTAGGAATCGAACTAGCTCGAGGTCATGTTGAACGAACACTTTAACCATTAGGCCACCTCACGCCCATCCGACGAAAACACAGCCAAACAAGGGAACCTGTACACACACAGGTTCATGTAGGTATCAAGCCACACCCATCACACACTAGGCTATATATAGATAACACTATTGCTGAATGCCGCGTAACTTTTCCTTCAACTGGTGTGTATGGGCAGGGATAACGACTTTATATTCCCTGGGTTGCCTGACAATACAACCATCGTCACCATCAACTTTAGAATTCAATTGTACTAAAATTACAGCATTCCGCTTTTGTATTGAAACCTCGACATTTCAGCATTGTACTGAAACCTCGACGTTCCGCCATTGAACTGAAATATCAGCATTCGGGCTGTGTACTGAAACCTCGCCGTTTCAACATTGTACTGAAACCTCGACGTTTCAACATTGCACTGAAACCTCAATATTTCAACATTGTTCTGAAACCTCGACGTTTCAACATTGAACTGAAACCTCGACATTTCAACATTGCACTGAAACTTCGACATTCAGCCATTGTACTGAAACCTCGACATTTCAACATCGTGCTGAAACCTCGACGTTCCGCCATTGTACTGAAACCTCGACATTCCACGATTGTACTGAAACCTCGACATTCCACGATTGTACTGAAACCTCGACATTCCACGATTGTACTGAAACCTCGACATTTCAACCTTGTACTAAAACCTCGACATTCCGGTATTGTACCGAAACCTCGACATTCCGGTATTGTACCGAAACCTCGACATTCCGCCATTGTACTAAAACCTCGAGACAAAGGCAGAGGGCACCTCTTCTGTCCCTCCAGTGGTGCCAGTTCTGACGCAAAGTCCACATGGGGGAATATCCATGGGGTAACTGAGCCCAGACTGTCCCGGAAACCTCACGGGTTTCAAAATGTCATGAATAGACCGCAAATAGCTGGAATGTTCACTGTCTCGACTAAATAATAAAATCCGCACCCAATTCCGTTAGGGCAACGTGGACACATTAGACCTTATCGCCGATTCTTTAATTCAAGCGTAATACTGATAGCTTGTAACACAATTTCTGAATCTAGTTTTCACACAGGAAATACGCACTGAGAATCTGTCTCCAGGTATGGAAACACAAGTTTCCAACATGTGAGTGATTAGAAGACTAAACGGCCCTCTTGAGACTAATGACACGCAAATAGATGGTACAGGCAGGTGATACATACAGGTGATACAGACATAGATGGTACAGACAGGTGACACATACAGGTGATACAGTCATAAATGATACAGACAGGTGATACATAATGGTGGAGAGACATAGATGGTACAGACAGGTGATACAGACAGGTGATACATACTGGTGGTAGAGACATATATGGTACAGACAGGTGATACATATAGGTGATACATACATGTGATACATACAGGTGATACAGGCATAAATGGTACAGACAGGTGATACAGACATGGATGGTACAGGCAGATGATACATACAGTTGATACAGACATAGATGATACAGACAGGTGATACATACTGGTGGTACAAGACATAGATTGTACAGACAGGTGATACATACTGGTGGTACAAGACAGATGGTGCAGACAGGTGGTACAAGACATAGATGGTACAGACAGGTGATACATACATAGATGATACAGACAGGTGTTACAGACATAGATGATACAGACAGGTGATAAATCCTGGTGGTACAAGACATAGATCGTACAGACAGGTGGTACAAGATATAGATGGTACAGACAGGTGATACAGACATAGATGATACAGACAGGTGATACATACTGACATAGATGATACAGACATGTGATACATACATGTGATACATGCAGGTGATACAGACATAGATGGTACAGACAGGTGATACAGACATAGATGATACAGACAGGTGTTACAGACATAGATGATACAGACAGGTGATAAATCCTGGTGGTACAAGACATAGATCGTACAGACAGGTGGTACAAGATATAGATGGTACAGACAGGTGATACAGACATAGATGATACAGACAGGTGATACATACTGACATAGATGATACAGACATGTGATACATACATGTGATACATGCAGGTGATACAGACATAGATGATACAGACAGGTGATACAGACATAGATGATACAGACATAGATGATACAGACAGTTGACACATTCAGGTGATACAAACACAGATGGTACAGACAAAGATGATACAGACAGGTGATACATACATGTGATACAGACATAGATGATACAGACAGGTGATACAGACATAGATGATACAGACATGTGATACATACATGTGATACATGCAGGTGATACAGACATAGATGATACAGACAGTTGACACATTCAGGTGATACAAACACAGATGGTACAGACAAAGATGATACAGACAGGTGGTACATACAGGTGATACAGACATAGATGATACAGACAGTTGACACATTCAGGTGATACAAACACAGATGGTACAGACAAAGATGATACAGACAGGTGGTACATACAGGTGAAACATACAGGTGATACAGACAGATGATACATACAGGTAAAACAGACAGGTGATACAGACAGGTGATACAGACAGGTGATACAGACAGATGATACATACAGGTGATACAGACAGATGATACAGACAGGTGATACAGACAGATGATACATACAGGTGAAACAGACAGGTGATACATACAGGTAAAACAGACAGGTGATACAGACAGGTGATACAGACAGGTGATACATACAGGTGAAACAGACAGATGATACATACAGGTAAAACAGACAGGTGATACATACAGGTCAAACAGACAGGTGATACAGACAGGTGATACAGACATATGATACATACAGGTAAAACAGACAGGTGATACATACAGGTAAAACAGACAGGTGATACAGACAGATGATACATACAGGTAAAACAGACAGATGATACATACAGGTAAAACAGACAGGTGATACAGACAGGTGATACATACAGGTAAAACAGACAGGTGATACAGACAGGTGATACATACAGGTAAAACAGACAGGTGATACAGACAGATGATACATACAGGTAAAACAGACAGGTGATACAGACAGGTGATACATACAGGTAAAACAGACAGGTGATACAGACAGATGATACATACAGGTGAAACATACAGGTGATACAGACAGGTGATACATACAGGTGAAACAGACAGATGATACATACAGGTAAAACAGACAGGTGATACATACAGGTCAAACAGACAGGTGATACAGACAGGTGATACAGACAGATGATACATACAGGTAAAACAGACAGGTGATACATACAGGTAAAACAGACAGGTGATACAGACAGATGATACATACAGGTAAAACAGACAGATGATACATACAGGTAAAACAGACAGGTGATACAGACAGGTGATACATACAGGTAAAACAGACAGGTGATACAGACAGGTGATACATACAGGTAAAACAGACAGGTGATACAGACAGATGATACATACAGGTAAAACAGACAGGTGATACAGACAGGTGATACATACAGGTAAAACAGACAGGTGATACAGACAGATGATACATACAGGTGAAACATACAGGTGAAACATACAGGTGATACAGACAGGTGATACAGACAGATGATACATACAGGTGAAACAGACAGGTGATACATACAGGTAAAACAGACAGGTGATACAGACAGATGATACATACAGGTGATACAGACAGGTGATACATACAGGTAAAACAGACAGGTGATACAGACAGATGATACATACAGGTGAAACAGACAGATGATACATACAGGTAAAACAGACAGGTGATACAGACAGATGATACATACAGGTAAAACAGACAGATGATACATACAGGTAAAACAGACAGGTGATATAGACAGATGATACATACAGGTGAAACATACAGGTGATACAGACAGGTGATACATACAGGTAAAACAGACAGGTGATACAGACAGATGATACATACAGGTGATACATACAGGTGATACAGACAGGTAAAACAGACAGGTGATACAGACAGATGATACATACAGGTAAAACAGACAGGTGATACAGACAGATGATACATACAGGTGATACAGACAGGTGATACAGACAGGTGATACAGACAGGTGATACAGACAGGTGATACAGACAGATGATACATACAGGTGATACATACAGGTGATACAGACAGGTGATACAGACAGGTGATACAGACAGGTGATACATACAGGTGATACAGACAGGTGATACAGACAGGTGATACAGACAGATGATACATACAGGTGAAACAGACAGATGATACATACAGGTAAAACAGACAGGTGATATAGACAGATGTTACATACAGGTGAAACATACAGGTGATACAGACAGGTGATACATACAGGTAAAACAGACAGGTGATACAGACAGATGATACATACAGGTGATACATACAGGTGATACAGACAGGTAAAACAGACAGGTGATACAGACAGATGATACATACAGGTAAAACAGACAGGTGATACAGACAGATGATACATACAGGTAAAACAGACAGGTGATACAGACAGGTGATACATACAGGTAAAACAGACAGGTGATACAGACAGGTGATACATACAGGTGATACAGACAGGTGATACAGACAGATGATACATACAGGTGAAACAGACAGGTGATACAGACAGATGATACATACAGGTGATACAGACAGAGACGGTACGCGATAGTTCAAACGAACAAAGAAAGTGTATAAACATGAGTTTAATGCACATTTGAACACTGAGGCCACGTTGGGTTCTTGAGTTTGAATAATTTGCCATTTTGTACGTAACCATTTGAAACTGCCAACTTAGATGTTTACACAATACAATACTATTTATAAGAATATTTTGCTGTTCAATATCAATGTCATGTGTGATATTATTGAAAGATTGTTACTAGATGCACTACATCGTGTGCAATGCATTAGATTTCACTGTGAAGTAAGAAGCTAATATACTTGTTTATGAAACATTATCATAAATGATTACGCAAGCGTTAAGACTTGTTTTAGTCAACAACTAATAAGGTATGACCGTTTCATGAGACCGTTTCTCATTTTATGTTTATTTTGTGTCGAGGCGATGATTTAATCTCAGATTTTGCATATCGCTCATGTATATTACTCACTTATTTTAATCAACTCATACACCCAAATCCAATAGGTAAAACGGCAATATCTCTCTGTTTGTAAATTGTCCAATCAACACGTGCTTGTTTTAATTAGGGTGCTATCTGACCAATCACCTACTGTCACAACACAAGCGGGGTGTTTTGATAGCCATTTGACTGACAGATTGTCTAATCTATAGCGCCTCATGATTGACAGGTCAGGTGTGTTTTATCACAGTCAAGGTGCCAGCATAGGATTCGGGATTAGATAATAACCTCCACTGTTGGTTTTGCTATACATAGTGGTAAAGAAAATGAACTTTGTTATTACATACGTGTTGAATGTGATTGTCAACTTGTGTGTGGAATGATATTGCTCGTTGTTTATGTAACAATGAATGAAAGTGTCGCTAGAACTGAATGAATATGAATTGTTTGATAGGCATGAATTGTTTGATAGGAATGAATTGTTTGATAGGCATTCCTTAGAAGTTGACGGATTTCAAAGAAGACACAATTTATGGAAAACAGCTTTTTAATAAATAGATTCTTATACCGTTGCCTTGCTTGGCAAGGGTATACGGATCTATACCGAAACGACGCTATAACAGTATATTATAGAGCTTCTTATCCATAAATTGTCTACTTTTGAATGAATATTATGAATGTTTGAAAGGTCTGTAACAGAGAGAAGATACAGCTAGAGTGAGTGAGTGAGTATGGTTTTACGCCGCTTTTAGCAATATTCCAGCAGTATCACGACGGGGGACACCAGAAATGGGCTTCACACATTGTACCCATGTCGGGAATAGAACCCGGGTCTTCGGCGTGACGAGCGAACACTTTAACCACTAGGCTACCCGACCGCCCTACAGCTAGATGAAAGGAGGGTCTGTTGGGGCGCCACCTTCCCCTATATCTGCATCACATCGCATCGTCATCTCCTGCTCAGCTTGGTCTACAATGAAGCCCACCATTCAAGTTTTGTCTATTGCGACCGTGGGGCGGTCGGGTAGCCTAGTGGTTAAAGCGTTCGCTCGTCACGCCGAGGACCCGGGTTCGATTCCCGACATGGGTACAATGTGTGAAGCCCATTTCTGGTGCCCCCCGCCGTGATATTGCTGGAATATTGCTAAAAGCGGCGTAAAACCATACTCACTCACTCACTCACTCACTATTGCGACCGTAAATTATTTTCCAAGTTTTTTTACACACAACAATAATAAACATAAGTAACTCAAATTATTAAAAATACCAAGGTTAAAAAATACAACCAACATACTACTTTCACTTATTTAAATAATTTTTTTAAAGAGATACTTTTAAAAATATTAAAGAAACTACGCAAGGATCTGCTAGTTAGGTTCGAATCCCAACGTAATATCCTTGATCTATCAGATCTATAACCATGTTATCGAGTTTCGCTGGCGTTAAAACCGTTCGTAAATTAGGTATTGCCTCTCATATGATGTGCATCTTTTTTAAAGCATTTAAAATAAATAGATATAGGTTTATTTTTATGTACTGTATGCTCAAGGACCAAACACCTACTCAATGCATCTAGTGCTCTTCTGAAGAAAGTGATCTCCGGTTGATTCAAAACATCTTACAATGGCAATTGTCGACAAAGCTTCGCATCAACATTACAAAACTATTTGCCATACAACTGCCTTTGAATCATGATCTCAACGACCCGACATGACCGTGGGTGTCAAAGGCCACTTGGTTACCACAACCCCTTCTGACTATTTCTTCTCATCAAGTTCGGCAAGTCAGCGGCCCTGTTTCGTGGATCTGAGGAATGACAGCGTCACGCCAGGTATCCAACTGCATGCATACTCGTGTCTCCAATTGTATGCATACTCGTGTTTCCAACTGCATGTATACTTGGGTTTCCAACTGCATGTATACTCTGGTCTCCGACTGCATGCATACTCTGGTCTCCACCTGCATACATACTTGGGTTTCCAACTGCATACATACTTGGGTTTCCAACTGCATACATACTTGGGTTTCCAACTGCATGCATACTCGGGTCTCCGACTGCATGCATACTCTGGTCTCCACCTGCATACATACTTGGGTTTCCAACTGCATACATACTTGGGTTTCCAACTGCATGCATACTCGGGTCTCCGACTGCATGCATACTCTGGTCTCCACCTGCATACATACTTGGGTTTCCAACTGCATGTATACTCGGGTCTCCGACTGCATGTATATTGGGGTTTCCAACTGCATGCATACTTGGGTTTCCAACTGCATGCATACTTGGGTTTCCAACTGCATGCATATTGGGGTCTCCAACTGCATACATACTTGGGTTTCCAACTGCATGTATACTTGGGTTTCCAACTGCATGTATACTCGGGTTTCCAACTGCATGCATATTGGGGTCTCCAACTGCATACATACTTGGGTTTCCAACTGCATACATACTTGGGTTTCCAACTGCATACATACTTGGGTTTCCAACTGCATACATACTTGGGTTTCCAACTGCATGTATACTCGGGTTTCCAACTGCATGTATACTCGGGTTTCCAACTGCATACATACTTGGGTTTCCAACTGCATACATACTCGGGTCTCCAACTGCATGTATACTCGGGTTTCCAACTGCATGCATACTTGGGTTTCCAACTGCATGCATATTGGGGTCTCCAACTGCATACATACTTGGGTTTCCAACTGCATGTATACTTGGGTTTCCAACTGCATGTATACTCGGGTTTCCAACTGCATGCATATTGGGGTCTCCAACTGCATACATACTTGGGTTTCCAACTGCATACATACTTGGGTTTCCAACTGCATACATACTTGGGTTTCCAACTGCATACATACTTGGGTTTCCAACTGCATGTATACTCGGGTTTCCAACTGCATGCATACACGGGTTTCGAACTGCATGCATACTCGGGTCTCGGACTGCATGTATACTCGGGCTCCGACTGCATGCATACACGGGTCTCCGACTGCATGCATACACGGGTCTCCGACTGCATGCATACTCGGGTCTCGAACTGCATACATACTCGGGCTCCAACTGCATGTATATTGGGGTCTCCGACTGCATGCATACACGGGTCTCCGACTGCATGTATTCTCGGGTCTTCAACTGCATGTATACTCGGGCTCCGACTGCATGCATACACGGGTCTCCGACTGCATGCATACACGGGTCTCCGACTGCATGCATACTCGGGTCTCGAACTGCATACATACTCGGGCTCCAACTGCATGTATATTGGGGTCTCCGACTGCATGCATACACGGGTCTCCGACTGCATGTATTCTCGGGTTTCCGACTGCATGCATACTCGGGTCTCAAACTGCATGTATACTCGGGTTTCCAACTGCATGCATACTCGTGTCTCCAACTTCATGTATACTCGGGCTCCAACTGCATACATACTCTGGTCTCCACCTGCATACATACTTGGGTTTCCAACTGCATGTATACTCGGGTTTCCAACTGCATGCATAATCGTGTCTCCAACTGCATGCATAATCGTGTCTCCAACTGCATGCATACTCGGGTTTCCAACTGCATACATACTCGGGCTCCAACTGCATACATACTCGGGTCTCGAACTGCATGTATATTGGGGTCTCCAACTGCATACATTCTCGGGTCTCCACCTGCATACATACTCGGGTCTCGAACTGCATGTATATTGGGGTCTCCAACTGCATACATTCTCGGGTCTCCACCTGCATACATACTTGGGTTTCCAACTGCATGTATACTCGGGTTTCCAACTGCATGCATAATCGTGTCTCCAACTGCATGCATAATCGTGTCTCCAACTGCATGCATACTCGGGTTTCCAACTGCATACATACTCGGGCTCCAACTGCATACATACTTGGGTTTCCAACTGCATGTATACTCGTGTCTCCAACTGCATACATTCTCGGGTCTCCACCTGCATACATACTTGGGTTTCCAACTGCATGTATACTCGGGTTTCCAACTGCATGCATAATCGTGTCTCCAACTGCATGCATAATCGTGTCTCCAACTGCATGCATACTCGGGTTTCCAACTGCATGCATACTCGGATCTGCAACTGTTTTGAGAAGGTATTGCAGGTGTGGTTAACACTGCATCAGGTTTAAGGTGATTGTAACCGTCCCATACACAATTATCCACGCTGTCTTAATGTTTGTAATAGTTTTAAACTGATGCCCTGAGCTCTAACCTCGGATACATTGACCAACAATGTGAGGCCAATACTTCGTTACACAGTTGTATAAAATACAAAAGAGGCGAAATTTCACTCTCACTGATTCAATAATATATATTATGTTTTTCTTTGATATCCGTGAAACTATTGCTGAAAAAATGTTTAAAGCGGCTGTTTTGATAAGGATCCCTCGTGTTTCATCACTAACATAATATACATAATTCCTTTACCTGTTGTGATAAGGATCCCTCGTGTTTCATCACTAACATAATATACATAATTCCTTTACCTGTTGTGACCAGGATTACTCGTGTTTCATCACTAACATAATATACATAATTCCTTTCCCTGTTGTGATCAGGATTACTCGTGTTTCATCACTAACATAATATACATAATTCCTTTCCTGGTTGTGATCAGGATCACTCGTGTTTCATCACTAACATAATATACATGATTCCTTTCCCTGTTGTGAACAGGATCACTCGTGTTTCATCACTAACATAATATACATGATTCCTTTACCTGTTGTGATCAGGATCACTCGTGCTTCATCACTAACATAATATACATGATTCATTTACCTGTAGTAATGATGATCACTCGTGTTTCATCGCTAACATAATATACATTATTCCGTTACATGTTGTGATCATGATCACTCGTGTTTCATCACTAACATAATATACATAATTCCTTTACCTGTTGTGATCAGGATCACTCGTGTTTCATCACCTACATAATGTACATGATTCCTTTACCTGTTGTGATCATGATCACTCGTGTTTCATCACCTACATAATTTACATAATTCCTTTACCTGTTGTGATCAGGATCACTCGTGTTTCATCACCAACATGATATACATAATTCCTTTACCTGTTGTGATCAGGATCACTCGTGTTTCATCACTAACATAATATACATAATTCCTTTACCTGTTGTGATAAGGATCACTCCTTATAGTCCGAGTGAATAGTTGTGGTATCTGACGAGCGAAAGCTCGTCAGATACCTCAACCATTCATGAGTTTCATACAATTGGTTTTACACGGGAGCAAGTTTAGTATTTTATTTATTACTTGCCATTTATAACGTTTTTAGAATTATACTGTAACATGAATAGGCTGACACCTACACGATCCACGGCATAATCCAACTGAGTTTAACAGAATAATGCTTCAAACACGTGAAAAGTTGAAACGTATGAATTTAATACCATACAACGGTCCAACTTTAGAATTCACAAAAATTTTGTAGGGCTAAGACTATCGCAACTCACATACTTTAACTTAGACTAACGACTGTCGTTGCGCTACAATACGATCGCCTTGTGGAACGGGCCTTGCACTTCAAAGTTTACAATAGCGTCACAATACCCGATGACGTAATTTGTGGAATTGTGTTGCAAGATTCATCGGCGAAATAATGCCATGTGACGTCAGCCTAGCAACAAAGTTGCTGGAATCATCGAGTGTGCATAAGCTTTTCTCAGTGATCTATCAACTCCACACGCAGTGTCGTTGAATAAGCCAAGGGATGTTGAGAGCTTTCAATATTTGTTCGTGAAACGTGTTCCGAGAGTACATAAGCACGCGTTTTGGTATTACACAATATGTAATAGAGCTGTATGTTTATTAAACGGGTGATCTCTTCACAGGCAAGTAATAAACATGATTCCTTTACCTGGTGTGATCAGCATCACACGTGTTTCATCACCAACATAATATACATGATTCCTTTACCTGGTGTGATCAGCATCGCTCGTGTTTCATCACTAACATAATATACATAATCCTTCCCCTGTTGTGATCAGCATCACTCTTGTTTCATCACTAACATAATATACATGATTCCTTTACCTGTTGTGATAAGGATCCCTCGTGTTTCATCACTAACATAATATACATAATTCCTTTACCTGTTGTGACCAGGATCACTCGTGTTTCATCACTAACATAATATACATAATTCCTTTACCTGGTGTGATCAGCATCACTCGTGTTTCATCACTAACATAATATACATAATTCCTTTACCTGGTGTATTCACTCACACTCGTGTTGCAGGTGTGGGATGATAACATAACAGAATATGCAGCCAAGTGAGCATCTTGGACCATGACGATTATGAGGCAAGATCCCTTCCAAGTAAGTGTTGAACATATGTCTGCAGCCTATGATCACTCGAGGGCATCAGTGTGTGTGTTCCTAATCTGGATGGTCGGATTCAGTGAGGGTGGTCGGTCTGTTCCTGGCCCTTGATCAGTCAGCAACATGCCATGAGGGTTGCGTCCTTGAGGCGTAACAGACACCTATGATCGTGGGATAAATACCGGTATACCTCACTCACTCACTCACTCACTCACTCACTCACTCACTCACTCACTGACTCACTCACTCACCCACCCACCCACCCACCCACCCACCCTCACTCACTCACTCGCTCGCTCACTCACTCACTCACTCACTCACTCACTCACTCACTCACTCACTCACTCACACTCACTCACTCACTCACTCACTCACAAGTAAAACATCCGTGCACGGGCTGCACTATAAACCGTTACATAAGAACATTCGTATTCGAGCGCATGTTCTATTAGGAACTGTAAAATATGGACAACAGTAAAATATTCGTACACGGGCTGTAGTAGAAACCGTTATGTACGGACCGTACTAAAACATCGTTTACGGGCTGTAGTATAAACAGTAACTGTTATATACCGATAACAGTACACCCCCACCCTCCCTAAACATCCATCCATCCATCCATCCTATACTGTACTGGACAGTTTGAAAAAGGCTGCAACCGAAATCCTACCAGTTTCCAACGCTATTCTGGATTCAGGAAAGGAGACAGGCGTCTTTCTAAACACTCCACAGTGACAATATATTTTGAACATTTAGAAACACCCGTGAGTGCACGAATATTAACTCTAGCGCCCATTAATTAGTATTGCCATTTATTAGCCCAATTGTAAGTTTTGATTGTAAACCTAAAACTGTGCGTTTAAATAGAATTGAATGATTATCCGTTAACCTCGTGTGACTCTTTACTGACAACTTTAATTCTGTACCCACTGATTCCGAGTTTGAAAAAGGAAATCACCTCGTAACAAAGGCTGAAAACCACTCCGTGTAACTCGCAATACCTTATAAGGATAGCTGATAATATTCATTGATGCATGTACACATGACACATAATAAATAAATTATCTTTATTAAAATTATAAAAATCTTCTGAACACCTTCAAAAGTACAGAAACGGATAATTTTGTCCCAAAACGAAGTTATGTAAACACTCAATTTTATGAAAAGGATATACACCATGCATTTCATTTTTCATTCATTCAAATAACAATAAAGTACAGATAACTAAAACAACATCACTGTTATCGAATGATACCTAATTTCAACATACTCTATTAATCACCTTCGCCATACACCCCACGTGTTATTGTTATGTTAAGCGTTAAGCACTGAGCACTCTTATCGCGATATGTACCCAGTAATCTCAGTCACGCCCCTTGTGGCCACCCCTTTGACTAAACCCAATGACGCTCACGGTACGATAACAACAACCAATCAACGTACGGCTCTGCCTTGAAGGAAAGGAACTGATTACACCGCCAGCCAATCAGCAGCCCCATTTCATTCAGGGTAGGGCCAACTCTTTACGGGTCGCGAAGTATTAGCTCTTAATGGCGACTCGGGTTTGATAGGGCTTAATTACTGGAGATTGTCGGAGTTTGTCCACTGTGTATGAGTTTGTATCCCAAGAAAGTGCTTCACATATAGCGATTTCATAGCCTGGCGTTATTCAGTCACGAAGGAGGTCTGAGCCGCCTGTTTTTCAAACAGAGGAGAAAAACTTGTCGAGTTTTCCTCACACGATGCAGAACTCTCCCTTTGAAGGTAACGGGTATCAGACAGGACTATACGGATCATCGCCCGGGTATGATGCGGGTACCATTAAGCTGCATCATGGACACTATCCCGAGACGGAGTCGTGTTATGGAAATTACATGAACACCCCCAACACGTCGCCAAACTTTCTTCCCCGAGAGCCTCCTACATATGCAGAATCGACTTTCTTTCATTCCGGATTCGTGCCAAATTCCAGTCCGTCTTATTACAAAGTCCCGAGCCGTCAGGTGGATTTGAATGGGTATGACATACAGAGAAATGACCAGGTGTTGATAAAACCCGAACTCCCGATCGGAAATGGATTGGACTTCGTTCAAAGGTATGACGTGGAGGAGCCGAAGGTTCTCCACGAGATGGACAATACGGTCACAAAGCTAGAACACGATCCTGATCAATATAAAACAAGCTACCAGAGTCTCACCGCGGAACAACATGATGGACAGACAGAAGAACGACTTACACAGATGAATAAAGAGGAGCTAGTTGAAGACAAGAAGGAAGAAGTGACGGTGGAGGCAACAGAAAAGAACGACGAAGAAACGGGTAAAAATAACCCCGATGTGAAACCAACGCTGTCCTATATTGCACTCATAGCTAAGTCAATCCTAGAATCACCTCAGAAAAGACTGAATCTTGGTTCCATATATTCCTGGATTGAGAAGAACTACCCGTATTACCAAAACAAAGGTCAAGGTTGGAGGAACAGTGTCCGCCACAATCTGTCCCTCAACGACTGTTTCATCAAGGCAGGGAGGTGCGAGGATGGCAAGGGCAACTACTGGGCCATCCACCCTGCCAATATACAAGACTTCATGCGGGGGGACTTCAGGCAGAGGAGGAGGTCCAGAAGAAGAGGGAGGAAGAAGGAGGGAGAGTTTGGGATGTACCCCATGACTAACGGTTACCTGGGTACCCCACCCGCCACCTTGAACCCAGGGATGGGTTTCAACCACCCTGCAACCATCCAGTCCATATACTCGCCCTACACAGAAGCTGAGAGACGCGCGTACAAACTAGACGAGGCATTGTTGAGGCAGAGCATGAACAATCCCTTTATGAGATGGTACCACAATGGTAACTACGGAGGGACGAACGGGACATCTTGCAATAGCGGCATGTATGGAACGGGATCTGGGCAGTGGCAGGGCTACACTGACAACACTTCACAGTCCATGTACCAGTCTTTCTCAAGGTACGTATGTTTGTTAAACAACCACACAGGTACCCTACCCCATGTAGCATGTATAGTATAACGGTAATACCTGCGGGGCCTCATGTTCGGATATGAAATAAAATATTTTTAAAATGTAACAAAAAAATACAATTGGTAGCGACAAGTCCAGGAGCATATATTTGCTGATGTAACTAGCAGACATAATTACTTAACATTCATAGTCATCAATCTTCAGCAATGTTAAACTTTCGTTGGAACTTGAGAAGCCAATTGTGTATTTTGTGTTCATTTTAAGATGAAAAAAACGAAATAATTTAAACTGATGCAGAAACATGAATAATAAAATAAAATAAAATAAAAATAATAATGTTTACATTGGAAAAATGTTTATTAATAATAAATACAATATCATCATCCACGTTTGTTTTAATTATATTTATGCCGGATAAATACTGAAATACCATAGACTTTGTCATTTACCTCGTTGTACATTACATTGTCACATACAAAGATGTGTTCCACACGACGGTGCCCGACCTTCATGCTGGTATTTATATGCACAATGACAAAGGTAGAATTACCGTTAAGTGTGAAAGGAATGCTTCACGTTGATATTGTTTTGTCTCTGTGTATGGTGGCATTCACACTCATCGACACGACCTGAATACACAACTCAGACATTGCTAGTAGGCATGCTGCAAGTACTAGTTTCAGTAAATATAAAATTGAAATAATAAGAATATCATACTGAAAATGAAGTATTATTTCTAAATTCAACTGAGGAAACATTATCATATCCTAAGACACATATCAACAAAGCTAGGGTTATTACTGTTCATTATAAAATAGGGTGAAATTTGTGGTTTTTGAAGTTTTATTCAAACCAATTTTATGTGCTTCTTAAACTAATAGAAATAAAGTACAGTTACGAATGGGACCGAAATGAAACTAATATCAACAAACGAACCAAAGAGAATGATTTCATTCTACTCTCAATTGTTTTAACCGAAATGCTCTATGACCATAAACATAATTATTACTGGAATGCTTACATTTGCATGGTCATTTTAAACGATCATAAGTTCTATATTTCCCTTAGTGTGGTGAAACCATTGCATAATAGTCTCGAATATGACAACATAAAAATGCACCAGAGCGATGGGACGTCACAGCTTCGTAATTAAGTAATTAGGAGTATAAAGCGTCTTCACCTGATTCACATTGACTTAGGTAACAAATACAGCAATCAAGTTTATTCTCCAACGGTGGTACATGACTATATACGTAAACCTTTTATACAAAATATACATCAAGAGCGCAGATATAAGCAAACGGTTCTCTTTAATGTTTTCAATTTTACTCAACAGTTGTAAAAAGATGTGGCCAATTCTTGAGTCCATAACGTTACATAAATTGAATAATTTACACAATAAACAGATTTGGCCAAATGATATATTTATTTCAAAATCCTCGGCGTATGGCGGTAATAAGGTACCTTCACAGAAACATTAGACAATAGTGTGAAGGTGTTGTGGTTATAATTACTGTTTGTAGTATAATATATATTTACAACTACCAATAGATGCGTTTTTAAGCACAAAGCAATATTAAAGGTTTAATTTCGGCGTTGTTTAGCATTATTGATTATATTATCTGTATTTTAGTCAGCTTTGTAGTTATACTGCCTGGTTTATATGCTCTATTCACTAAACCAACCATTATGTTGTGTATAAATTGCTGTATTATTCAAACTATATTTTAACATATTCCTGCTGTGTCCCTCTGCAGAAAATCTGCAATGACATTGTTTACCCAATGGTTGATAGTGTGAAAATGTCTTCTAGTCGCATCTGAACTATTATATAACAAGAAAGTCAGGTTTGATTAGTGATGTCAACTGCCATGTTATGTCGGAGTTCTCGTGTAATAATACCAACTTCATTCAACAAAGTGCGCTTGCGAAATCTTCCATCGTCGTGGACAATATTGATGACAATATAATTACAATGTGTCATTTCGTTTTGAAAAAAAACAATGACGAAGCACAGAGCCTTTTGTTATGTTTAGCACAAAAAGAACATAGCAATACACCATATATATTTCTTGTAGCATGTCAGGTATTTAACAATTTCATTTTTCTCAACTTACACTGTGTGTCATGAATACACTCTCCCGAGCTTAATATTGTTGGTGTGACGAACATGATGTGTTGTACGGTGGGGTGGTTCAACTGAAAGCGTAAGTTACTTTTAGTAATTGCACAAACATAGTCTTAAGGATAATATTACCTAAACACGCGGAATCTCCATAAACGGTTACGGCTCGTCACGCCGGAATGTGAAACTCACTCAAGACAATACCATGCAGTATTGAAATGTAAATTAAATATCATTTGAAAACATTATTATGATTTCTAATTGCATAAAAATAAATGAACAACACACATCGTCATATACGACTATTTAAGAAATATTGTATAACGATAATAACGATATAATACTAATTTCACTAACATCGGAACCGGAGTTTCACTTTTCCACTAACGACATGCTACTATCCCGCAGCCTCATTCCAGTATTAACTAAACGTGCTGCTGATACTGTATTGATTAAAGACAAACATAACCTCTCTGTTCGGGCATGTTGGACATGAAGCAGTGTAACAGCGATTTAATAGTATTAATTGCCGTGTTAAATTAATAGTGTGCATTATCCAATTATGTTTGTAGCTAAAATGTTTCAATTCTTCTCAGACAATTTGATCACTCCCCCACGCGTTGACATGTATAACCTCCTCTGTAGGGCAAGCTTCCTGTATTCTTGAACACATGTTGAACAGTGTGTCTCGCTTGTCGCTCTTTCTCCATACTATCGTTGTAGGCATGATTTGGGCACATTGGGAAACAGACATTTGGGTTATAGCATTTTCTCATTAAAGGCGACTTGAACTATCCCTACAGTCCTAGTTCATAATAATAATCAAATATTTAACAGACCATGACTTGTTGTTATGAGGGCCGTTTGGGATGTAGGCAGTAGGCATACTATAGTGTGTGGTGATTTCATTCCGCAGATGGGGCGTGTTCAATCTGATATATCGTGTCTGAAGTTGTGGTTTTAGATATGTAGTAAAATGACAATTCGATACAGGATGGAAGAAAAAACCGGAAAAGAGACATATTTGTTACCGATGCATGTTCCACGTGCTATGCTTTCTAAACCTAAAACGGGATATAATTACCTGCTGTAATACGTGACTGAAGCCCACACGGTTTGAAGGTATTAGTTATAAATCAACACAAACTGCATTAGTATACAAGCTGTTTGTTTGCCGTGGTTATAACAGTGTACAAGCTGTTAGTCTGTCGTGGTTATAAAAGTGCACAAGCTGAACGTCCCCCGTGAAAATATTACGTTTGTTTTTTGCAATAAAAAATCCTTTGAGCACACGATATCAAATCCTTATAGTATGTACAAGTGTTAATATACTCAGGATAAGTGTATTTTCATGTAGCATGTTTATCTCATCTAGTGACTTGACAAAGTTGATATTTTAGTGTCGCAGGCACGAGTGAAAATTTCAACTTCGTCGTGTTTATTATACCACATGCTTTCTTACAGATCTTCCTGATCTTACCCTAATCTTACGCTGATCTTACTGTGAACTTACTCTGATCTTACTGTGAACTTATTCTGATCTTACTGTGAACTTATTCTGATCTTACTCCATTGTGTCACTGAAGCAGATTGAAAGTAGTTCCGACAAAAACTGTACACTGAATTCTATATTTTCATCACGCAGTCCGACAAAAACTGTACACTGAATTCTATATTTTCATCACGCAGTCCGACAAAAACTGTACCCTGAATTCTATATTTTCATCACGCAGTCCGACAAAAACTGTACACTGAATTCTATATTTACATCACGCAGTCCGACAAAAACTGTACACTGAATTCTATATTTACATCACGCAGTCCGACAAAAACTGTACACTGAATTCTATATTTTCATCACGCAGTCGGAAAATAGGAATTAGCCGCTCTCAAACTTTCCCATCTGTCTTCATTGTTGCATGTGATAAAATATATTTTATACGCCACCGCTAGTCCCATATGAACACAAATAGTTTGTATTATTGTATACTTAGAATATATTTCTTTTACAGATTAACTTTATTCCTGTATGTCATAATTTTTCTGTAAATTATTTTAGAAATAGTCTCTCCTGAGTCAGAAAAAAAGTCTCATTACAATTTTAAAACACCATGTTTAGCATGATGATTTATCAGTTGTAATGGTGATAGTTTAATAAACTATCTGTCTGTGTGTGATGGTTGGATACGAACTATTATATAATATCTCAACAACACTCCATCTCTGGATCTCGATTTCATATATTCATATATTCATTGATGTCATGTTTGTCATTTGGTTAGAAATGATTTCATGACATCTTAGATGTTGAAGAGAAATTAGTATACGTATTAAAATCAAACATTCTATTGTGGCCAGTGTGAATATTACATGTGTACATATATTGCAACTGTAGTCGTATCAGAACCATGCACCTTTCTGCATCACATGGAATCCTGATTTGAAACACATCACTTAGCACATCTCACATCACACCCATATCCTCTTTTTTATGATCATCTTTTCATTTATATTTTTTTACAAATCATTGTATGGCATGATGACCAATATTTATAGAATCTGTCTAAACTCCCACTCATAAGTGCTTTACATTTGGATATGAAGTAATACTGCTTCAGTTCATTCTGGAAGATCTGGAATGATGGAATATGCTTTGTGTCATTACGTGAGAAAAAAAGACGTTTTTGCACATGTCGTTTGGTGATATTTGCTCTGATTTGGGCGCTGGGTTTTGGCCAAAGTTCAAGTGATGTCCAGATCGTTTTTACTTTGCTGCAATCCCGAAACAAATGTTCAGTGGTGTCTATGTCACAAAGGCTCCATGTATTGCTGTCAACGTATCCTATTATTAATAAAATATTATTAGTTGGTAGGAAGTGGTGTAGAATTTTGTATTGAAACCACTGAAGATTATTATGAATCGTATGCTGAAGGGTATGCTGTTATAGTTTGCTCAGTCCTCTAAAGATATTACTACTTTTATAATATTTTCCCACTTTGGAGTGTTGATTTTTACACAATGTTTTTTAATCAAACATTTGTTAAAGTATGATCATCTACCTGTACCTATAATGTACTGGTTATTTCATATGTAACGTGGAACACACGTTATTAAGTTATAAGATTTTATGTCATTTTTAAATTCCGATCTGAAACAACGTTGTTTGGTTGAACATACAACATGAAGTTGATGGTAAGCCTCGTCTTCAAACATTCTTCATTCCCACGGCACTTGACGTCATCATGACGTAATTATCGTCGGCTGCGATAGTGTCACACGCCATCTTGAAATCCCTGCCAATGATAATTAGATGCCTGTTATCGGTCTCGGTCGATTTGGCCTTCGCTGGAATTGAGCCTCGATTGCTGTTAACACACTTCTCGTCCCGCTAATAGCGAAAGGATCTCATAATCTAATCAAGTAGTTAGCCAAATTGGCCATGCCAGATCGGAAGCCACCTGTAGACACGCGCCATTTTCATTGTCTCGAGTGAGGAAAATGAAACATTTATAATGAGCTGCATCATGAAAACTGAATATATACTTTGTTCTGCTTCTGTAGAACGAACTGTCTTAAATATGTTATATACTTCTGGGAACTGTCGAGCATATTGCACCAGTATTAATCCGTTACGAGACGATTATCATGTAGGTCTTTGAAAGGCATTTAGAAGTGATACACATAAGGAAGAGAATATATGGATGTCTACTTCTTTATTATGAGGAACACAACGTTTCGGAGTATATACTTACTCTTCATCAGGTACCTGAAGGAGTAAGTATATACTCCGAAACGTTGTGTTCCTCATAATAAAGAACCTAATGAAGGAGTAAGTATATACTCCGAAACGTTGTGTTCCTCATAATAAAGAACCTGATGAAGGAGTAAGTATATACTCCGAAACATTGTGTTCCTCATAATAAAGAAGCTGACATCCACATATTCTCTTCCTTATGATTATCATGTAGTTACCGATATTCAATACACAACTCGTGTAAGGTGTCTCGACATGTGATAACATAATCTGAACTGGACAAAACAATTGTTTAAATATTAGTTTAGTTTCAAAAATATCATTTTTAATAAAAATAATCTAAACGGACTAATTAGACTCAGTTATCAATAAAATATGTATTCAAACGTCAACACGGGAAAATAACCAGTCTCGATTATCTGCCGGAACATCCCACACGGCATAAACAGCAAAATAGTGAAGAAAAACACACTAAACAGCAAAAATTTTACTCAGATATAAATAATATATGTGTAACACACTGACATCGCCCTCCGGATATATACCTAGAAGTAATTAAATGATCTATATATTCTCACCATATGCTTCATTACTACTTCCATATTACTTTTTTACAAATTCCAAAAAATTACGAGAATTCTATTTTGCATACAGAAAACAGTATACTGTTGCTATGCATTGTACCATGTATTATTTGTATATGTTTTCAGTGAAGGCATATTTTACTTGTTGAAAGACATCAGAATAAAGTCATTATCACTTATTTGGCAGCATTAATTTGAAGTTAGAATATATGTTGATGACCTAAACAATATTATTAATGATATTGTGTGATGGAATTTCTTAAATTGAGTTTGCTATATTCATGTTTGTAATTGATTTTTAACCACGAATAAAGTCAGTTCTATTTTAAATTAAACCGGCATATGAGATTATTCTCAAATGCATGGTCAATATATACATTGGCACCTCTACAATTGATGCCATGTTTAAATCCATTTGTGTTTTCACACATTCAAAGTAATGCAAATATAGTAAATTAACATTTTCGATTTAGTTTAGTGCCTAACTGTATTAGATGACCAATAAACTACTTTTAAGTCTGTTCAAAATACATTATAGCAACTAAACAATTTCAATAATAATGTCTTATACTGTAGTTATACATTTGATCGCCAATGTTACTGTTTCTAATTGATGTTTTTTGTGACCATGTTTCAACACAATGCATTTATTTAGCGTTCTATTCCATTGTCAAACCCTTAGCTGAATTATCACTGTTGTAACTATTAAATTGTCAACTTTCAGCCCCAGTGCACATTGTACATATATATTTGCACATGTGATGCTGATGTTATAAAGCCAAACATGTGTCAATGTAATTGATGACAGTGTCTTTATATTCCAATAAGGAGGGGATCTCGTATGTTGACTTACTTTGTTTTTAAAAAAACCCACAAAATTAAACTAACTAAAGTATCGTTATGAACCAGAGGTATAGTCTTATCATTGTAAATATTACAATAAAACATTGGAAGTAAAACTAAAGATGAGGTAAAACTTTATTGAATCAAATATTATTATTCAGACACTAGTACTCGCCGTTGTTGTTATCGTGTTATTATTTTCTGCTCATTGCACATGACTGATTTTATCTTTAAACAACTTTAGATCTTAATGTTCATTAAATACAGCCAATATTTTACGAATTTCTCTCTATAAATAACAGTATATGCGGTGTTTATGTAGGTATTTATAAAGGTAACAAAAATGTTTCTATAATCTTAGGAAATCTTTTCTGAAAGCAGACTCCATTGTAAGATTGCGACTATATCATAAGCATCTGTTTATAAATCACTATCGAATATGACAAATATATGCATTGTTAAAGGTCAACTTTTGCTAAAATTACAACAGGCTTGTATATTTACTTTCTTGTGTGACAAAGTTTGTTTAATATCAATATGCAGTTACAACTTCGATTTCTCGTACTTGTATAAATTTGTCCGGGTTTTCCACCGTGAATACAGGGCCAGCTATGTGGGGAATGCACAAGACGGCTGTGTTGCGCAGTCTTCATATCCTTCAACAGGTATTGGTGGTTGCCATTCAGCCCATGTGTTTTTCGAATGCACTTTATCCGATGACTTTCGGAAGACATTATCATCAGATATTGATAATCTTGGAGGATAGATAGCGTTTCACAGTATCTTATTTGTTGAACCAAACCTAAATGTTTTTTTAAATACAAATACATGTATGTTCTTGTCTCTACACTAATGTACAGTAAACTACGGTTCTAACGAACTCAAATGGACCACTAGTTTTAGTTCGTTATAACCGTAGTTCGTTATAAGCATATATTATCATATTTATCAATTTTCAAGAAACATCTCACTCTATGAATATATGTGAATGTATGTTTTCGTAAGAAATAATGCAATTGAATCAAATAAATACAATTTAATATCCGAATATCATATGATTGTTTCAAATATGAGGAATGAGTTAAACACAATCGCCTAAGTGTTGTTAACATTTATGTCGCCTAATGCCACCTTAATGATTCCAAGGCAAACAGGTGTCTCTAATGTACACGTGCATTGATAGCATGGCGCTACTGTGTTTATATGTCCATATGAATATTGTAGAATGATCTGCTTATTTCTCCTCTCGCCGCTGCTGCTACTCTAATGTTTAATCGCAGAAAGTTCTCTGCGCAGTAGAATATTTTATTTTTTTATAGTGATTGTATTACATATTTTAGCACTCACGTGCTTTTATTATTAATATATTTGTATTCTGGTGTCTCGTAGTCCATTTTTGGCCGGACAACGAACATTGATGAATGTTTTGTATTATCTTATACGTATGTACATTGTGTGACGCCGAAAAAAATAATCTGCTTCTTCTTCTTCTTCTTCTTCTTCTTCTTCTTCTATGTCCAGCTTGCGCCCCTCATGGTTAATTCTCCCTCAATGTTTTTTGTACGATAACAACGACCACGTGTAGTTTATTTCTTAAATATCAACTACAAACCAGACATGAACACACTGATACATGGACACAAAGTTCATACGCGATGGGACAAATTGAAGGAATATTTATAAACCAAGTAATTTGAGTTTCCGGGTGTGTATGAATGTTCAATAGAATTACTTTAATCATTAAAATGAATTAATTTAGTCTTAATTGTATATTCACATTAATTGATAATTTACACAATACAAGCTTAACAATGAACGTATGATGATAATAATAATTAAAAGCGACAAACATTTCCATAACCAAAAAAACATCTCAAGGAAGAGAATTTATGGATGTCAACTTCTTTATTATGAGGAACACAACATTTCGGAGTAAATACATATCCCTTCATCTTTTCACCTGATGAAGGAGTAAGTTTATACTCCGAAACGTTGTGTACCTCCTAATAAAGAAGTTGATATCCACCAATTCTCATCCTCATGTGTATCGCTTCTATGGCTTTCAAAGACAAAAAACATCTCTTGGAATATGCTAGGAATTAAGAACATTTTAACACTTACACATTTTCATAGCTACATGTTGAAAGTAGCATGGGTATAACTGTTCAATGTTACCAGATCATCAATTAGAATGATCGAATTCTATCACTATATTACACCTAATGTATGGAAGTAAAGTGCGCAAATGATTAAAAAACGATTGCCTATTTCCACACGCATGTACACATGTGTAAAGCAATGTATGACCTAAAATATTAAAAGTTGCATATTTCTTCTGGAAAAACACAATACTCAGTAGGAATTACCGCGTGGCATCCGATTGTATAAACGTCAAGCTTATGCAAGTTTCTGCACAAATGTATGTGCTGGACATAAACGAATATAATCGAAACTAGAAAAAATATTGAATAATCGTAAACAAATACACACACTTTATGTTATAATTTACATTTTCTTCACGGGAAGACAATTTGTGAGCAGTTAATAAACACGTTTATATCAAGTATCACGGAAAATATTGTGTCTATTGCAGTGTTTTGCTACAGTATGTAGTGCACGTTAGGTATTGTCGTAGACTAACACCTAGTCTCTGAAATGAACATATTTCATAGATAAAACAGTTGTTAAATAATAGTTATAAAAATATAATAAAAAGGAGCTCAGAGACTCTCTTCATTTTCCTGATACTGCTGTAATCCAGACTTGCCAAATACTATGGACTTGGATAGGCTGTATTTGATATATTTGTTTCAGGGTCTGTATGACTTATATTGTCGGCGAGATGAAGAATAACGTTGACACAGGTGGATAACGTGGAGCCATCACTATCCTATATTGACGGTTATTTGTTGCTCCCATTGGGTATGCACTATCCATTAAAACTGCTACATCCCCGTCCCCCGAATATATTTCTTCAACGCTTTTCTTTACTTTCTAGCAGCAGAATCTCTGCACATGTACACAGCTGACGTAATTCAAAGTTAACATATCACATGTAGTTTCAGCAGAATCAGTAAATGCGGTGCGGCGCTAGGCAACAAACAAACACTTACTTTTTTATTCGAATTTTGGGGTAGACCAGGACATGATTTCCCTTTTCGGGAGTACCCGGTGTCATCACTGATTTTCACTGATCCATTCATATATTTTTCATCGCTATTTTGCCTTTTACGCCCACTGGAATCTGTTCCGGCAGATATTTGAGACTGATTATTCTATGTTGTTTACGCTTCTATTTTTACTCTCTTTTAATTTCATCCAAAAGGCAAATATATCCAATTGTAAGCCTGTGTTGTGATTATGTTGATTTGAATTTAACATATTTTACTGACAAACATGGTGTCAAATATTTTTACTAACGCTTGTTGAACATACATACGCTTGTTACGAACATTAACACATTGGTCATTGAAAACTAGAACTATGTGACAATAACAGGGACATCTGACGTGGGTATCTTTATTCATGAAGTAGGCAACTAATATCACACATGTGGAGTGTTTAACACAACAGTAGGTGACATATAAGTGTTTAACACATAGAACAACAACAACAAACATCCATAGATTAGTAAATATACTTATGGAGACTGTTTACATTACATTTACTAAACTGATACACAGATTGTTTAAATATTTCATTTACTAAACTTATATAGAGACTGTCTGAATATTACATTTACTAAACTGATATAGAGACTGTCTGAATATTACATTTACTAAACTGATACAGAAATTGTTTAAATATTACATTTACTAAACTTATATAGAGACTGTTTGAATATTACATTTACTAAACTAATATAGAGACTGTCTGAATATTACATTTACTAAACTGATATAGAGACTGTCTGAATATTACATTTACTAAACTGATATAGAGACTGTCTGAATATTACATTTACTAAACTTATATAGAGACTGTCTGAATATTACATTTACTAAACTGATACAGAGATTGTTTAAATATTTCATTTACTAAACTTATATAGAGACTGTCTGAATATTACATTTACTAAACTGATACAGAGATTGTTTAAATATTTCATTTACTAAACTTATATAGAGACTGTCTGAATATTACATTTACTAAACTGATACACAGATTGTTTAAATATTTCATTTACTAAACTTATATAGAGACTGTCTGAATATTACATTTACTAAACTTATATAGAGACTGTCTGAATATTACATTTACTAAACTGATACAGAAATTGTTTAAATATTACATTTACTAAACTTATATATAGACTGTTTGAATATTACATTTACTAAACTTATATAGAGACTGTCTGAATATTACATTTACTAAACTGATACAGAGATTGTTTAAATATTTCATTTGCTAAACTTATATATAGACTGTTTAAATATTTCATTTGCTAAACTTTGATATTGACTGTTTGATATATTACTTTTGCGGGGGAGGGGGGGGGGGGAGGGTGTTTAAGGGGGGGGGGGGGGGGGTGTAGGGGGTGCGGGCCGTGGTTCGTACATATACCTGATACAGGCAAAGGGCTAAATGCAGTGGAGGAGAAACGCGGAAGCCTCATCTGAATTGTTGATAGCACTGACGTGATGGTATTCCGGGCGAGTTTAAGATAATAGCGGATGTTATTGAACTCAAATACTCTCTGGTATTGTCAGAAGAATTGTCACTTGAAGACAACAACAACACGACACCCATCAGTGAATGGAGAAAGTTGATATGTCTAATAAAGATGCACATTTTTCTGACGTAACAACGTACGATCTCGACACGAATTTCGACAAACACGTGAAGCTAGAATCCGCTGTAAGCTTATTGTCTCATGGGGGTATAAACATATCGGTTGTAGCTAGAACTAAATATTTTAGATGTCTAATGAAAAAACAGCAAAATAAACATTCTTAAATTTCTGTAAGCATACACGATGCCCATTAACGTCTCGTCACCACATTACATTTATTAAATTAGCCTTCTCATTGAGAACCGGGACAACCCAATGTCGGTAAACCGAGTCACTGGGATAGTTAGGGGTGAATGTTATGAAAATTTATATTTGAAGTCTAGACCAATGACCGAAAACAATCACAATACAGATAAATCAAACATATTGTACATGTGTATGCCAATAGTATTGTTATCATTTTTCTCTCCTCTCCCACCCTGATGATAATTTGTTGTTTACTGTACACAACCCCACGGATATTAGCGGTTTATGCTCAGGCGTACTGAACGACCAAGTGTTTGCCTTTGATCATTAGAATTCTTCCCACTCATAAACCCACAGCTATCGTAAAACCTCGCGAGATATTTCGTGAGTCCTTGGTGATAGTCCCCTACTACTACCCTCAAGGAGGCGGGCCACTGGACAGGACCTCTTACGATCTCACGGTTTGAAGGACCCCAAACTGGTGGATGAGATAAAGAAACAATTCCCAACACGTTCGTCGCTGCGTGGTTTCTGAAGTCATCATGACTCTAAGAGAATTGGGAATTTATCACATTCTCAGCATTTCTCTGTGATACGGAGCCGCCCTGGAATGCTTGTATTGTGGACTGTTAGTGTTGCTGTTTGCGAGTGAGTGAGTGTGGTTTTACGCCGCTTTCCAGCAATATCACGGCGAGGGACACCAGAAATGGGCTTCACACATTATACCCATGTCGGGAATCGAACCCGAGTCTTTGGCGTGACGAGCGAACACTTTAACCACTAGGCTACCCGACCACCCCTGTTCGCGAGTACAGACTTCAGTGAGTGAGGAACCTCTTTGAACAGTGTTCCAAATGACGAAGAACGTTTATGTTTACCAATGCTGTGCCGTGGTGCTCACAGACCAAAGAGTGAGTGATTATTGTTTTACGCCGCATTATCAATCTTGCAGTTATTCCAGCAAAATAGGGGCGGTGAAGTAGCCTAGTGGTTAAAGTGCTCCCTCGTCACGCTGAAGACCCGGGTTCGATTCCCCACATGGGTACAATGTTTGAAACCCGTTTCTGGTGTCCCCCGCCGTGATTTTGCTGGAATATTGCTAAAAGCGGCGTAAAACAACACTCACTCACTCACTCCCAGGGAGACAAGAAATGATCATAATCAGATCATGTATGATTCGATCTCATCATCCAGCACAATCCCCTAAATAATGAATCCTGTTTAGTGAAAATTATTTATGATAATTTTAAACCCAATAGCTACTATTTCAGTATATTTATTGTTCCGCAGTGAATGCAATGTGTTACTTTGTGATATAAGGTATTTATCAATGTCCTAGTATTGGCATAGTATTAGGACATTGGCGTGTACATGTCGTGCACCGGTTGAAGAGATACGCTACTTAGCAAAGTTACACGCCTCACTAACGTAGACTGTTTTCGTGCATGGAGACATGTATTACCCTTAGCCACATTAACATCTACTCTGAACCAGTAAAGTGATTGCTGGGATAGTGCAAAGGTCAAGCTTGAAAACAGATCGATAATAAACTTCGCCTGTTGACGAAGACAACACGGTCCGATCAAAACAAACAACCCGAAATGAATACCCCGTCAAAGGCACTTGAAATTCACGACGAGGGAGCCCAATTTGTGTACGATTTACGATCAGGATAATTCTTAATTTGTTAATCAGCAGCCTTACTGACGTCATGCCGACCGCGGAGACTGAACGTGTTCGTTGAGGAAGTTCGGTGGGGCAGACCCTCCCTTGTCATGATCGTTATTGATCACGTATAGTGTGTGAGTGGGATGGTTTAAGTGTCACAGCGTGTCGGGTTATCGCTGGAGGAAAGTCAATACTGATGTAGGTCTTAACTTAACGTTTACTACATGGTGAAACCCACGGGTATAGTGCTAACAAATCAAGGACATAATCTGGGATTCGAATCCATGATCATTGGATCCTTGTACGCATAAGGGAGGCAACTCTATACAACTTATGTCGGCGTCCCTGTGTCTCTTATTTAATGAATTAATATTAATTCCCGTGGGGAATGGGGGTCAGAAAACATCCATACCTATGAGGCGACCAGGTGAGTCTGGTGGTCAGTCTCGGCCAGGTAGTCGCTCATAATATCAGTTACTGGATTGTCTGGCCTATTTGTTACAAGCTGCCGTCATTTAGCTGGCATTTTGCTGAGTACGGCGTCAAACAACAAAGAAAGAAAGAAACAATCAAACAAAAATACAAGTACAGTAAACTACGTTTATAACGAACACTCTTCTAACGAACTGACCGATATAACGAACTTATATTTTAGTCCCGACCATTTGTTGTACATATGCTGTATATACGCTTATAACGAACTACGGTTATTACGAACTAAAATAAGAGGTCTTTTGGAGTTCGTTATAATCGTTGTTAGTATTAGTAATGTCAGTTTCTGGGCCCAGGTTGAGTGACACCAAAGTTTGTGATAAAATATTTCGTAAAATAAAACACAGTTTTTGTCGAGAGAAGCGGATATGTCAAGGCATACTTGGACACTGCATATCTTTCACCGGGTATAGGTACAAATGTACTGGAATATTTTGATTTACATAATTTACATAAATACACTATTTACACATCTCCAGCAATAATTTAACGTTGTATATTGTTGACTTAGTATAAGTAGCAATATATCGTAAAATTGAAAAAAATAAATGAGCAAATATTATTTGACGCAAACTCATCTCTGAGAAACCCCATGGATATTTTCAAACACAATGTGAACACTGTCCCACAATATAAATACCTGGATGATGACATATATATTTAAATAAAATATGCAAAAATAATTCGATATCATTTTTAAAGTTTTAAAACTATTTTGACTAAGAAAAGGCAATGTATGTGTATGTAAAAATACGGAGCTGCCTGCCGATTATTAGGAAGGTGTCAAATCAGTATTCTATGAACGCCCCATTACATACCTGCTTTGTGTTCCTTGTATATAGCTTACTGAAGACAAAAGGAAATATATACTTCAAAAAAGGATTCGACCAATTTATTTATTTTTTTAAATTACGAACGTTACCTAAACGTTATATAAGGCTGAAAACAGTCACCGGAGCACTGATAAATTAAGGTCCAAAACATACTATGATACCCGTATCAAATACATCAGCATCGAAAAAACATTTCTTGTTTGTTTCCTTTTTGGCCCCCTCACACTTGTGTGTGTACTTTCCTTTGCCCGACGACCCGTGAAGATCCGGGGTAGAATAGGTCTTCAGCAACCCATGCTTGCCGTAAAAGGCGACTATGCTTGTCGTAAGAGGTGGCTCACGGAATCGGGTGGTCAGGCTCGCTGACTTGGTTGATGCATGTCATCGTATCCCAATTGCGTGGATCGATGCTCATGACGTCAATCCATGGATTGTCTGGTCCAGACTCGATTATTTACAGACCGCCGTCACTCAGCTAGAATATTGCTGAGTGCGGCGTTAAACACCAAACAAACAAATTTTGCCCGACAGTTTATATAGCGTCTTAAAATATTGAATATTGGACACGAATGACACAGCACCGAAAAAAGCTGATTATACGCCACATAATGTACACCCTAAAGGTAGATAAATATGAAGCAAGTATTTAATGTGGGATTCGGATGAAGCGATACTTTTACAGAAATGTAAAAGTCCAATAAAACAGTTTTCACAATACTGGTTTGCTACGGTTAAGTGCCAGGAATCCTGGATATATTTACTACTCTGACTATACGTAACATTTATTACCTGAATAATAACAAAACTCCGGGAAGCCAAATGTGGAAGATATTAAACACAAATTAGTGGTTTAAAATGTCCATTGAATACAGACTAGGGAGAAGCCCCAAAACTAACCCGAACAATCATATTGTCACCTAATGTCTTCTCTGTGAAGACAATATTGTGGAAAATCTTATACAAAATTCTACTCTGTATGACAATTATTCGATTGCTTGACAGTGTTTGACCTTGATTGTTTGACTATTCGTACGTACCCCTGTTTGCCGAAACACTATTATCAGATTATGTCATAGAACAATAAGCTTTATAGAAAAAAATGTGACAATAGTCCCAGAACAAGAATTCTCATTAATTATTGTTCAAATGACCCAAGACAACTGTGTTCATTGATGTTAATGTAACGTTTGTATTTCATGCCATCTTTTGCGGTGCTATTCGCCGTTTTTTCACTGTAATTGTAATTGTACGACAAATCCAGAGCCTTAAAACGTCAACAAAGAGATTAGACGTCGTTCGGCGGGAGCAGCGCCATGCGGCTCTGTGGACTAGATACTTCGGATGATTAATTCAAAGGCTTAAAGAACACTTATAAAATGTTTCTTTACTTTTCCTTTCAGAAGCTACTCAACACCCACTTTAGTATAGGTGACCACGAGCAAGGTGGATTCGATCTCAGAACAACTGCCTTTGATTTGAGAAAAGGACACGAGATCTCGAGGAGCGAGTTTACGTCTGCTGTCGTGTGACGTCACGGGGTCGTCTGCTTCTCCTGCCCTAACAGACATGGCGGCGCTTTTGATATACCCCGATAAGACTAGGCACGTCGGGAAAGGTTGAGGTGAGACATGGGGCCAGCTGATTCAGAAATGCCGAGTGGGGTCGCTTGAATTCATGTGAACCTTACAAGCAACAAAAAAGGGATTTGTTGGTCAGACTGGGTTCGCTTGAAAGCGCCGTGTGTAATTAGCATCTGTCGACGAATACTCCTGGATGAATCCCGTTGGATGTTCGGCGTAGGCAGACAGTCAACTGGCCTCAGTCGAACAAGGTTATTTATCACTTGCACAGCGGTGGTTGTGATTCGTGGGAACCCGGACAGTATATGTCGGCATACTTCGGCAGCTATCGAGCAGACTCTGGGGGCGGAATGTTCACATCGGACGGAGATTGCTGGGTTTATTTTTGCAGATAGTTATCAAATAATTGAGAGACTATAGACTCCGATGGGAGATTATGTATGGCTGAATCTGTCAGATGGGTTGAGCTTTCCCCTGATATCTGAGTACACAGGAACACCTAGTCTAACACCATGGTGGATTTGTTTAACTAATGTTTTAGTGCTAATTAATGAACCGATCTGGACAATGTTTGTTTGTTTGTTGTTTAACGCCGCACACAGCAATGTTCCAGCTATATGGCGGCGGTCTGTATGTAATCGAGTCTGGACCAGACAATCCAGTGATTAACATCATGACCATCGATCCACGCAATTGGGATCGATGACGTTCATCAACCAAGTCAGCGAGCCTGACCACCCGATCCCGCTAGTCGCCTCTTACGACAAGAATAGTCGCCTTTTACGGCAAGCATGGGTTGCTGAAGACCTATTCTACCACGGATCTTCACGGGTCGATCTGGACCTCAAAAGGCCCACAGAATGTTGTATAGCGTTACTTGACACATTAAGGACTAAGAATAATTTAATCACGAATTGACTTGACTAAATTCAAGATGAAAGTGGTGCTTTTATTGTTGTTTTAGTGAGTAAGTGATTGTTATCAAAATGAATAATATGTATGTATGATCATTGAAAATGTAACGATTAGTGACAATGTGTCATTCAAAACTACTTTCTATATTCATACAAAATAATTTTTATATACACAGTTTTAGCTTGTAGATTTTTAGTAACCTCTTTGATACAAGAAAACACGTGATTTAATAAATATACAGTGGAACCTCGTTATTCCGGATCCTTGTAATCCGGACACCCCGTCATCGTGTTCGTTACCTTCTGGAACGTCTATGTAATTCATAGGGACCTTACTACATACCAAAGACTCGTTAATCCGGCCGATTTTAATACGGAAAGTATCATCCGGATTAACGGGGTTTAAGTGTATTTCCTGTCGATACAACAACCCTCATGATTGTAAGCTATGGGAAGCGGCCAGACTGTGATAATTGTCTTCTCGGTATAGCAAGGGACAGTTGTAGACAGGTTGACGTCAGTCGGCTTGCGCTGTTCAGAGTCAACCCTTCGCGAAATACATTCCCAGTAAACGTCCACACAAAGGTAGACATAGAAGAGAATCAGTTGTGAAATTATACAGTAACTTGGTTGGTTAGTTGGTTTGTTGTTTAACGCCGCACTCAGCAATATTTCAGCTATATGACGGCGGTCTGTAAATAATCGAGTCTGGACCAGACAATCCAGTGATTAATATCATGAGCATCAATCCACGCATTTGGGATCGATGACATGCATCAACCAAGTCAGCGAGCCTGACCACCCGATCCCGTTAGTCGCCTTTTACGACAAGCATAGTCACCTTTTACGGCAAGCATGGGTTGCTGAAGACTTAATCTACCCCGGAATCTTCACGGGTCCAGGAACATGGTATTTGGTATTGGTATTGCATTCAGAGCAGATACACAGAATATTTTGAACTGTCTATCCAAACACGATGTCTCATTTCAAATACAACATAGATTCTTACCATCAACTTCTGATATACCAAAGTTTGACATATCGAAATCAGCTGTCACGATCCTGACTGAAACTCTGATCTCCGACGATTATCTTTAGCGTTCATGGGAAGAACAAGCTATGCGAATAACATACTTTGGATGTAACGAACTAATTTGTCATTTGGGTCTCTTTTGACAGGAGTTGACGAGTCACGATAATTTATTCTAGTTAACAGACATTCTGCAACCCCCCACCCTACACTTGATAACGCAGTATGTTGTGTATGAGATATTACATGATGTAGAAATGTACATATTTAAAAGGGAGTGGATGTATTTAAAATCAATCTGTATTTGTACATATTTTGAAATGTATACATGTGTATATATGCATATGTTAACGATTCTATACCACAGAAATAAAATATGTAATTTTTTCATCCGAGTCTTCTGTGTTTGTCTCTTTGTCTCGGTGAACTCCTTCTTCCTTGCAGAAATGGAGTGAGCTGTGAGCTTGCCTGTTGAATAATTGATAAAAGTGACAAAGCATTTCCATTATCAAAATAAAATTTCAGCTAAAATCACAGCTTCTTAACGATTCCGCTATATAATAAGCATATGTTTATGAATCCCCATGCAATGGTTATGATACTATGTGTTCCCAAAACAGGTGAGCGTATCCTGCCCCACCGGTGGCACAAATCACAAACACATGCAAAGTCAAGTGAAGTTTTCACCTGAAAATTAACCACAACAACATATAGTACAAGTCATTTCAGGCTGTTGAATCGGACATATGTTTGGTCACTGATGCGTCAAATTAGGAAATGTGCTCCAGTTGTCTACCATAAAAGATTTTGAAAGCTTTGGCAATAAAGAGTTCGTTTCAACAAAAATCAGTAACTGGATTATCTGGTTCATCACTTGTCTGGGAAAAGACTCGATTGTTTACAGGCCTCAGAGTGAGTGAGTGAGTATGGTTTTACGCCGCTTTTAGCAATATTCCAGGAATATCACGGCGGGGGACACCAGAGATGAGGTGAAATTGGGTTTAACGTCGCGTCCAAGATTATTGCACTTATATAGCGACGTGCATGTACGTGTGTGTGTTTGTGTGGCTGCTTGTACTAGTCCGGACACAGTATACTGACTCCGAGCCAGTCCTTGTTTTAACCCCTTAATGCCGAGCGCAAGACAGGGTAACAACAAGTACCATCTTTTAACGTCTTTTGGTATGACGCGGCTGGGGATCGAACCCCGGACCTTCCGCTCTCCGGGCGGACGCTCTACCACTGGACCACGGAGGCGGTCGGGGGACACCAGAAATGGGCTTCACACATTGTACCCATGTCGGGAGTCGAACCCGGGTCTTCGGCGTGACGAGCGAACACTTTAACCACTAGGCTACCCGACCGCCCCTACAGGCCTCAGAACTACAAAACACGCAAAACACAAAACACTTACTTCTCTACGCAACTAGTGTGTATGACGGAGGCTACCTGTAGGGCAGGACCCTTTTCGCGAACACCTGGTGTCATCACAGATTTTCAGTAATCCCATTTAAATATTCACTGCTGGTATGCCCTTTACGAGCAACGTTTCTGCAGATAAAATAGACTGGCAATAGTTCTCTGTCGGTGACGTATCATATCTACTAAAGCATTCGAAGTTAACGTTGTAGGCCAGTGTGTGTTTCTTCACATCTGTAAAATGTTTGAAATCCATTATTGGTGTGCCCCGCGTCCCATTGTTGGAATTTTGCTAAAAGAGGGGTAAACCAATATTCACTCATCGCATTGAAATCGATAATTGATTCTGGATCAGTTTCAATCCTTTAACCTCTCTTGAACAGGAAACACTTGGGCCCTCTTGCAGAAAGCGATCGTGCCTCTACATAGAGTTTAACTACCACATGTCAACATAGGTTTCTAAAAGTTATAGCTGATGATTTAGTGTTGTTTTTAGTGAAGCTTACAAACACATATCGATCCAAATTTGACGCATCAGTGACAAGAATGATGCTCGATGCAAACCCCTATTTTGACATGTACCATGTGTTCCCGTGTTTTTTTCCATTTTGACAGCCTCCTTGGTCCAGTGGTAGAGCGCGGTTCGGGGTTCGATCCCCGGCCGCGTCATACCAAAAGACGTTAAAAGATGGTACTTGTTGTTACCCTGTCTGGCGCTCGGCATTAAGGGGCTAAAACAAGGACTGGTTGGCTCGTAGTCAGTATACTGTATGAGTAGGGTATTTATGTTCAACTGCGGCATGGTATCTCAGTAGGCTAGTACTTTAAATCGGCATCAGTCCGGACTAAGGGGCATTAAGGGGCTAAAACAAGGACTGGTCGGCTCGTAGTCAGTATACTGTATGAGTTGGGTATTCATGTTCAACTGCGGCATGGTATCTCAGTAGGCTAGTACTTTAAATCGGCATCAGTCCGGACTAAGGGGCATTAAGGGGCTAAAACAAGGACTGGTCGGCTCGTAGTCAGTATACTGTATGAGTAGGGTATTCATGTTCAACTGCGGCATGGTATCTCAGTAGGCTAGTACTTTAAATCGGCATCAGTCCGGACTAAGGGGCATTAAGGGGCTAAAACAAGGACTGGTCGGCTCGTAGTCAGTATACTGTATGAGTAGGGTATTCATGTTCAACTGCGGCATGGTATCTCAGTAGGCTAGTACTTTAAATCGGCATCAGTCCGGACTAAGGGGCATTAAGGGGCTAAAACAAGGACTGGTCGGCTCGTAGTCAGTATACTGTATGAGTAGGGTATTCATGTTCAACTGCGGCATGGTATCTCAGTAGGCTAGTACTTTAAATCGGCATCAGTCCGGACTAAGGGGCATTAAGGGGCTAAAACAAGGACTGGTCGGCTCGTAGTCAGTATACTGTATGAGTAGGGTATTCATGTTCAACTGCGGCATGGTATCTCAGTGGGCTAGCACTATAAATCGGCATCAGTCCGGACTAGTACAAGCAGCCAACACACACACACACACACACACACACACACACACACACACACACACACACACACACACACACACACACACACACACACACACACACGCACGCACGCACGCACGCACGCACGCACGCGCGCGCACACACAGACAGACAGACACACACACACGCATACGTCGCCATATAAGTGCAATAATCATGGACGCGACGTTAAACCCCACTGCACCTCACCTCACGTGTGTTTTGGGTGAACACTTGACTTGCCTTGTCATGTGTTAGTGACGAGTGGCCCTGGTGCGGCAGGATACGCTCACCTTTTCACGAACTCATGATATCATCACTAAATGATGCTGTTTTATAACCACCTGCTCATGATGCACTCGGAATCGTAAAACGGACTCTGCTTTCGGCAAATATGTTTTATGATTATGGAAATAGTTTTATCGTTTTATTAATATTGATTGAAAAAGAAATCCCGAGGACCAAAATAAATTGATACCTTGTACTTGCGAGATTTTGTAATAATTTGATATTTAACCATTGACACGGAACAGTAGAGATGACATAGCAGCTAAGTGAGTGAAGGAGTGAAACTTTGTCAGTTGGTATAGCTGGTGTCATATGTACGGTGGCCCATAAGGGACATGGAGTGTGTTTTTCCATATTTTGATATTTCACTTACTTTTATCGTTACCTTTTGCAAATTAACACGATTTGTCTTACAAATATGTGATAAATCATGTGTAAAGAAGATATTGAATCGCTGAAAAATGAAACGAAAATGTCAAAAACTAAAATGATAATGTCAAAAAACAAAAACGAAAATTTCAAAAACTAAATGAAAATGTCAAAAACAAAAGCGAAAATGTCAAAAACTAAAATGAAAATATAGAAAACTATTTCCACCGCGGTGGAAATAGTTTTCTGTGGTTTCATTTTTGACATTTTCGCTTTTGTTTTTGACATTTTCGTTTTGGTTTTTGACATTTTCGTTTTGGTTTTTGACATTTCCATGATTTTAGTTTTTGACATTTTCGCTTCACATTTCAGCGACTCAATAGCTACTTGAAAGTACATTTTCCATGTTTTCGGTTGTTTTTCTGCATGATTTATCACATATTTGTATGACAAATTGTGTTGATTTGCAAAAGGTTACGATAAAAGTAAGTGAAACATCAAAATATTGAAAAACAGACTCCATGTCCCTTATGGGCCACCGTACATGTGAACACAAGCAGGTATTTTCAGTAGTTTTTTTTTCCTTTTGCAACAAAAGTTATTATCTTATTAGTACTGAAATACCTGAGGTTGTTATCAACAAAATATTATGGCAATGCACAAATTCATCTCCCTTGTGAAAAGAACATTTACTCTATAACTCCCATTGTTAGCATGGACACTGTACTATTTTGAAATATCAGAGAGCCGCGCCCTAAAACTTAAGTATGTACATTCGTCAGATAGTCAAACAACCATGAGCAGACAACAAAGAAACAAGCTGGCATAGACTTGACAAAAAGTTAACAGCTTGTCAGAGATCATAAGAAAAGACCATTGAGAATATCTTTGTAGTCCTAACATTTAAATTAATAGAAAAAATCACCTCTGTTTACAAATATTTATAAATACATGCTAAATACATCAGTCCCTATGTAATTCTCTGGCATGAAACTGTAACCGCTCGTGATCTTTAACATAGACATGTTTTAGGTATTTTCAACACCAATAATATATTCCATATTTGATGGTTTTACCAAAGAATTAAAGATATAGAGACGGCTAGCGCTGTACACATGAAACTAAATTTATCCAAAAGTAGACAAGCAATATTTTTTATAATTTCAATAGACAGAACCAAATCCGGCCCAAAATGAGTATTGTCATTTATTTGTTTCTTGTTTGTTAAGCTAGTGTCAGATGAAACAAACTTTCTCAATGTTCGAGGATACCCACCTAGTATAACAAAACGCCGGTGTGTGAAAATAGTGAAAAGTGTTATGAATGTCCCACCATTTGTCAACTTCCGATGTCCATTTAAAAATATAAATTGTTATTTGTCGCTATCACAGAACGACAACTAGTCCAGGAGAATATTAATGTGGTGTGTTTCTAATTTTCATTAGCTCTAGCCTTTTGTGTCTTCATTTCGCAAATTTTGTGGTACAATCGAACATGTTCATTATACCAATAATTGAAAAAGCGACACACGACTCTTGCTCAGAAGGTGTTTGATCAAGGTTACAACATTCAAGGCCTCGGTAAAGCTTTCAAAAGGTTTTATGGAAGACAAGTGGAGGACATTTGCAAATTTGACGAATCAGTGACACGAAGGATGTTTTGACTTGTTCCAATGTTTTTCAGGCGAACAATTGACGTGCCTTTGCATGTGTTTGTGACTGCCGGCAGGATACGCTCACCTTTTCGCGAACACCTGCTATCATCACTGTTTGATAGGGATTCATAAACACCTGTTCATGATATGGTCGGAATCATAATATCTACTCTTCTTTCGGCAGGGATTTCTTATGAATATGGAAAGGGTTTTGTCGCTTTTATTTTTAATTATCGTCTTCAAGAATCCCATTGGTAGATGACAGTCAGTGAGTAATGAGGGTTTAACGCCGTTTCAACAGAATACATGTAGACTATCAACTTGCACATGAGTAATATAATTTGGATAAACAAATGTCCGAATTATTAAGTCATTGGTGTGGGTCATATCCTTGTTTACATGTACATTCTAAAGTTGGGTGTTCGGTCTAACGGGATATCAGTGTATAGTGTTTAGATACGGGTATGGTCCGTATACATGTACAAACCCCACAAATATAACAATTCAGGGAAAACGGTTAATGATGTTTATTCATGAAAAACAAAAATATATTTCACATCAATTTAATATTACAGGATTTTCTAAATACAAATTCAAGAATATAATTATGAAATCTCGAAACATATTTCATATTAATTTAATATTACAGGAGTTTCTCAAAACAAATTTAAGAGCATGATTAGCCCCTTACCCACCACACGTTACACAAAACATTCTTTACAGGAGATCCAGCGAACATTGTATTTGGAAAACAAATTATTATTCTCCAGTTTTTTTCTGCAATAGACTTTTGATACATAAACATGAATCTTTAATATTTGACTAATTACATTGTAATTATATTTAAGTCTTTCTCCAAACAAGGGGTTGATATGATTTTCATCGTCAATGTAGCCGGTATTACAACCAATCAAGTTTATTCTCCAAACCACCACTGTGGTACATGAGTATATACATATAAATTAATACAAAATATATATCATGATATATGCATAATGTTCTATTTAACTTTTTAATTTTACTAAACAGTTGAAGAACAAATCTGGTCAAATTTCTTAAGTCCAAAAAGATACATAAATTGCATAATTTACACATTTTAACGCATTTGGCCTGATGATACATTTATTAGAAATAAGGTCGATTATTTGTTTTAAAACGATAATAAAACTTGTTCCAGTTGCAGTAGACTTACATAGTCGACATATATATTTATGATAACCTCTTTCGCTCAGCTTATCAAGCTCAATTTGTAATGCACAGGAATGTATTCATATAGCCGGAATGCAGCGTTAAACAGCAAATAAACAAACAAATAAAATTTTCCAGTAAATAATCGAGTTTGTACCAGACACATCAGTACTTGATATTATGAACAACGTCCAACACTGTCGGAGTGTCGCGTCATCGGGCCTTTCCGTACATTCAGCATAATATGTATCTATGTAATTAATCTATCAATCAAACACACCATTTCATCCGACTGCTTCAAATCCGTCGGACTTTTTACTATGTAATAGATATTTAGCACTCTAACCCTTTGTTTTTAAATGAAATTTCTGTGCAGCCGTATATATATAGATGTAAACAAATTGACCATTATTATATGAAAACGATAGATCTAAATTTATTGACCATTATTATACGGAAACGATAGATCTAAACAATTTGACCATTATTATATGGAAACGACAGATCTAAACATATTGACAATTATTATAAGGAAACGATAGATCTTAACATCTTGACCATTATTATAAGGAAACGATAGATCTAAATTTATTGACCATTATTATAAGGAAACGATAGATGTAAACAAATTGACTATTATTATATGGAAACGTTAGATCTAAATATATTGACCATTATTATAAGGGAACGATAGATCTAAACAAACTGACCATCATTATAAGGAAACGATAGATGTAAACAAATTGACCATTATTATAAGGAAACGATAGATGTAAACAAATTGACTATTATTATATGGAAACGTTAGATCTAAATATATTGACCATTATTATAAGGGAACGATAGATCTTAACAAACTGACCATCATTATAAGGAAACGTGAAGGGTTTAACTGATCTGAACTTTGTTTTAAATATCAATTATCTAAAATTACAGATAAGTCAATTATGAGTTAAATAAGCTCGTCATTGTCACTCACAGTAAGTACAAGACCCGTATCTCCGGAAATGTAGCACGTCATGTTTTAGAAGTACACCGATTAACAACACGTTGCTGACTGTGGTCTGTTGTAAGCGTTGTAACATTTTAGAGATATTACGACGCAACCATAACTGCAGGGCACAAGAAAGAGCACACTTGAAAACTGGATTTGGCCAAACATTTACAAACGTTATCTCAACGTTGCTAGCCCGAAACCAGTTGCCTAAACATTACAAGGCCCAAACACAGCAGTAATACCCGTATCACATACATCACAATCGAAAAACAATTTCTTGTTTGTTTCATTTTAGCCACCGAAACATGGGTGTATACTTTCTTCAACGCGCTTTTTCAATTCATTAATTCACTTCACAGGAAACAAGACCACTTTTTAATGGTGTTTCCCTGTATACGACATCTTGATACATTTCCCGATGTTTCTTAATTTGACAGCATTAAAAGTATATTTTAACATATACAATAAAAGACTATTTTTATTTTCAAAACTAACAAATTCAATCTTCGCCTTTCATTCTTGTTTTTGTTTTTGTTTGATGTTCACGCCTCAATATTCCTGCTGTTGGACGACGGTCTGTAAATAACCGAGTCCGGACCAGACAAACCAGTGATTGATATTATGAGTAAGGACCTGGTCGTCGGGGTACAGTGACATACAAGCAACGACGTCGCCGCGCTTGGCCACACGGGTTAGTTAGTCCCCTCTTGCAGTAGAGGTTGCTGGGGACCAACTTTAAACCGGCACCCCGCGGATCTCTTTTCCTTTCGTATTTGTTTGTATTAAACACCGAAATACTCGTGTTACAGCTGTCAAATTATGTATCTAAAATATTGGTATGAGTTCACTGTATACAACCTATTTGAATAAAAGCGACAAAAACATTTCCACAATCATAACAAATCTCTACCAAAAGTCCATTGTACGATTCCGACCATATAATCAGCCTGTCCTGTGACCACATTAAGAAAATGTAAAAAAATATAATATATAGTTGCATACGATGTGATTAATTGGATATCAGCGTGGTATCGTGATAACAACTACCTCACAAGAATTCTTGTGTTTAATTTACATCGTTATTTCCTAATTTAGATTAAGAAGAAGAGTTCTAAATGAAACACGTACATTTAAAACGCCGGATGGTTTATCGAGACAAATATAACCCATTATGGGACATTACAATTCTTTTTAACAATTAATTAATATTACAATACTGATGCGTTGATTTATCACGCACAGACGCTACAGAGCTTATAAAACTTCTCCATGCTAACAACAGCTGGTGTACATGCATTCCCACGCACCCAGGAGCTAGTGACGCAATCCGATTATGAAATAGACCTCCAACACATGATAAATTAGCGTGGATGCAGCACTCACGGTACTGCTTTCTGTTGGCGCCGACGAAAGTTTGGCGCAAAAACAAACGACAAACTTCTCTATCATTTTAACATTTACCTCTTAGCTAGATGACAGCCTCTTGAAGCAGATTCCCTCGGAACCATATACATCCTGAACTTCAGATGCCCGACATCAGATGTGAATACGTTATATGCAATGTCAGTCTCTTTATGAGAGTTATTATTTGACGATGGCAGGTGTTACTATATAATATTTGATTTGTTAATCTCCACGACTCAGCCTTCATGTGGTCAAAGTGTATGTTTTGTGCAAATGTTCTTAGTGCCTGGTGACCGGTAGGGCAGGACATGTTCACCCTGTTCGCGAACACCTGGTGTCATCACTGATTTTCACTGATCCACTCATATCATTTTTATCTCTGTTTAGCATTTTACGCCCATTGAAATTTGTTTCGTTGGATAATCGATACTAGTTATTCACTTACGTTGATGTTCTGTATATGTTTAGCTTGTTTGGTTGAATGACACAATAATCGTTGCACTCGGACAACCATGGATTAAAATAATCAAATCAAAATACATGTATAGAAGCGGTATTTCCCTAATCAAGCTATCTCTACTTAGAAAACTTTTAAAGCACACATACATGTGAAAATTTCAATCTAATAAAAATATCACACGTTTTGTTCCACTGTTTGGTTCACCTTGTCAGCTATTAAGCGTGAAAAATGAAAAACTACTTTTCAAATATGCAGAACATTAAGAAGTCAACACTGAAACTTGGAGATATACGTTACACTGTGTTTGTGTAAACCCACGGATTAGAGATGTCGGCGAGATGTAGACTCTGTCTGCGATGGTCTAGCACGATGCACCGCTGTACCCTCCAAACCAATAAACCATCGCAAACCTCACTAACACGGTTATCATGCTGAACGAATATCTCTATTAGGTTGCAAATTTTAAAAAAAGAGATTTTTTTAAAAATAATAAAAAAAATTATGTACTCATATGATGAGTATTCTGAATTATTTTTCCAGAAAGGTATCTGAAACATAAATTATTTATCGTTGTATAAATGGGACATTATTTTACAAGCTGTGTCACGAATATATACAATAGTTCATGTGTTCATAGGTTACTTTAAAAAAAAATGTTTTTGATTGATTGAGTACCGATTTTCTCCGTCTTGAGTCATGACGTTTTATGGCAGCCCATGAAACCAATAAGATTGGAACAGAATATCTCAATGAAGAAAGACGAACACCACACAACTGGACAAGCAAACATTATGACCAGAGTCCTGTCATCATCCTAGAAAGGCCAAGCAACATATATGATCTGTTAGGGAAAATGTCATATTAATATAATGTTGAAAAGAGGATGCTGGGGACATGACACCCCGGTCCCTATTTTCATGCACTCGCAAAGCATCAGTAAATGAATATCCATGCGTTTGGTTCGATGTCAATAAAATTTACATTGGAAGAGATTTTATAACTTGAGAACTTTTCTTTAAGTACAAGTATACGTGAGTAAACGGGGCTTAACGTCGCTGTTAGCAGTAGTTCAGATACATCAAGGTAGCTTCATGTGGGAGGAAAGCCAGAATTGATGCAGATCGTAGATTGTCAGGGCACTCACAGAACACACTGGCATCCATGACCGGTGCGTCCCAGTCGGCACGCACCTCGCAGTATTCATTAACACGTATTGAAAATCAGTTACTCATGTTGATAATTATGAAAATAGGGCCATAACTTTAAGTTAAATGCACTCTGATTTTGAATAAGCGAAATATGAATGGTATTGCATAATAAATACGTGTGCATTTAGAATCTGATGAGAGATATTGATTTCGGAAGCGCGAGAAAGACATCCATATTCTCCCGTGGGATATCGAGGATGAAGAACGGTCTCCAATACATACAATGTCAGGGTAAGGCTTAGGATAGGGTTAGGGTTAGGATTAGGGTTAGGATAGGGTTAGGATAGGGTTAGGGTTAGGATTAGGGTTAGGGTTAGGGTTAGGGTTAGGGTTAGGATTAGGGTTAGGATAGGGTTAGGATAGGGTTAGGATAGGGTTAGGGTTCCAATTGCTGGAATCTGCCTGTTTATATCAAAGACACTCTGTCAGTATTGAAAATTGGTGTGGCTTCCATGAATCATGGGTCATCCGTCAACACACATCCCCAAAGCAGGAAAACTGAAGTTAAAAATGAAAATAGGTAAGATCGAGCATGACAGCTACGTACGTGTAATACTGTTATATGGTTCAGATATGTTTATAAATCACTGAGTATCATTCCAGAGTACACGGCTATATCAGTACAGAGATAATTCAGTTTATCACAGAAAATAACATCACAAAATTTAATCATGTAAGTGCAGCCCTCCCAGATCTACTTCCTCGAAATCACGTTAAAGAGTTTAGCTGTGGGATTGTTTTGCAACGATGACGTTTATCAAATTAGGAAACCGGGACGGACCTTTAAGACACTTGGCCCTGACAATCGCGGATTAAATTCCCAATATTTCCACAGCAACCCGTATTGCTACCATCCATTGAAGATATAGTGACTCAGGGCTATGCTTGGACCACTGAAGACTTGGTGACGATGAGCTATACCTGGACCACTGAAGACCTGATGACGATGAGCAATGCCTGGACCACTGAAGACTTGGTGACGATGAGCTATACTAGGACCACTGAAGTCTTGATGACGATGAGCTAGTCTAGGACCACTGAAGACCTGGTGACGATGAGCAATGCCTCGACCACTGAAGACCTGGTGACGATGAGCTATGCCTGGACCACTGAAGACTTGGTGACGATGAGCTATACTAGGACCACTGGAGACATGGTGGCGATGAGCTATACTAGGACCACTGAAGACATGGTGACGATGAGCAATGCCTCGACCAGTAAAGACTTGGTGACGATGAGTTATTATTGGACCACTGAAGACTTGGTGACGATGAGCTATACTTGGACCACTGAAGACATGGTGAAGATGAGTTATTCTAGGACCACTGAAGACTTGGTGACGATGAGCTATTCTAGGACCACTGAAGACATGGTGATGATGAGCTATTCTAGGACCACTGAAGACTTGGTGATGATGAGCTATTCTAGGACCACTGAAGACTTGGTGACGATGAGCTATGCTTGGACCACTGAAGACTTGGTGACGATGAGCTATTCTTGGAGCACTGAAGACTTGGTGACGATGAGTAATTCTTGGACCACTGAAGACTTGGTGACGATGAGCTATACTTGGAGCACTGAAGACTTGGTGACGATGAGCTATACTAGGACCACTGAAGTCTTGATGACGATGAGCTAGTCTTGGACCACTGAAGACCTGGTGACGATGAGCAATGCCTCGACCACTGAAGACCTGGTGACGATGAGCTATGCCTGGACCACTGAAGACTTGGTGACGATGAGCTATACTAGGACCACTGGAGACATGGTGGCGATGAGCTATACTAGGACCACTGAAGACATGGTGACGATGAGCAATGCCTCGACCAGTGAAGACTTGGTGACGATGAGCTATTCTTGGACCACTGAAGACTTGGTGACGATGAGCTATACTTGGAACACTGAAGACTTGGTGACGATGAGCTATGCCTGGACCACTGAAGACTTGGTGACGATGAGCTATACTTGGACCACTGAAGACATGGTGACGATGAGCTATGCCTCGACCACTGAAGAGATGGTCATAATGACCTATGTTTAGACCATTGAAAAGGAAACCACGTTATTTACCCCATAGCGAAATACTTCTCATTGAAAACACCTGTTTCAGTTCACCACTGTCACATGTTTTCGCTTACAGACATTAAGTAATAATTCGGTTGTTTTAAAAGCAAGTTATCATATGACGTTTGACCTTTAACCTTTACAAGACATAACATCAGGGTATCACTATAATTACGCCAGCTATCTGTATATACAACAAGTCTAAAACCTCTAAACATGGCCATTTAAACTAATTTAGCCAATACCCTGTTTAAAGACCCCGGTTCTATCAATCTAAGCTTGACAAAGAGGGTTTGTCCGTAGATAAAGAATGGACCATCTCCCTTCTTAAGATTGGATGTTGACAAACTGGGGGTTCACAAGTCATACATCTCTGTTCGCCAGATTAGGTTAATGAGGCAGGTTTGTTATAGAAGGTGCAAACTATCGAGTCGAGATTCTGTGGTAGCAGTTGAACAAGTTTGGATGTTGTTTTTGTGTTGTGTGTCCATGATGACGTCTTGGATGAGACATTTCAGAAACTTAAACATGTTGCTTCACGGCAGTAAGACGCAAGTGTATGATACGGTCATGGTATGGGGCAGAAACTGTGAAGATGTGATCCTGTTATAGTCTGTACATCATGCTATCTTTCTATAGCGACCACAAGGGGACGCGTTTCAGTAGCATTTATCAATGCTGAGTCAACTACAAAAGAAATGTTTGGGGCGAGACATTAAAACTGTGCCCCACTGTGTTGCAAAACGAATATATTTCTACACGTTTTTCTTTACTTATAAGCAGCAGAATCTCTACACTTGTACACAGTAGACGTAGTTCAAAATTAACATACCGTTTTTATTAGTTTAACAAAATCAGTAATCGTACTCTCGTGTTACTGGATTTTCTGGTTCATCGACCATTTTATTGTCTGGTTTGTTTACAGGCTGACGCTGCATGGCAAGTTGTTCTGCTGTGCTGCGTCAAGCAATATATATTTACTTTTTATGCAAATTGTATGAATGGCATGCAGGTGCTACCTGTAAGGCAGGGCATACCTATCCTTTTCCGGAACACCTGGTGTCATCACTGATTTTCAGTGGTCCATTCACATAATTTCCTCAGCTATTACGCAAAGTGGAATCTGTTTCGGCAGAAAATCTGGGCTTGTTATTCTCTTACATTGCCTATTTATATTTCTAATGGCGATGTCAGAAATTTGAGATCAACAAGGCGCATCTGTTTTAACAATTGACATCATATACGTATCCTGTCACTACATTAGCCTGCATCGCGAACACCTGGTGTCATCCCTGATTTTTAGTGGTCCATTCATATAGTTGTCACAGGTATTGTGACCTTTACGCCGGATAGAATATGTTTCGGCGGATAATCAAGACAGGTTATTCTCTTGCACCGACTTTATATATTTTCGTGTATATGGATTTTGATGTTTAATATGGACAGAAAGGTCTCCATAATTGGTGAATGTTGAGACGGCGTTTTAAGTAAGGGATTAAACGATAAGCTGTTTCATACATCTGATTTTATCTATTTCTCATACAGATGATTGCAAGTATCAAGATAATGTGTATTATCTTCAAAGGGTGTATATGGGTTGTTGGCTAGACGTTAAAACTGTGTTCATAAAGTCTTCAGTAGGCTTCCACACACAAGCAACCCTGACAAAACATACACAGAGACAGGCAGAAATACTTCAATACTTCATGTAGTGTTCTTTCCGTGAGAGTCAAATATTTTATTCATTGTTCAATATAACGAGAATGGTATGATGTTTTGCGTTGCATAGCAATAGTTTCAGACATATGTTTTAGTAAGATGGTATCAGTGCTGTTAATATCTAAATTGTGATAGAACACTAGTTGTACATTGAGCGATGTTTCCTAAATGATGTTGTTAACAGTTTCTGGTGTAATGCAATACAACACGGGCAGATCATTACAAGGGTATCCGTGTGTATCATCATGTATATAGACATGGCCGTGTACTCCGGGGAGTACTGACAGGTCTTCCAGTGTCTGTATGTTTCCACAAGGTGTTTCTTTAGACCTGCACATGTTGTTGTGAAGGATTCACGAGACTTCCACAAGCTGTTCGCAATGTGGTCTTAATCTGTCACAAGGTATTCCCTAGTCTTTTACACAGTGCTCACAAGGTGTTCTTATCCTTTCACTTGGTGTTCTTAGCCTTTCACAAGGTGTTCTTAGCCTTTCACTAGGTGTTCTTAGCCTTTCACTAGGTGTTCTTAGCCTTTCACAAGATGTTCTTAGCCTTTCACAATGTGTTTTCTGTGCCTTTCACAAGGGTGTTCTTAGCCTTTCACTAGGTGTTCATAGCCTTTCACTAGATGTTCTTAGCCTTTCACTAGGTGTTCTTAGCCTTCACCATGGTGTTCTTATCCTTTCACAAGGTGTTCTTAGCCTTTCACTAGGTGTCCTTAGCCTTTCACTAGGTGAAACATTTCTTGTTTGTTTCATTTTTGGCCATCATCACACATGTGTGTGTACTTTCCCCTGCCGACGACCCGTGAAGATCCGGGGTGGAAATAGGTCTTCAGCAACCCATGCTTGCCGTAAAAGGCGACTATGCTTGTCGTAAAAGGCGACTAACGGGATCGGGTGGTCAGGCTGGCTGACTTGGTTGATGCATGTCATCGTATCCCAAATGTGTGGATTGATGCTCATGATGGCAATCACTGGATTGTCTGGTCCAGACTCGATTATGTACAGACCACCGCCATATAGCTGGAATATTGCTGATTTCGGCGTTAATCAACAAACAAACGAACGAACGAACGAACGAACGAACGAACGATCGAACGAACGAAAGCATAAGGTGTTCATTGTTCTTTCATATTCTTTGTCGCTATTGCTGAACTCAGTAAGAAATCTGAAAATCATGTTTAGGTCATTACGAACAGAATTATTAAAATTTGAAAGATACTCGTAAGTATATCAAGTTTATATCATTTTATTGCATGTAGTGTGAGTACTGTATTATGTGACTTTTCATCATGACTATTCAACCTTCTCTTTGATATTGAAATCATAATTTACAATACTAAACACGCATCATATTTGGTTGTGAATGTTCATACAAACTAGAACGTTATAAATTTATTAACAGCAGGGCTATATCGTAACGAGATCACTGCTTCCAAACTTGACGAAATGACATAAGTAAATTCAACCATCGAGCAAATCGCTCCTTCGCCAGACGCCAGATATCACTAATCATTGACTAATACCGTTGCAATCCCCGTGTTTTTTCCTCTCTGATAGTTTTATCTTTGACACCAATGCTTACGGCTTTAACGTCCATTATTGCGAGATTGTAACGCCCACTTTCGCCAGCTTTGACTTGTGTCCGTCCTCCCACGATAACGACAAGCAGCAGGTATAGAGAACCGTGCTGGGAGTGCGATTACGGTAGGGGACGGGAGACTTAGCGGGACGTAACGAAGACTTAATAAAGGGGATGGTATGTGATAATTTTAATTGACTCTGATACCAATCGCCGTACGTTTCGTTTTTGTTACAATCGCTGAATATGTTTACTGTTTGGTACAGTGTACATTAGAGGGATACAGCTTCGGCCTTACAAGAAAGTGCTGCAAAAGCTTTGATTACTTTCAAAGGGTGAGAAGAAATGTGCGTTTCTCTCAACCAAGGATAATAAATATCACAATAATTCAAAATAATATAATAGTTTACACCGGAAATGAGGTGTAACATGTACAATCATGGGAGACAGATTACTATATGACAATGTCTTCTGTATCTCAATATCTGAAGAGATAGCACCTGTAGGTTAATGTGCATTTAAAGAAAGAAATGTATAATTATTGTAATATGTGTTTTGTGTGAAGGGACAAAGCTCAATCATCTATTATACGTTTCAGTTATTTCTCAAAGCAACCACAACCGATTTTGTACGAAAATACAAAAATAGCAACATGACGGGAGACAAAGTCAGCGGTCCTTTCTCATTAACTTACATAAACATATTTTAAATCCTTTGGATGATGCCGTTCTGCAGAATTTATAACTCTTTGGCCAGAAGTAGCATTTGTTTTTAATACACGGAGTTATTTCTTGGAGAAGAGCTTCGCATCTGAAAAGATTCATCTCCTACTAAAAGTGAATCTCAGAGATGACAAAGTCTTTATTCTCTTGGTATATCCCGCCATCGGCCAGTCTCAACGTTATGATTTGAAGTACGAAATTTTAATATCGGCATGCATTGCTTTTGGGGGAAACATAATGTACAAATTTTGGTATTTGCTTTACAGTGTTTATAGTAAATACCATTTGGACTCGACTCCATGCCGTCCCTTCACTTTTGTATAAACTGATCTTTGAGTATCTGTTCGACCGTTGAGAATAGCCAATGTGTAGAGCAAATGTGACGGGTGGGGCAGGATACGCTCACCTTTTCGCGAACACCTGACATCACTATTTGATAGTGATTCATAAGCACATGCTCATGATATAGTGGGAATCGTACAATCGACTCTGTTTTGGCAGAGATTTTTGTCGCTTTTGTTTATTGTCAAGTATTTCAGTTAGTCCAACATCATTACATATCTATAACTCACACACAATCCAGGGAAAATTAGATTTGTATTTAGCTTCGAGATCATGCAGCGGTTAAAAAAATGTGGTACATTTTGCGCAAGCCTGTTTTTGCCAATAACTTATCATACGTTTAAATGTTTAATACAAAATTCGTTTCCCTAACAATTTCCCAGTATACTATATAATTTAGCGTTGAATTTCTTAATCCGACTGCAACTTTAAAAAATACTAAATGTATTTTTTTCTATTACTTTTAACTTTTAAAATCCCCAAATTTCTGAACAATATAAACGGATTTGAATAACCATCGTATCAAAAGCAGTTAGAAGACAATCGAGAGGTAGGTTTACATTTCTAGCGCTTTTAATATACAGTACATCATTTCCTTGCACTCTCAGTCCGAGCTTTTATTCCCATAACGAATCTTCTGTTTCTATGGACTTTTATTCCTAAGCATGTGTAGGTAGCTACTTTTTTCAGGGCATTTTATTAAATTAAGACTTTGGGTTTAGATATGTTTACGTTTTGTTTCAACCTTCAACAATAATTTTGAAACATATGTTGTAAGTTTGGTAGACCTTCGGGAGTTTATCTGAAACTTACAGCGTCATCTACATATGACAGTAAAATGAAACGTATCCAAACCCGCGTTTCATTCTCCGTTAAGCAATCGGTATGTATCCTCTCGCATTCGTTGCCGTTTTAAAAAGATTCGAGGTCGTTAAGAAAAATTGAAAACAAAAAGGGGTGACAGATGTTCACCTTGTCGTACACCTGATTCACATGGTAAATACTCAGATAATGTTTTGTTTGATTCTACCAATATTTCTATATTCAAATACTTATTTTTAACCTGTTTAAAGAAATTTTCTTTTATGCCTGTTTCCAACAATTTGGCCCAGAGACCAATTCTCAAATGCTTTTTTTAAAGTCTATAAAGGCACAGTAGAGGGTTTTCTGTTTTTACATCTGCGTTAACATATTGATAACAAATACAGAATCGATCTTTGAATTGTTCCTACTAAAGCCAGCTTGCGCTAATGTTATGAGAGCATTTTCTTGTAAAAAAGTTATGATCGGGCATTAAGAATACTTGTAGATAACTTACCGAAGCAACTCAATAATGTTATCGGTCTATATGAATTGGGGTCAGAGGGATCTGCTTTAGTTTTGTAAATTGGTTTTAATATGCCTGTTACATGATGTACATATGCTTATAACGAACTACAGTTATAACGAACTAAAATTAGTGGCCCCTTTGAGTTCGTTATAAACGTGGTTTACTTTATAATAATCAGTTTTTGTGTCTAGAAGGCCAATTATGTCTTTTAAGCAGAGTATTGAATTCTTTATACTCTAAACGGTTTCTGAGTCCACATACATTTCAGCTAAGGAGGTTCATGTTATTTGTAATACTACTCGTTCTAATTGTAGGGTTATCAATAGCATCACTAACTATCAAATCATTTTCACTATATATAAAATATATTGCACGTGGAGGTATAGGCGCTTACATAAATAGGATACAGGGCACGTGGAGAAAAAGAGACATTATATGTATATGATATATTGCACGTGACATGTATATGATATACTTCACGTGCAGGTATAGATATATTACATGTGTAGTTATGATATGTTGCCCGTGACATGTATATGATATATTTTACGTGCAGGTATAGAGATATTACATGTATATGATATATTGCACGTGACATGTATATGCTATATTTCACGTGTAGGTATAGATATATTACATGTGTAATTATGATATGTTGCCCGTGACATGTATATGATATATTTTACGTGCATGTTTAGAGGTATAACATGTATATTATTACGTTATATTGCACGTGCAGGTATAGATGTATTGCATACATAAAACTGACAATTTGTCAAAAATTAAAGCAAATGCCATCTGAAGTTTACTGAGGAAACAATATGTGAAATACTGGACTTCCTCATTGATAACATCAATGTAAAATTGGGGGTAAGACATGTAAGCAAGAAGTAGGCATCCCCATGGCACCAACTGGCGCTCCTTATTCGTTCTGCATATCAGTCGGAACTTCTGCTTGGTTTGGTTCCAGCAGCTACAGCCTTCAACGTCTACATTTCACAACTTTTGAAGCATAATCGAGCATGATATTTCGACGAAGATTTAAAGGGCGCCATACGACTCTTGCTCAATATTTGTTCGATCAAGGTTAACATTTAGGTCCACAGTTATGTTTTCAAAAAGTTTTATTGAAGACATGTGGGGACATTTCTAAATTTAAAGCACCAGTGACCAAAATGGATTGAAGGATTCAAGGATCATTGTCATAAAGGCCGTTAGTCACAAGGTATATATATGTATGAGGTCACGTGACTCACAGTGTGGGTATGAACAATATTGAACAATGGCGAATGTTGAAAACATAATTAGAGTGAATTTATATACACACAGTTCCTTTTAATACGAAATAAGCATATTTTGCAATTTTCAAATGTATCTCATCATTATGCATACCAAAAACACTTACAATGTCACGGTTTAAAAATATGTTAGAATGTTCATGCTTTGACAAATATTTACTTCTTATTTGAGAGCAGAGGACATCTATAGATTACGTGCGCTTCATTTTCAAGCTCATTATATATACGTAATCGACGTAGGAAAGCATCTTCATTATCAGACGAATTATTTCTTATGTATTTCTGGACGCCAAGTATATTATAACCAGTTCTAAGTGTTAACAATGCAGTTCTATGCTTAGAAATATTGATATTACATTGATATAATATAGTTCTCACATCAAAAACTAAATATTGTTTAGAATCCCAAAGAGGGGTTGGAGGCCATTGATGAGTGCCACTCTTGAACATTACAATCTCTAACACGTTGTTTTAATAACTTGATAAATAAATCTCAGTTACCAACACTTTGTGCCATACAAGCATAGTCAAAACCATATTTGAAGAGGAGATTCTTCACATGTGATGCCCAGGTTTGGTACCTTCTATCACATGTTTTGCACATTATATAACATTGGAAAGGGTATCCTTAACCAATATTTAATACATTACATAATAAATAGAATTTACAGGAATTCTCCAAGATACCCCATAGCTTGCCGCTTATACGAATCTGTACCCCACCCGTAATTGGAATTTTCAACATTTAATATAGATACATTTAATACTTTCTATACTAGTATATATAAACAAATCCCCATGTTTTGCATCCATACAGTCAAATAGGGAATATTATCCTATCAAATATTTGAAAAGAATTATTTTTTAGCAGATCAAACTTCCTTATAGATCCTACAGGGAAAGGTTTTTTTAGCTTGTTATGAAAGAATCTTACATCGATAGTCCAAATTAATTTCGAGGTAACCATTAAACCCAAATATGTATAGCTACTTCTAGTTTCCATTCAATGACCATTTTTCATAAATTGAAAGGGCCCCGCCATTTTTAAAAACAATGATATTATCTTCCATAACCCATTTATCACAATATTCTTGGAAAGCAACTAATCTGTTCTGTTGACCAATAATTTTATCTGAAACAATAATGGGATGCAATTCCATATTTGGACTTGACTTGACTTGTCTGTGAAGTGTTTGTGATGGGTGCACCGGTGGGACAGGATACGCTCACCTTTTCGCGAACACCTGGTGTCATCACTATTTGATAGTGATACATAAACACATGCTCATGATATAGTCGGAATTGTACAATCGACTCTGCTGTTGGCAGAGAGTTATTGTAGCTATGGAAGGAACAATAAACCTTCCCTTCATGTTTGGCAGCATCCCAGAAGCTCCAGCCTCTGGTGTCTACATTTCACAACGTTTGAGGTACAATCGAGTAGCCACCTTCTAGGAGGATTTCAAAAGTTGTTTGATCAGGTAACACCATGCACGACCTCAGTAATAGCTTTTGAAAACGTTCTATGGTAGTAATGCTGTGCTGCTTCAGGCAATACACACACGCTTAATTTTTTATGCGAATTGTGTGAGAGGCGGGTGCTACCGGTAGAGCAGGACATGCTTACTCTTTTCGCGAACACCTGGTGTCATGACTTATTTTCAGCGGTCCATTCGTGTAATTTACGCCGGTATTTTGCCTGATGTCTCATGGAATCCTTTTTCGGCGGAGGATCGAGACCGATTGACCTTTTAATATACCATTGCTACTGTTATGAGGTGGGTATCGGAGTATGGAAAGGCCTTCAATTGACAACACTAAGGTAAAATGTTTATGCTACATAATATGAGTGTGGATCATCGACGACTCAACAACCGACAAGTAGCCAATACACAGGCATCTTTCACTGGAGAAATGAGAACATTCTATGGAATGAGTGAGTGAGTGAGTGAGTTTGGTTTAACGCCGCATTTACAGTATTGCAGTTATATCACGGCGTGTCAGCTTAATGTCGGAGGAAAGCCCGAAGTGATACAGGTCTCAGACGTTTACCACTTCGGTGAAACCCACGAGCACGGGTATGGTGCTGCCAAAGCTAGAAACATAGTCGGGACGAACCGGGATTCGAACCCTCAATCATAGGTTTCTGGCGTGCCCAAGGGACGCAACTCTGCTTAGCGAATCGCGGCGCCTTAGACGGCTGGGCCACCCGTGCCCCCTCTGAGTAATGAACGGGGCATAACACATGTTTCTGCACGCTAGGTTCCAAGACGTCTGACACTATCAGTAACGTTCCAGGTTTGTCATCCTTCATGAGAAGCTACTTCGTTTTGAAGCAGACCCAGCTGATTGTGTTGAGCGAAATATAACCATGGATGAGGCTTCACTCCTATCAGCCAGAGACTTAGCAACAATCAGTGAAAACATCCAACGTCTTCTCCAAAGATGGGGGGCAAAGTGTGTTCAGTTAAGTGGCAAGATGATGGCTTCGTCTTCGGGTAGTGTGTGCGTGTGTGCGCGTGCGCGCGTGCGTGCGTGCGTGCGTGCGTGCGTGCGTGCGCGTGTGTGTGTGTGTGTGTGTGTGTGTGTGTATGTATGTGTTTTGTGTGTGTGTTGTGTGTGAGTGTGTGGATCCTTGTACTAGTCCGGACTGATGCCGATTTATAGTACTAGCCCACTGAGATACCATGCCGCAGTTTAAAATGAATACCCTACTCATACAGTATACTGACTACGTGTGTGTGTGTGTGGCTTTGAATCCATTGAACATCCTCCATATACACCAGACCTGGAACCGTCAGATTTCCACCTATTCCCAAAATTGAAGAAAGAAATGTCTGTTAAGCATTAGACAACTGATGACGACATTATGTTTGCTGTGGTTGAGTTTCTACACCACTGAGAAGGGTGTGTGTGTGTGTGTGTGTGTGTGTGTGTGTGTGTGTGTGTGTGTGTGTGTGTGTGTGTGTGTGTGTATGTGTGTGTGTGTGTGTGTGTGTGTGTGTGTGTGTGTGTGTGTGTCTTTGAACCCATTGAACATCCTCCATATACACAAGACCTGGCACCGTCAGATTTCCACCTATTCCCAAAATTGAAGAAAGAAATGTCTGGTAAGCATTAGACAACTGATGACGACATTATGTTTGCTGTGGTTGAGTTTCTACACCACTGAGAAGGGTGTGTGTGTGTGTGTGTGTGTGTGTGTGTGTGTGTGTGTGTGTGTGTGTGTGTGTGTGTTAAGCAACCAACTCCATCATATCAACAACGCACTCCAATATAGTTAAGCTCAAAATGTTCAGTCACCCCTCGTATATTTGATATATATTAGAAAATACATTCACTCACGCAGCGCAAGAAATAATGCTTTGCACCATTAAACCGTTTTATTTAGAGTGAAAAGTGCAAGCATCGCAGGATTTTAGGACCCGTGAAGATCCGGGGCTGACTTTGTTGATGCATGTCATCGTATCCCAATCGTGTAGATCGGTGCTCATGATGTCAATCACTGGGTTGTCTGGTCCAGACTCGATTACTTACAGACCGCCGTCATATAGCTGGAATATTGCTGAGTGCGGCGTTAAACAACAAACAAATAGATCTTCAGCAACCTGTGCTTGCCGTAAAAGGCAACTATGCTTGTCGTAAGAGGCTACTAACGGGATCGGTTGGTCAGGCTCGCTGACTTTGTTGATGCATGTCATCGTATCCCAATCATGTAGATCGGTGCTCATGATGTCAATCACTGGGTTGTCTGGTCCAGACTCGATTACTTACAGACCGCCGTCATATAGCTGGAATATTGCTGAGTGCGGCGTTAAACAACAAACAAACACTGGATTTGAGAATGCTATGTAATGGACTCACGGTGTCTTCAGCGGTTAGTTATAAGCCATATGAACAAATGAGTTCTTTATTTGTAATTACAGTTAATGAAATGGCGAGGTGTGAAGAGGACCTTTTTGGGCCCACTCAAGCGTATCTTAAGATATTAGCAAACTTTTCGGAGTCGTTATGAAAGTTATCAGATGTGATTATATGAATGAGAATTGGCTATTCCTGTTGCCAAATATAGGCGCACGGCTCGGTAATGTCACACATGCCGACACCTGACGTGTTCATGAAGCATTCTCAAGTTGATTTTCTAAGAAAAATAAGTACAAATTAAAACACATGATGGGGTCACGGACTTGTATTTGAGGTTAAAAGAAATCAGCTTTTTCACATATCTAAGCAGTACTATGATAACTGGGGCATATTTCCAATATGTCGATACCATCAGTACAATGATCTATGTAACTAGAGATTTCATATTCAGCTGCTATCATCATTGTGATTAATATAAGGTTGCATAAAATAACCGAAAAACGAATTTTTTTGTTTGTACGAATAATATCATACATACCGGCTTGTCGTAGAAACAAGGGCGCGAGTAAATACAATGAAAAGCCATTCTCCGATCAGAACTAATCAGGCATTAAAATGTTCTCCATCACTGCCACCGAGCAGCGGATGAACTTAATCAAACTGTACACTGTCTTCAAGTGGGAATATTGAACCTAATTTGCTTGTTCTGGTTCCCGAGAAATGTTTTATGTTTATTTTATTTCCAGACATCCTAATCTCATTTTTAATCAATATCGTCTACTGAGTTAAATAAAACAACGCATTAAAGTTCTACAAAATACTATTGATCATTTGAAATGTGGCAACAACAGAAAATTCAATCAGATAAGGCAGCTATAAGGCGAAGTCTTCCATATCCCCTCAGAAAATACTTGATAAGATAAACACGCTTCTTGAAAGTTTAATTTGCCGTGAAAGCATTTTGATCAATAATTCCAAAGGCAATTACTCTTTCACACGAGTTTCTGTTTTTGCCCGTGAAACAAAAAGACTAAGATGAGAATTTTTGCAACTGTGATTACGTAAATCAGAAATTAATTGCAAAATAGATAGCATCATTTACCTTTCGTCAGATTCAAGCATTTTTGTAAATACCCTCTGATCCCGATTTTTCTTTAATTAACTGTCGTGGTCTTTGGTTTAACTGAACCGATATCAAGTATTGAGTTCCATTGTTTGACTATTTCTCGAATGTCGACAGGTAGCTGTTTCAAACACACGCGTGTCTTAATCGGGAATCAAAGGTTAAAGAGGCAAATTACGACACGGCAAAACTGTGTACCTTTTGCAGACGTCTCACGTATTTTCGATATGAACATTGCTCATTACTAGGCTCACGCTGTGACAGAAGGAATGGGGTATTATTGCTCCCATCAACAACTGACCTGAAATGATTTTAAAAACTCTGTTTAAGTTAAACGTTGTGCGGCCTTGATTGGCGGCACGTTTCTGTCATTGATCACGTAATTATGTACATAATGAGAAAGCAGATAAAGAAAACACGACTTTTAAATATTTTTGGTGAAAAAAAGTGAAAATAGTATGCAGTCATAATTAATGTGTAGGCCATGTTCTGTGTTTTGCCAATTGACTTCTACGCAACAGGCACACAAACTCAACTTATTTTAATATGATTTGGTTTTTGATAATGTTGTTTATCTCAAACTAATGATTGAAATAATTATTCTTGCAAACAATAATGTAATACGTACGATGTAATAAAATATGCAAACATATTTAACAAAATAATATAGTATAGTGCTAATAACTTTATCAACTCAATGTATGTAAAATGGTGGTTGGAGATTATAGGATCACTATTTAAAGGTGCTTTGGCGCTACCTTAGTCAGTTGATGTGGACGAAAGGCCCAAACGCCTTAAAGAAAGCCACGAGATGTCTCGTGGCCCTTAGTCCTAGTCAAGTCAAATCAAACACCGGCTTCTAAAAGCATAAAGATATGTATTTAGAATGTCGCGATATTGAAACTGGTTTCACGAGTTTTTTAACAGAATTTATGCTTATGATATTACCGCAGGGACATAAACGTCAACAAATTTAGCGTTTGTAGATAACTTCTATACAGTATATTAAATGCATATGTAGATCATGTCTTTGAAAGGCATATAGAAGTGATACACATAAGGAAGAGAATATATGGATGTAAACTTTATTATGAGGAACACAACGTTTCGGAGTATATGCTTACTCCTTCATCGCCTGATAACGGAGTAAGCATATACTCCGAAACGTTGTGTTCCTCATAATAAAGAAGTTGACATCCATACATTCTCTCCCTTATATGTAAATCGACAACGATTATCCGACGAAACAGATTCCATTGAGCGTAAAGGGCAAAACAGCGGGGGACATTATATGAATGAATCACTGAAAATCAAAACCTTGCGTAATACTTGAAATCTCGTAAATAAACGATGTATCAAATTATTCCAATGAAAATCCGCTGGGCGTAGGTTGTGCATTAAACCAGATATTAAACCATTAAACCAGGGCATATTTGTGTATAAGTATTTTAGAAAACGAAATACACCCATGTATCTGCATGATTAACAAAGGAAAGAGTTTATGTCGTTATTACTTCTACTTCGTCATTTCACCAAAATTAAAAACACAATAATTAATTAAATAAAATTAAAATTAATTAAATGAAAGAAACTTCGCTTATGAACATATCAGTCCTGATGGCAATGGGAATTAATATGAATTATAAAATCAGTTCTCTAGATCTGTTTCCGTAATTTCCAAACTATATGAACCCTAGCTTTAGGTTCCGCTAGTTAGCTTTACTTTAAGCGCTACATGTAGCTTGTCGCTATGCCAGACGCCATTAGCCTCAGTTGAATGGTCGTGTGCATGCATCACAATATTCAATATCTGAAAAACATGTAATATTAAAACAAGAATTTATTAACACACAATTTACTAAAACGTTTTCCTAAAGACAATTTCGAGGTACACTTTTAGATTTTTGAAGTTTTTATTTTCCACCGGATAGAATTGAGACAACTAGAATTGTGACAAAAGGTGATTTAAACCTTTGTCCATTGCATGATTCCGACTATATCAGGCAACCGTCACAAACACATGCAAAGGAAAGTCAATTGTACAGTTGTAAACAAAAACGGGAATATATGGTTTGTGTACAAATTGCATCGGACATCATTTTTATCACTGAATCGTCAAATTTGTAAATGACCTCAACGTGTGTTCCATAATAAAATTTGAAAACTATGCTGAGGCTTTTTGTGTACTGATTAAACAAACAAAAGTCGTATGACGCTCTATGAAGTTTTGGTGGAAAAGGGCATGCAAGATTGTACCCCAATTATGAAATGTAAACACTAAAGGCTGTATTATTATTCGACATATATTGAAAGTTGATTATTGGAAAATTTGAAGTCATCCCTCCAGTCAAACATTCTTGTGGAGCGATTTCGTCACTCTGAAAAATATTTACGCATTGATCTAAATATGAAACAGATGAGGCGGGTACTCTGGTCGCTTTTATTTCTAGTTCGGGTGGGTTAATTAGTGGAAGGGAATGGGCTAAAATTGGTTATTGAAATATATCAGACCATCGATGTACCTGAAGCTTAAGTTAAACTTCTTGGTCGCAAATCACATTTGGATATCCATAAATCAAAACAAATACACACAACAGACAGTGGAATAACATGGCCACGACATTATGGAGGAGCCTCGTTCTGAGCGTTTCACACACTCTGTCCCTTGACTGCCGAGGTTACCAGACTGACCAGCTATGTCGCAGGTCACTTGACGATCTTTATCAACAGATTCCTGGTTGACCACAGGCTACTGGGAGATGACCCCTGCCCGAAACATTACGTCGGAGACATGATTAAATCTTTAATTGCTTTTCTATTCCGCTTACGAGCGATTTCGCACGGCCCTCAACCCAATTTGGCGACATGTAAATATATGATTATCTTGATATGTTTTCTTATCGTTGATTGCAAGGCGGAGTGATATGATACGGCAGGCGTGATGAGGCACATATCTTTGATCCTGCCGCCACGGGATTATGATTATCATATTGTAAAAACGAATTATACAATACGCATTCGCCATCGTGATCTGTACTGTATTATCTTGGGAGTAAAATGTTAAAATAAATGTGTTCTTAATACAAGATTGAGAATCAAAAGTAAGCCTGCCACGACGTTTATATGTAAACATTTTCTTTCCAAAGATAAAGTACCTGTTTAATTGTTTGTGCGTTTAGCATATTACTAAAGATCATTATGATACGGGACGGTCGGGTAGCCTAGTGGTTAATGCGTTCGCTCGTCACATCGAAGACCCGGGTTCGATTCCCGACATGGGTACAATGTGTGAAGCCCATTTCTGGTGTCCCCCGCCGCGATATTGCTGGAACATTGCTAAAAGCGGCGTAAAACAATACTCACTCACACTCATTATGATACATTATTTAATAAAATATCGGAAGTGCTTTGGATATAGTCCGTATTTATATTTGTTATAGAAATGATCAATAGGCGTAGCACAATCACACGAAACATAGGATGAATGTTTGTCCAACCCCATGAGTCAAATCTTATGTTTATAATTTGCGCTATGTGTAGAAATAGATAAAAAAAAAAGATTTTGAGCACAATAACACACCACAAATGTACATGACACAATAACACACCACACATGTAAATAACACAATTCCACACCACATGTAAATAACAGAATAACACACCACATATTAAATAACACAACACGAATGCAAATAACACAATAAAACAACATGAATATAACACACCACATGTAAATAACACAATAACACAACGCACATGTAAATAACACAATAACACACCACACATATAAATAACACACTACACATGTAAATAACACAATAACACACCACACATATAAATAACACACTACACATGTAAATAACACAATAACACACCACACATATAAATAACACACTACATAACTACACACTAGAAATAGATAAAAAAATTCGGGTGTCTTTTAATATGAAATATATCAGCATCAGTCGATTAAAGTGGCAAAACTCCGAGCTTTGCTCGCTAAGGTCAGCTTAGACAATATGTTGTTCCTTATGGTAACTCTCGCTCGACGAATTATTTATCACTGAAGCGATCAGGACGTAATCAAACGTAAAATTATATATCCAAGTATACAATGGCAAAAAATCCTGGTAATAAAAATACACATTAGACACATTACATCCTGTCATTTTTTCTATATGAAGAAATAAAAAAGCTGATTAAATGTTTTTTTACGTTCGAGGGAATGAGTCGCCCGGCGACGTTAAGCTTCCAAGATGGGTGTTATTCCTTGCCAGGCTCTGAAGCCCGCGTCGTTCATCCTGCGACCTGCATCACCTTTGACTTTCTCTCAGCTGACATCCAGTGAGATACAGTGAAGTGACAGTCAGGACCCCCGTTAATCCGGACTATAAATTCTACCTATTTAGCAAGAAACAGTAATAACAAACTATGGCTCGTATTCCTGGAAATGTGTTAATGCGAAACATTTCACAAGAGCACCCGGTCCGGAATGGCGGGATTTCGTATCACTACAGAGATGTTACCTCCGTAGGGAGTCCGGGCGAGATTATTTGCCCCCAGCAACATGTTGCTTGTTGTGAGAGGCGACTAAATGGATCGGGTAGACAGGCTCAGAGGCTTGGTTGATTGCATGTCAGCATATCTCAATTGCGTGGATCGATGATGATGATGACAATCATTGGATTGTGTGGTCCATTCCGATTATTTAGAGACATCCGCCATATCTCTGAGTGCGGTATTAAACAACACACACAAACACGAGCGCGCGCGCACGCACGCACGCACGAACGCATGCGAACACGCAAGTACAACGGAAATGTTGGTGGGTGGGGTTATTGAAGCATTGATGTACGATCTATATCTCGAAATATCAGTTATATCGAATAAGTAAGTTGAGTGAATCTACTGATTTCTATCATATCTCAATAGAAAATACAAATGATAAATAAAAGAATGCATGAACATTTCAGAGAACAATTGCCGTTTTCTAGTGCCAGTGTCAGTATATGCGTGTACGCGAGGAGACTGGTCGTGTCCATTTCTTGTCAACACAAGACGTCAGTCAGCTCATCCTTCATGTGACGGGTGACATGTTGTGTGTTGTGACAATAAACACAGACAGTCAGTCCCGCCTCTGATAGCACACTGACTCATACTCTGCGCATACCCGTGTTCATTTCAGGGCGGTATAACAACTGTCAATCAAAGCGATGTACATATCACTATAAGCTGACACCGTAACCGGTATATACTGTTTCACAACAGTGGAAAATTTAAATTTATATGCAAAGAACCCTAATTAATAATTGGTGGTAAAATAAACGCTCAGCCTTGTAATTTTAAGTGACTATTTTTAATAGTGGCTCTGTGTGAGGCCTTTTTTTGTTTTGTTTTGTTTGTTGTTTAACGCCACACTCAGCAATATTACAGCTATATGACGCCGGTCTGTAAATAATCGAGTCTGGACCAGACAACCCAGTGATTAACATCATGAGCATCGATTCACACAATTGGGATATGATGACATGCATCAAACAAGTCAGCGAGCCTGACCACCCGATCCCGTTAGTCGCCTTTTACGGCAAGCATGAGTTGCTGAAGACCTATTCTACCCCGGATCGTCACGGGTCGGGTGACGCCTTGTAAAAGTACACCTTCTGTCCGAGGCTACCCAGCCACACAGTTAGACCAGAGTAATCAATATTCACTCCATGAAGAAAGGCGAAAAATATTAATATTACACCCAGGACCAAAACAGGGGCACGTACATATACTGAGACGCAAGAGAAAAAGTATACCGTGTTTTTTTATGTAATTGAAAATTAAAAGAACTGTTAAATTTGATAATGTCTATTTAACCACCACTTATTCCTGCAACAGTTTGTAAATAGTAGTCTGACGCCGGGTAGTGTTGTGTAAAAATACACTGGCTCAATGAAGACTCGGTAAATGAATTTGCAACCACATAACCCCTACTATATTTGACCCCTATGTTTATCATCAATTGTGTATTATGTGAATATTTTTTAAATTAATTATTAAACGTTTTAAATCAAATAATATTTAAAACAATAAAACCTTTGAGAATTATTCTTTGAGTGCGGACTGAGGGAGGGATGTGATTCATCAATATTCATCATGAAACATTATCCATAAATACAGATATGTTAGTAAACGCCATTTCGCTGGAGCTATAATCCATTTGAACAGTACTAATGTGATATTACCAGGGGATATGAACATTATTCGTCCATTAATAATGCGTTTCTTGCTTCCTTTCACATGAGCACAATAACACACCACACATGTAAAAAACACAATAACACACCACACATGTAAATAACACAATGCCACATCACATGTAAATAACACAATAACACACCACACATGTAAATAACACAATAACACACCACACATGTAAATAACACAATGCCACATCACATGTAAATAACACAATAACACACCACACATGTAAATAACACAATGCCACATCACATGTAAATAACACACCACACATGTAAATAACACAATAACACACCACATGAAAATAACTCAATGACATACCCAACGTGTAAATATAACAATAATACACATGTAAATAACACAATAAGACAATACATGTATATAACACAATAACACACCACATGTAAATAACACAATAACACGCCGCACATGTAAATAACACAATAACACACCACACATATAAATAACACACTACACATGTAAATAACACAATACACATATAAATAACACAATAACATACATGTAAATAACACAATAACACACCACAGATGTAAATAACACAATAACACGACACATGTAAATAACACAATAACACACCACATGTAAACAGCACAATAACACACCACACATGTAAATAAATAAAATAAGTTAATATTTCTAAGATACACATTAGCAATTGTGTATTATGTGAATATTTTTTTAATTCATTTTTAAACGTTTTGAATAAAATACTATTTAAAACAATAAAACCTTTTAGAATTATTCTCTGAGTGCTGACTAAGGGAGGGGTGGGTTGGGGTGTGTGTGTGGGTGTGTGTGTGTGGGGGGGGGGGGAGGGGGGGGGAATGTGTTTCATCACATGTAAATAACACAAAAACACAGCACATGTAAATAACACAATAACACACCACATATAAATAACACAATAACACACCACATATAACTAACACAATAACACACCACATATAAATAACACACCACATGTAAATAACACAATAACACACCACATGTAAATAACACAATAACACACCACATATAAATAACACACCACATATAAATAACACACCACATGTAAATAACACACCACATGTAAATAACACAAAAACACACATGTAAATAACACACCACATGTAAATAACACAAAAACACACATGTAAATAACACACCACATGTAAATAACACAAAAACACACCACATGTAAATAACACAATAACACACCACATGTAAATAACACAATAACACACCACATGTAAATAACACAATAACACACCACATATAAATAACACACCACATATAAATAACACACCACATGTAAATAACACACCACATGTAAATAACACAAAAACACACATGTAAATAACACACCACATGTAAATAACACAAAAACACACATGTAAATAACACACCACATGTAAATAACACAAAAACACACCACATGTAAATAACACAAAAACACACCACATGTAAATAACACAATAACACACCACATATAAATAACACAATAACACACCACATATAAATAACACAATAACACACCACATATAAATAACTCAATACTGTTGTCACAGCTGTAATGTTGGTGTATTCACGCCCTTGCCTTATCGCATCCTGTTGTCTTTGTTTCACCTTATATTTTGGCGTTAAACTACTCTGAGTTTATTATACCTACAGTTATACAAAATCACATAAACAGCTTCACAGAGCTCAAATACAGGATCTAATTAATCTAAAACCAGTCAATATATATATTCAAAAGTAAACACTTAAAAGTCTCGTTTGATAAATATACCGACCACCCCTATATTTATAGGGGTTGTTGATTACACGTAAATAAACATGTTCGAACCATAGGACGCCATAAAACAACAGAGGCACCCTACCCGAATGTTGTTGTTCCAAATCTTAGGACTACACACTGACAGATCGATGAGAACGCACTCGGTGTGGAGAGGGGGCTGTGACAGGCGATGTGTCAAGAGTCAATCTAATCCCCACACAGAGATTTGGAATCAAAGGTAGCACTCTATGAAATTCAATCCCTCTATCCCAATAACGATACCATAGAACTTAGTTTAAATTCCTTCTCCGATCTGGGTGTAATCTCTTGAACTCACCGTCACATCCTTGTCATAATCGCCGCTTAGGCTTGTCATCTGTCCTACTTATTATTGGTTAATTGCTCATAAATCGATTTTTGTTGAATTATTTGTCTGGAAATTGAAATGTTTAAAATATTTTCGGACTTCTCTGAAGGATATGTAAGGATGTGGCTTTAGTTTTGGGGAAGGGAGTTAATGCTAGGTTCCGGTATTTGCTAATTCGGTATTATTTTAATATTGAAAAACAATAATTTCATAATGACGGCTCTTTCAAGTAAAACTGTTTAGCCAAAACCATGAGTTTTTCTTTATCTTTTTTGCGCAAAATATACTTTGCCCTTTTCCCCCTTCATGGTTAAATACACAGAATGCAAACGACCAAGGGGCATAACTCATGCCCTGGCTTTCCTTTTGAGATGCACCGAGAGTTACTCCTCTTATCGCGTAGTCAACCCTGATAAAACGGCAGACAATTCTGAAAAAGACGTGAGAGGGAACAAGGTACAATATTTTCATGTCAATAGTCTGAAGGATAGTGTGCTTGCAGTTTGCACTATTATTGACTCGTTTTCATTTTGGGGATAAAACTGGCACTGAGCTGGGATACAAGCGTTGATGGCACATGGTCGGGCAAAAAAACGCTTCACTTTAAGAACTACATATGTACAAGTACATAATGGAAAACACATTGTTCCTGTGATTTAGGTTCAGCATAAACATATTATTATAACAAAGAGATATGTTGGTAGGACGAAAAAAATCACTAGCCCGTTGTTACGTATGAACAAAACTAGCGCCACCCTGCGGTGCCTTCTTAACCTTTTCTCTCCCGGCGCCCCCTGGCGGCGAACCTGTGACAAGGGAAGCTGTGATGGTTAATCCGGCGCTCTGTAATCTCTGTGGGGATAAAGGAGGCGACAGGGGAGATTATCCCTGTCACAGCGCTGCTGCACTCGGCAGCCCAGATTAGGGATTAGAAACGCGAGTTGTTGGACACGGGGCTGTGCTGAGTTGCCCGTGGAGGGGTGCCGAGACCATCGGGGGACCAGTGCGTACACAGGTTTGTTTACTAGATATGACGCACTCGATGGCTTTGGTAACAATGTAGGGGAGTGACTGGATAAAAAAAAATGTCAAACGACTATAGCTTTGCCTTATCAAGTCGTGTGTTCAATTATAGAAATACATCAGCCTTAAGCAAATGTCGTTTTGCAGTCAAATCTCGGCCTTTGTTATTTGAATATTCTACCTCATATCGGAAGAGGGCGCTGGAGAGGTTAATGGACGATGTGCTTATTTGTCGAGCACATGAATCCCAGGTTTGAGTCTCATCAGTTCCGGGGGCACGTGTGGCCCAGTCGTCTAAGGCGCCGCGATTCGCTGTGCAGAGTTGCGTTCCTTGGCCACGGGCACGCCTGAAACCTATGATTGTGGGTTTGAATCCCGGTTCGCCCCGATTATGTTTCTAGGTTTGGCAGCATGATACCCATGCTCGTGGGTTTCACCGAAGTGGTAAACGTCTGAGACCTGTGACACTTCGGGCTTTCCTCACACATTAAGCTGACACGCCGTGATATCACTGGAATACTGTTAAAAGCGGCGTTAAACCCAACTCACTCACTCTTCAGTTCCATGACGTGATTTTGGTTTCACGTTTCTTTTTCTTTTTCATCATTTGTTGTTTAACGCCGCACTCAGCAATATTCCAACTATATGACGGCGGTCTGTAAATAACGAGTCTTGACCAGACAATCCAGTGATTGATAGCATGAGCATCGATCAACACCATAAGGATATGATGACATGCATCAACCAAGTCAGCGAGCCTCACCACCCGATCCCGTTAGTCGCCTCTTACGACAGGCATAATCGCTTTTTATGACAAGCATGGGTTGATGAAGATCTATTCTACCCCGGATCTTTACGGGTCTTCACGTTCCTAAGAAAATTGTGACAACCAGTTCGATAATAATAATAATAATAATAATCATAAGAAATTATATAATAATATCGTGCAATTTCCAAACTTGTCTTAAAAAACGCTTTGAGTCATAGGGTGTACAAACAGAAAGGTTTCAGCTGTGTCTTGAAAGAGTCCAGGTTGTCACAGTTTGTGATGACAAATGGAAGGAAGTTCCACAGAAGAGGTCCGGCTTCTGTAACGGTCTGTCGCGGTAGGTCTTGGATGTTCTTGGAAGTGTAAGCTGTGCTTCATCTCCTGACCAAAGACTTCTCTTTGGCTTGTAGATGGCGATTAGTATTTGCAGATCCACTGGTGCCGTACAATGCAGTGTCTTGAAGACCATTGCTTGAACCACAGAGAGCCAATGGAGGCTCTCCAGGACTGGTGTCATGTGTTCATATTTAGCTGTGTGTGTTATATGCCTGGCAACTGCATTCTGGACGCGATTCAACTTGTCTAACTGGTTCTGTTGGATACCAAGAAGCACACTATTACAGTAGTCTAGCTGAGGTATTACTATAGCGTTTAATAGACTTTTAATCAAGGACCTGTCAATGTAACGACTGAGGTAGCTGATGTTTCTGGTTTGGTAATGGAGATCGCATGCCTCTCCAGAGGTTACCACGATTACACCAAGATTCCTGGCATGGCAACTTAGTTTGACTTCTGAACTGCCTACCTCCAGATTTGGGTGAGTTACCCTTGACTGAACCTGCCTGGAACTGAGAATCAACACTTCACTTTATTCTCATTCAGATTACGAAAATTGTTACGCACCCATAGTCTGATGTCATTTATACACTTGGTTTGGTTTTGGTTTGGGTTGTTGTTTAACGCCGCACTCAGCAATATTCCAGCAATATGACGGCGGTCTGTAAATAATCGAGTCTGGACCAGAAAATCCAGTGATTAATATCGTGAGCATCGATCCACGAAATTGGGATCGATGACATGCATCAACCAAGTTAGCGAGCCTGACCACCCGATCCCGTTAGTCGCCTTTTACGACAAGCATAGTCACCTTTTACGGCAAGCATGGGTTGCTGAAGACCTATTCTACCCCGGAATCTTCACGGGTCTTATACACTTGGTGATGGCTTGGTGTGTATTCTCAACCGAGGCTCAAAACAGAGATCTGAATCCGAGACACAGATGAGTATCATCAGCGTAAAGAAGAAACGATAGGTTGTATTTCCTCGCAATGTATCCGACTGGCATTGTGCGAACACTGAATAGGATTGGTCCGAGCAGTGACCCCCGTGGAACACCACACCAAGTTCTGTCTTATTTGATTTACCATATACAATACAATTATACTGATTGAAATCGATTGGTAAGATCAGAGCAAAACCACCGAAGGGCTTCTCTGGTCACACAAATACAGGATACAAGACATGATATCATTCTCTCATGGTCAGTCGTATCGAATGCTGCGGACAGATATAATAAAACTGATGAACCTGCCACGCCATCTGTGTCCTCTGTTTCCATGAGATCGTATTGTACCCTGATTGGGTCGGTTTCTGTGTTATTGCCTGCTTTTCAGGCCATGTGCATTATATCTCCCAGATTGTTGGACAATGAATAGGATTGGTCCGAAGTGGTAAACGTCCGAGACCTGCATCACTTTGGGCTTTCCTCCCACATTAAGCTGACACGCCGTGATATAACTGAATACTGTTAAAAGCGGCGTTAACTCACTCACTCACTATATGTTTCAATGGTACGCGTTTCTTTTAGCGTTGAGTATATATTCATCTTCATGGCATAGAAAGTCTTGAAATGTGATATTACTGTATTTCATAGTAGTGAGTAGAATTCAGCAGAAAGGTTCAGTGGTTGAAGACGTCGCAGAAAAAAAACATGTTTTCTTGTGTTGATTTTATTGATAGTTTATTATCATCTTTCCAATCACAACTTCACATGGAAAACACGTGCCTGTGTCTACATGAAGTTATTGTAGTACTTGCCGAGAGTTGACAGCTGGGCGGAGGTGAGCTCCAGCAAGCTGTCCTGGGACTTGGCTGCCCCCGTACCAGCCACCCTGCTGGCGTACCACGAGTACCGCGCCACGTAGTCAGCCCGCTCCAGACGCGGAAGGATTTCCTTCATGTAGCTGAGCACATGGTCGACATTATTGCTTGGACAGGCAAATTCAGTCAGCCATATTGGTTTCTTAAAATTGTCCCAGAGTTCCTTCAGGAAGTTCAAGGTGGTGTCAGCTGTGCACCAGTACGCATGCGTGGCAATATAATCTACCCGGCATCCTTTGCAGTGTTGGAAGAACTCCCGATACCACTGTACGCCGTCCATGAGACAGTGTGAGGAGCTGCATCGGATGGCGGCCGGGCCTACCAGGAGCTGGTTCTGCTTGTCAGCTCTTGCTTCGATCACCTTCCATGCTGTCGCTGCCTCTGCCGGTGTCAGATTGGCCTGGTGCATGTGGTTGGGCTCGTTGAAGCCGAGGACGTATTTGCTCGTGTCGTTACTGAAAAAACCCTCAGCTCATAATATTAGTAAGTACAGTAAACTACGTTTATAACGAACACACTTATAGTGAGTGAGTTTGATTTTACGCCGCTTTTAGCAACATTCTAGCAATATCACGGCGGGGGACACCAGAAATGGGCTTCACACATTGTACCCATGACAGGAATCGAACCCGGGTCTTCGGCGTGACGAGCGAACGCTTTAACCATTAGGCTACCCGACCGCGCCGAACACGCTTAAAACGAACTGACCGATATAACAACGTTATATTTTAGTCCCAGACATTTGTTGTATTGCTGTATATATGCTTATAACGAACTACGGTTATTACGAACTAAAATTAGTGGTCCCTTTGAGTTCGTTATAACCGTAGTTTACTCTAAGTCAATGTTGAAGTGCAAGCTATATCAGGCGACCTGTAATTAACGATTCTGGATCAGACAAACCAGTGATTGATGGCATGAGCAGCAATTCGTGGTATCAAGGTACGGTGACATCACTGACATGCAGTATCAAGGTACGATGACATGCAGTATCAAGGTCCGGTGACATGCAGTATCAAGGTACGGTGACATGCAGTATCAAGATACGGTGACATGCAGTATCAAGGTACGGTGACATGTAGTATCAAGGTACGATGACATGCAATATCAAGGTACGGTGACATCACTGACATGCAGTATCAAGGTTCGATGACATGCAGTATCAAGGTACGGTGACATGCAGTATCAAGGTCCGGTGACATGTAGTATCAAGGTACGGTGACATGTAGTATCAAGGTACGATGACATGCAGTATCAAGGTACGGTGACATGCAGTATCAATGTACGGTGACATGCAGTATCAAGGTACGATGACATGCAGTATCAAGGTACGGTGACATGCAGTATCAAGGTACGATGACATGCAGTATCAAGGTACGGTGACATGCAGTATCAAGGTACGATGACATGCAGTATCAATGTACGGTGACATGCAGTATCAAGGTACGATGACATGCAGTATCAAGGTACGGTGACATGCAGTATCAAGGTACGATGACATGCAGTATCAAGGTACGGTGACATGCAGTATCAAGGTACGATGACATGCAGTATCAAGGTACGATGACATGCAGTATCACGGTACGATGACATGCAGTATCAATGCACGGTGACATGCAGTATCAAGGTACGGTGACATGCAGTATCCAGGTACGGTAACATGCAGTATCAAGGTACGATGACATGCAGTATCAAGGTACGGTGACATGCAGTATCAAGGTACGATGACATGCAGTATCAAGGTACGATGAAATGCAGTATCAAGGTACGATGACATGTAGTATCAAGGTACGATGACATGCAGTATCAATGTACGGTGACATGCAGTATCAAGGTACGATGACATGCAGTATCAAGGTACGGTGACATGCAGTATCAAGGTACGATGACATGCAGTATCAAGGTATGATGACATGCAGTATCAAGGTACGATGACATGCAGTATCAAGGTACGGTGACATGCAGTATCAAGGTACGTTGACATCACTGACATGCAGTATCAAGGTACGATGACATGCAGTATCAAGGTACGATGACATGCAGTATCAAGGTACGATGACATGCAGTATCAAGGTACGGTGACATGCAGTATCAAGGTATGATGACATGCAGTATCAAGGTACGATGACATGCAGTATCAAGGTACGGTGACATGCAGTATCAATGTACGGTGACATGCAGTATCAAGGTACGATGACATGCAGTATCAAGGTACGGTGACATGCAGTATCAAGGTACGATGACATGCAGTATCAAGGTACGGTGACATGCAGTATCAAGGTACGATGACATGCAGTATCAATGTACGGTGACATGCAGTATCAAGGTACGATGACATGCAGTATCAAGGTACGGTGACATGCAGTATCAAGGTACGATGACATGCAGTATCAAGGTACGGTGACATGCAGTATCAAGGTACGATGACATGCAGTATCAAGGTACGATGACATGCAGTATCACGGTACGATGACATGCAGTATCAATGCACGGTGACATGCAGTATCAAGGTACGGTGACATGCAGTATCCAGGTACGGTGACATGCAGTATCAAGGTACGATGACATGCAGTATCAAGGTACGGTGACATGCAGTATCAAGGTACGATGACATGCAGTATCAAGGTACGATGAAATGCAGTATCAAGGTACGATGACATGTAGTATCAAGGTACGATGACATGCAGTATCAATGTACGGTGACATGCAGTATCAAGGTACGATGACATGCAGTATCAAGGTACGGTGACATGCAGTATCAAGGTACGATGACATGCAGTATCAAGGTATGATGACATGCAGTATCAAGGTACGATGACATGCAGTATCAAGGTACGGTGACATGCAGTATCAAGGTACGTTGACATCACTGACATGCAGTATCAAGGTACGATGACATGCAGTATCAAGGTACGATGACATGCAGTATCAAGGTACGGTGACATGCAGTATCAAGGTACGATGACATGCAGTATCAAGGTACGATGACATGCAGTATCAAGGTACGATGACATGCAGTATCAAGGTACGGTGACATGCAGTATCAAGGTATGATGACATGCAGTATCAAGGTACGATGACATGCAGTATCAAGGTACGGTGACATGCAGTATCAAGGTACGGTGACATCACTGACATGCAGTACCAAGGTACGGTGACATGCAGTATCAAGGTACGGTGACATGCAGTATCAAGGTACGATGACATGCAGTATCAAGGTACGATGACATTCAGTATCAAGGTACGGTGGCATCACTGACATGCAGTATCAAGGTACGATGACATGCAGTATCAAGGTACGATGACATGCAGTATCAAGGTACGGTTACATGCAATATCAAGGTACGATGACATGAAGTATCAAGGTACGGTGACATGCAGTATGAAGGTATGATGAAATTCAGTATCAAGGTACGGTGACATGCAGTATAAAGGTACGATGACATGCAGTATCAATGTACGGTGACATGCAGTATCAAGGTACGATGACATGCAGTATCAAGGTACGGTGACATGCAGTATCACGGTACGATGACATGCAGTATCAAGGTACGGTGACATGCAATATCAAGGTACGATGACATGCAGTATCAAGGTACGGTGACATGCAATATCAAGGTACGGTGACATCACTGACATGCAGTATCAAGGTACGATGACATGCAGTATCAAGGTACGATGACATGCAGTATCAAGGTACGGTTACATGCAATATCAAGGTACGGTGACATGCAGTATCAAGGTACGGTGACATGCAGTATCAAGGTATGGTGAAATTCAGTATCAAGGTACGGGGACATGCAGTATCAAGGTACGATGACATGCAGTACCAAGGTACGGTGACATCACTGACTTGCAGTATCAAGGTACGATGACATGCAGTATCAAGGTAAGATGACATGCAGTATCAAGGTACGATGACATGCAGTATCAAGGTACGGTGACATGCAGTATCAAGGTACGGTGACATGCAGTATCAAGGTACGGTGACATGAAGTATCAAGGTACGGTGACATCACTGACATGCAGTATCAAGGTCCGGTGACATGCAGTATCAAGGTACGGTGACATGCAGTATCAATGTACGATGACATGCAGTATCAAGGTATGGTGACATCACTGACATGCAGTATCAAGGTAAGATGACATGCATTATCAAGGTACGGTGACATGCAGTATCAAGGTACGATGACATGCAGTATCACGGTACGGTGACATGCAGTATCAAGGTACGACGACATGCAGTATCAAGGTACGATGACATGCAGTTTCAAGCTCCGGTGACATGCAGTATCATGGTACGATGACATGCAGTATCAAGGTACGGTGACATTCAGTATCAAGGTACGGTGACATGCAGTATCAAGGTCCGGTGAAATGCAGTTTCAAGGTACGGTGACATGCAGTATTAAGGTACGATGACATGCAGTATCAAGGTACGGTGACATCACTGACATGCCGTATGAAGGTACGATGACATGCAGTATCAAGGTACGGTGACATGCAGTATCAAGGTACGGTGACATCACTGACATGCAGTATCAAGGTACGATGACATGCACTATCAAAGGTACGATGACATGCAGTATCAATGTACGATGACATGCAGTATCAATGTACGATGACAAGCAGTATCAAGTTCCGGTGACATGCAGTATCAAGGTACGGTTATATGCAGTATCAATGTACGATGACATGCAGTATCAAGGTGCGGTGACATCACTGACATGCAGCATCAAGGTACGATGACATGAAGTATCAAGGTACGATGACATGCATTATCAAGGCACGATGACATGCAGTATCAAGGTACGATGCAATGCAGTATCAAGGTACGGTAACATGCAGTATCAAGGTACGATGACATGCAGTATCAAGGTACGGTGACATGCAGTATCAAGGTACGATGACATGCAGTATCAAGGTACGGTGACATCACTGACGTGCAGTATCAAGGTACGATGACATGCAGTATCAAGGTACGATGACATGCACTATCAAAGGTACGATGACATGCAGTATCAATGTACGATGACATGCAGTATCAATGTACGATGACAAGCAGTACCAAGGTACGGCGACATGCAGTATCAAGGTACGATGACATGCAGTATCAAGGTACGGTGACATGCAGTATCAAGGTACGATGACATGCAGTATCAAGGTACGATGACATGCAGTATCAAGGCACGGTGACATGCAGTATCAAGGTACGGTGACATGTAGTATCAAGGTACGGTGACATCACTGACATGCAGTATCAAGGTACGATGACATGCAGTATCAAGGTACGGTGACATCACTGACATGTAGTATCAAGGCACGGTGACATGCAGTATCAAGGCACGGTGACATGCAGTATCAAGGTACGGTGACATCACTGACATGCAGTATCAAGGTACGATGACATGCAGTATCAAGGCACGGTGACATGCAGTATCAAGGCACGGTGACATGCAGTATCAAGGTACGGTGACATGTAGTATCAAGGTTCGATGACATGCAGTATCAAGGTACGATGACATGCAGTATCAAGGTACGGTGAGATCACTGACATGCAGTATCAAGGTACGATGACATGCAGTATGAAAGTACGATGACATGCAGTACCAAGGTACGGTGACATGCAGTGTCAAGGTACGGTGACATGCAGTATCAAGGTACGATGACATGCAGTATCAAGGTACAGTGACATGCAGTATCACGGTACGGTGACATGCAGTATCAAGGTACGGTGACATGCAGTATCAAGGTACGATGACATGCAGCATCAAGGTCCGGTGACATGCATTATCAAGGTACGATGACATGCAGTATCAAGGTACGGTGACATTCAGTATCAAGGTACGGTGACATGCAGTATGAAGGTCCGGTGAAATGCAGTATCAAGGTACGGTGACATGCAGTATTAAGGTACGATGACATGCAGTATCAAGGTACGGTGACATCACTGACGTGCAGTATCAAGGTACGATGACATGCAGTATCAAGGTACGGTGACATGCAGTATCAAGGTACGGTGACATCACTGACATGCAGTATCAAGGTACGATGACATGCACTATCAAAGGTACGATGACATGCAGTATCAATGTACGATGACATGCAGTATCAAAGTACGATGACAAGCAGTATCAAGGTCCGGTGACATGCAGTATCAAGGTACGGTGACATGCAGTATCAATGTACGATGACATGCAGTATCAAGGTATGGTGACATCACTGACATGCAGTATCAAGGTAAGATGACATGCATTATCAAGGTACGGTGACATGCAGTATCAAGGTACGACGACATGCAGTATCACGGTACGGTGACATGCAGTATCAAGGTACGACGACATGCAGTATCAAGGTACGATGACATGCAGTTTCAAGGTCCGGTGACATGCAGTATCATGGTACGATGACATGCAGTATCAAGGTACGGTGACATTCAGTATCAAGGTACGGTGACATGCGGTATCAAGGTCCGGTGAAATGCAGTATCAAGGTACGGTGACATGCAGTATTAAGGTACGATGACATGCAGTATCAAGGTACGGTGACATCACTGACATGCCGTATGAAGGTACGATGACATGCAGTATCAAGGTACGGTGACATGCAGTATCAAGGTACGGTGACATCACTGACATGCAGTATCAAGGTACGATGACATGCACTATCAAAGGTACGATGACATGCAGTATCAATGTACGATGACATGCAGTATCAATGTACGATGACAAGCAGTATCAAGGTCCGGTGACATGCAGTATCAAGGTACGGTGACATGCAGTATCAATGTACGATGACATGCAGTATCAAGGTGCGGTGACATCACTGACATGCAGCATCAAGGTACGATGACATGAAGTATCAAGGTACGATGACATGCATTATCAAGGCACGATGACATGCAGTATCAAGGTACGATGCAATGCAGTATCAAGGTACGGTAACATGCAGTATCAAGGTACGATGACATGCAGTATCAAGGTACGGTGACATGCAGTATCAAGGTACGATGACATGCAGCATCAAGGAACGGTGACATCACTGACGTGCAGTATCAAGGTACGATGACATGCAGTATCAAGGTACGGTGACATGCAGTATCAAGGTACGGTGACATTCAGTATCAAGGTACGATGACATGCAGTACCAAGGTACGGCGACATGCAGTATCAAGGTACGATGACATGCAGTATCAAGGTACGATGACATGCAGTATCAAGGTACGATGACATGCAGTATCAAGGTACGATGACATGCAGTATCAAGGCACGGTGACATGCAGTATCAAGGTACGGTGACATGTAGTATCAAGGTACGGTGACATCACTGACATGCAGTATCAAGGTACGATGACATGCAGTATCAAGGTACGGTGACATCACTGACATGTAGTATCAAGGCACGGTGACATGCAGTATCAAGGCACGGTGACATGCAGTATCAAGGTACGGTGACATCACTGACATGCAGTATCAAGGTACGATGACATGCAGTATCAAGGCACGGTGACATGCAGTATCAAGGCACGGTGACATGCAGTATCAAGGTACGGTGACATGTAGTATCAAGGTTCGATGACATGCAGTATCAAGGTACGATGACATGCAGTATCAAGGTACGGTGAGATCACTGACATGCAGTATCAAGGTACGATGACATGCAGTATGAAAGTACGATGACATGCAGTACCAAGGTACGGTGACATGCAGTGTCAAGGTACGGTGACATGCAGTATCAAGGTACGATGACATGCAGTATCAAGGTACGGTGACATGCAGTATCACGGTACGGTGACATGCAGTATCAAGGTACGGTGACATGCAGTATCAAGGTACGATGACATGCAGCATCAAGGTACGGTGACATGCATTATCAAGGTACGATGACATGCAGTACCAAGGTACGGTGACATGCAGTATCAAGGTACGATGACATGCAGTATCAAGGTACGGTGACATGCAGTATCAAGGTACGGTGACATGCAGTATCAAGGTACGGTGACATGCAGTATCAAGGTACGGTGACATGCAGTATCAAGGTACGGTGACATGCAGTATCAAGGTACGGTGACATGCAGTATCAAGGTACGGTGACATGCAGCATCAAGGTACGGTGACATGCAGTATCAAGGTACGATGACATGCAGTATCAAGGTACGGTGACATGCAGTATCAAGGTACGGTGACATGCAGTATCAAGGTACGGTGACATGCATTATCAAGGTACGATGACATGCAGTATCAAGGTACGATGACATGCAGTATCAAGGTACGGTGACATTCAGTATCAAGGTACGATGACATGCAGTACCAAGGTACGGTGACATGCAGTATCAAGGTACGATGACATGCAGTATCAAGGTACGATGACATGCAGTAAAGGCATGGGTACTTGGGACCTTGTCTTGCCAGGACCCCTCGCAAGGTTTATTATTCTATATGGAAGTACCAATTAACTATAAAAGGTTGGTGGCGGTCGGGTAGCCTACTAGTTAAAGGGATAGATCGTCGAGCCGAAGACCTGGGTTCGAATCCCGACATGGGAACAATGTTTGAAGCCCATTTCTGGTGTCCCCCGCCGTGATATTGCTGGAATATTGCTAAAAGCGGCGTAAAAACCATACTCACTCACGATAAAAGGTTGTCGGTTCACATAACAAAAGCCTGCAATGTTCGTGGTAACAAAAAAGCTATGAAGTGCACATGCCGTGACAAAGCGACCCAAACAATGAATTGAAAGAATAAATGTGTGTTGAGCACATAACAGTGTAAACATGTGACGTGTCCTCCGAAGAAGAAAGTTGACCCAGCTGGGTTGGTTTCAGCAATAATCAAGCTATAAGACGGCCTGTAAATAATCGAGTCCGGATCAGACAATCCAGTGATAGATATATTTGTTTGTAATGCCTATGAGACAATTAAAATTGCGTGTCTGTTGTTTAACGCCGCACTCAGCAATATTCCAGCTATATGATGGCGATCTGTAAATAATCGAGTCTGGATCTGACAATCCAGTGATCGATATTGTTTGTTTGTATTGCCTATGGGTGAGTGAGTGAGTTTGGTTTTACGCCGCTTTTAGCAATATTCCAGCAATATCACGGCGGGGGACACCAGAAATGGGCTTCACACATTGTACCCATGTCGGGATTCGAACCTGGGTCTTCGGCGTGACCGCAAGCATGGGTTGCTGTAGACCTATTCTACCCCGGAATCTTCACGGGTGTAAGTAAGGACAAAATGTTGTACGCTGGGTGATAAGAAGGAGTGAAATAAACTTACTGGAAGTAAAGCGGATGGTCAATGTTCTTCCTCCAACCCCACACCATGGGTACTCTCCCCGGTCTGGTGATGCTGTGCGTGCAGTGCCCGATCTTGGCGTGGTACCAGGGGGTCTGGTTCCAGTCATACCTACAACGACATTGGGGTTCATTTGCAGACAACCCTGCACACTCAAAGATATGTGACATAATCAGTTTTATAGACATGTTTGATTTGTTTGTTTGTTTGTTGTTTAACGCCACACTCAGCAATATTCCAGCTATATGACAGCGGTCTGTAAAATAATCGAGTCTGGACAAGACAATCCAGTGATTGACATCATGAGCATCGATCCACGCTATTGGGATACGATGACATGCATTAACCAAGTCAGCGAGCCTGACCACCCGATCCCGTTAGTCGCCTCTTACGACAAGCATAGTCGCCTTTTACGGCAAGCATGGGTTGCTGAAGACCTATTCTACCCCGGATCTCCGCGTGTCGACATGTTTGAGTTACAATTAGACAGGTTATACTTTTGAACAGCACTTCCTTAGTTGTAACAAACGGTTATATGGCAGTGTTATTTCAGAATTGACCTTCACTTTGTGTGAGTTCATTGGAGTATGGGGGGGCCGGGTGGCCCGGTCGTCTGAGGCGCCGCGATTCGCTGTGCAGAGTTGCGTCCCTTGGGAACGCCAGAAACCTATGATTGTGGGTGCGAATCCCGGTTCGCCCCGATTATGTTTCTAGGTTTGTCAGCACCATACCCGTGCTCGCGGGTTTCACCAAAGTGGTAAACGTCTGAGACCTGCATCACTTCGGGCTTTCCTCCCACATTAAGCTGACACGCCGCGATATAACTGGAATACTGTTAAAAGCGGCGTTAAACCAAACTCACTCACTCACTCACTGATTGGAGTATGAACCTACATAGAGTGAGGGACAAACTGTATGAACGTCGGAGCTTACCATTGTAATTGCACTGCAATTGAATTTTGTACTGCTGCTCTATTGTGCACTGCTGTTGTAATTACTTTGCATTAATGTTGTATTCATTTGTAAACCTAGTTGATTTTATAATACAATTGTTAATTTACAACATTTCTTTGTTGTTTGTTCGTTCCATATTGACTTCTGTTACAGTAAACTACGGTTATAACGAAGTCAAAGGGACTACTATTTTTAGTTCGTTATAACCGTAGTTCGTTATAAGCATATATACAGCATAACTACGGCAAAAAGTCGGGACTAAAAAGTTAGTTCGTTATATCCGTTAGTTCGTTATAAGCGTGTTCGTTATAACCGTAGTTTACTGTACGTATAATTTTCTGTCTGATCTTATTGTTCCAGTTTGGAAATCGAGGGTGTAATCTTCAGAAGCTGTTTCAAGAAGTCGATCAACATCCACAGACACGAAGAGATACAGTGAAGCAGTGGAGATTGTATGTAAGCTTCACATAACCAAACCAGGAGACGTAAGGTGAGGTGAAATGGGGTTTAACGTCGCGTCCAAGATTATTGCACTTATATAGCGACGTGCAAGTACATGTGTGTGTTTGTGTGGCTGCTTGTACTAGTCCGGACTGATGCCGATTTATAGTGCTAGCACACTGAGATACCATGCGGCAGTTTAACATGAATACCCCACTAAGACACAGTATACTGACTCCGAGCCGACCAGTCCTTGTTTTAGCCCCTTCATGCCGAGCGCCAGACAGGGTAACAACAAGTACCATCTTTTAACGTCTTTTGGTATGACGCGGTCGGGGATCGAACCCCGGACCTTCCGCTCTCCGGGCGGACGCTCTACCACTAGACCACGGAGGCGGGGATCGAACCCCGGACCTTCCGCTCTCTGGGCGGACGCTCTACCACTAGACAACCGAGGCGGGGATCGAACCCCGGACCTTCCGCTCTCCGGGCGGACGCTCTACCACTAGACCACGGAGGCGGGGATCGAACCCCGGACCTTCCGCTCTCCAGGCGGACGCTCTACCACTAGACCATGGAGGCGGGGATCGAACCCCGGACCTTCCGCTCTCCGGGCGGACGCTCTACCACTAGACCACGGAGGCGGGGATCGAACCCCGGACCTTCCCCTCTCCGGGAGGACGCTCTACCACTAGACCATGGAGGCGAGGATCGAACCCCGGACCTTCCCCTCTCCGGGCGGACGCTCTACCACTAGACCATGGAGGCGAGGATCGAACCCCGGACCTTCCGCTCTCCGGGCGGACGCTCTACCACTAGACCACGGAGGCGGTCCAAGAGACGTAAGAGGCGAGCATCAAACAACAACGTCAGTGATTGTATGTACGCTTCACATCACAACCTGCGCGACAGTGAATGTAAGGTGAGTGAGTGAGTATGGTTTTACGCCGCTTTTAACAATATTCCACGGCGTAGGACACCAGAAATAGCCTTCATACATTGTACCCATGTAGGGAATCGAACCGTGTCTTCGGCGTGACGAGCTAACGCTTTAACCCCAGGTGAGGTGAAAACGCGTTGAAGTTTATTCACTTCTATTGCGACATGTATGCAAGAGTGTGTGTGTGTGCGTGTGTGCATGCGTACGTGCGCTCACGCGTGCATTAGTAATGACTTAGTAAATACTGGCTTCATACTGCTGAGATACCATACTGCAGTATCATACGGAAACCACACTCAGACAGAATACTGTCTCCGACCCGACCGTGTTTTAGCTTCTTAATGCCGAGCGACAGCCAGGGTAACAAGTTTCATAATTAGTCTCTTGGTATGAAGCAGCCAGGGGATCGAACCACTCTACGTGCAGAATATGGGCATGAAATTGTCGATAGGTGACGGTGATACGATGAGTAGGTAAAATACATCTTCCCGGGGCAAGTGAGTTAACTGACTATAAAAGTAGTCAGCCGAACTAGGCTGGTATTATGGAGTGAGATTTTTGCATGACTAACGAGTCTATGCATAGTCCAATCAAAATCGCGCAATGAAATCGAAATCCAGTTCGTAAATTGTCATGCAGATTTCGGTCGATTGCAGGATTTGCAAAGCATGTGCACCGCCAACTCGGTGTCAACAGATATTTTCCAAATCTGTTCATGTTTTAATCAAGTTGCTCGTGTGATTTGATGCACTTCGCGATGTAAGATCCATTTATCACATTATAGATCTTGATTATCGATCAGATGGTCCTGACTTGGCGCCGCCATTTTGTTTGTCTTTTTATAGATTTTTCAAAAGCTTTTGACAGTGTGAACCACAAAATGTTACTTAACAGATTCCTTCAACTGGGAGTTGAAGGTAAATTTCTCAAGTTTATAATTCAGATGTATTCAACACTATGTGCATGTGTGAGAACTGATTGTGGACTATCGCCATACTTCAAGTGTACCATGGGTACTCGTCAGGGGTGTATCTTAAGCCCTCAGATCTTCATCATATTTATTAATCTGTTAGTCTCAATGTTGGAGGAAGAAGGTGGTAAAGGTGTGTTTACATCTACTCATATCCCTGATGTATTTGCTCTGTTATTTGCTGATGATGTGTCAACCGTCTCTGATACTGCTTTACAGCTTCAAAAGAAAATAAAGACCCTGGAGAAATTCTGTGATGTTACTGGCATGAAAGTCAATGTGAATAAGACTAAAATATTAGTATTTCGGAATGGAGGTCCTCTTCGCAGTTATGAAAAGTGTTTTTGAATGGTCAACAGATAGAAGCTGTCAACATGTACCGATATTTAGGAATTATTTTCTCACCAAAGTTATCTTTGACCAAGGCCCAAGCATGTCTAGCAGCCCAGGCAGAGAAAGCACTTCTATCAATATATAATTATCAAAAACAATTTGGATACATTAATCACCATGATCTTTTTAATATTTTTGATGCTATGCTTTCACCAATGCTATGTTATGGATCAGAGATCTGGGGAACCAGCTACTGTAACATTATTGAGAGTGTCCATAACAGATTCTGCAAACCCTTTTTGAAAGTATATAAGTTCACCAACAACAACATGGTTCTAGGAGACTGTGGTAGGATCCCCCTACAGTATAACTACATGTCAAGAGCAGTCAAGTACTGGTGCAGACTAATTCAGATGGAACAACACAGGCTACCCATCCAAGCTTATTATATACTAAAATCTCTTGATGATAATGGTAAAATTACATGGGCATCACATATTAGAATGATTTTATTCCAGTTTGGAATTGGTTTTGTTTGGCTAAGCCAAGACATTGGTAATAGTCAACATTTCATGACAGATTTTAAACGAAGATTTTACGACTGCCTCACTCAATTTGACACTTTTCCCTGACATCATCAACGAAATGAAATTACTACTCACAGCTCAAGTCATTACTAAATGTGGAATCGTATATTACTTGTGATATGTCTTCTTACCAATGAAGACTTATAGCCATGTTCCGATGTAATAATTTCAGACTTGCTGTTGAACTGGGGCGTCACAACAACATCCCATATAATGAACGTGTCTGCACTTTCTTTTTTGCGAAGGGACATAACCATGTTGAAGATGAATTCCATGTTCTTATGATTTGTGACCAGTATTCTAGAGCAAGAAGAAACTCTTTTCCCAAGCGTCTCGTTACCCCTCCCTCTATTGAGAATTTTATAAAACTTATATCAGCTGAAAACGAACAAATCATAAAAAGCTTAGGTAAATTTCTCTCCCAAGTCATGAACATTCGAACGGAAACACAGTGTTGAACGGTAAATCATTATTAAATCTACTCAGCATGCAGATATATATACAGTAAATTTCCATTGTTTATGGGCCGGTGGCCTGAAGTACCGAATAAATTTGTCTGTCTGTCTGTCTGTCATTTTTTTTTAAGCAAATGTATGTGATACGAGGGGTGGAATCTGATTGGTCCATGGGAGAGGCATAGAAGTCATAACCAGTAATAGCCACTGGTGGCGCTACGATCGAGCCCAGGAATTCCAGCCTGGTTCGGCAAGGGTGGAAACTGGACTTTTAAAGTCAGTTAACTCTCTTGCTTCGGGAAGATGGTCAACTATAGCTACAAACACTTCAGGTAGAGTACTGAAACACAAATGAACATAATCCTGTCTCACCACCACGCGATGTTGGTAAAGGCGTCGGTGTCGCCGCATTGGTAGTTGGTCTTCGAGACTGCCGCGCCTTTCTTGTAGGAAGCAGTGGTCAGACTGACCAGTGCCAAGACACAAGCTGCCCACCAGGTTGTCATGGCTCTGTCAACACCGTAAGTGCAGCAGATAGCGCCGACTGGAATACACGACAGCTGTTGGAGACAGCTATCAGCTTGTCACGACTATGACACATATAGGTTTTTTTGTTTGTTGTTTAACGCCACACTCATCAATATTCCAGCTATATGGCAACGGTCTGTTAAATAATTGAATCTCGACCAGATAATCCAGTGATTGACATTATGAGCATCGGTCCACGCAATTGAGATCGATGACATGCATCAACTAAATCAGCGAGTCTGACCACATGGTCCCGTTTGTCGCGTAGGACTCAAGTCAATATCACGACATTTACCAGAAACATAACCGATCTAGAGATACTGTAAACACGTCAATGTGTGCGAGTGAGTGAGTGAATGTTATTTTACGCTATCAGGACAGAGTGAATAGAGTTCGGGGTAACTACCCTAACACCAGCGACATTTGGATTTGTTCAGCGCCAATATAATTCTACCTAATAAACTGGATTACTGTGAGTGAGTGAGTGAGTTGGGTTTAACGCCGCTTTTAACAGTATTCCAGTTATATCACGGCGTGTCAGCTTAATGTGGGAGGAAAGCCCGAAGTGATGCAGGTATCAGACGTTTACCACTTCGGTAAAACCCACGAGCACGGGTATGGTGCTGACAAACCTAGAAACATAATTGGGGCGAATCGGGATTCAAACAAACAATCATAGGTGTCTGGCGTGCCCAAGGGACGCAACTCTGCCCAGCGAATCGCGGCGCCTTAGACGACTGGGCCTTCCGTTCCCCCGGAACGAGTAGGAGCGACGTTAGTCAGTACCCGAAAGCACGAGATCCACCCCGTTCTGGTACAAGAACACAGCCAAAACAACCATATGTGTTACAGGTCACTGTGGTTTATTTGTCATTTTCGGAGTGGGGTGGCGGTAAGGGTGGATCGTCGAACCACTTACCCCAACACAGTCTTGTATAAAATGCGTCATACATATGGTTCGTGACATACAATCACATGTCGGCGTACACGGCGGACGGGACATACTCCCCGAGTCATCCGTGATTCGACACATCCGTTCCGGATAGATCACATGTACCAGTATTACGATAACTACTATATCAATGATTGTGAGAATCTTCTCAAGTTAGGTTCGCCCCGATTATGTTTCTAGGTTTGTCAGCACCATACCCGTGCTCGTGGGTTTAAGCGAAGTCTGAGACCTGCATCACTTCGGGCTTTCCTCCCACATTAAGCTGACACGCCGCAATATGACTGGAATACTGTTAAAATCGGCGCTAAACCCAACTCACTCACTCACTTCTCAAGTCAACATTTAAAAAAAAAATTGATTTCAAGAAGTAGGTTAGCTTCTGCTAGGAATGAGTATTTACAATTACAAAAATAATGGAGTAGCAATATCACAGAATGGAAGACAATCAGCAGCAACTGTTCATGAAGGAAGCTTCCATAAAGTCTGTTACAGTTTCTTGAACAAGAATAGTCAATCACGAATCGGAAACTGTAAATACAGTCATAAAATTCACAACAAGGTGAAAGTTCAAAGTTCAAGGTCACTGCTTACTGCACAAGTATATAAACTGGGGAGGAAATTATAGTGTCAAGGAATGCGCAACTCACAATATCCACGAATGTCCACGAATATCACAAACAGATGTGGGTGTCCTCTATGGAAATGTCAGTTCCTCACTGGGGGCTCCATTGTAGCAGGGGTGGTTCATTTTGAAAAATGACAAGCTGCGGTTGTTTGTTGAGGTGACATTTATTTCAATCACAATTGATCAATCAACCCCTGTGGGTGACACCGGGGTGTGTCTATAAACCCACATCATATAGGATTATGGCATTCCTGAACTATATGTAGTCCATGTCCTGTCTGTGCAGAGTTATAAGCAGAGTGAATAAAAAGTGTGCAAATGTTAGGGAGGAAAGCTGTAGTTAGATAATGTTAATCAGCTAGGAAGCTGAAAGCTATTGTATTGACAAGCTAGAGAGTTGGTGACAAAGGGACAGGAATAGACTAACCTGTCCACCCTTCAATAAAATTGGACCAACCGCTTGGACTCTTAACCCAAGCATATACATTTTGTACTACAACTAATGAAGATGTATACAACTACTTGAAATGAAAAGAGCTAAAACTATATTCCTAAAAACTATATATACAATATCCTGTTACAATATTTAGAGATCAAGAAATTAAGTCACTAGTGTTCGATACTATTGAGTGAGTTTGGTTTTACGCTGCTTTCAGCAATATTCCAGCAATATCACGGCGGGAGACACTAGAAATTAGCTTCACACATTGTACCCATGTCGGGAATCCAACCAGGGTCCTCGTCGTTGTTCGATACGAGGTTCGACTTTGTTTAATAGATTTCAGTGACAGACTGTATTATTGCTACCAAACAAACGACTTTTGACAGATTGACAGGAAATACGTCCAATTACGATGATGGAGTCTCATTTGGAGATGTGGAGTACGCCAGAATAACCAAACGTTGTCCCATCGTCTGTGCACACACTGTGGCTTTATTCGTAATCAACTCGTGTTATTCCGGGACAAGCCGAATAGCGACTCCTGCTCCTCTCGTGGCCATTTTTGCAACTAGGTTCCGTCTTAGCGCAAACGGGCATACCTAAAACAATTGTCAACTCGTTGCGTAATGGTTTACATATATTTCCCCATAAAATATATATATTTCAGATGCAATTTAAAGCACATCGGGACATGCGGAAATTATACTCTATGATTGAACATATTTTACTGTATCTTGGCTATGTTTTTAGATGCAAGCAGAGACCATATAATAGATCGTCTCTGATGCAAGACATATGTAAAATCAAAAAATATTTCTGAGGGATTCTTTGACGAAGAACTTGAAATCATACGCGCATTCTGATTGGTTTGTCGTATTTTCGCACCTGACATTCATCCATAGGGGGACGAGTCTTCTTGCAGGTTACGGAAAGGGGCGAGTGGTGACGAATGACTGTGGCTGTTCGCTCCAAGGCTGTCCATCTGGTGCGTGACTCGGCGCATAGCTGCTGGTAATCCAACCTGTCTTTACAAATAACACTACACAAATCAGGGTAACAGAGTCTTTTTTAATAAACTAACAGGTGGGCATTTAATGTGGGTTTGCACAAACTGATAAATTGAGTTTGTCTACTGAAACTGGCTTCTTTAGGAGACGTGGCTTGCGTGAGATCAAGCGATTTATAATACACATGTATACTACATTACAGTGAACATAACACTTGGTATTTGACTGCATTGGACATAAAACTTGATATTTGACTGCAGTGAAAATTACACTTGGACGAAACTATTGTCATACAAGAGTTACTTACCAGCAAATTGTCCCCCGTTTTTGTAAATGTCTCAAGCTCCTCACAGCCCTTTCGGGGAGCTCTCTGTACTATCGCTGCCACCAAAGCTCCTCACTGTGACAGGGGCCACAACCATGCATGTATGACTGTCGGGACGCCTAATACTCTTACCCCATTTTCTTTGTCAGTTTGAATTTCTATCAATGATCATGTGATTGATACAGTAAGAATGTTAGGGGATGTTCCGCTCTACTGCAATCTTGGGCTAATCTGATCCATGGAAATCTGGTGTGTGTGTGTGTGTGTGCGTGTGCGTGCGTGTGTATTTCAATGGTTGCTTATTTAATATACCATATTTGACCAAATGGACGCTTATTAGAGCAGGTGCTTATTATGTTGAATACAGTATTATATACATATGTCACCCAACTTGTATATATAAGTGTGTGTCTTCCAATGAACGCTCATTTTATGTCACCCTTTTGTTACTTATGTGTTCAAGATGTTGGCCTGGCCAGTAAAATACCTTCTACATCCATCTCCTTGAAATGAGATCTATTGTTACTACATTCTCGAAACTCAGATAGCTGCTGATGTGCTAAGCTAACTCTTAGTCACTGAAAATATATACTTTTTATAGAAACAAATAACTCTGTTTAAATTGAAAAGGAGCCCTAGTGAAATGGGAGATTCCAGAACCTGAGACAAATCTAGACTTGCTTCATTTAGGGCTTTTGCATTACAGAAAGGGCTGGGCGGAAGGGCAAATAACATGGTTCAGGGACTGTGAGACATTCTACTGGTGTGCAGCATCACAGTATAACAATTCATAGTTTTACTGCGGTAGTGTTTAATTGTCACAAAAATATGCAGCCAGGCTGGCCACATCCAATGGTTAGAATTAACAGTCTGCACTTGGTATGATAATATGTATATTTCCATAAATACAATGTTGAAACACCCATTTGTAATATGGCATGACTGAAAAAAAATATGTCTCCAAACAAAAATCCATCATGTTTGCTGGCCTGGAAGGCAGATGTGCTAAATTTTGACTATGGGTATTGTTGACTTTATTTCCAGCTTCTTTCAATGGCATATTAAGCAGTGCATGGAACTGCCCCCACATATCTTAAAGATCACACAAGGCAGTATATCCCTGCAGGAATGCTTTGGCAAAATCAGCAATTGCGGCTGCAGGTTCCAAAATCAAAGTTAAAGACCTTTGGTCCCAGATCGTAAAGCGTTGCTGTCGTTTCTTTGTGGAACTCACTCACTCTCACACTGAAACCAGGACAAACACTTCACTCCCCGAAGTCTGGGTGTAAAACACACATCTTCCAGTGCTATTCCCATTGACTCTGCAGATCTTGATGATAAGCACTTTCAGAGTAAACTGCATTTGATAGTCTTGCAATTTGTGTGCACTTTGAGCATGCCCGTGTCGTGTGGACAAACAGTGCAACATACATGGGTCAACGAAAATAAAACGAAATAAAGTTAGGGAAAAAGAAAAAAACACCAATAAAAAAATAAATCTATTAAACCACAGTGTTTTGAATATGTAATTATCAATAAAACATAGTATGGACGGTAAGATTTGGGAGAACTATCACATACAGATCTATCTATCTACAGAACACTTCATTCTAACATAACGTTTAATTCTATTATCTGCAACATTGTCTGACTAATGGCCACTATTTGGTTTTGCAATATGGTTACCTTAATTAACAATTAACATTTCTGATTGCCACAAAGTCTGAAAAAGTTTCAGCTTAAGAGCTGCATAAATTTTAAAGAAACAAGTGTCAGACTTTAGCCGCTTTTCCACACTCTAGCAAAACTTCACACACAATAAACACAATACAATACAAGGCATAAACTGGAGCTCAGCTGAGACACTTCATCTTCTATAAAAACCTACATACAATACAATGACACCTACATACATACAATTCCCACATACATACAATTAAGAAATTACTTCAACTTTGTGTGAGTTCATTGGAGTTTGAACCTTGCCAGAGTGAGGGCCAAACTGTATGGAAGTCGGAGCTTGCGGAGTTCCCCAAAAAGAGAGGTGACATGTATGCTCAACTTGCTTTACAGGAACATCTGTCAAGCAACATATTCAAGTAATATCATCATTGGGCGGGCGAGTGAGTGAGTGAGTATTGTTTTACCCCAATTTAAGCAATATTCCATTGTACCCATGTGGGGAATCGAACCAGATCTTTGGCGTGACAAGCGAACACTTTAACCACTAGGCTACGCAACTTCCGGGTGAATAATATATCTTCAAGTTTTGGAACATACTGTACAGCTGAAAAACAGTCCCTTGCTACATTAATAAACTAGAGAAGAGTCATCAGAGGATGATAACACCCCATGTTTGGATGAAAAATGTTGAATAGTTTTTTAGTTCTCTCCCAAACAACACCTACCAGTGTTTCAGCTAAGTCTAACTTGTTCCCATGGAAACAGGGGAAAAAATCAAATTTTGCAAAATTCCTAAATTAAAATAACAAAAGGCACAACTTCACGCCTTGGTTAATACATGTACCTGGTTTGGATGAAAAGTCTTTAACAGTTTTCAAGTTGTGCTCCGTAAACGACACCTACACCTTCCTTTTGAGACAAATAAAAATGCCAAAAATCTGCAAAAAACATGTTTTCTTTTCTTTAAATGTGAAATAGAACAGGTAGCACTTTTCCTTTGCTCTAGCAACTCCTTTGCCTTTTCTTCATCTATTAGACTCCCTCAATATTCCAAAAGGTAGTCTTCGCAAATGTCTTTTTGTGAAAACACCAAAGCCAAAGTGGTAAATGCAATATACATTATATCAGAACAGATAGGTGTAGTGTTAGAAAAAGAAAGGGGTTTGCTAGTTTATACAGTTCACAATCAGGGCATGATTTAACATGATAGAGGTTACACACCAACAAATGTTTTCCCACAGACTTCTATAGTAACGTTATATTATTTTTTAAATAACTAAGCATTCAGAAGCCATTTAATAAATGCACATGTGTGTACAGTTTGGCCTCCAAGCAGCAATAAAAAGAAAAAGAAATGACTAGATTAGCCAGCTCCTTTTCCGAGTACAAGAAGCTAAACACACTAGCCCCAGTTCCGCACCAAGTGTCACTTGCTTGAAAATATCTGTGGTCACATTCAGCATAAGTCATCATGTTAAAAAAGACAGCACTAAATATAGAAAAAACATTGTCAGTTTTTATTACTGGATGGAAATACATTACAAAAAACTCGAAATCTTACACAAAATCATCCAATCACAGCTGCAAGACGATTCAAAATGACTCTCAATGAAATCTGCTTGTTGAACGACAAATTCTGATCTGGTGTTGTAGGACCTGCTGACAAATTAGAAAACATTTGACTTATGTTTTGTAATGTATATATATGTAGCTTCTCAGAAAAAAATTAAAATTGGATTTAACTTATCCAACATGTCTATATGGCAGCAGAATACAAAGTTTTGATGTACCGAAAGAGCTGTAAGAGTTAAATGATATATATTTCATTAATGTTTTATAAAATGTATTTCTGTATTAATAAGAAATAACTACAATCAAACACTGACCATGGGAGTTTATTCATGTTTCATAATAGAAGGGGCTCATGGATCAGTTCCCTACATGGTTGATGCCACCTAGATCATTTCACCCCAAAAATATTTTCAACTATAAAAAATAAACGAATCTGGTTTTGACACTCATGACATGATGCGATTGATATTGTTTGAGATTGCTCGAACTCACAGCCTGCATTGTTTATTTGATTAAACACTCAAATTACTGTCAGCATTTGGTTAATCATCTATGGAGGGGCTATCGCAAATGTTTGTGCTTTCATTTATTCCAAAAATCAAGTATTTAAGCACCTATGATATAAGCTGGAGACATAAGGACACATGGAAAGGAATCAGAAAAAAATCTCAAAGTTGGACAGAGAGCATGGAATTTAGGCCAAAAATTGGCAAGGGACACATTAAGCAGCTTTAAAGTCATCATATATGTAAGGATGGATAATGAACTTTACCAGAAAATAGGAAGTAAAGGGGTGGATTGTTGCCAGCAATCTCAAACACTGACCAGTGAACAATACCGCCTATTAAAGCAGAGAAATGGAAATGGACCCTTAATTAGGAGAAAGCTCTTTGAAATCACAACATAATAGGAAATTACACTTAACTCTACTGATTTAGTTAAGACTTTAAAATACTCCCAGGAAATAAAAAAATACTTACTGTTTTTTAATGTTTCAAGGTGGCTATTTCAGTTATTTGCCAGTTTCAAGGAAACAAAGTCAAAATTCCATATAGTTTAGAAAATGTACAGCTTATCCTGACAAAAATGTAATTCTTTTTATTCACAATAAACAGTGTCTTGCAATAACAGCTTAAAAAAGTGTTTCTCTCCAATAATTTACGGGTTTATGGGGGATGGAAGGATACAATGCATTTTACTAAACAGGGGAGATAATTTAGTAATGTAGAACACTATCACATTCTTTACAGATGATTTCAGAACCCTAATGTTACATTCCAGAAGAGCCAGTGGGTATTATTTTCATCTTAGCAGATTCTGGGCCTGGTGTATAGCCCTTGCTTCATGTTTGCAAACTGAAAAACTGCATTAAGGGAGCACTGTCAGAAATTTCTAATGCATGAGGGTGATCTTATGATGGAACTTGATAGTGAACAACAGAGGGGCCTCAAGTGGACTGGGGTTCTTAAATGTACTTACTGTACCTACATGTCCAAGTTCCACAACTTCTACACGGTAATAGAGCGCAGCGAGGCAAAATAAGGGTTGTCGATCACACACTGCCAACACCGGACTTCAGATCAGCTTCTCCAAATGCGAAATTAGATGTGAAAACTTCTATTTCTTCTGCATGAGTGCACATATACCTCCCCAGTCAACATCAGGCATGCTAAAAGGTGAAAACAGTGTTGAGACAATATTAAATGTCAAACCACTTTGTATATAAGTCAGGAGACAGTTCTTGAGGGAAAAAAACTATTGTAAAGTCATATTAGTGAGGTGAGGTGAGGTGAAATGAGGTTTAACGTCGCGTCCAAGATTATTGCACTTATATAGCGACGTGAATGTACGTGTGTGTGTGTGTGTGTGTGTGTGTGTTGCTCCTGTACTAGTCCGGACTGATGCCGATTTATAGTGCTAGACAACTGAGATACCATGCCACAGTTTAACATGAATACCCCTATGAGACACAGTATACTGACTCTGAGCCGACCAGTCCTTGTTTTAGCCCCTTAATGCCGAGCGCCAGACAGGGTAACAACAAGTACCATCTTTTAACGTCTTTTGGTATGACGCGTCGGTTTTAAGAAACTTAAGGGAAAAATAGCATCATTCATTCACACAAAAGCACCTAACAGAAAGAACTGATGGTATGCTACATTGTTTACATTAAATAAGGGGGTTTGTGACATATTCTGCTGTCAGCAGTGTACACGCTTCATACTCAAGATACCAACATCATGTAACTTGACCGGCAGGCGATTAACATAGAGACAGAAATTGTTGTCAAATTCATCAGTTTCAACAAATTCTTGATGGACAGAGGGGGGGGCTCGTGCCGAGTTCGACCACAATACGAAGCAACATTCATTTCCAGGCCATCCAACTGCTCCATTCAACCCAAGCTGTCCCCAACTTCACTGTCATTACTTTTTGCCTCCACATTCATGCCAGTATGTAACCATGGTGAAATATGAACAGGAAAGCCTATCAAGTATGAATTACTGAAATGTGCACTCACCCTACAGGTTACACACAATGTTTTCCCAAAGACTTCTATAGTAACGTTATATTTATTTTTAAAATAACTAAGCATTCAACAGCTATTACCTGTACATGTGTGCACAGTTTGGCCTTAGAGTGGCAATAAAAACAAAAAATTGACTAGCTTAGCCATCTGCTTTTCTGAGTACAGGAAGCTATACACACCACCCCCAGTTCCGCACCAAATGTCACTTGCTTGAAAATATTTGTGGTCACATTCAGCATTCATCTTGTTGAAAAAGACAGTTCTAAATATAGAAAAAATATAGAAATGTACATTTAAAAGACAAAAACATCTTACACAATATCATCCAATCACAGACTGCAGATATCTCTCCATCTGCACTGAAGGCTCCCAGTCACAACTGGTTCTGATTTGGTGTAGTAGAACCTATAGGGGACAGAAACATACAATGCATTTTACTAAACAGGGGAGATAACTTAGTAAAGTAGCACAATGTCACATTTTTTAGAAGGTGAATTTGAACTGGACTGGGGCCTTGACTGGACTGGGGCCTTGACTGGACTGGGGCCTTGACTGGACTGGGGCCTTGACTAGACTTGGACCTTGACTGGACTGGGGCCTTGACTGGACTGGGGCCTTGACTAGACTGGGGCCTTGACTAGACTGGGGCCTTGACTGGACTGGGGCCTTGACTAGACTGGGGCCTTGACTAGACTGGGGCCTTGACTAGACTTGGACCTTCGCTGGACTGGGGCCTTTACTGGACTGGGGCCTTGACTGGACTGGGGCCTTGACTTGACTTGGACCTTCGCTGGACTGGGGCCTTAACTGGACTGGGGCCTTAACTGGACTGGGGCCTTAACTGGACTGGGGCCTTGACTGGACTGGGGCCTGAACTGGACTGGGTCCTAGACTGGACTGGGTCCTTGACTGGACTGGGGTCTTGACTGGACTGGGGCCTTGACTGGACTGGGGCCTTAACTGGACTGGGTCCTAGACTGGACTGGGTCCTTGACTGGACTGGGTCCTTGACTGGACTGGGGTCTTGACTGGACTGGGGCCTTGACTGGGCTGGGGCCTTGACTGGACTGGGGCCTTAACTGGACTGGGTCCTAGACTGGACTGGATACTTGACTGGACTGGGGCCTTGACTGGACCGGGGTCTTGACTGGACTGGGGCCTTGACTGGACTGGGGCCTAGACTGGACTGGGGCCTTGACTGGACTGGGGCCTTGACTGGACTGGGGCCTAGACTGGACTGGGGCCTTGACTGGACTGGGGCCTTGGCTGGACTGGGTCCTTGACTGGACTGGGGCCTTGACTGGACTGGAGCCTTGACTGGACTGGGGCCTAGACTGGACTGGGGCCTTGACTGGACTGGGGCCTTGGCTGGACTGGGGCCTTGACTGGACTGGGGCCTAGACTGGACTGGGGCCTTGACTGGACTGGATCCTTGACTGGACTGGATCCTTGACTGGACTGGGGCCTTGACTGGACTGAGGCCTTGACTGGACTGGGGCCTTGACTGGACTGGGGCCTTGACTGGACTGGGGCCTTGACTGGAGTGGGGCCTTGGCTGGACTGGGGCCTTCACTGGACTGGATCCTTGACTGGACTGGATCCTTGACTGGACTGGGGCCTTAACTGGACTGGGGCCTTGACTTGACTGGGTCCTTCACTTGACTGGCGCCTTGACTGGACTGGGGCCTAGACTGGACTGGGGCCTTGACTGGACTGGATCCTTGACTGGACTGGATCCTTGACTGGACTGGGGCCTTGACTGGACTGAGGCCTTGACTGGACTGGGGCCTTGACTGGACTGGGGCCTTGACTGGACTGGGGCCTTGACTTGACTGGGGCCTTGGCTGGACTGGGGCCTTCACTGGACTGGATCCTTGACTGGACTGGATCCTTGACTGGACTGGGGCCTTAACTGGACTGGGGCCTAGACTTGACTGGGTCCTTCACTTGACTGGCGCCTTGACTGGACTGGGGCCTTGACTGGACAGGGGCCTTGGCTGGACTAGGGCCTTCACTAGACTGGGGCCTTCACTAGACTGGGGCCTTCACTGGACTGGGGCCTTGGCTGGACTGGGGCCTCGACTGGAGTGGGGGAGGGGTTGAGATTAATGTACCAAATGTACCTACGTGTCCAAGTACCACAACTTCTACAGGGGGTAGTGAGGGAAAAGGAGGGTGGTCGATCATACACTGGAGACACTGGACTCAGATCAGCTGGTCAAAATGCCACTTTAGATGAACAAAGTATGTTGTTTTTACATAGGCACTTCATGCCCAGATATGGGTGTATTCCTTCTGATTTAGTAAACCTACACATGTAAACACTTAATTCTGACAAATCCACTTTGCAAGATAACAGTGATTTATCAATCAACATATTTTGGGTTAATCCATTGATAGGTGTCTTTTTTAACTCAGGTGATCATTCCTCTCTTGCTTCACTGTACCGGGCGTGCATATAACATAACATACATCTTACCCCACTTCAAACCTGGATTAAGATTGAATAATTACCTCAGGCACAGGGAATCTGAGTGGCGCTTCCACTAATTATACCTGCAATAAATTCATGAACTGAGCATCAAGTGAATGACGACAAATACACAGGTGTAGGGTTATACCAGGAGACATTGTAGGGCTGGGACGAGTCCAAATTTACTACCCGGGTACCCACCCCGCTATTACCCGACCCTACCCGGGTACCCACTGTAGGTCTCAGATGTCTCAAAATGTCCGATTGGAAACATTTTTAGCATAGTCCTGACAAAACGTATTTAGATACATGTATTAATCAATCTGTTCATTCATACACTGAAGTCTGGGTAGTCCTGTGGGTATCCGGGCCCTATTAAGTACCAACCCGGCCCGGGTACCCGAGTTACCTGTCCCAGCCCTAATACATAGATGACAACAAGGGAGTTGCAATTGTATTCTACAAAATCCAAAATCCAAAAATGCTTTCGCTGCAAGGATAATTTTTTTGTTAACTAAAGCCATCAAGGGTATTTCAATACAACAACATCTTATGAGCCACCACCATTCTTTTTGTCGGTTTGTTTAGATTGAAGAAACTCATTTACATGCGCCCTTTGTACTATCTTTGTAGAATCTTCATTGATCACAATCTCATTTAATGCTTAATGTTTGCATTTTTCCTTTGAATGAATTTAAGAAAGAAAAGAATGTAAGAAAATCCAAATTTGAACAAAATTACAGTTTTTTAGGCCCATAATATATCCCTGCGCGGAGATTAGGGTCCAAGTTGGCCTATTGGCCTACCAATAACATGTCTAGGTGTGTCTGCAAATTTAAGTCTGTCAAAATGGTCTATGAAAACATCATGAAATATATGACTGCTTTAAATATGTTGAATTAAATAATAAATATTCACATTTCTAACTCACAACATGATAACTAGGGCTGGGATGGGCAACTCGGGCGGGTCATCATCATCATGCAGGGATGTGAGCAGGTTTTCCCGAAAAAAAGAGGAAAAGTCTAGGGGGGTCTGGGGGCATGCCCCCCCAGAAATCTTTAAAACATTTGATTGCATTTTAAGCAATTTCGTGCAGTTTGGACAACATTTACACCAAGAAATGTAATAAGTCAATGGCCAAAGTCAATAAGTCAAATAAACAAGATTGCAGATGCAGTAAAATTTCGAAGTTAAATCAGTACTTTTAAAAAATTGGGCATAGCTTTCGCGTACCTGGCTACCCACCAGGTCTGGGAGCAATACTGCCATAAACTTCAACCCCCATCCCCCAGACACAAGGACAACTGTCACAAGCGTGCAATGTCTGACCCTTTCCCCATGTTGAAGCATATTGAAAAAAACTTACCTTGTACTTACTTACCTTTTGATGAAAAAAACAAAACTCCATTGCAAACATAAGACATTAATACAACATATATCCCCATGACATGGGGTTTTGGACGCTGAAGAAACATTCATAGTTTTCTCGCTTATCACATGAACAACTGTAAAACATCTCATTCACTTACAGGCTAAAAGAGAACTTTATCTTAAAAACAAGCCATCAGCTGACTCTGAGTATTTACAATTTCTGTGTGACGCCACACCCCACGTTATAGTGCAAGTATTCGTGACAGAAAACGTATGATGTCCGAAAACCTATGCTGGTGAAAGCTCTGATCGAAAACAGGACAATCCGTGGCAATTGTCCGGTTTTCGATCATATTTTTCGGAGTGTTTTTTTTTTTAATTTACGCGGAAGATGATTTTTTCCGAGGACTATGTTTTAAAAAACGCGATTTTCCGCGTTTCCGCGGAGATTTCACATCCCACTCATGAGTAGGACCCGGGTACCCACATTACTCGATCTACCCGGACCTTTGTTCAGTCACGTGATATTTTGTTTAATGACAATAACAATCAAACTCCATGGTTACACTTCAAGATGCTAAATGGTCGCATTGGGTAAATATCAAACCTTCTGTCAACTTTAGTGTATGCATGTATAAATGGTTTATTTTATGTGCATGATCAGATCGTTATATGTGTGTATTAGTAGTTTTTGCCAGGGCTCTGGTAGGATAGGGTTCAAATATTAGAATCAACAGGCCTGTTTCTATACAATGGGTAAGTGTATATTGTTTTCACAATAGATAGGCCTAGTAGCATAAATATACATATATTATGATAATGATCTCAGATATTGTAGAATGTCAGATTGATTTCTAAAATTCAAATTGAACATACTACAATGTCAGCTTGTTCATGCAAAGTCTTAGTCCAAAGGACCCGTGAAGATCCAGGGTAGAATAGGTCTTCAGCAACCTATGCTTGATGTAAAAGGCGACTATGCTTATCGTAAGAGGCGACTAACGGGATCGGGTGGTCAGGCTCGCTGACTTGGTTGATGCATGCCATCGTATCCCAATAGCGTGGATCGATGCTCATGATGTCAATCACTGGATTGTCTGGTCCAGACTCGATTATTTACAGACCTCCGTCATATAGCTGGAATATTGCTGAGTGTGGCGTTAAACAACAAACCAAAACCAAATCTTAGTCCAAAGAACAACTTGCCCCTCATATCTCCTGGATATTGGGCCTCTCTGAATGTGAGCCGTTTTGACCAAAGTTGGTATGTTTGGGACGGACTCGCCGAAACCGATCCGAAGTGGTAAATAAATTACTTGTTCCTATCTGCTGAACGACTAGATGTACATCTAAATCTAGAATGAACAGGCTGCGCCGAGATAAGCTGTTTGCATGTACATCAACGATCAAGACCAAAAACGTCGTCTAGACCCCATCAGCACAATCAGAGACCATATACAGAGACCATATACCGATATATGGTCTCTGGCACAATCAAGTTCAAAAAGGAAATAAGCCGACTATTTCGTTCGTGTAAGAAATCTTGAAATAATGTGTGTCTTCGGAGCATGATATGAGACAAGCATCACCGTGAATACAATAATTAACTTTCAAAAAGAGAGACCAATCACGATACAAACCATGCGTTTCCCATAACTTTGTGCTGCCATGTTGCATTTCCGAAGGCAGCTTCTGGGCGAAACGGTAAATGCCAAATGGCAAGTTCCGAAATGGCACAAAACGTAAATGGGCCTATCAAACTGTCCATTCAAATTTTATTTTAACCTTTATAGTCTTATTTTGATTAAAGTATTATTATGGCGTATTATATGTCAACTTCAACAATACCTACATACATTGGTGAATTATTAGCAAGTGCTAAATTCGACTTTGCCGTTTCCGAGTTTCACTTTTTTTGACGCACAGACCGTCTCGAGACGGTGAAGATCTGCGAAAGTAGTGAGAGCGATCGAGACACTGATGTTAGGGTGAACACGTTCTGAGATGTATATTAGGAGAAGCTGAAGAAAAACTAATTAGATATACCTGTACCATAATTTATCGATTTGTTACCACAGAACATATATCCAGGTGTTTGAGAATATTATAGAAAACCCCATGTCGTCGAAAGGCCGCAGATATCAAATTCGTTATATTTTTTAGATTATCGATATTATCATTACATTATTAATAAAATGCCAAAGAAAGGTTTCTGAAAGTCCTGTGCAGGATTGTGACCCAGTTTCTCCAACAGCAAGCATCCATGTCATGGCCAGCACTCAGTCCTGACCTTTCCCCCATTGGGACTCATCTGGGCGTACATTTCAAAAGGAGCTAGTCGCGTACAACGGGTGCAGAGTGGACAGCCGGTGGAACAGGAATATGACAGTTGTTTTGAATATGAATTAGGATCTAAAATATTATTTCTTAGATCTGGAAAGGTTAACACGTGGTTTCGATCTTTTCGGTATCAGGGTTCAAAATATATTTATTCAAGTGTGCCAATAGGCACAGTTATGCCAAATTAAGTGTGGCATCACATTTTTAGGAGTGCTAGGAAATACATTGGCTTCTAAACTGTTTTAATGATTAATCATAATTCAAATACAAGTCAAGTGACTGTCATAGTGTTTATTCAAGTCAAATTATACTTAGAATGAATGATCAATCAGAAAATTCATACACACATCACTCAAGTTACTATTTTCTGGTTACTGCATGGTTGCTTTTGAATCTTAGTTAAATACTGCAATACCAATTATAATAGTCCCAAGATTTAAGAGCGACTGTTCACAACTGGTAGTAGCTGTGCACTGATCAGTTACAGTTGTAGCTGTTCTGGGTCCATAGGGTGTGGTCCATCTTCTGGGCCCACTTGCACAGAACAATCAAAGTTACAATCGATCTTTGGCAGCTACAATCAACAGACTTACTTTTCGAATCACTTTCATCGAGAAATTAAGTGTGCCATAGGGGCACGCAGGTAAGGAATTCACCGTGCCAATTTTAGGTGTGCCCTCGGCACGATGGCTATAATAATTTCGAACCGTGTAAGCAACGTAATTAGGACAAAAATACATCACATTTAAGGTGCTAACAGAACAAACTGGAAATGATAATACCCAGGGGTAAATTAAATCTTACTTTAGTCGGACATGGGAAAAACTGCTTTGGGCTTTCTCCTTTCTGCACCTCTTCTCGTGGATGGTTTCAGCTTGGGAGAGGGCGATCTTCTCACAACCTCTGGTGAGGGAGTTGGCGGGACGGTGAGGGAGAACGTCTCCTCGAGATGTGGCGTGATGATGAGGGAGGACGTCTCCTCGAGATGTGGCGTGATGGTGAGGGAGAACGTCTCCTCGAGATGTGGTGTGGTGGTGAGGGAGAACGTCTCCTCGAGATGTGGCGTGATGGTGAGGGAGAACGTCTCCTCGAGATGTGGCGTGATGGTGAGGGAGGACGTCTCCTCGAGATGTGGCGTGATGGTGAGGGAGGACGTCTCCTCGAGATGTGGCGTGGTGAGGGAGAACGTCTCCTTGAGATGTGGCGTGATGGTGAGGGAGAACGTCTCCTTGAGATGTGGCGTGATGGTGATCGAGGGAGGACGTCTCCTCGAGATGTGGCGTGATGGTGAGGGAGAACTTCTCCTCGAGATGTGTCGTGATGGTGAGGGAGGACGTCTCCTCGAGATGTGGCGTGATGGTGAGGGAGAACGTCTCCTCGAGATGTGGCGTGATGGTGAGGGAGGACGTCTCCTGGAGATGTGGCGTGATGGTGAGGGAGGGCGTCTCCTCGAGATGTGGCGTGGTGAGGGAGAACGTCCCCTTGAGATGTGGCGTGATGGTGAGGGAGAACGTCTCCTCGAGATGTGGCGTGATGGTGAGGGAGGACGTCTCCTCGAGATGTGGCGTGATGGTGAGGGAGAACGTCTCCTCGAGATGTGGCGTGATGGTGAGGGAGAACGTCTCCTCGAGATGTGGCGTGATGGTGAGGGAGAACGTCTCCTCGAGATGTGGCGTGATGGTGAGGGAGGACGTCTCCTCGAGATGTGGCGTGATGGTGAGGGAGGACGTCTCCTCGAGATGTGGCGTGATGGTGAGGGAGGACGTCTCCTCGAGATGTGGCGTGATGGTGAGGGAGAACGTCTCCTCGAGATGTGGCGTGATGGTGAGGGAGAACGTCTCCTCGAGATGTGGCGTGATGGTGAGGGAGAACGTCTCCTCGAGATGTGGCGTGATGGTGAGGGAGGACGTCTCCTCGAGATGTGGCGTGATGGTGAGGGAGGGCGTCTCCTCGAGATGTGGCGTGATGGTGAGGGAGGACGTCTCCTCGAGATGTGGCGTGGTGAGGGAGAACGTCCCCTTGAGATGTGGCGTGATGGTGAGGGAGAACGTCTCCTGGAGATGTGGCGTGATGGTGAGGGAGGACGTCTCCTCGAGATGTGGCGTGGTGAGGGAGAACGTCCCCTTGAGATGTGGCGTGATGGTGAGGGAGAACGTCTCCTTGAGATGTGGCGTGATGGTGAGGGAGGACGTCTCCTCGAGATGTGGCGTGGTGAGGGAGAACGTCTCCTCGAGATGTGGCGTGATGGTGAGGGAGGACGTCTCCTCGAGATGTGGTGTGGTGGTGAGGGAGAACGTCTCCTCGAGATGTGGCGTGATGGTGAGGGAGAACGTCTCCTCGAGATGTGGCGTGATGGTGAGGGAGAACGTCTCCTCGAGATGTGGCGTGATGGTGAGGGAGGACGTCTCCTCGAGATGTGGCGTGATGGTGAGGGAGGACGTCTCCTCGAGATGTGGCGTGATGGTGATGGGGAAAGTGGATGGCTCGTCAAACCTTCCCAACGATATGTACTGGGTGGCCTTTCTTCATCAGAACTTCTGGGTGATGGTTGATCAGTGAAAGGTGGTATATTTCCTGTAAACAAAATTAAATTTCTTTATCAGATCATTACTGATGTCAATGGTGGAAATACTTAATCTTGAAAATTTGCAAAATACAAATGTTTAGTATATAAAAACCCACAAAGTAAACTTATCTAAATATTAAATACCATACATGACTTGCTAATTTGAAATATGCAAGCACAATAAGGGTATTTTTGCAGACACGTGTTCAAATACGAGCTTCATCCTATAAATACAGCAAACATTTTTAATCCACTAGACCTTATGATTCTCTAACTATTGGGCAATAGGACCAATGCCATAAATGTGCCGTTACAGTTTTAGGTGTGATGGCACTAATAATTTGGAACCCTGAGTATGTTTCAAATCGGTAAAGGAGCACCTTTAGAATACAGTACCATTGCGAGAATCCTTCGGACGTGAACTCGCGACCTTCGGATTGTTAGCCCGACAGCTAACCGACTGAGCTACGTCCAAACTGTGAAACTAAGTGCAAATTTACCTCGTCATGCCTATGACGTTACGGAACTGAACGAAAAGGGTCGAATAGGTGACGGACACTTACGAGGATTACGTTCATAGGGTATTGTCACGTGTTTGAAAAGTGTGTGGTACTGTATTCTAAAGGTAAGCCGGAAAGTGAAACATCTTTGATAAGCTGGGATTGTACGACATTGCCATAGAATCGAAACAGGATTGAACATGATGAATACCTAAAGAAGAGTGTGGGTTACCAGAAAGGACAAATATCTCTAAGAATACGTTTCGCTTCTGGAAATGTAGTACAATGAGCTGTAATGAGATATTTAGGCCTAGTTTATTCTTACCACAGTGGGACCGCCTCCGTGGCCTAGTGGTAGAGCGTCCGCCCGGAAAGCGGAAGGTCCGGGGTTCGATCCCCGGCAGCGTCATTCCAAAAGACGTTAAAAGATGGTACTTGTTGTTACCCTGTCTGGCGCTCGGCATTAAGGGGCTAAAACAAGGACTGGTCGGCTCGGAGTCAGCATACTGTGTCTGAGTGGGGTATTCATGTTAAACTGCGGCATGGTATCTCAGTGTGCTAGCACTATATATCGGCATCAGTCCGGACTAGTACAAGCAGCCACACAAACACACACACGTACATGCACGTCGCTATATAAGTGCAATAATCTTGGACGCGACGTTAAACCCCTTTTCACCTTACCTCTCGTCGGTTGCTGCGTAGATGGTTCGGAGCTTGTTTCCTCCTCATCCCCATACCTTGACTTCATCTTGAAGTTAGGGAAATTGGCTGGCGTAGATGAATCGGACTCGTAGACCATGTCTGGTCCAGAATCGATTATTTACAGACCGCCGTCATATAGCTGGAATATTGCTGAGTGCGGCGTTAAACGACAAACAAACAAACAAAATTTTCCCACCGAGAACCTGGGAAAAGATTACTCCAATAGTTAATTGTTCAGTGGATATCCTATATACAATTTGTCGTGTATAGTGTTTAGTTATCCTTTTCAAAGTAGGAAATTTTATGTTTTGAAGCATTCGGAGAAAAATATCCCGTCTCTAACTCGAAGAGAATTCCAATCTCATTAAAACATGGTGGTAATGAAAGCCATGCTGAATTTCAGTCACCAAACAAATTCTGTTATCCATACACCCTTGCCTGAAACATAATCACCACAGATGTTGCGTGTGTGTGAACTCTTTGGAAAAACCTCTTGTGAAGACTTTCACTCCGAGAACAAACATATACATGTCGTCAACAGTATACATACATACATGTATACATCCACCAAAACACCAAAACAATTTTGTATGTATCACTGCTAACCCATAACCACCATACACCTGAAGTTGTTTCGTCCCCTTTCATCCAAACACTCTCAATGCCCTGTTGGTTTCCGGGTTAGAATAGGTCCCCAGTTACCTATGGTGGTCGTACAGTCGACTAAATGGATCGGGTGGTCAGACTCGAATACTTGGTACATTGCGTGTCAGCGTACTTCGACGTCGTGATCTCAGTGATCTCGATCACTTGATTGTCTGGTCCAGATTCGATTATGTACGGGCCGCCGTTATACAACTGCAATATTGCTGAGTGTGGCGTTAATCAACAACAATCAGCCAACCAACCAACCAAGCTCCAGTTATTGACATCATGAGCATCGATCCACGCAATTGAGATGCGATGACATGCATCAACAAAGTCAGCGAGCCTGACCACCCTATGCCGTTTGACGGCTCTTACGACAACCATAGTCATCTTTTAAGGCACGCATGGGTTGCTGAAGACATATTCTAACGCGGATCTTCACGGGTTGTACCCATGTGGGGAATGGAACCCAGACTGCGGCGTGACGTGCAAACGCTTTAACCGCCTAAAGGCTACCCCAACGCCTCAAGTCAACTCATAAACGACAATTTCCACACCGGGTCGTCCAGAAACAAAGTGTGAGCGCTTGTTGTGCCACGTAGTTGCTCCATCGCTGCGTTGCATTCCAAATATATACTGAGGAACAAAGGAAACAAGAGTTTGCTACTAACGTGGCTATATCCCCCGCCCCTGTTGCAGAATTTATGACATAATTAAATCTAAACAAACCCTAACCTTTTTAAACCGAGGTGGGACTTGTCATGTATATTGTAACAAAAGAAGAGTTTGGAACCTAAGTCCATCTTGTTGCCATGGAAACATAAAGAATTAAAATTTCTAAAATTTCTAAATAGCAAAAGGCACCAGCTCAACAACTTGACAGACCTGCAAAGTTTTATGAAAACATATTGAACGGTTTCTGAGTTATGCTCCGGAAACGAAACGTGACGGACGGACGTATGGACGGACGGACGGACGGAACCCATTTTTATATCCCCCGCCAACTTTGTTGGGCGGGGAATAATAATACATCTCAGTGGATTTTATCATATCTTTGATTTTCAATTAAAGATATCTTAAGTTAGCGATATCATACCCCAAAAGATTTGTCAGCACTCACACAATGCCCCAACATGGTTTTATTTTTTTTAAAATGATTTGATTTCGAACTTTTAAAAATTAAAAGAATTAATTCACATAATACACAACTGTTGATGGGTATCTAAGATATCTTATCTTGCAAAATCAATAAATTTGCTCTTTTCGGCATATATTTATCACATTTAAAAAATGTTAGGAGTCATGTTGTTGCAAGTTCATTTCCAACCCAAGTCTGCATTGAACCAATATATTTTTACACAAATTATCCAGCCACAGATTACATTTCACAAACTGTTGCAGGAATGAGTGATGGTTAAGAAGACATTATCAAATTTAACAACAATTGTTTCAATTTTCCTTTACATAAAAAAACAAACTCGGTATTTTTTTCTTTTGACCCTCAGTCAATATCTTTTTTGCTCGTGTGGTACTTTATACATATTGTTCATAATTCTTTAATATTTTTTTATTCATAATCGTCACAATGATTAAACTGCATTTAGTTAAGGCGCTTGTCAACATATGCTTGACTATCCACTGTATTGTATCTCCATTCTGTTATGATGAATACTGCTGAAAAATTACCATTTATTATTTAAAAAGCATGTGCGAAATTTGGGACTCACAAAATCAAAGCCATATTACGGAGAGGAGCGTCAAAATCGGCTCTACATGGTGTATCCATGTGGTGAACTGGTGTCACGAGTCAACACTTTAACCTCGCTGGACAAACTCCACCGCCAATGTCTTTGTCGGTTAAGATTATTTATATAAACAAATGTCAAATCAGGTTAGAAGTGTTGTACATTTCATGCAGGTGTTCACCAGAATAGTCACGTGACGGCATGGTTACGAGTTAAGCCAATCGGGAAACACTTCCGTTGCACGAGTTTTTCATGCGCGTAAACCAGACTCCATGGATCGAAGCAGACGACGCTAACTTTATCGAGTGTACCGGTGCTTGTTAAATTAATTTAACAAGCTGTTTAGAATTCATTTAAAATCGAGATTACAATGGAAAATTTCTCATGTTTATTAACAGCTACGGTGAACGCTGCTTTTCGGGGGGGGGGGGGGGGGGGGGGGGGGGGGGTGTATGTCATGTGCATTATGAAGACTTTCCTGCCCTGCCGTATGTTTTCACTCTGGAGAGGACGTTGAACAGAACGACAAGGTAAGTGCAGCAATATGTAATTAAACAATCTGTTGGTGAACTTATAATTATGATAAAGTATAATTGCTTGGCTGTAACGATTCACAGATGATGTGATGTTATATTCGATACAAAACAGCATATGTCATGGGGACCAGGCCTCTTGGAGCGTTTCTCAGTCAGTGTTTGTGTCTGTGTGTGTGTGTGTGTGGAATGGGGTGGGGCTGGGGGTTGGGGTGGGGGGCATTGTCCCATGTCGTCAATGAATTTAAAGCATATTATTGAATGTAAGCAAACAGCATATACATAGAAACTACTTTTTCTAAATTCTGTTTCGCAGCAAATACTCTGTATGTCTGCATATGTTGGCCAATGTGTGGAGGCGTTGGACAATACTCTCCTTGTGAAATATTGTTGAAAAGAATAATTCGGTGTGTGTGTGTGTAGTACTACTCCCACGGGCCTGTGTACACCTTGAGAAACAATTGCGATTGTTATTTTTATCATAGGAAAAACAAGAGAGTTACAGCCACTATTATTTCAACTGACATCGTAGTTCCGTATTTGTAATACTATCACTAATGATCCAAAATGCGAAATAAACTTTATCCTAAACTAGGATTTTCAATATATTTACCTTACCTCAAAGAAACTGATAAATGATATACGAGCATAATTGTGTTGAAGAAGCCGTTACGACGGCAACGAAACTGTTTTCTGTTGTTGACATCACTGGTGTTGTCTGGAGAAACCATGTTGTTAAAATGTTCGTTCGTCACATGTGTGGTCCAGACTCGATTATTTGCAGACCGCCGTCATATAGCTGTAAAATTGCTGAGTGCGGCGTTAAACAATAAACAAACACACAAATGTGTGAATGACAAATAATTATAATGGCGTAGTTGGTAAAGTTGAAAACACCAACGACATAGGTATAAGAACATGAATGGCCGTTTTAACCATCCATTCCCCGCAGCTCTATCTTGTCCAGTTCCGCCGTGAAAGGTTTAATAACAGCAAAACATGCTATTTTCTTTGTTAAATCTGCAAGCTGTTGATTTACTGTCAATAAAACTTAGTATTTATTGCAACAAAAACGAGTTTAGCTCCGCCGATTCAGCAGTCTTACTCCGACGAGGTTAGTCGTTTGGTCCGCTGTAAATAGGTGTCATGTTTTCATTCAGCACTATATTTTTATCAACAAATGCTCACAAGGTAAGACTTTGCTAAACCCTTGCACCCATTGGCCGACATCTACATACATACAAAGATTTTAGAAACCGAATTTAAATTCAATAACATTTTATATATTTATGTTTAGAATAAATAATATGCTTTTTAGTTTTGTCTTTTGACGTATTTTCTCACGTGCTATAATTCATATTGGGTATTGCACGTTTTCTTCCTCTAGTTTATATAATTAACTCCCTTGGACCCAGTCTATTGGGTATATTCAAACGACTGAGTAGGCATTATTGGAAAAATAATTATGCTTGAAATGGTGTTTCAAGTAACGTCTGTGTTTGATCGATATCTGCTCATGTGCAGCCACGCGTGTCACATAAACTCTCAACAGCGATGCATGTATGGAGACTGGATTTTTTCAGCTACAGATGCAAAAGCAGCTATTTTAGGAAAAGTTGAGCTTAAAATATATATTTTTAAATTGTTGTGTCAGACAATTTAGTTTTTTTCCAAAAAGTTTGAAGCCTAATTACATTTTTCAAATCAATTCTGGGTCGTTTGTTTTCGATAATGTTAGGTTTAGAGACCAGCGCCAACTGTAGCCATGTTTAGTTGTGGTTCCCTCCCCTTTGCAGTAGAACCCGGCCGTTATAGTAGACCACCATTTCTTTTAAATGGGTCCCGTGAAGACCCGGGGTAGAATAAGTCTTCAGCAACCCATTCTTGCCGTAAAAGGCGATTGTGCTTGTCGTAAGAGGCGACTAACGGGATCGGGTGGTCAGACTTGGTTGAAGCATGTCATCATCCCAATTGCGTGGATCGATGCTCGATTATGTACAGACCGCCGTCATAAAGCTGGAATATTGCTGAGTGCGGCGTAAAACAACCAACCAACCAAATCTTATAAATGATATAATTTGCACAAATCGTTTTAGTATATGTAATGTTCCCACTGTTGAAGATGAGAAGCACTTTTTTCTATTTCATGTCCTTTTTGTTCTGACTTAAGAAATGAACTTTTGTCACATATAAATAATATGGTACCGAAGTTTAACAATCTTTACATTGTGAAAAGTTAATATACATTATACATAATGATAGTTTAGTATAATTATTATCAAGAACATTGCTATTCATGTACAAGAATATAACATTATAACATCTTTACACGCAGCTATTAATCTTTATATTTTTCTTTATGTGATTGTACAGTTCTATTTATATAATACCGTGGCACTATTTTATACATCACAATGAAATTTTACCATGAATTTGTGCATATTATATATATCGTGACACGTAAATAATAAATATATCTCTCTCTCGGTCTCATTCTCTCAAAAGCAAAACAAAGTAAACAAAGACTAATACTAGCTGTACAAACAATGTGTAACATTAAAACTATGAATTATAGAATAGAAAGATTATAAAATAAAATGTATCAGTTAAGCTGGTATTAATATAATACACCTATAAATAACGAAAAAGGAGATCAATCATTGTTGCTGTTGCGCAAAAAACGTTTGGCTGGGAGGCGGGGTAAGGCGGCTGCTGATGGCAGTGCTAACCTAGATCAGTTGGTTGTATAATCTAGTTGGATAGATTCATAGATAGGTGAGGTGAAATGGGGTTTAAACGTCGCGTTCAATATTATTACACGTATGTAGCGACGTGCATGCACGTATGTGTGTGTGTGTGTGTGTGTGTGTGTGTGTGTGTGTGTGTGGCTACCTGCGTGTGTGTCCGGACTAATGCCGATTTTATAGTGCTAGCCCACTGAGTTACCACGACGCAGTTTAACATGAATACCCCCACTCAGCCAAAGTATACTGACTCCGAGCCTTGTTTAGGCCCTTAATGCCGAGCGCCAGACAGGATAAATTTTAAGTTCCATCTTTTAACGTATTTTGATATAACGCGGCCGGTGATCGAACCCCCGACTTTCCGCTCTCCTGGCAAACGCTCTACCATATGAACGAATATCACAATATGTGGAGATAATTTCCATCCCGATCCGAAATGGAGAAATGTTGTTTTGGCAATTGGTTGGTTTGGAGTTTTGTTTTGTCATAGATTAATCTAAAATGTTTGCTGTATATTTTGATGAAATTTGAAATTGCCGAGAATACTGCCGATGCATTAAATGGTCTAAAGAGTAAAGCTAGATTGTTTTTATATATTGATATAGAGCTCGAACAGAAGTTTGTTAGTGATCCTGATATAAAGATCAGTTGTCAAGGTCCTCGGTTGTTTTTTTAAAGTTGCAATGGCCTTATGAATCCTTGAACTTATTTTGTCTGAATGAGTCGAGTTAGAGAAATTGTGCCATTTAGCAATACGTCGAGTGTAAAGGGATTGATGACCAAAAGATTTACAATTTGGAATAGCAATTTTGCAATTTTGCAATTTGCTGCTATTTAATATTAATCTCAGCATGGCTGCTTGGGAGATGTTCCCGTGTTTCTTCAGGTAAACAATTAACTTACTTGCCTTTACATGTGTTTGTGACGGGAGCCACCGGTGGTGCAATATACAGTACGCTCACCTTTTCGCGAACACCTGGTATCTTTGCTATTCTGGAGTAATTCACAAACACATATTCATATAAAGTCGGAATCACACAATCGACTCTGCTAAAATTTTCATTGAACATGGTAAGGGTGTTGTACTAATGTGGATGCCAGGATGTTGCTGTCACTGCTAGTACTTGCTACGGCCGATTATATCATGACATAATGTGAATAAATGAATGATAATGAGTGCGTCTTTTAATGTTTTAGCTCCAGCTCAGATGCTTGAAATCATGATAAGTTCATCTCAAATGTTTTATCTTCAGTTGTGACATATGATCCCACTTCCTACAAAAACGAGTTATTTTTTTTTAATGTATTTGTTCCATTAGACGCGCCACCTACTGTTGAAATGAGATGTACTTTTAATGTTTAAGCTCAAGTTGGGATCCATCTAGATCTCTCAGACGGCGCAAATACAGACATTAACTTTTATTTTTATATATATATATATATATATATATATATATATATATATATATATATTCTCATTTCGTTTCATTTCAGCTTTACAATATACATTTAAAATAATAATCATAAGTGAAGCACTTTCATAGGTTGATCGCTGTTGCCGGATATTTTTACGTATGGAATAATTTGACCAGTCACCGTCGAGGCTCCCGCCCTTCTGATCGAGAAAACTTTATGTTGACATGTAATAGTCAAACTACAACAAATATAACTTTGATCGAGTCAAAGTATGACATTTATGATATATAGATATCCATTCTCTGTCAAACAGTTCGTTTCAGGGGGTCAATACCGGTAATTTGACCATGGTTGCTGTAAATAACGGTCAGTTGTGCGATCAACCGATCACTTCACAAACGATTTCGTCGAAATTAATGAAAACAAAAGTGAATTATTTTTTTAATACAAATAATGAAATAGGTTAAAAACATAAGTTCAGATAAACAATGAACCGTTTTATAACCAGACAGTATAATTACATAATTAATTTGCGTACTTCAGTACGGCTTTCTTGACATGGTATTTCCAGTGTAACGTGCTCACGGTAATGTCTTTGAATTGGGGGGGAAAAAACATCACAAATTATGATGGCGTATATTTTATATTGCGCACCCCTCTCTAGACAGCTGTGTATTTTTTTTAAAGTGTGCAGGTTAGAAACAAAGAACAGTATGCAAGATAATTTCTAGCCTAAAATATCGTTTATCTCTCGCACGTTCTTAGAAATAATAAGTATGCACGCCACTCATATTATTAATAGACGGCAAACTTGGCAACTGTCTGTTAAAGAAATAGACATAAATTTTAAAAGAAATATAATTATATTCATTATTTCTGTTGTAAGCAAATTAGTGAAGATGACTGGATGGCGGGTACTATGAACTTATCAACTATCAGATCCAAATTCTTGACTGGTGATTGAGTTGAACAATAAGTTCAGAAATTAAAAATTAAACTTTCAAGGGAAAAGTAGGAATAATGAGTGAGTGAGTGAGTATGGTTTTACGCCGCTTTTAGCAATATTCCAGCAATATCACGGCGGGGGACACCAGAAATGGGCTTCACACATTGTACCCATGTTGGGAATCGAACCCGGGTCTTCGGCGTGACGAGCTAGGCCACTAGGCTACCCGACCGCCCCCAAAAGTAGGAATATGTTCAATGCTGTGAATATGAACAAGTTATGAATTAACTTCAGTCAGCACAATATTATGCAAAACCGCTGAATATATTTGTTAATTTTTACTAAATAGAGGTTAATTGCAGAAAATGGTAATAATAACCAAGAAAATGAAACTTTATAAAAATTATAAGGGGAAGTGAAAACATCGCAGGACGATACAAAATAATATCTACTTGCCTGCAGGACAAGTTATGTTTAAAAAAATGTTCTTGCCCTGAGTTGGTATTTTAATGAGGCGCCCCATTTCATATTATAATGAGTCTGTCTTTTTTAGCTCCAGCTAAGACGCATTACTTTCTATAATAATGAGTTGGTCTCTCTAATGTTTCATCACCAGTTGTGACGCGCCCCTTCATATGCTGAGTTGGTCTCTGGTGTTTCAGCTCCAAATATAATGCGCTACTTCATATAATGACTTGGTCTCAAACGTTCCAGCTCCTGTTGTGATGCGCTACTTCATATAATGACTTGGTCTCAAACGTTCCAGCTCCTGTTGTGATGCGCTACTTCATATAATGACTTCTATGAGGAGTTAGTCTTTAAATGTTTCAGATCCAGTTGAGATGCGACACTTCTATAAGGAGTTAGTCTTTAAATGTTTCAGATCTATTTGAGATGCGACACTTCTATATGGAGTTAGTCTTTAAATATTTCAGATCCAGTTGAGACGCGCCACTTCTATAAGGAGTTAGTCTTTAAATGTTTCAGATCCGGTTGAGACTCGCCACTTCAATAAGGAGTTGGTCTTTAATGTTTCAGCTCTGGTTTAGCTATCTCCAGTTGCAATGCGTTGTTCTCTAATATTTTAGCTCCTGTGAGATGCGCCACCTCCTAGTTTAATGTGAAGCTCTCAAATGATTGAGTTGAGATGCGCCAGATCCTATTACGATTATTATTATTTGTTGGTAGTTTAATGTTTGAGTTCCATTTGAGACGCGCAACTTAGACGAAGCAGAATATTTTCCTGTCCAATCATCTTTTCAGTATTATGATTTAAACTCGTCGCTTCTTTAACTCCATATAGTTTCTGTAGTCACGGTGACTTTGACTGAATGTAAACATGTCCTTCTACAATTGTAGGTTATACCCAGACGACCAAGGTGCCTGGACATGGGTCACACATTGCAACTGTCCGTGGTCACGTGGGCTCCATTCTGAGAAAGCTATGCTATGCTGGACTTTCTCTGTGAAGAATGTGGTCAGTAGATATAGGGGTGTATTTTGCTGGTCAGAATGTTCCGAGTAGTAGGGAAAGTATAACCTTCCGCATTCATGGTGAAGTGTAAGAATGAGTTGCGGGTGCTGTCCACACCCAATGATACCCCAGTTACCGTAGAAAGGCAGTTGTAGTGTCAGCTGAGGTCGTCTGGAAGTCTGATCCCTTTTGCACATATATTGAGAGTTATTACAAAGCTCTAAGCTTCTGGTTAAGACGCGCCACTTCAAAAAGGAGTTAGTCTTTAAATGTTTCAGATCCCGTTGAGACAAGCCACTTTTTTGAGGAGTTGGTCTTTAAATGTTTCAGATCCGATTGAGACATAAGGAGTTAGTCTTTAATGTTTCAGATCCAGCTGAGATGCGACACTTCTATAAAGAGTTAGTCTTTAATGTTTCAGATCCGGTAGAGATGCGACACTTCTATAAAGAGTTTGTCTTTAAATGTTTCAGATCCGGTAGAGATGCGACACTTCTAAAAGGAGTTTGTCTTTAAATGTTTCAGATCCGGTAGAGATGCGACACTTCTATGAGGAGTTAGTCTTTAAAAGTTTCAGATCCGGTGGAGATGCAACAATTCTATAAAGAGTTTGTCTTTAAATGTTTCAGATCCGGTTGAGATGCGACACTTCTATAAAGAGTTTGTCTTTAAATGTTTCAGATCCGGTGGAGATGCGACACTTCTATAAAGAGTTTGTCTTTTAAATGTTTCAGATCCGGTGGAGATGCGACACTTCTATAAAGAGTTTGTCTTTAAATCTTTCAGATCCGGTTGAGATGCGACACTTCTATAAAGAGTTTGTCTTTAAATGCTTCAGATCCGGTTGAGATGCGACACTTCTATAAAAAGTTTGTCTTTAAATGTTTCACATCCGGTAGAGATGCGACACTTCTATAAAGAGTTTGTCTTTAAATGTTTCAGATCCGGTAGAGATGCGACACTTCTATAAAGAGTTTGTCTTTTAAATGTTTTAGATCCTGTTGAGATGCGACACTTCTCTATGGAGTTAGTCTTAAAAATGTTTCAGTTTCAGTTGAGACGGGCCATTTCTCATTGTAATGGTCTTACCTTCCGTATTCATGGTCAAGTGAAAGAATGAGTTGCAGGTGTTCCAAATGATAGAGGGTGCCCACCCACCACATGTGGCATCCGGCATCCGGTATCCGGCATACCACTTAATTATGCCTTGGCATCCAATTTAAGAACTCTTTGATTGTTATCCACGTACACAGCTGGTACTAGTAAATTAGATTTTCATATAAAATGCATGACCATGCGATCTTATGAGCTTAGGGTTATATATTTTATATATTTTTGTCACTCTTTGCATCATTAACAATATTACGAAAATACAATTTCAACATGGACATACCGGCATCCGCGTACCAGGTAAACATTTCGTGCTTAAGGCACTGCGATATCCAGTGTACCAAAAGTGGGGTTGGTACCCCCATGATAACCCAGTTACTGTACAAAGGCAGGGGTGGCGTCAGCTGCTGTCATCAGGAAGCATGATTTCGATCGTGTGTTTAAATAGCAATAGATAAGGAAGCTGCAATTTCGGTTGGCCTATCAATGTTGCACAATAGTCCATGGAGAAACAGCGAACACTCATTATTGAGCTTGCACAATCTTCTCTCCTAAATAATCTAATGTCACGTGTGACACCCGGACGCCGAATATCCATGTTTTCCTCCTGACTCAAAAGACCTTTCTGTGTATCCGTCTCTAGGTTTGAGAGGTTTAAAACAATTTTGGTACCCCTACCAGAAGACAAAACAAAAATAAAACAAATATGTCTTCAGTAAATTTACGAAACTGTTTACCACAGGTGTGCACGGGATATGAATGTTTAGAATTTAGATCCAATCTAAACATTTATTTTATTGATTTCGTATTTCGCGCAATTTCGGTTTCTGTAAGGAAGACGTTTCATATGTGCTTTTAGCGGTACGTTTCTGTATAGGTCACACGACATTCGTCACAACTCGTCACTCTCCGTAACCTGCTATCATGTTGGCTATAACAGTTTCAACATGCCAGTTATTCCATTCATACTTGACAGTAAATGGTGTATTTTCTAATCGTATGGTACCCTTTACATCATCTATGAGATATAAGATTAGAGGCATATGATTAGTCTCGACGCTGTTGACTACTGATATTTTGTTTTTGTAACAGAAAAGTTCAACCGATCACACTACATCCTTGTTAACTGATAAAAGTTAAAGAACCACCACTGTCTCCGACAACACGCCCATTGCATATTTACATTCTAAATATGTTAGAAAATATTCAAGTAAATTTCCGAATGATTTTAACCCAACTATCACTTGATTATCGGTATATTGATAAAGGCACAGACTCATCTTGAAATTATTTTTTTTGTACACTTCATTATGTACAGAAACAGGAGGCTGATTTCCACAGCTGACTCGGGCGTTAAAGTCCCCGTATAACTGAATATGACAGTCTGCACCATAGCTGGGTTATCATACATCCACTGCTCTAAACGTTCTAGGGGCGGTTGGGTAGCCTTATGGCTAAAGCGTTCGTTCGTCATGCCGAAGACCATGGTTTGATTCCCCACATACATACAGTGTGTGAACCACATTTCTGGTGTCCATCGGATATTGCTGGAATATTACTAAAAGCGGCGTAAAACCATAGCCGGTCACTCACTCACTCACTCACTCACTCTTAAAACGTTCTTATTACATATAGGTTAACTTGCAACACTATTATATATTGACACATAATGAGGATCATATGCTACGATCTTTAGCTGTATCTATACACAAAGTTTGTAAAATTCATCTCTCAGACAGTATAAAGATTTTAAAAAACCTTGAAAGATAATTAATCTATTTATAGACGAGCGCTTTCAGCTTCAACGAGCCTCTTTAGGCCATACATAACATACTATCCGTCACGATCCGACTACATTTAAGGTTCTACTACACCAAATCAGAACCAGTTGGGACAGTGCGGTTTTCGTAGCCTTCGTTTTCGTAGCCTTCAGTGCAGATCGAGAGATATCTGCAGGCTGTGATTGGAGGATATTCTGTAAGATTGTTATGTCTTTCAAATGTACATCCATCCAGTTATTAAAACTGACCATGTTTTTCTATATTTAGTACTGTCTTTTTCAACATGATGACTTATGCTGAATGTGACCACAGCTATTTTCAAGTAGGTGACATTTGGTGCGAAACTGGGGGTGGTGTGTTTAGCTTCCTGTACTCGGAAAAGGAGCTGGCTAAGCTAGTCATTTTTTATTTTTTTTATTGCTGCTCTAAGGCCAAACTGTGCACACACGTACAGGTAATAGCTGTTGAATGCTTAGTTATTTAAAAAAAATATATAACGTTACTATAGAAGTCTATGGGAAAACATTTGGTTGTGTGTAACCTTAACATCTGGTGCTCATAAAGAAAAATGTACAGATGACCTTAAAGCGCCATTGACCTAGTTCGAGATGCACGCACTGCTTAATATAACCGCTTGCAGTCATCCGGTTTGTAACCACGGGCGGGTACACTCTCTCCTACCCCAGCGTTTTTTGCGGTCATCCCTGTACTTCTGCCACAGACAAGAGAGTCTGTAGACACATTAAGAGAAACATAGGTCGTGAAATGGTTAACTTCCTTTGAGAAAATATTCTAGAACTTGGTTATTTACGTTTGTTAACAAAGCCTTCCATTAGCCGGTCCTGCTCAGATCATGCAGATTTCAGATTGCTGAAACCCAGCAGCAAAGAAAAGTATCTGACATTCACGTTGTAAACTGTGGCACCTTTGGCCATTTCGCCACGAAAACTGGGTAGCTGCTGACCATACATCATTCAGACTCATAATGATAAATGGTGTGATTTTATCATTCCTGGCTGACTAGATGTACCACGTAGGTTCAACGTGTGAATCCCATCATTGGTGTCCATCGACGTGAAATACACACAATACAAGAGTAACACTTGAAGGCCTGTGCATTCATTCTCCATTAACACGACCCTTAATAACCTACGCTTACCCTGTACACTACTGCTTTTAGCTACTTACGAGCTCGTATATGTTTCATGTGATACAAACACAACCATTAGTTGAACCAATACATTGTTAGATGTATAAAATTAGAATGAATTATTTAGAAATTTGTTAAAGAAATGAAAGCTATCGTTAACAGACCAGCATAAAATACTGACAGAAACTGTTAAAGAAAACTAAATGTATCAAATATTATAGGTCTTAAATTACCTAAATGGGTAACGTACAAATATTCTGATTATGTAACCTGTAAGAGTTAGTAAGTTACTTCCACAACATTTAATCAGTTGAAGCTATGTTATATCTGGCACGTAGTGGGTACTCAGCTACATGTCTTTACATTAGTTGATAAGATTGTCATTCTTCCTTTTTTCTTAACACCTTAAATCTTTGAATTTTAAAGCTTGTGTGTTGTTTAACGCTTTGGCCGCCGTATAAATATCTAGCCCGTACACAAACTGTCGACTTCCTTGGAACATAAGTTCCACATTGACAAGGCAAAATAATAACAGCTCGTCATTTATGGATTTAATATCGCTTCTTGCCGTTTGTTATTCTCTTGAAAATATTCTGTAATATACTTTTTTTGTTACTTGACCAGCGTGTATTCTCTCGCTCGTAGATTTCAAGAATATTTTTGGTGTAAGTTGATTTTGTATGTAATCATATCCAAATGTATAATAAAGAATTTCCGTGATCCTAGATATTTTTTTGTTACTTTTGTATGATTTTGCAAACACGAAACTACTTTTTAAGTCACAAGTACAAGGGGTGATGAAACGTCCCTGTGTGTTAGGAAGAGAGAATTTACGTTTCAAAGCTTTACATTTGTACTGAAATAATTTAATTTTTCGATAAACAACTGCACAAAAGTATGTAATAAATAGATGTTCCATATGTCTCGTGAAATATCATATTTCTCTCATCTCGTGACAGGGCGCAGAAAATCTCTCCTTTCCCTGTCACTCGATAAGAGAAACAAAATATTTCACTCGACACATGAAATATCCTCTATGTATATATATTTCTGTGTGAAAGACTCAGTTTTCTGAAGTTGAGAAAAGTGAGATTTTCACTCGGTGAACATAACACTCGATATTTCATTGCAGTGAACATGACACTGACGGAACTATTGTTATGCAAGAATTACCTCTCCTTAAATTGTCCCCCTTTATCGTAAGTTTCAAGCCCGTACACAAACTGTTGGCATCCTTTTTACGTTAGTTCCACAAAGGCAAGAAAAAATAATGACTGATGGTCATTTATGGAGTTAATATTACTTACATGCATTGTCGTTTTAAACTCTCGAAAATTTCACGTTTTACTCGTCAATTCGTTTTTTTTTCTTTACCATAGTGTATTCTTTCGCTTCCAACACCGTTGATAATTTTGTTTATTTTGTTTAAGATTGTGCAAACACGGAACTACTTTTTAAGTCTCAAATACAAGGGGTGGTGGGCCGTCCCTGTGTGTTCTGTAGGGAGAATTTACGTTTCAAGGTTTTACATTTCAAATGAACTAATTTAATTTTCCGGTAGACACCTGCACAAAAAGTATATAATAAATAGGATATTTCATATTTCTCGTGAAATATCATGCTTCTCTCATCTCGTGACGGTGGAAAATATCCCCTTTGCCCCGCCACGAGATGAGAGAGGCATGATATCTCACACGACAGATCTCCTTGGAGATATAGTTGCAATGGAACTGCCTCACATCACAAATCTCCGCCGTATAGCTGGTTATTCCATAGCGGCCATGCTGCCGTGTTCTATTTGTAACAGTTTTGTTAAAAGTATGTGGGGGGACATAGGGGTTTATGGGTAATTGTGTAGGAAATATGTCCACTTCTAACTTTACCTACAATTGTCTGTAACATTCAGTTTTGGTATATGTGTTTTTCACATCCCGTTATGTTCTTAGCTGTTCAGTTCTTTTTTTTACGAATCCCCATAATTCAGAGTTTCGTCCTTTGGGCACACCAGGAACCTATGTTTGTTGGTTCGAATCCCGGTTCGCCCCGATTATGTTTCCAGGTTTGTCAGCTCGTGGGTTTTACGTAAGTGGTAAAAGTCTGAGATCTCCATCACTTCGGGCTTACCTCCCACATTAAGCTCATTAGCCATGATATAACTCACTCACTCACTCCAACGCAGGTCATGAATTTATGAAGTACGGGAATTAGCGACATGCATTTCTATTTTTCAAAACATTTGTTAATAACATTGTCCCATTTGGTCTAGCAGTTCTTAAAATTCTCGATATTTTGTTGGATGTTTAGCTTATTTTTTTATTTAAACCCTGAAATGCATCACAGGCTAATTGTGCATTTCTATCTTTAAACAATTGTTTATAACATGCCATTTTCTACTTGTAGTCTACTAGTTTACTAGTTCTTGAAAGTCTCGATATGTTGTAACATGTGTTCGGTGGTCAGTAATATTTTCATTTTATCACAAGCGGAATGCGGCTTGACCTAGTTTGGGCCTGAAGATGCTACTGCGCTCATGTATTGTTCAGTATGTAAAGGGAGGTAATCGCATAGAAGTCAAAAACATTGTTTAAGATGAAAAACAGGAAATGAAGAAAAGATTTGATGCGAAGCATCAACACGGTTTCAAACTCTTTGTTCGTCAAATTATATTTACAATAAAACAATTTCCCCCAAATATTTAATCAAAACAGGCATGTTGAAAACAATAGGAACAATTTTGGTTTAAATTCATTACCGGTAAGCGGAGTTTTAAACTATTTTCAACTCTTGTTGATATTTGATTTCAAAAGACTCTCGGGTGAAATTCTGATTTTTGTCTTGTAATTTACGAAAGTTTCGATTCTATACTAGGGCATTGCTGTCTACAACAAAATTCATTTGAAGAATCACATATAAAGTCACTATTCATTTTCAGAATTTATTTCAGACAGTGGTTGTTAGAAGGGTAACGCTATTTTTCAGGGCATTATCATCTGCAGAAGCCCGGGGTCTTCCATTAACTGCCCGACTAAGGAGGGCAGTTGAAAAGACCGAGGGCTTCTGCAAATGATAATGCCCTAAAAAATAGCGTTACCGTTATTATAGCTAAAATGGATAGAATTTGTTATCAAATAAAAAGAACGAGTTTCATAAAATTGGTTTTACACGGGAGCGAGTTTAGTTTTTTATTTATTACTTGCCATTTGTAACGTTTTTAGAATTATACTGTGGAGTCTGAGTAGTGAGTGAGTGTGACACCTACACGATCCACGGCATAATCTAATTGAGTTTAACAGAATACTATTTCAAACACGTCAAAAGTTTAAACGTATGAATGTAATACTATACAACGGTCCACCTTTAGAATTCAGGTGTCCGTTCCACAAAATTATCATAGCGCTAAGGTTATCGCAATTCACATACTTTAACTTAGACTTACGACTACAATACGATCGTCTTTTGGAACGGGGCCTTGCACCTCAAAGTTTACAATAACGTCACAATACCCGATGACGTAATTTGTGGAATTTTGTTGCAAGATCCATCGGCGAAACAATGCCATGTGACGTCATTAGCAACAAGGTTGCTGGGGTCATCGAGTGTGCATAAGCTTCTCTCAGTGATCTTTCATCTCCACACGCAATGTTGTTGAATAAGCCAAGGAATATTGAGAGCTTTCAATATTTGTTCGTGAAACGTGTTCCGAGAGTACATAAGCACGCGTTTTGGTATTACACAATGTGTAACGTAGCTATATGTTTATTTAACTGGGGATCTCTTCACGGGCAAGTAATAAACAACAATATGGGTTTAGAAACATGTACTGCAATCAATAAGAATGTCACTGACCCACTTTTACAAATATGGAAACGTCATAGAACAAACCAGATGACGTCACTATTGAACTTTGCGTCACCTATCCCTATTCCTATGACGCCACCTAAAAACGGGCGTGATAATGGCCCGTCGTCAAGCAACATGAGGGCATTATCAAGTTACAGTGGGCGGCTATTTCTGATAACATGCGGGCAGTTTAATGATAATTCTATCCATTTTAGCTATAATGTCTGTTAGTGTGATTGGCATATCTTCAGATGGCTGGCGATCTCGGGGTGGTTGTTGGTGTAAGCATAAACAAGAACGTCATAGATCTGAGGGTCGTGCCGCTTCAGCCACGCTCGCGCATGCGCCTCAGTGTCACAATAATAGCCATGCCCACATCTGGAACGAAATGAATTGAAAACATTATTCATAATGAAAATTGTCCCCCTCCCCCTTCCTGTAAAGTCTGCAACCTTGAGATCATTTGGGTAATAAATTCACACGGGACATCTTGTCTACAACACCTAAAATTAACAATGAAACCCCATTTCCGGAACAAACCGTAGCCGCATCCAGGGTAGGCCTATAACGTCTATGGTATACTATACATATTTCGGTCTAGACCTAGACTAAAACAAGGTGCCCGTCTAGACCTAGACTGAAACAAGGTGCCCGTCTAGACCTAGACAGAAACAAGACTCCAATCTAGACCTTGTCTGAAAAAGGTTGCCCGACCATGCAGCATAGTCCCTCTCCAAACAAGTTTGACTTAATCTGCTCTTATGAAAATACGTCCTTTTTATAAAATCCGAATATAAAACTATTTAGATTCACTTGTTCATGCCGGCTGCACTGGTTTGCTGGTTGACGTTGAAGAAGGCGGTAGACGCTTCCGCGAAGTATTCTTTGTAGTTTGTCATAGCATAGGCCGAGTGTGTCCACAGGTGGGCAGCCTTAGCGTGGTTGTAGGCGGCGATGACCTGGACGAGAAGTGACGGACATTGAGGAAATGTTACCATGTTTCAGTTGTCTGACAAAACACATGTTAGATTTAATTGTCAGTTAATCGTTTGAAAACAATAATCCCGAAAAAGCTGGAAAAAATTATTTGCCTTCAGGTTCAATTCCCAAAAGTAATCGTTCTATTTAAGGGTTCGATGTTCAACTTAATAATAAGTTGTGGGTCGAAATAAGAATATTGGCGCCGCCTTTAATTTTTTAAAACAAAATTGTATGACTTGAAGAGCTGCCACGCCGAAGACCCGGGTTCGATTCCCCACATAGGTACAATGTGTGAAGCCCATTATCCGGTGTCCCCCGCCGTGATATTGCTGGAATGTTGCTAAAAGCGGCGTAAAACCATACTCACTCTCTCACTTGAAGAGCTGACTTATACTATTTTCAATCAAACAGAAATCCCCGAGGTAGAAACATGTAAACATGTTAGGAAAATACGATATTAAAATGTTCAGTAGTTTTGAAGAAGCGCTGTTAGTCCAGTGCCAACGGACGGATGGACGGACGCAGCTAACAACCCAATCTGCACACTACATTTTGTCGGGCAGGAGAGGTGTTATCGTTACCACTGATGTTACCCCATGTATTATACGTGTTACCCGTCTCCTCCGTCCTTCTCCTGCAGGTAACAGACACAAGTGTTGATTACTAATATGAAACTCAAGTTACACACCTTTTGAATACGTGCGGAATCAAGGCCATATTTCTGAACGCCGTGCCCAAACTCATGGACCAGGATGTTTTCTCTGTGATGGTGCGGATCTTGGGGAGTGCACAGGACGTTGTCGTCCAGGACGATGGCCCTTCCGGTCCCATCAACCCCTCCGAGCGACTCCCACTTCCGTCCGTCAGACGTGCAGGTGTGAGAGCAGTGGCCAGCGCATGTCCCTGCAGTGTGAGCCAACATTGATTGCAAGGTCAGCTGTATTCTCGTACCACAGAGCCCAGGGTATGATAGTCACACACCAGGGCCGCGTGCCACAAAGCGATCTTAGCGCTACGACTATCGTAAGCCAGTGTTAAAGTATGGGAGTTTCGATCGCCTTAGCGTTAAGATAATGTTTCAGTGTAGCAGTGTGACACTTTTATCATTATGATAGTCGGGCACAACTGTGCACTGTTTAATATACATAACATCTCTTAGTGAGTTTGTACTTGACAAACATTATACCATTTTGCCATAAAATTGATTCGGTATTACTTATATTTATACGGTATAGCTTGGTCCGGTAGCCCAGTGGTCAAATGTTACCTTTTCACGCCGAAGGACCGGGTTCGATTCCCTACGTTGGTAAAATGTGTGAAGCCAATTTCTAATGTGATATTGTTGGATTGTAGCAAAAAGCGGCATAAAACCCTACTCACTCATAGAATTGGCATTAGAATTCGAATGTCGGACATGTATATAGTACCTTTACAGTCGGGTGTATCTTTTAGATGATAGAATTCGGGGTAGATCGTAATCTTCTCTGCCTTTGTAAAAACTCCAACTGAGGACTTCCCGGCGAGTCTTGAGAACACCTCTGTCGGCATGTGACGGGACTGTAGGCTGATGATCAGTGCAGCCTGCCAGCACAAAGAATGGACGTAATAACAACAAAACAACAACAACAACAACCAACTACAACATAAAACAAGCAACGAACAACAACAAACATAAACAAAGAACACAACAAACAACGAACAAAATCAAACAATATACAACAATAAACAACGAACAACAACAACATACAACACACAACATACAACCAACAAAATAAACATCCAACAACAAAAACACTAACAAACAACGTCCCAATACCCTCACTGTTCCCTAAATCGCTTATATTTTCCAGTCATAATGGGAGGGCGTGGTTTGATTAACGTGGAGACTCTTTATGATAGAATTGTATTGTGCACTATTGCACACATTTATTTGTCTGATGATCCTCTGTGAAGCATGTCAAGGGATGATGAACAAGGCATTCCACTGTTTTCTTAAACGAGCCAAGGATGTGGAACATTATCTCAATGTCAATGTTAATTTTGTTGATGGTTCTGTACTGCTGGACGGTACAGAAATGAGTGTCAACCAAGCGAAGTGCCATATCAAATCGGCCCAGATATTTGTTACATATGACCACTTTCTAAATGGCATTGTGTATTCATAGTTCCATAGTTACTCATACACTTGTCAGAGGGGTACACAAAGTACGTGATCAAGACTACCAGTTGTCGGACTTTCATTTTTGTGGAAGCCGAGATGGCAGAGTGGGATAGATCGCTGACTGTGTGTGCTGACGATAAGGTGTGTGGGTTCGAGTCCCGGATGGGATTCAACCCACAAAAATACTAGAATCTCTACTTTACTAAGAAAGTGTTATTCTAAATATAACGCGTGTTGCATTTGACCGTTTTCTAAATGTAATTGTGTATTAAATAGAATATACAAGAACCAGGTATCAATAATGAGTGTTCAATCATAGATCGAGTGACAGGTATCTGGAGTGACACCTCACAGCAAAGGGGAACAGAGAACAGGTAATTCCGACCACCATGTGCGGGAACACGCACAGACCTCACCTCATATACTGCACTGTCCGAACAGTGTGGACTACCTGCAATTTCAATCCAGTGACCAGAGGATTGTTTAGAGTCCTTGATGACCCCGCCTTCACCGACATACTTGACCTTGAACCCTGCCGGAAGTGCTACACGAGGTGAAGGAAGGCGCTCCAGAAATGTGTAGTCCTCTGAACTAAAACGTAACATGGAAGACGTCAATCAAGTTAATAAATACGTTACAGAAAATGTAGATTAAATTAACACCAGAAAAAACAAACTATATTTTCTTCTCTAATGTACACACTCCGTAGGGTTATCGATGCATAAATTTGAAAAAAAACACCCGTCCTTCTTGAGCAAAGGGGAAAAAATATGTTTTGTCTCACCTGAGTCTCGGTAAACCTTGCGTCAAAGTACCTATATGAGAAAATGAAAAAAAAATATAAATGCATTCATATTTTCATAACATTTCGTCAGTATTCAACAACCAATTATGTATTAATGTGTATGCGTAAGCGATTGACACCTTATATCTTAATGGACGTGGAAAAGTAAAGTAAAAGTGTTGAAATATATCTTTCTCAGTCTTAATTCTAATCCGTCCAACTTTCAAATTGTGACCGACCATGCAAGTACGACGACCATGTTAACCACGATCTAAAGAAAAGCAGGCATTTACCAGCAACGGTGGCGAGAAGCACACAAACAATCAGCAACCTGCAACAGACAACGAAACCATTAGCAGAGAAGGTTAAAGTGTCACAGTAATGTTACACAAATATATCAAAGTGACATAGTGTAGTTACACACATATCAACGTGTCACGGTGTTGTTCGACACATATCAAAGTGTCACAGTGTTGTTCGACACATATCAAAGTGTCACATTGTTTTACACACATATAAAAGTGTAACTGTGTTGTTCGACACATATCAAAGTGTCAGAGTGTTTTACACACATATCAAAGTGTAACGGTGTTGTTACACACATATCAAAGTGTCACAGTGTTCTTACACATATCAAAGTGTCACAGTGTTCTTACACACATATCAAATTGTCACGGTGCTGTTCCACACATATCAAAGTGTCACAGTGTTGTTACACACATATCAAAGTGTCACGGTGTTACACACATATCAAGTGTCACAGTGTTGTTAGACACATATCAAAGTGTCACGTTGTTGTTCCACACATATGTTAAAGTGGAATGATGTTCTCAAACGTGTGGTTATGTGTTTTACGTGTATGTTAAAGTATAACAGCGACCTTACACTTATATAAAAGCGTAACAGTGTTCACATATGTGTGGTAAAGTGTAACACTGTTTCTACGTGTATGTTAAAGTATAACAGCGACCTTGCACTTATATAAACGTGTAACAGTGTTTAATGTTTAATGTATATGTAACAGTGGAGATAAGATAGACAGATATATTTTTCGTTTGTTGTTTGACGCTGCACTCAGCAACATTCCAGCTATATGACGGCGGTCTGTAAATACTCGAGACTGGACCAGACAAGCCAGTGATTGACATTATGAGCATCGGTCCATGCAAATGGGAAACCGTGACATCAACCAAGTCATCGAGCCTGACCACCCAATCCTGTTAGTCGCCTCATACGACAAGCGTAGTCGCCTTTTACGGCAAGCATGGGTTGCTGAAGACCTATTCTATCCCGGATCTTCACGGGTGGGAGGGATAGATAGATAGATAGATAGATAGATAGATAGATAGATAGATAGATAGATAGATAGATAGATAGATAGATAGATAGATAGATAGATAGATAGATAGATAGATAGATAGATAGATAGATAGATAGATAGATAGATAGATAGATAGATAGGTGAAATTTACTTGAGACTGAACGCTTAAGCATGTTTCTTCCCAGCGTGTCTTCGTGAAACATCTCCAAAGTATTTCATCACATTATGTCATAAAGCATTTACCAGTAAAACGTCTTTTAATTAACATGCAATTATGTCAAAAGCTAATGTCATGACACATAACCAAACATACTGTGCATCCTTTCACTGACAAAAAAAGACATTTTTGAGATGAGTATTTACCATTCCATGCTGAACGACTCCGGCAGATCTGTCTATCTTGATAATCAGCGCTGATTAACACACCTTTCACGTGACTTGTAGATAACGTCAATGTTTTGTTTTTATCAAAATGGCACTGGGCGTTGTCGATTAGTGTCATACTCTTGCAACAGATGTGCCATCTGTTCATCCACGTTCCATTTAAAACAAACTTGTGTGGTTTCCGTCGAAGGGAAAGTTCCCAGCATGCAGTGCTTGTCTGTGTGCCTACTGAGGAGCATCACCTGGTCAGGTGACCGGAATGATGTTGTGGTGTCTTCCCGACGGTGTTGGCCGCCGCTCATGTTGCAGTCACTGACTTCCCTGGTCAACATTCCATTTCTGATAGGCCGCCATTATACAATTCATGGTCGAATTCTTTATTCTTATGGAACCACAAACGGTGGCACAAAGGCGTATTTTACCGACAAATGTATGTTCAAACAAAAGTGATCATTCAGACCGGAAGAGTAAATTTACGTATTATTTCTTATTCTATATATATTATACAACTACTTTGTACAACGAACATGGCAGAAATGAAGAATTTGAAGTTTTGTCTACAAATACTTATATATACTGAGTCAAATTAAAAACTTCACATTTTAGAAAGTAATATGACATACAACGGACAAATGTATCAGGGAAGGTAATTTTTAATCATAATGGTCCAAAGAAGGATTTTAATTAACGGTTGTAACCATAATTTGTTCCAAGCACCTACGGTATTCGGTAATAACATCAACAGTTTAAATCACAAGTCCCAAACACGAGAATCTGATAGCACACAAGTTCAGTAGCGTGTATGCCACCATGTGCGTTGACAACTGCCAAACAACGCCTCCGCATGGACCTTGTAATGCTATTAACACATGATTGGGAAGACGACGCCATTGTTGCTTCAAAATGGTGCCAAGATCTTGCAAATTCTGCGGTTGGTTCTGGAGAGTGCGCAGACTTCTGCCAAGAGCATCCCAGACGTGTTCGATGGGATTGAGGTCGGGAGACCATGACGGCCAGTCCATGACGTTGACTCCCGCATTCCGAAGGAAATTCCTTGTCAAAATTGCTGTGTGGGGTCTGGCATGGTCGTGTTGGAAGATCAAACCGGGTTCATGTGCTGCCATAAAAGGCAGAAGTTCTGGTGCCAGTACCTGGTCGCGGTAAGCAGCAGCGTTGAGGTTGCCACGGATGACAAGAAGCCATGAACGTGCATTGCCACAGAAAGCACCCCACACCATGACACTTCCACCTCGAAATCTGTCAACTTGCTGTACACAACACTGGGCGTAACGTTCATGACGGCGCCTCCACACCCTCGCCAAACCATCAGCAAATCGAAGATTAAATCGGGATTCATCACTGAAGACGACTTGATTCCAATTCCTCTGAGTCCATCGTAAGTGTCGCTGTGCCCACAATTGACGTTGACGTCTGTGTAATTGAGTCAGAATCGGCCCGCAGTATGGCCGTCGTGCGTGAAGGTAAGCAGTTCTCAGACGGTTTCGAACAGTTTGCGCACTCAGTCTACCCCTAAACAGTTCATTTCTGGTTGATGTAGCCGTCAACAATCGGTTACGGAGGTGACGTAAGACAATCTGATGATCCTCTGCATGTGACGTTACACGTGGTCGACCTGGCCGAGGGCGATCAGCGGTGGTACCCGTTTGCTGAAGACGCGTCTGTAAATCATAAACAGTCCGTCGACTACAACCCATCGTCCTTGCGAGTTCAGCTACGGACGTTCCCGTCTGCAACATGCCGATGGCACGTTCACGTTGCACATTTGAAAGGCGTGGCATGACAAATGGCCGTAAAGACTTTTGTTTTCTTGTGTTTTTCTTTTTTTGTTAATGACTGCTAACAAGTATGGCTGAAAACACGTGCGGTATTATGGCTGTGACCAGTTGCACTTGAAAAAACACTTTTGCCACAATAGTGCTGTGCACATGATTTTGATCGATTCACCTGCACTAAAACGGGTGTTATCTGAAGACAATACGTGGCCATTACTGTTTAAATACACAATAAGTTTTTAATTTGGTTCAGTATATATTTAGTTTGAGTTCGGGCAGTTAATAGAAGACTGAGGGCTTCTGCAAATGATAATGCTCTGAAAAATAGCGTCACCGTTAAAATAGCTTAAATTGAAAGAATTTGTTATCAATAAAATTAAAAACAATAACATTTACTGAAATCAACGCCCAACGATTGTCACTGACCTACTTTTACAAATTCTCTATATTTTAGCTATAATACTCTTTAGTGGCACTTAGACGTTCGTATGGGGAACAAGTGAGATAGTTCTATGGATATACAACTTCTTTAGTATAATGAATGCGACGTTTCGGAGTACATACTAACGCCGTTATCAAGCACTTGAATTTCATTGCATTCCTGCATTGTATTAGTTGTCAGGAATGTAGTACTATTTATTGTAAACGGTGGTGAGGAAGTTATTATATTTAGATGCTTCAATTGTCTTTTAACGTCCGGAATAGCATGGATGGATGTCAAGCGTTAGACAAACATGTCGAATATTCTGTGATGTTCTAGTGACACTGAACTGGTCAAGCACTGTGTGGAAAGTGCTGAAAGCTAGTCAGACTACTATATAAGTGTAACGGGTCCCTTCAAGTCATCTGACATTTCATCAAGACCAGCTTTTATGTAAAGATCATTCATCATCCCGGATTCCCAGCGCATGCCTATCTCGGAAGCTTGACCACTGCTGCTGAGTCAATATATTATTATCACTGACTTTTGCCATCATCACTGTTTTTGTATACTGACCTATCATATTACATATTGCCATTGATTATTGTACCCTACTGCATACTGCTATTGCAATTGCTGTACAGTAAATTGTACTGATTTGTAAAACCTAGTTGGTTGAGTAAAACAATTGTTGTTTGTATACCTTTTGTTGTTTGTTTGTTGGCTTCACACTAAATTATAATACGTACAGATTTATTTCTGGGTTAATTCAATTTTATACCGGAAACAGTTCAGGGTCTTTCACTCCGATGAGTACTCCACGTGAGAGGGTCAACAACACGTGGCTGGAAACATTGAGAATCTCTACCGAATGTCTTCTTTAAGAGGCATTTAGAAGTTGGTGTACTAAGTAAGGATAAGATATATGGATTAACAACGTCTTTATTACAATTAGGAGCGACATTTCGGTGTAGGTTCTAACACCGTTATCAAGCAAGTGATCCCCCAGATGTCTTTAGCTATCAAATATATCAACACGAGTTGACAACAGTTAAACTACCTTCGGGAAGGGATCGCCATGGAGAAAGATAGGAACCAATGATATGGCCATCAGCCTGACGAAGGTGTCCCTGGAGACGGACAACCGTCAGTGTATTTCCTTACATCATCGCCTGTCACGTATTCTGTGGGCCTTGGCTGGAGTTAATTGGCGGACCATCTCGCTCTGAGATTTCTGCATATATTCTGCATATATTCTGCATATATTGTGTATTTGTGTATATTTCTGTATACAGTATGTGTGGCTCTGGCGTTGCTGGACGGTACACCCAGACCTGAATGAACTCTTGCTTTGATGTGGTGTAATATTTAACTAGACGACCCTTGTCACATTTCCAAATGTTTGTGTAGGTAAACATCCACTGGACATCCGAATCCCGGATTGGACTCAACCCCAAAAAGTACAAGAATCTGAACTTTACTGAGTGGGTGAGTGAGTTGGGTTAAACGCCGCTTTTAACAGTATTCCAGTTATATCACGGCGTGTCAGCTTAATGTGGGAGGAAAGCCCGAAGTGATGCAGGTCTCAGACGTTTACCACTTCGGTGAAACCCACGAGCACGGGTATGGTGCTGACAAATCTAGAAACATAATCGGGGCAAACCGGGATTCGAACCCACAATCATAGGTTTCTGGCGTGCTCATGGGACGCAACTCTGCACAGCGAATCGCTGCGCCTAAGACGACTGGGCCACCCGTGCCCCCCGAACTGTACTAAGAAAGTGTTATCCTATATATGACTTTTGTTACATTTGACCACTTTCTGAATGGCATTGAGTATTCATAGACATCCAAAGTTACTATATCAGTTATGTTAAGAACTCGAGGAGCATTTGGCCACAATAGACAAGTGTAGTCCAGCGTGGTCACAAAGGACACTGGTGATTGCAATGATTGCTAGCTTGAAATTGCTTTTGCGGTCTTTCATATCAAACATCTACGATGTCGAACTCACCATATTCCAGCTATGACGACAGGTTGCACCAGGCAATCACCAGGCAAGTCCTGCTCCTTCTCAAGACAGCAACCACAGACAGCATCTCTGGGATGAGATGCAAAGACGATGCGATGCAAACAGCGAACGACCTTGAACTTGCCTTAAGGCCATGCCCAGATGTGGACAGACATCAACAGGGAGACGGTATACGTCTTAATGCCCCAACGATGTGTCGAGGTATTTAACGCCGAAAGTGGACACACTCGATATTGGCTGATGTCTTACTTGAACAAGGCCTGCATATTAAAACAACAGAACGACTGTTACAGTTCCAGCTGGCATTGAACTACGAACTACATATAGTCATTGAATTTGCTAAATATAATACACATGCATTGGAATGAAATTTGAATTCAAACAGATCAAGGTACAAGGATGCTGTCGAGATTTATGCGGCTTCTCCGTCCGACAATGCGTTCATGGCTGTCGACTGCAAGCTGGGGTGTTAACATCAACAGTGATGACGGCGATGTGCTAGCGAGGTCGAAACATTGGGCACGAGTCACCTAGGAGGCCCATTTTCAGCGGAGATGGCCGATCATATTCAGAGTGTCCGGCATGGTGACGACCTAGAGTTCAAAGTCAAAGCCAATGAAAGTCTTCCAGAACGATTTACAGATTATTTTGTCCAATAGTGAATATATCCTTTACAAGGAGGAGTATGACAAACAAATGAATATTTATTATATACTTCAGTGTGGAAGACTGAGTTTTCTGAAGTTGAGAAAAGTGATATTTTCATTGCAGTGAACATAACACTTGATATTTCACTGCAGTGAACATAACACTTTGACGGAATAATTGTCATACAAGAGTTAACTCCACTCAAATTGTCTCCCTTTATCGTAAGTGTCTAGCCAGTACACAAACTGTTGACGTTCTTTTAACGTTAATTCCACATTGACATCAGATGGTCATTTATGGAGTTAATATCGATTTTTTTGCCGCTTGTTATTCTCTTGAAAATGTTTCGTTATAAACCGTAAACTTCTCATTTTACTCGGCAATCGAGATTGTTCGTTTCGCAAAGCAGCATTTTGTTACTTGACCAGCTTGTATTTTACGCTTCCAACAGCTGTCTCGTAGTTTTTAAGGATATTTTTGTTAAAGTTGATTTTTTATATTATCATATCCAAATGTATGATATAGAATTTCCATGACCCTAAATATTTTTGGATACTTTTTAAGTCGCAATTACAAGGGTGGTGAAACGTCCCTGCGTGTAAGGTATGGAGAATCTACGTTTCAAAGTTTAACATAATTTTCCAAAAAAGCATATAATAAATAGGATATTCCATGTTTCTCGTGAAATATCATGTTTCTCTCATCTTGTTGTTGTTGTTTTGTTTGACGCCGCACGAAGCAATATTCCAGCTATACACCGGCCAGTTTGTTTGAAGCAAATGCAAGGGATACGAGGGGTGGACTCTGATTGGTCCATAGGAGAGGCATAGAAGGGACATAACTCGTAACAGCCACTGGTGGCGCTACGATCAAATCCGGGAATTCAAGCCTAGTTCGGCAGGGTTGGAAACTGGACAATTAACTCTCTTGCCTCGGGAAGATGACACATTGGCGACAGGATACGCAACTCACTCAATTAAATGAAAAAAACACGTTGTACATATCGATGATATTTATTTGCTATTGGAACCACCGAGAAGCCCGTGTAATAGGTTCGCTCCCCTGACCAGTTCACCCCTAGCTCTTCTGGCACACAGCCAGCTGGCTGGGCGTCTCGGGATGGTTGTTGGTGAAGACGTAAGTGAGGACGCTGTACAGTCTGTTGTCGTGGTGTTTGAGGTAGTTCCGAGCCGCAGTCTCACTGGTGCAGTAGTGGGTCCCGTCGCACCTGTTGTCAAAATTGACGATTGTACACCTCCCATGTATTTCTTCTAAGCGACCGCCACCGTGGTCTAATGGTAGAGCGTCCGCCCGGAGAGCCCCGGCCGCGTCATACCAACAGACGTTAAGATCGTACTTTTTTACCCTGGCGCTCAGCATTAAGGGGCTTCCTGACACTTGATAATATTACTTAGATACTTTGTACAGATATAGTGTGACACTTTGCATTCTATCTATTTGAGCCTAAAGTCGTACGTGCAGTGAACATGCCATGGAAAAATCCTTCCCTTCAATAAAGTAGTTATTTACCATCCAATTATTAATAGGTTTGGAAAAGATCAACATTTTTACGAACCAATAGCACTCCATCATTGCGTTTCACAAAAGTTTCACATGAAAGTAAGAGATAATATGCAGTATCTATCTATTTGGCGATTGCCATTTTGAATTCTGGTGTTGATTCTAATGTTTTTTCAAATGGATGTGTTGTCTACGTCCGGCGTTCCTGGTTTAATATAAGAAAAGTCTTTCATTTATTATATTTCCTTCTCAAATCTCAGATCAACTCAAAATGCAACCAACACTTCGTATCAATCAAAAGGGTCATAACTACAACATCGACATATTGCAACTGCCGCCTCCAACGGCCCCCCTTACGTCATCAACTGACTCACCATAGTTACAGGTACCTAGGGAGCGGTCGGGTAGCCTAGTGGTTAAAGAGTTCGCTCGTCAGGCCCGAAAACCCGGGTTCGATTCCTGACATGGGTAAAATGTGTGAAGCCCATTTCTGGTGTCCCCCGCCGTGACATTGCTGGAATATTGCTAAAAGCGGCGTAAAACCATACTCACTCACTACAAGTACCTAGAACTTACCAAGTTTAGGAGACACTATAATGAGATAACCTTTTTTGTTTGTTGTTTAACGCTGCACTCAGCAATATTCCAGCTATATGATGGCGATCCTGGTTGACGTTGAAGTAAGCCTTGAACCTCTCACTCACTCACTCACTCACTTGTTCATGCCTGCAGCGCTGGCTTCATGGTTGACGTTGAAGTAAGCCGTGACCCACTCACTCACTCGCTCACTCACTCACTTGTTCGTGCCTGCAGCGCTGACGTCCTGGTTGACGTTGAAGTAAGCCGTGACTCACTCACTCACTCACTCATTCACTCACTAGTTCATGCCCCCAGCGCTGGCCTCCTGGTTGACGTTAAAGTAAGCCGTGACCCATTCACTCACTCACTCACTCACTCACTCACTCACTCACTCACACGTTCATTCACTCACTCACTCACTTACTCCTGCAGGGCTGGCCTCCTGGTTGACGTTAAAGTAAGCCGTGACCCATTCACTCACTCACTCACTCACTCGTTCACTCACCAACACACTCACTCACTCACTTGTTCATGCCTGCAGCGCTGGCCTCCTGGTTGACGTTGAAGTAAGCCGTGGCCCACTCACTCACTCACTCACTCACTTGTTCATGCCTCCAGCGCTGGCCTCCTGGTTGACGTTAAAGTAAGCCGTGACCCATTCACTCACTCACTCACTCACTTGTTCATGCCTCCAGCGCTGGCCTCCTGGTTGACGTTAAAGTAAGCCGTGACCCATTCACTCACTCACTCACTCACTCACTCACTCACTCACTCACTTACTCCTGCAGCGCTGGCCTCCTGGTTGACGTTAAAGTAAGCCGTGACCCATTCACTCACTCACTCACTTACTCGTTCACTCACCAACACACTCACTCACTCACTCACTTGTTCATGCCTGCAGCGTTGGCCTCAAGGTTGACGTTGAACTAAGTCGTGACCCACTCACTCACTCACTCACCTGTTCATGCCTGCAGCCCTGGCCTTCCGGTTGACGTTGAAGTAAGCCGTGACCCACTCACTCACTCATTCACTCATCCACTCACTCACTCACTCACTTGTTCATGCCTGCAGCGCTGGCCTCCTGGTTGACGTTGAAGTAAGCTGTGGCGCCCTCCGCGAAGTATTCCTCGTAGTTGGCCATGGCGTATGCCGACAGCACCCACAGGTTCGCGGACTTGGCGTGGTTGTAGGCCGCATTGATCTGCCGGATTCACGAATACAGATTCGTGATCTTCGGGGGAAACCCAATTTTCGTTCAACAGAATATATACGGTTGAGTTGGTGGGTGGGTGGAGGGGTGGGGAATGTGGTGATGTGGGTGTGTGTGTGGGGGGGTGTGTGTGGGGGGGATGGGGGGGGGGGGGGGGGGGGTTGTGTGTGCTTGTTTGTTGAGTATGTGTATTAGAGTTGTGGGGTGTATTGTGTGGGGTGTGGTAGTTAGGAGCACAGCTTTTTTGAAGGTGTGAATTTGTTTAATTGTTTTAAATTAAAATACATAATGGAATTAGAGCCCGGAATTGCGTTTGTTTAGTCAAGAAATTATCACGTAACCATTATTTTTGTTGAATGTGTCACCAAATGATTAAGTTGTATGATGTTTATTTCGGTAACTCGTCGTTGGATTATTCGTGTTGGAAGGTGAGGTGAGTTGAGGTGAGGTGAGGTGAAATGGGGTAATTGCACTTATATAGCGACGTACATGCACACGTGGGTGTGCTTGTACTGGTCCGGACTGATGCCGATTTATAGTGCGAGCACATTGAGATACCATGCCACGATATGGGTTTGGCGCTGACAACTTGTGACCAGAAACATAATCAGGGCGAAGTTAAGATCATACAATTCTGTCATACAGACGCTGAAACAAATATATCCAATACAGCCCGTGCAAGTCTATAATATTTGGCCAGTATAGGTTACTGCAGTATCTGAAAATGAAGAAAGTCTCTGGGCTACTTTTATTATAAACTGAAGTACAAAAGAAAGTACACACCCCACTATTCTGACAGTAAAAGAAGACAGGGCAAACTTTATTGTGATTGTAATGTTTAATGTCATTGTTGAGTCATTTTCAAACATGTATAGAATGGATTTAAAGATTTGTGGCCACATAAAACCTTTCAGTTGACAATAACGTCCATAGGCGGTCACTCATCAAAAATCACACCTGTAGAAATGATGACAGTCCCAGGTATGAAGGCCATGCGAGTTGTCTCAGTACCTCGTATGACCCCCATTTGAGTTAATGCAAGCCAGGACACGCCTTCTCATGGAAAAGGTCAACCGTCGGATGACGTCATTAGGGATACGCTGCCACTCTTCTCGCAGAGCCTGTTCCAGCTGTGGTATGGTGGTTGGTGGCTGTGCACGTCGTCGCAACTGTCTACCGAGATGGTCCCACGGGTGTTCAATGGGTGACAAGTCCGGAGAGCGTGACGGCCAAGGCAAAAGCTGAATGTTCTGACGGTTCAGGAAGTCCATAGTGAGTCTAGCGGTGTGTGGTCGGGCGTTATCTTGCTGAAAAAGAAACCCCTGCCTTTGCCCTTGCATGAAGGGGATCACCACCGGCTGTAACACTTGGTCCCTGTACCTCTGGGCTGTCAGGGTCTGGTGGAGAATGACCAAATCCGTCTTCTGTACGCCGCAAATGCCTCCCCAAACCATAACGCTGCCCCCGCCAAAAGGATGAACTTGTTGGACACATGCTCCAGCCAGTCGCTCGCCTCTACGTCGGTAGACTCTCACTCTACCGTCAGCATGGTAGAGGTTGAATCGACTTTCATCGGTAAAGAGGACTCGTGACCAGTCACGACGTTGCCAGCGTCTGACTCTTCTTGCCCAGCGAAGACGGCTGATACGGTGTTGAGCGGTCAAGGTCATCCCACGGAATGGTCGATAAGCCCGGATACCGGCAGCTCGTAGTCGTCTCATGACTGTGTTCCTGCTGATGTGGTGACCTAACGCTGTCGACGCTGTTGATGCCATGGTGAGGAACCTGTTGCGCAGGTGTAATGTGCGTATGTACCGGTCTTCTGCAGGGGTCGTCACTCTCGGTCTTCCTCTTCTTGGGCGGTCGGATGTCTGGCCAGTCTGGTTGACACGACGAAGGAGTCTGATAATGGTTTGCCTGGTGCAGCCAAGGGTCCTTGCGATGTGACTGTTCGACGCCCCCACTTGGGACATTCCCACGGCTCTCTCTCGCTCCGCTGCTGTTAAACGTGGCATTTGTCTTGTGTTTTTTTCGTTGAATGTGTAATGAACGATAGAATCCACTGCCTTTTATGCTGTTTCTACGCACATTGCACGTGCAAATGGAGAAAATTGCCATTTTCACAATGTGTGCTTTTGTTGCCTATCATAATGTCAAGGTTACGTTTCTGCGATATGCTCTCAATGGTTTTGTTCATTACATTACGATAGCGCCAAAAATGTAACAACTTTTTCAACCATATGCGTAATATATGATATTTTAGGGGTGTGTACTTTCTTTTGTACTTCAGTTTATTATATTATATTTCATCAATTATCAATTAACAAATGTTGTTTTTCTCTAGAACAGTTCATATCAGAGACTAGATATAGATTAAGCATGAGACATATTAAGCACCTAATCAATCTGACACACGGCCATCAATACCTGTGGATAGTGGTGGGCATCAATACCTGTGTATATTGGTGGGAATCAATACCTGTGTATAGTGGTGGGAATCAATACCTGTGAATAGTGGTAGGAATCAATACCTGTGAATAGTCGCGGAATTCAATACCAGTGTATAGTGGTGGGAATCAATACCCGTGTATAGTGGTGGGAATCAATACCTGTGTATAGTGGTGGGAATCAATACCTGTGTATAGTGGTGGGAATCAATACCTGTGTATAGTGGTGGGAATCAGTACCTGTGTATAGTGGTGGGAATCAGTACCTGTGTATAGTGGTGGGAATCAGTACCTGTGTATAGTGGTGGGGAATCAGTACCTGTGTATACTGGTGGGAATCAATACCTGTGTATAGTGGTGGGAATCAATACCTGTGTATAGTGGTGGGAATCAATACTTGTGTATAGTGGTGGGAATCAATACCTGTGTATAGTGGTGGGAATCAATACCTGTGTATAGTGGTGGGAATCAGTACCTGTGTATAGTGGTGGGGAATCAATACCTGTGAATAGTGGTGGGAATCAATACCTGTGAATAGTGGTGGGAATCAATACCTGTGAATAGTGGTGGGAATCAATACCTGTGTATAGTGGTGGGAATCAGTACCTGTGTATAGTGGTGGGAATCAATACCTGTGTATAGTCGCGGAATTCAATACCTGTGAATAGTGGTGGGAATCAATACCTGTGTATAGTGGTGGGAATCAATACCTCTGTACAGTGGTGGGAATCAATACCTGTGTATAGTCGCGGAATTCAATACCAGTGTCAAGTGGTGGGAATCAATACCTGTGTATAGTGGTGGGAATCAATACCTGTGTATAGTGGTAGGAATCAGTACCTCTGTACAGTGGTGGGAATCAATACCTGTGAATTGTGATGGGAATCAATACCTGTGAAAAATCGAGGGAATCAATACCTGTGAATAGTGATGGGAATCAAGGCCATGGTGGTGGATGGTATGGGTGAACTCGTGAACCAGTATGTTCTCATGGTGATTATAGGGGTCACGTGACGTACACATCACGTTGTCGTCAAGGATCACGGCCCTCGCTCCGCCGGCACCAGCAACGGTGCTCCACTTCCGGCCGTCAAACGTACAGGAAGCAGAGCAATGTCCGGCGCAGCTTCCTGAAATTTTTAAAACAGCAATAACGGTTAATAACACTCAAGGCTCAGAGGTCACTAATTGTCGATATTCGGAGAAACCCAGGTTTCTGTTCTACGGCAGACCTGCTGGTACTGTGGTATGAGACGCTGTGTTGCTGCCCTTAGCCGTTTCAGGATCCGCTGATGACGTAAGAAGCACGGATTCGGCCTGCGATTGGTCAGTGGTCTATCAATGGGTTTCTCCATTGTGATAACGCAGTGACGTTTCCTTCCATATTCAGCTGGCATGTTATTTTAATACTCCCTAGAGCGACCTTAAACCAATATCACTCACTCACTCTATGGCAGATCAGTAAAACAGAAAAAAAAAACAACAACAAGCAAGCACAGAGTTACCAAACTACTTCAACTCGTAAAATTTAACTTTTAAATATAATTCCAGATTTAAAAGTTAGCATTAAAGTAGGCTGTATTTGGCGTTACGTTTCGAAAGATTATTCTATGAATTTAAAGGGGTTACCACGACAGGCGGGCGTGTCCTTCAGTCGATAGTAGTCCGGGTAGATGGCGAGTGTCTCTGTCCGTGTGAACACCCCCACAGACCCACCCGCGGAGAGCTTGGCGAAGACTGCCGAGGGCATGTGGCGTGTCATTTTACTCACGATCAGTGCCGCCTACGTGGAAATGTAATATTTACATATATTCTCTTAAAAAAGAAGGGATACACGGAAATAACTTAATATTTCCAACATTGTAAGAGATGTTAGTTTCTAGTAATAGTTGTATGGTAATTATGAACGAATTAGGAGTGAGTGAGTGAGTTGGGATTAACGCCACTTTTAACAGTATTCCAGTTATATCGCGGCGTGTCAGCTTAATGTGGGAGGAAAGCCCGAAGTGATGCAGGTCTCAGACGTTTACCACTTCGGTGAAACCCACGAGCACGGGTATGGTGCTGACAAATCTAGAAACATAATCGGGGCGAACCGGGATTCGAACCCACAATCATAGGTTTCTGGCGTTCCCAAGGGACACAATTCTGCACAGCGTATCGCGGCGCCTCAGACGACTGGGCCACCCGTGCCCCAGAACGAATTAGGAACACGTTACAACCGGTAGTGAGGTATGGCAGATGTTATGAGCGCCAACAATCTTGAAGGATGTGGGAAATTTCAAAGTTAACGTTTCTCAATCAGTCGTGCGTAACACCGCCACGATTTGTCAAACATCCATTCACCCGACGTGGCGTACTGGTTATGAGTCTCTAAGTGGCGATTTGAGGGAGTCTGTCCCACTCCTCTTGCAGCGCCTGGCCAAGTTCAGTCACAGTGGACGGCACACGTCTCCCTATCATGTCCCAGACGTGTGCAATGGGGGAAAGGTCTCGGCTCATCTTGGAACACCTAATAATGTCATATTACCTGATACTGTCAAGGCTCAGACACCCGGTGTTAAATTACCTCACAGTGCCAGGGTTGAGACACACGGTGTTATATTACCTCATAGTGTCTAGTTCAGACACCCGGTGTTAAATTACATCATGGTGCCAGGGTTCAGACGCCTGGTTTTATATTACCTTCTTGTCCCAAAGTTCAGACACATGTGCCATATTACATCATAATGCCAAGGTTCAGACACCTGGTGCTATATTACCTCATAGTGCCCAGTTTCGGTAGTTTTGGGACTCGCGGCGACCTCCAACCAGTGGCCGGAAGATTTGGTGTTCTTGATGACCCCACCGCTACCCACATACTTGTATTTGAAGCCCGCGGGGAGGGACGCTCGGGGGGACCCCAGGCGGAGCAGCGTCTCGCGGTCCTCAGGGCTGATCGAGAAAATACATGAGTATAGTGTCATTGATGGCTAGATAGATCAGGGTGTCGTTGTACAAGACAACCTTAGCTCTACGACTGTCGTAAGTCTATGTTAAGGTATGGCAGTTATGATCACCTAAGTGCTAAATCGCTTTGTACAACGGCCCCAAGGACTAGTTCTTGCGCATCCATTACTCCGTCAAGTGTAGAAGAACATAGTGATCAACAAACAACAGCTTTTGTTTGTTTGTTTGTTTGTTGTTTAACGCCTCACTCAGCAATATTCCAGCTATATGTCGGCGGTCTGTAAATAATCGAGTCTGGACCAGACAATCAAGTGACTGACATCATGAGCATCGATCCACGCAATTGGAATACGGTGGCATGTATCAACCAAGTCATCGAGTCTGACCACCCGATCCCGTTAGTCGCCTCATACGACAAGCGTAGTCGCCTTTTACGGCAAGCATGGGTTGCTGAAGACCTATTCTATCCTGGATCTTCACGGGTACACAGCTCTCGGATCAAGACATTTACAAGTCAGACTTCAATTTCTTGGCTTACGGATTTTCATGTGAAAAATTCTGATCTATAGACGTGAAAATATTTGTGAGTTAGATTTAAATTTAGATAAATATTATTTGTTTGTTCTTCAAAATGTTTTCTGAATATGTTGCCTTGCGGTGACGGGTTGTAGCTTGTCTTCATGGTTACCCACAACTAACCAATTGTTTTGCAGTTTTTAACTACTGTATACACAATTGTTTTGAGGTTAGCATGTAATTTTGCATTTGAACAATATAAAAGATCAGTTTCATTTTTTAAGGACGGCGGAATAGGTAAACCAAAAAAGAAAATCTCTACTTAGAATTGTGTAGTCTCACTGAAATGAACTGCTCTGTTTTGACTATAAAGTAAGTCGACTTATTTTTCTGAAAGTGATAACCGTTTAACACATAAACGTAAATTGAATATATGCCATCTCCTTTAGAAACATAAGTCCACTATGTGCTTAATGTGGATAGCTTTACTACTTTGATATCTGTGCGTGAGTGAGTGGGTATGGTTTTACGCCGCTTTCTGAACTATTCCAGCAATATCATGGCTTGGGACACTAGAAATGTGCTTCACACATTGTACCCATGTGGGAAATCGAACTCGGACCTTCAGCGTGACGTGCGAACGCTTTAACCACTAGGCTACCCAACCGCCCTTGCCACCATGTTCACTGCACAGACGCTATGTCGCCGATCAGATCCAGTAATGCATGTACCAGTGTGTGTCCAGGTAAGTAGCGTTCAATGTACGTCTCCCTCCCTATACACTGTACACACGGTAGATATCGAGACCATAGAAAGTATATCTTTATACTGGCACTCACAAACGGGGGAGCTGCTCGGCCACAACGTCAGTACATACCTCAGCCGATGAGGGACGTCCCCGAACACACCTGAAGAAAGTAGAAAAAGCGAGTACATCTTCTGTGTTGTTTGTTTGTTGTTTGTTAACCGTCACAACATAACCAAACATCAGTGTTCACCGTCACCATTTTAACAAATATGAGTGATCACCGTTACCACTCTATCAAACATCAGTTTTCACTGTTACACTCTACCAAACATCTATGTTCGCCGTTACCGCTCTACCAAACATCTGTGTTCACCGTTACCATTCTACCAAACACCAGTGTTTACCGTTACCGCTCTACCAAACATCTGTGTTTACCGTTACCGCTCTACCAAACATCTGTGTTCACCGTTACCATTCTACCAAATGTCTGTGTTCACCGTTAACGCTCTACCAAACATCAGCGTTAACCGTTACCACTCTACCAAACATCTGTGTTCACCGTTACCGCTCTACCAAACATCTGTGTTCACCGTTACCGCTCTATCAAACATCAGTGTTCACTGTTGAACTTTAACAAACATCTATGTTCGCTGCTACTGCTCTACCAAACATCAGTGTTCACCGTCACCATTTTACCAAATATGAGTGTTCACCGTTACCACTCTATCAAACATCAGTTTTCACTGTTACACTCTACCAAACATCTATGTTCGCCGTTACCACTCTACCAAACATCTGTGTTCACCGTTACCGCTCTACCAAACATCTGTGTTCACCGTTACCGCTCTACCAAACATCTGTGTTCACTGTTACCACTCTACAAAACATCAGTGTTCACTGTTACACTCTACCAAACATCTATGTTCGCCGTTACCACTCTACCAAACATCAGTGTTCACCGTTCCCGCTCTACCAAACATCTGTGTTCACCGTTATCGCTCTACCAAATATCAGTGTTTGCAGTTACCGCTCTACCAAACATCTGTGTTCACCGTTACCACTCTACCAAACATCTGTGTTCACCGTTACCGCTCTACCAAACATCTGTGCACACCATAACTGCTCTACCAAACATCTGGGGTCACCGTTCCTGCTCTACCAAACATCTGTGTTCGCCGTAACTGCTCTACCAAACATCTGTGTCCATCGTTACCACTCTACCAAACATCAGTGTTTGCCGTTACCGCTCTACCAAACATCTGTGTTCACCGTTCCTGCTCTACCAAACATCTGTGTTCGCCGTAACTGCTCTACCAAACATCTGTGTCCACCGTTACCACTCTACCAAACATCAGTGTTTGCCGTTACCGCTCTACCAAACATCTGTGTTCACCGTTACCGCTCTACCAAACATCCCCACTGACCAACTCAACTGCTGAGATAGACATACCTGTAAAACTGACTGCCAACACGCTGATCCACACCAAGCTGAAACAAGCAGGGATTCCAGTGGCTGGTGAGGATTTGGGACTTTCTGAGCATTATTGATGTTGTCGGCTCCTTCAACTAGCGTGGGGTTGTGGGGGCCAAGGTGGGTCTAGTTTCTACACTGAGTGTTGACGGCTCCTTCAACTAGCGTGGGGTTGTGGGGGCCAAGGTGGGTCTAGTGTCTACACTGAGTGTTGACGGCTCCTTCAACTAGCGTGGGGTTGTTGGGGGCCAAGGTGGGTCTAGTGTCTACACTGAGTGTTGTCGGCTCCTTCAACTAGCGTGGGGTTGTGGGGGCCAAGGTGGGTCTAGTATCTACAGTGAGTGTTGTGGTCTCCTTCAACTAGCGTGGGGTTGTGGGGGCCAAGGTGGGTCTAGTATCTACAGTGAGTGTTGTGGTCTCCTTCAACTAGCGTGGGGTTGTGGGGGCCAAGGTGGGTCTAGTATCTACAGTGAGTGTTGACGGCTCCTTCAACTAGCGTGGGGTTGTTGGGGGCCAAGGTGGGTCTAGTGTCTACACTGAGTGTTGTCGGCTCCTTCAACTAGCGTGGGGTTGTGGGGGCCAAGGTGGGTCTAGTGTCTACACTGAGTGTTGACGGCTCCTTCAACTAGCGTGGGGTTGTGGGGGCCAAGGTGGGCCTAGTGTCTACACTGAGTGATGTCGGCTCCTTCAACTAGCGTGGGGTTGTGGGGGTCAAGGTGGGTCTAGTGTCTACACTGAGTGATGTCGGCTCGTCAACTAGCGTGGGGTTGTGGGGGCCAAGGTGGGTCTAGTATCTACAGTGAATGTTGTCGGCTCCTTCAACTAGCGTGGGGTTGTGGGGGCCAAGGTGGGTCTTGTATCTACACTGAGTGATGTCGGCTCCTTCAACTAGCGTGGGGTTGTGGGGGTCAAGGTGGGTCTAGTGTCTACACTGAGTGATGTCGGCTCGTCAACTAGCGTGGGGTTGTGGGGGCCAAGGTGGGTCTAGTATCTACAGTGAATGTTGTCGGCTCCTTCAACTAGCGTGGGGTTGTGGGGGCCAAGGTGGGTCTAGTATCTACAGTGAATGTTGTCGGCTCCTTCAACTAGCGTGGGGTTGTGGGGGCCAAGGTGGGTCTAGTATCTACAGTGAATGTTGTCGGCTCCTTCAACTAGCATCGGGCATTTTATACTGTTTCTGCAAGTGCATTTTAATGGTACCCGAAAAATCTTCAGAAGTTTTTCACTGCTGCACGTGCATGATCCAAACCAACGGGGTTGTGTTTTCGACATGTTTCAGCCTTGTAACGTTTTGATAACATTTGTAATGTTTTGTCAAATCAAATTTTCGATCATATACGTTCTTTTGCCTTGCAGTATATATTTCATTCAACGCCTCATTTGAATCGGTTTAAAAGAGAAATCTTTATGCCATAATAAAATAGATTTACTATGGAAAATCACGAATGGCCACGAAAAAGAAATATTTGATCTTTTTCGGAAAGTCAACAATAAAGTTTGGTGGTCATGAGTGTTTATTACTTTTGTATAATGAATTCGTTCTTGATAAAATAATGTACATTATTAGAGTTACATTCGAGAGAAATGTAGTTTTCTTCCAACACCTACCCAAACATGCTGAGCGTCCTCAAGTCCAATCCCACCAGCCAAGCAACAGCTGGAGTTTTATCCTGAGATAAACAACATGCGATGTCTGTATGTAGGTCTCTAAGTATAGATAAAAACATTTGTAGAACAGACAGATAGTCGCGTTTATTCAGGTTCTCGGCCTTGTGGCCAAGAGTACAATACAGTGAACAGAACAAAGTTGGTAGCTTCGTGACTGACAGGGAATTTGCTAAATTAGCAACTCTTTGAGATCTTGTAGAATTAGTGTTTGATAAAATGGCTCCTGACTTAAAAGTATGTACATCATTTGAGTTGAGAAAAGTGTACATCACTTGGTGATTTACATATGTATTTTCTGAATGTGGAAAATATTTCTTTCTTGGGGAAGCAAAGGCATCGCAGATAAACAGAACATGGAAGTCAGATTTACAATATGTACAAATAATATTTCAACAGTCTATGTCTTTGTTCTTCCTTTCATATTGTATTTGTAAACAATGTAAAGAGATTCTTAACGTCCACATCACTCGTAGAAAGGATTTATCATTTGATATCAAATATTTCTCAGGTTCAAACACAAATTTAATGGAAGCATAATGTGAAAGAAATTGAGGGGATCTAATTCCTTTCGACCAGTTTTGAACGAAAATATCAACGAGTCCTTGTTTAAAGGTAGAAATGAATTATATCTTATTCTCAACATCTTGATCAATCCAAAACAAAGGAAAGCACACAGGAAAATAATAGTGTTCTGATATCAGATGCCCATGTATGTTTGTCATTTATTTTTAGAAATATTGACTTGCCTTTGCGTGTGTTTGTGACGGGTGCCACCGGTTGGGCAGGATATGCTCACCTATTCGCGAACATCTGGTATCATTTCTCTTTGATCGTGATTCATACACACATACTCATGGTATACAAGCGACTCCGCTTTACGCTTTATGCAGATATTTCTATTGGATGTGGAAATGTTTTTGTCGCTTTATCTAAAGATACCAGTTTAGTGCTATAGTTTTATTTGAAGCCAACTTTCCAACAGCAAGAAATATTTTAAAATATGACACATGAACCTTTTCAAATTCTTCAAAATTCCTGGTGCCCCAAAACTCTGCACCATATACACGAATTTGTGATATGTTTTTTTTAAGAACGGATACTGGCTGTTGAAAATGTAACGAACTTGTTTTCTTCAAATAAATTAAGAAGCAGAACTTTCTTGGTCTGAGCAGAAAGCGTTTTGCAGGCCATTGACCAGTTTAACCGCAATGAAATAAGAATAAACTTAATAATCATAATAGGAAACAAGTCATGTTTACATTACGAAACGAACATTTTTCCTTTTGCACATCTTTACCTTCATTTCCAAATACAAGTATATTTGACTTGTCTAGGTTAAGCTCTAGCCCCCAAGTGTCACAAAACCGCTGTAGGGCGTTCAGTTGCTTTTGTAGACCATTCACAGGACATTGAAAACATAACTATATCACCAGCAAATAAAAGTAAAAGTAAATCATTAACTTCTTGAGTTACAAATATCCATTACTGCATTTCTGATATATAACATCAACAAGTTCATTTATAAAGAAAATTAATAGTAGTGGACTCAGGACGCAGCTCTGTCGCACACCTGATGTGGTATTAACCGTCATGTCGTACCAGCGTTAGCTTTCACACATGCAGCCACTGACTCATACGTGCTCTTTTTTAAAGTTACAAAAGTTTTTTTCTGTCTACCATTTCGAATTCCTTCTTAAAGTCTATAAAGGCACAGCAAAGGATTGGTATCATATAGCCTACCCCCCACGTTGCCTACAGTCTTATAACAATAAGTTATTGTCTGATAGTCACACACACGTCTACCGTTTGTGAAGAATGGACGGGATCATGTGGTATTAGACAAGAAGACAAACAGTGGGTATTAATGTAAGATATTTTATTCTTTATGATGCATAAAATAAATATACAACAATGATCATGGTCTAACAGAGAGCAAGTCACAATAGTTCAAATCACTAGTCATACACAAAGTCATTTAAACTTCAATAGTGGCCGGCAGCATCAAGGGACTGAAGTGGTGTCTTTCTTCAGTGGCAAGGTGCTCCCACAATCTCATATGTCTTTTCGGCATGTGTAGAAGGCACCATCCAAGTAGACAGTGTATAGAGTCCGAGAGAATGTCCAGCATCTCTTTTGTGGCGAACGCGGGGATCTTGTTTACTGAGAGGGTCTTTGGTAATAGAGGTAGAACCTCTCTGTGATGTCGGTAGAGTCCGGACTTCATGCTGTCTAAGGAGCGACGGTGGCAGCTGAAGGAGCATCGAGTTTTGACTCTTCGTCCTCGTAGATCTGCTGAATGGATGTTGTGTCTTCCTCCACACGTTGCCTAAGTCTGCTGATGAGTCGTAACTGTTCTTCACGCTCAACCGATGGATGACTGTGATCATGAACTGAGGAGACATGATCTCCAATGGTAGTTAGTCGACCTTTGCATCTACCAAAGACACACTTCCAATGGACAGCCAGCTGACGCCGGACGTTCACGCGATAGCGAAAGCCATCATGTAGGAACTGTTGACCACCACGCTGTGGAGTTATGTATTCATCTCGCTGAAGGTTCGCCATAGTGAAATGAAATACATGTTTGTTGTTGTTGCTTTAAGTGTTTAGGAGGTCGCCTTTTACAATTTCGGCTGACCTGTCCCTCTTTGAGACTTGTGTGCGAGTTTGGTATACAGAATTTCTGTACTTGTATTGATATGATTTCTATTTTCGTATATTGATATAATTTCAATTTTATCTTTGGCGGCTCTGTTTATTTAAACTGACGTCCAAAAGAAACTTTACCAGAGTTTGAAATCACTCTTGCTCAAAAACAACAAAACATACATGCATGACGTAAAGTGTATTGAGAAGATCAATATATCAACATAATCAACACTGAAAATGACAATCATACCGCGACCGAGAATGACGTCAGAGCCCCCCAAAGTTGGGTGTGGTACAAAACTCGAGCTTTCAGAATCATGGACAATAGGCAGAGTACATAAACAATCGCTCACGTTCAATAACAAGTCATTAGTAGCGTGTGTGACCACCAAATGCCTCAATACACGCAAAAACTCTTTGACGCACAGAAAAAGTCAGTCGTCTGATGAGGTCACGAGGGATTTGACGCCATTCTTCTTAGAGGGCCAAGATCAGTTCTTGCCGGTTGGCTGGAAAGTGTGGTCGTTGTCGAACACGACGATCCATCAAGCCCAAGAGGTGTTCTATGGGGGACATGTCGGGTGAGCGTGCAGGCCACGGCAGGACGTTGACGTTGTTGGCTGCGAGGAAGTTAGTGACAATTCAGGCTGTATGGGCTCTAGCGTTGTCATGCTGATAAATGACACCACGTGGCTGCTGTTGGAGAAATGGTAGGACAACTGGACGAAGAATGTTATCCATATACTGCTGAGCTGTCAAGTTTCCGTCAACGATGACCAGCGGTGTCCTCTCCTGCCCACAGATCCCTCCCAACACCATGACACTCCCTCCACCATATGGTACGACCTCCTGCACGCATCACGCCGCCGTTCGTTCACCCCTTCGGCGGTAAACACGTTGTCTTCCATCAACCCTAAAAATACAGAATCGACTTTCGTCAGTGAAGACAACCCTCGGCCAGTCACGTCGTTGCCAGCGTCGTACAGTCCGGGCCCATCTCAATCGCAGACGACGATGTTGCGCTGTCAATAGCTGTCCTCTGTATGGTCTAAAAGCCCTGATTCCATGAGCCCTGAGTCTCCTGGCCACTGTCTGTCGACTAACCCTGTGACCTAAGGCATTTGTCGCCGATGACGTCACTGTCAGTAAGCGATTTCGGAGGTGCAAGGTACGCAAGTATCGGTCATCATGGGGCGTGGTCACCCTGGGTCTGCCTGTTCTTGTCCTGTCAGCGTGCCGCCCTGTCAGTCTGTAACGTTGTATCAAGTTGGTAAAGGCAACACGGGAGCAACCGAAGGTTCGTGCAATATGGGCGTGGGTTGCTCCCATCTGTACCATACCCAGGGCTCGTTCACGTTGTTCGACTGTGAGTCGTAGCATTTCTTTTGGTCTTTTTTTCATCACTGTGGATGTCTGACTTGCCGTTGCAATCGTTTCATACCCTTACCCGCACGTGCATTTGCAGTTGTCCGTGGTGCACATGTTTTTCACTTTTTCGCTTGTTATCTCGCAAACATGTAACATACGATTAACATTTTCTGCATACACTATTGTTGTATTTAGGTTATGTGTTTTAGATAGACTTCATCGAAAAAAAATTATACTTTGTCTGAAATTTATATTTTCAGTTGGTAAAGTTTCTTTTGGACGTCAGTTTACGTTCGAGTAGCTGTCCATCTCTCAGAAATAGAGTTAGTTTGGCCTTCGCTATTGCATCTCTTGGCTTTAGGAGATCTATGACAGATAGCGGATCTAACTGCAATTCTTGTTTTAACCTAGCCCGGGCTGGGGCATGGTCTTGACATTCTAGTAACACGTGAGCAATGGTTTCAGCCTGATTGCAAGATGAACAAACCTTGTCACAGTGCTTTTCGTGACCGAGTCTGGGGCATAAGATGCCAATTTCAGCTTTCCTTTCATTTGAGTATGATGATGGCTTTTGTAGGACCTTGGGTTGAATGTTGTATAGCCATCTGCCGATCTTACTTGAGTCCCATTGAGCTTGTTATCTTTCTGCTATAGAGGCTTTGATTTTGATTTTTATCTCTAGTTTACTAAATACATGTTGTTGTTGCAGTAAGTGTTTAAGAGGTCGCCTTCTGCCTAAGCAGTATCGGCTGACCTGTCCCTCTTTGGGACTCCATAATTTCAAATTAAAAACTTCACATTTTTAAAAGTAATCCCATATATGATATACAACGGACAAATGTATCAGAGAAGGTAATTATTAATCATTAATGTCCAAAGAAGGATTTTAATATAATTAACGGTGGTAACCATAATTTGTTCCAAGCACCTACGGTATTCGGTAATAACATCAACAGTTTAAATCAAGTCCCAAGCACGAGAATCTGATGGCACACAAGTTCAGTAGCGTGTATGGCCACCATGTGCGTTGACAACTGCCACACAACGCCTCCGCATGGACCTTGTGATGCTTGTGAACACATGATTGGGAAGACGACGCCATTGTTGCTGCAAAATGGTGCCAAGATCTTGCAAATTCTGTGGTTGGTTCTGGAGAGTGCGCAGACTTCTGCCAAGAGCATCCCAGACGTGTTCGATGGGATTGAGGTCGGTAGACCTTGACGGCCAGTCCATGACGTTGACTCCCGCATTCTGAAGGATTTGCATAACACTTGATATTTAACTGCAGTGAACATAACACTTGATATTTCACTGCAGTAAACATAACACTTGATATTTCACTGCAGTGAACATAACACTTTGACGGAACAATTGTCATACAAGAGTTACCTCCACTCAAATTGTCTCCCTTTATCGTAAGTGTCTAGCCAGTACACAAACTGTTTTGACGTTCTTTTAACGTTAGTCCTACATTGACAAGGCAAAATATCAGATGGTCATTTATGGAGTTAATATCGCTTTTTGCCGTTTGTTATTCTCTTGAAAATGTTTCGTTATAAACTGTAAACTTCTCATTTTACTCGTCAATCGAGATTGTTCGTGTCGCAAAGCAGCATTTTGTTACTTGACCAGCTTGTATTTTACGCTTCCAACAGCTGTCTCGTAGTTTTTAAGAATATTTTTGTTAAAGTTGATTTTGTATATAATCATATCTAAATGTACGATAAAGAATTTCCATGACCCTAAATATTTTTTGATACTTTTTAAGTCGCAATTACAAGGGTGGTGAAACGTCACTGCGTGTAAGGTATGGAGAATCTACGTTTCAAAGTTGAACATAATTTTCCAGTTCAAAACTGCACAAAAAACATATAATGAATAGGATATTCCATGTTTCTCGTGAAATATCATGTTTCTCTCATCTTGTTGTTGTTGTTTGTTGTTTGTCGCCGCACAAAGCAATAATCCAGCTATACACCGGCCATTTTGTTTGAAGCAAATGCAATGGATACGAGGGGTGGACTCTGATTGGTCCATAGGAGAGGCATAGAAGTGACGTAACTCGTAACAGCCACTGGTGGCGCTACGATCGAGTCCGGGAATTCAAGCCTAGTTCGGCAGGGTTGGAAACTGGACTTTAAAGTCAATTAACTCTCTTGCCTCGGGAAGATGACACATTGGCGACAGGATGCGCTACTTGAACTCACTCAATTAAATGAAAAAAACAGGTTGTACATATCAATGATATTTATTTGCTATTGGAACCACCAAGAATCCCGTGTAATAGGTTCGCTCCCCTGACCAGTTCACCCTAGCTCCTCTGGCACACAGCCAGCTGGCTGGGCGTCTCGGGATGGTTGTTGGTTAAGACGTAAGTGAGGACGTTGTACAGGCTGTTGTCGTGGAGTTTGAGGTAGTTCCGAGCCGCAGTCTCACTGGTGCAGTAGTGGGTCCCGTCGCACCTGTTGTCAAAATTGACGATTGTACACCTCCCATGTATTTCTTATAAGCGACCGCCACCGTGGTCTAATGGTAGAGCGTCCGCCCGGAGACCGGAAAGTCCGGGGTTCGATCCCCGTCCGCGTCATACCAATAAACGTTAAGATCGTACTTTTGTTACCCTGGCGCTCAGCATTAAGGTGCTTCCTGACACTTGATAATATTACTTAGATACTTTGTACAGATATAATGTGACACTTTGCATTCTATCTATTTGGGCCTAAAGTCGCACGTGCAGTGAACATGACATGAAAAAATCCTTCCCTTCAATAAAGTAGTTATTTACCATCCAATTATTAATAGGTTTGGAAAAGATCAACATTTTTACGAACCAATAGCACTCCATCATTGCGTTTCACAAAAGTTTCACAAAAGTTTCACATGAAAGTAAGAGATAATATGTAGTATCTATCTATTTGGCGATTGCCATTTTGAATTCTGGTGTTGATTCTAATGTGGTTTTTTTAAATGGATGTGTTTTCATCGTCCGGCGTTCCTCGTTTAATATAAGAAAAGTCTTTCATTTATTATATCTCCTTCTCAAATCTCAGATCAACTCAAAATGCAACCAACACTTCGTATTAATCAAAAGGGTCATCACTACAACATCGACATATTGCAACTGCCGCCTCCAGGGGCGGTCGGGTAGCCTTGTGGTTAAAGCGTTCGCTCGTCACGCCGTTCGATTCCCTACATGGGTAAAATGTGTGAAGCCCATTTCTGGTGTCCCCCGCCATGATACTGCTGGAATATTGCTAAACGCGGCGTAAAACCATACTCACTCACTCACCTGTAGAAGTACCTGGAACCTACCAAGTTTAGGAGACATACACTAAAATGAGATATCTTCGTTTGTTTGTTGTTTAACGCCGCACTCAGCAATATTCGAGCTATATGATGGCGGTCTGTAAATAATCTGTCTGGACCAGACAATCCAGTGATTGACATCCACTCAGTTGGGATACGATGAAATGCTTCAACCAAGTCAGCAAGCCTGACCACCAGATCCCGTTAGGCGCCTCTTACGACAAGCATTGTCGCCTTTTACGGCAAGCATGGGTTCCTGAAGACCTAATCTACCCCGGATCTTCACGGGTCCAGGAACATGTAGAAATTGTATTCAGATGAGGCTGATATGTTCAACAGTTGTTTTTTTCTTAGGAGCAGAGTTTTTTTCAGTGTGAGAGGAGAGAAGGGCCGATGATAAAGATACCTCTTGGGATATTACAGGAGTGTCTATCAGATATCATTTATCTTACGAGTTGTTTCAAAACCGATCTAACGAGCGAAAGCTGTAAGATAATGGTATCAGGCACGAGTGCAGTAATCTGCTTCTTACACATCTTAATATCGCACGTTTTTATCATGGAATCGATGCAGTTTTTTTCTGTTCTCATGATCGCAATGGGACATCAAAAGCTATTTTGTAATTGTAGTCACCGGTAGTGATGTCATGCGGAAGTAAACATTTTGTAATTTCTTGCAGGTGAAAATTATAAACTTGGCATACAGCGGGTAAATTCATGTGCTTTTGTCTTATCTAGTTTGGTTTAGCATATCATCGCCTTCATAATCCACAGATACTGTTATGTGTAGTGTCACAATATTTCTGGGTAGTAAGCAGTACTCATGATCGTTGTGTTATGTATAAGAACGAGATTACTGCACTCGTGCCTGTCAAATACCATTTGTTTTACAATTCTTGGTATCTAACAAGCGAAGGGTGATTTAGTTTCTGAGAACATTTTCAATAATCTTGATTTGCCTAAAATGACAGTGGAGGATATCACAGAGGAGGGAATTTCCCACAGAATTCAAAGTGGTGAAGTGTATTAGTGTGCGTGATGTGAAGGATAAAACACGGTCCGAGGTTTTGGTTGAAAATGTAAACCCGCCTTGGAGGGAAGATCTTTCCGACCAGGCGGGTTTTACATTTTCAACCAAAACCGAGGATAAGTGTTTTATCTGACTTATAAACCGAAAAAAAGAAACTTAAATCAACATTTATCAACATTTTTATGTTTCGAACATATTGTCCATGAACCTTAGAAAACGCGCGTAAAATATCTGTTGCTGGCGTACGGATCTTGAAAAGGACATTCTAAAAACCAGTGAGGCTTATCAACACCTCTGTAGCCTCGTGGTACACTCACTGGGCTACAGATATGAAGGTTGCGAGTTCGATCCTCGTGAATATAAAGAAAACATTTGTCATTTGATTTTACATTTCATTACATGTTACAATCTGAACGGAAGTTATATTACTAAAATACCCAGGACTCTTACTTAATAGCGATCCCAATGAATAGGTTTATAAATAACGATGAAAATCAAGTCCCCGGGTTTTCTACGCAAGTAAAACCTCATGTGGGTCTTTCTCAAGTTTGAAGAAACTTAACGATCAATCCAAATGAACACTCTGAGGTTTATAAGTAATGTTATTCAAGGGTTGAAGAGGCGGGACATCCATGCCCCCCTGGCCTCCTGGGGGTTAACACAGACGTTGGTGAACATTCGACTGAAGCACGACTAACTTATCAATGACTGTGCGATAAGGAACGTAGTCCGTCATAATCTGACCTCAGGTCATCACCATGGATTAGCCAATCACGGGTCTGGAATTAATCTCACAGATATGTTCGATACAAGTTACACAGGTGTGTATGAAGAAATGAGCTCACATTGGCGCCTATTTTGCTCCAAAAGAGTATTTGACGTGGCTTCATCAATCATTGCAGTCTACTTCTACTGTTTGGCCAACTCATACTTGTTCATGCCTCCAGCGTTGGCCTCTTGGTTGACGGTAAAATATGCCGTGGCCCACTCACTCACTCACACAATTGTTCACGCCTCCAGCGCTGGCTTCATGGTTGACGTTGAAGTAAGCCGTGACCCACTCACTCACTCACTCACTCACTCACTCACTCACTTGTTCATGCCTGCAGCGCTCGCCTCCTGGTTGACGTTGAACTAAGCCGTGACCCACTCACTCACTCACTCACTCACTTGTTCATGCCTGCAGCGCTGGCCTCCTGGTTGACGTTGAAGTAAGCCGTGACCCACTCACTCACTCACTCACTCACACAATTGTTCACGCCTCCAGCGCTGGCCTCCTGGTTGACGTTGAACTAAGCCGTGACCCACTCACTCACTCACTCACTCACTCACTTGTTCATGCCTGCAGCGCTGGCCGCCTGGTTGACGTTGAAGTAAGCCGTGACCCACTCACTCACTCACTCACTCACTCACTCACTCACTCAATCACTTGTTCATGCCTCCAGCGCTGGCCTCCTGGTTGACGTTGAACTAAGCCATGACCCACTCACTCACTCACTCACTCACTCACTCACGCACTCACTCACGCACTCACTCACTCACTCACTCACTTGTTCATGCCTGCAACGCTGGCCTCCTGGTTGACGTTGAACTAAGCCGTGACCCACTCACTCACTCACTCACTCACTCACTCACTCAATCACTTGTTCATGCCTCCAGCGCTGGCCTCCTGGTTGACGTTGAACTAAGCCATGACCCACTCACTCACTCACTCACTCACTCACTCACGCACTCACTCACGCACTCACTCACTCACTCACTTGTTCATGCCTGCAGCGCTGGCCTCCTGGTTGACGTTGAACTAAGCCGTGACCCACTCACTCACTCACTCACTCACTCACTCACTCACTCACTCACTTGTTCATGCCTCCAGCGCTGGCCTCCTGGTTGACGTTGAACTAAGCCGTGACCCACTCACTCACTCTCTCACTCACTCACTTGTTCATGCCTGTAGCGCTGGCCTCTTGGTTGACGTTGAACTAAGCCGTGACCCACTCACTCACTCACTCACTCACTTGTTCATGCCTGTAGCGCTGGCCTCCTGGTTGACGTTGAACTAAGCCGTGACCCACTCACTCACTCACTCACTCACTCACTCACTCACTCAATCACTTGTTCATGCCTCCAGCGCTGGCCTCCTGGTTGACGTTGAACTAAGCCATGACCCACTCACTCACTCACTCACTCACTCACTCACTCACGCACTCACTCACTCACTCACTCACTCACTTGTTCATGCCTGCAGCGCTGGCCTCCTGGTTGACGTTGAACTAAGCCGTGACCCACTCACTCACTCACTCACTCACTCACTCACTCACTCACTCACTTGTTCATGCCTCCAGCGCTGGCCTCCTGGTTGACGTTGAACTAAGCCGTGACCCACTCACTCACTCACTCACTCACTCACTTGTTCATGCCTGTAGCGCTGGCCTCCTGGTTGACGTTGAACTAAGCCGTAACCCACTCACTCACTCACTCACTCACTTGTTCATGCCTGCAGCGCTGGCCTCCTGGTTGACGTTGAAGTAAGCCGTGACCCACTCACTCACTCACTCACTCACTCACTCACTCACTTGTTCATGCCTGCAGCGCTGGCCTCCTGGTTGACGTTGAAGTAAGCCGTGACCCACCCACTCACTCACTCACTCACTCACTCACTTGTTCATGCCTGCAGCGCTGGCCTCCTGGTTGACGTTGAAGTAAGCCGTGACCCACTCACTCACTCACTCACTCACTCACTTGTTCATGCCTGCAGCGCTGGCCTCCTGGTTGACGTTGAAGTAAGCCGTGACCCACTCACTCACTCACTCACTCACTCACTCACTTGTTCATGCCTGCAGCGCTGGCCTCCTGGTTGACGTTGAAGTAAGCCGTGACCCACCCACTCACTCACTCACTCACTCACTCACTTGTTCATGCCTGCAGCGCTGGCCTCCTGGTTGACGTTGAAGTAAGCCGTGACCCACTCACTCACTCACTCACTCACTCACTCACTTGTTCATGCCTGCAGCGCTGGCCTCCTGGTTGACGTTGAAGTAAGCCGTGACCCACTCACTCACTCACTCACTCACTCACTTGTTCATGCCTGCAGCGCTGGCCTCCTGGTTGACGTTGAAGTAAGCCGTGACCCACCCACTCACTCACTCACTCACTCACTCACTTGTTCATGCCTGCAGCGCTGGCCTCCTGGTTGACGTTGAAGTAAGCCGTGACCCACTCACTCACTCACTCACTCACTCACTCACTTGTTCATGCCTGCAGCGCTGGCCTCCTGGTTGACGTTGAAGTAAGCTGTGGCGCCCTCCGCGAAGTACTCCCCACGGTCGGCCATGGCGTACGCCGACAGCACCCACAGGTTCACGTACTTAGCGTGGTTGTAGGCCGCAATGACCTGCCGGATTCACGAAAACAGATGTGTGATCTTCGTGGCAAACTTTAGTTCAACGGAATATATAGTTGGTTGAGTTGGCGGGTGGGTGGAGGGGTGGGGAATGTGGTGATGTGGAAGGAGGGTGTGTGTGTGTGTGTATGTGTGTGTGTGTGTGTGTGTGTGTGTGTGTGTGTGTGTTGAGTATGTGTAGTAGGGTTGTGGGGTGTATTGTGTGGGGTGTGGTAGTTAAGTGCACAGCTTTTTTGAAGAGGAGGGTGTGTTGTTTTAAAATAGAATACATAATGGAATTAGAACCCGGCCGGGAATGCATTTGTTTAGTCAAGAAATTATCACGTAACTATTATTTTTGTTGAATGTGTCACCAAATGATTAAGTTGTTTGATGCTTATTTCGGTAGCTAGTCGTTGGATTATTCGTGTTGGAAGGTGAGGTGAGGTGAGGTGAGGTGAGGTGAGGTGAGGTGAGGTGAGGTGAAATGGGGTTTAACGCCGCGTTCAAGATTATTGCACTTATATAGCGACGTACGTGCACGTGCACGTGCGTGCGTGCGTGCGTGCGTGCGTGCGTGCGTGCGTGTGCTTTTGCTGGTCCGGACGGATGCCGATTTATAGTGGTAGCACATTGAGATACCAAGCCGCAGTTTAATATGAATAAATGCCGAGCGCCAGACAGGGTAACAGCAAGTACCATCTTTTCCCGCTCTCTGGGCAGACGCTCTACCACTAGACCACGGAGGCGGTCTCGTGTTGGAAGGAATAATACACCTGTATGCTTTTACACCATTAGCTCTTCTGTCCATGTGGCAAGCTCACGAAAACTCTTACACGTCCTCTTTTCTCAGAGAAGACGCCACTGGGAGGTGAAAATACACGCCTACACAAAACAGCGTGAATGTGTAGGTGAGTGAGTGAGTGGGTGCGTGAGTGCGTGAGTGCGTGCGTCGCTTGACGCGGCTTAGAACATTGTTTCAGCTGTTTAACTCTAAGAAGTGCAGCTCACGATGTCAATCACTGGATTGTCTTGTCCAGACTCGATTATTTACAGACCGCCGTCATAAAGCTGGAATATTGCTGAGTGCGGCGTTAAACAACAAACCAACTAACCAACCAACTTTCGTGAAACCCACGATATGGCTTTGGCGCTGACAACTTGTGGCCAGAAACATAATCGGGGCGAAGTTAAGATCATACAATTCTGTCATACAGACGCTGAAACAAATATATCCAATACAGCCCGTGCAAGTCTATAATATTTGGCAAGTTTAGGTTACTGCAGTATCTGGATGAAGAAAGTCTCTGGGCTCATATTTTTAAATTATATTATATTTAATAAATTATCATTAAACAACTGTTGTTTTTCTGTAGAACAGTTCATTTCAGAGACTAGATATAGATTAAGCTTGAGACATATTAGCACATAATCCATCTGACACACGGCCATCAATACCTGTGTATAGTGGTGGGAATCAATACCTGTGTATTGTGGTGGGAATCAATACCTGTGTATAGTTGTGGGAGTCAATACCTGTGTATAGTGATGGGAATCAATACCTGTGTATAGTGGTGGTAATCAATACCTGTGTGTAGTGGTGGGAATCAATACCTGTGTATAGTGATGGGAATCAATACCTGTGTATAGTGGTGGTAATCAATACCTGTGTATAGTGGTGGGAATCAATACCTGTGTATAGTGGTGGGAATCAATACCTGTGTATAGTGATGGGAGTCAATACCTATGTATATTGATGGGAATCAATACCTGTGTATAGTGGTGGGGAATCAATACCTGTGTATAGTGGTGGGAATCAATACCTGTGTATAGTGAATGGGGTCAGTACCTGTGTATAGTCCTGGGAATCAATACCTGTGAATAGTGAATGGGGTCAGTACCTGTGTATAGTGAATGGGGTCAGTACCTGTGTATAGTCCTGGGAATCAATACCTGTGAATAGTGGTGGGAATCAATACATGTGAATAGTGGTAGGAATCAATACATGTGAATAGTGATGAGAATGAATACTCGTGTATAGTGATGGGAGTCAATACCTGTGTATGGTTTTTGGAATTAATACCTGTGTATAGTGGTGGGAATCAATACAATAAATGTGAATAGTGGTGGGAATCAATACCTGTGTATAGTGGTTGGAATCAATACCTGTGAATAGTGATGGGAATCAATACATGTGTGTAGTGGTAGGAATCAATACCTGTGTATAGTGGTGACAATCAACACCCATGAATAGTGATGGGAATCAATACCTGTGAATAGTGGTGGAAATTAATACCTGTGTATAGTGGTGGGAATCAATACCTGTGTATAGTGATGGGAATCAATACCTGTGTATAGTGGTGGGAATCCATACCTGTGTATAGTGGTGGGAATCAATATCTGTGAGTAGTGGTTGGAATCAATACATGTGTATACTGATGGGAGTCAATACCTGTGAATAGTGATGGGAATCAATACCTGTGTATAGTGGTGGGGAATCAGTACATGTGAATAGTGGTGGGAATCAATACCTGTAAAGTGGTGGGAATCAATACCTGTGAATAGTGGTTGGAGTCAATACCTGTGTAAAGTGGTGGGGAATCAGTACCTGTGAATAGTGGTGGGAATCAATACCTGTGAATAGTGATGGGAATCAATACCTGTGTATAGTGGTGGGGAATCAGTACATGTGAATAGTGGTGGGAATCAATACCTGTAAAGTGGTGGGAATCAATACCTGTGAATAGTGGTTGGAGTCAATACCTGTGTAAAGTGGTGGGGAATCAGTACCTGTGAATAGTGGTGGGAGTCAATACCTGTGAATAGTGATGGGAATCAATACCTGTGTATAGTGGTGGGGAATCAGTACCTGTGAATAGTGGTGGGAATCAATACCTGTAAAGTGGTGGGAATCAATACCTGTGAATAGTGGTTGGAGTCAATACCTGTGTAAAGTGGTGGGGAATCAGTACCTGTGAATAGTGGTGGGAATCAATACCTGTGAATAGTGATGGGAATCAATACCTGTGTATAGTGGTGGGGAATCAGTACCTGTGAATAGTGGTGGGAATCAATACCTGTAAAGTGGTGGGAATCAATACCTGTGAATAGTGGTTGGAGTCAATACCTGTGTAAAGTGGTGGGGAATCAGTACCTGTGAATAGTGGTGGGAATCAATACCTGTGAATAGTGATGGGAATCAATACCTGTGTATAGTGGTGGGGAATCAGTACCTGTGAATAGTGGTGGGAATCAATACCTGTAAAGTGGTGGGAATCAATACCTGTGAATAGTGGTAGGAATCAATATATGTGAAAAGTGGTGGGAATCAATACCTGTGTGTAGTGATGGGAATCAATACCTGTGAATAATGGTAGGAATCAATACCTGTGAATAGTAATGAGAATCAATACCCATGTATAGTGATGGGAGTCAATACCTGTGTATGGTTTTTGGAATCAATACCTGTGTATAGTGGTGGGAATCAATACATGTGTATAGTGGTGGGAATCCATACCTGTGTATAGTGGTGGGAATCAATACCTGTGTATAGTGGTGGGAATCAATACCTGTGTATAGTGGTGGGAATCAATACAATAAATGTGAATAGTGGAGTGAATCAATACATGTGAATAGTGTTCGGAATCAATATCTGTGTATAGTGGTGGGAATCAATACCTGTGTATAGTGATGGGAGTCAATACCTGTGTATAGTCGTGGGAATCAATACCTGTGTATAGTGATGGGGGTCAATACCTGTGTATAGTCGTGGGAATGAATACCTGTGAATAGTGGTAGGAATCAAAACATGTGAATAGTGGTAGGAATCAATACCTTTGAATGGTGATGAGAATAAATACCCATGTATAGTGATGGGAGTCAATACCTGTGTATGGTCTTTGGAATCAATACCTGTGAATAGTGGTGGGAATCAATACCTGTGAATAGTGGTGGGAATCAATACCTGTGTATAGTGATGGGAATCAATACAATACCTGTGAATAGTGGTGGGAATCAATACAATACCTGTGAATAGTGGTGGGAATCAATATCTGTGAGTAGTGGTTGGAATCAATACATGTGTCTACTGATGGGAGTCAATACCTGTGTATAGTGATGGGAATCAATACCTGTGAATAGTGGTGGGAATCAATACCTGTGTATAGTGGTGGTAATCAATACCTGTGTATAGTGATGGGAATCAATACTTGTGTATATTGGTGGGAATCAATACCTGTGTATAGTGATGGGAATCAATACATGTGAATAGGGTTGGGAATCAATACCTGTGTATAGTGGTGGTAATTAATACCTGTGTATAGTGATGGGAATCAATACTTGTGTATATTGGTGGGAGTCAATACCTGTGTATAGTGGTGGGGAATCAATACCTGTGAATAGTGTTGGGAATCAATACCTGTGTATAGTAATGGGAGTCAATACCTGTGTATAGTGATGGGAGTCAATACCTGTGTACAGTCGTGGGAATCAATACCTGTGTATAGTGATGGGGGTCAATACCTGTGTATAGTCGTGGGAATCAATACCTGTGAATAGTGGTAGGAATCAATACATGTGAATAATGGTAGGAATCAATACCTGTGAATAGTGATGAGAATGAATACCCGTATAGTGATGGGAGTCAATACCTGTGTATGGTTTTTGGAATCAATACCTGTGTATAGTGTTGGGAATCAATACATGTGTATGGTTTTTGGAATTAATACCTGTGTATAGTGGTGGGAATCAATACAATAAATGTGAATAGTGGTGGGAATCAATACCTGTGTATAGTGGTGGGGAATCAATACCTGTGTATAGTGGTTGGAATCAATACCTGTGTATAGTGGTGGGAATCAATACCTGTGTATAGTGGTGGGGAATCAATACCTGTGTATAGTGGTGGGAATCAATACCTGTGAATAGTGGTGGGAATCAATACCTGTGAATAGTGGTGGGAATCAATACATGTGAATAGTGGTAGGAATCAATACATGTGAATAGTGGTAGGAATCAATACCTCCCTGGAGTGTCGGGAATCAAGGCCATGGTGGTGGATGGTATGGGTGAACTCGTGAACCAGTATGTTCTCATGGTGATTATAGGGGTCACGTGACGTACACATCACGTTGTCGTCAAGGACCACGGCCCTCGCTCCGCCGGCTCCAGCAACGGTGCTCCACTTCCGGCCGTCAAACGTACAGGAAGCAGAACAATGTCCGGCGCAGCTTCCTGAAAATTTTAAAGCAGCAATAACGGTTAATAACACTCAAGGCTCATAGGTCACTAATTGCGGATATTAGGAGAAACCCAGGTAACTGTTCTACGGCAGACCGGCTTGTACTGTGGTATGAGACGCTGTGTTGCTGCCCTTAGCTGTTTCAGGATCCGCTGATGACGTAAGAAGCACGGATTCGGCCTGCGATTGGTCAGTGGTCTATCAATGGGTTTCTCCATTGTGATAACGCAGTGACGTTTCCTTCCATATTCAGCTGGCATGTATTTTTAATACTACCTAGAGCGACCTTAAACCAATATCACTCACTCACTCTATGGCAGATCAGTAAAACAGAAAAAACAACAACAACAAGCAAGCACAGAGTTACCAAACTACTTCAACTCGTAAAATTAAACTTTTAAATATAATTCCAGATTTAAAAGTTAGCATTAAAGTAGTCTGTATTTGGCGTTAGGTTTCGAAAGATTATTCTATGAATTTAAAGGGGTTACCATTACAGGCGGGCGTGTCCTTCAGTCCATAGTATTCCGGGTAGATGGCGAGTGTCTCTGTCCGTGTGAACACCCCCACAGACCCACCCGCGGAGAGCTTGGCGAAGACTACCGAGGGCATGTGGCGTGTCATTTTACTCACGATCAGTGCCGCCTACGTGGAAATGTAATATTCATACACTGAACAACAAAATTTCCTGTGACATTGAATAAGATTTAATGCAACGTTATGTTTTTTACCAAATCTGAAACAATTTCGGTTTGCAACAGATAAAAGACTCCTGTAAGTGTTCAAATGGTTTAATTTGCCATACTGACTGCGTGATTTCATAAAAAAACAAAAACACATGAACATGCCAAAATGTCAATTTACAAATCAATAGCGTGTGTGTCCACCTCTGGTTGCGATGCAAGCAACACATCTTCGTCTCATAAAATGGACCAGGCGTCGCACAAAGTCCTGTGGGATATCTGTCCATATCTGCTGGAGCATGTTTCGAAGTTCTTGGAGTGTCTGTGGAACACGTGGTTGACGTCGAAGGCGTTGATCCATCTTATCCCACATGTGCTCGATTGGTGAGAGATCAGGGGAGCGAGCCGGCAAGGGGGTGACATTCACGTTGTTTTGTTGAAGAGAATCCTGAACAAGTCGAGCAATATGAGGTGAGGCATTGTCATGTTGAAAGGTAATGCCTGGGCCATGACGACGCAAAAATAGTAGAACAACAGGGCCGATGATCTCGTCGGGGTAGCGCTATCCATTGAGATTTCCCTCTACCACTATCAAACGGGTCCTCTGTCTTGCTGTAATCCCACCCCATATCATAACGCTGCCGCCCCCGAAACGATCTTCTCCCATGACACAATGATTGGTGTAACATTCACCTCGACATTCGGTACACTCGAATCCGTCCATCGCTGTGGCTGAGGTGAAAACGAGACTTGTCAGTGAATAGAACTTGTCCCCACTGCATGTTGGTCCAGCGTAGACGCTGTCTACACCACTGTAGACGTGCTTGACGGTGGTTTACGGTAAAAATGGTACGTCTGGCGACAATCCCTGCACATCTGAGGCGACGACGTACGGTTTGTGAAGATATTCGTCAAAGGCCAGGGATGCTTCTTGCAGTCACTGTTGCCGGCTGGAATCGATTTCGTAGGTGTGTAGTTCGAATCCAGTTGTCTTGTCGACTATTGGTTACGCGTGGCCTGTCACTCCGAGGATGGTCTCTGACTGCATTCGTCTGTTGCCAACGTTGCCATAAACACCAAATGGTGTTTCTGTGAACGTTAAATTGTCTTGCAACATCACGTTGACTCGATCCCGCTTCAAGCATGCCAATGGCTCGCAGTCGCTCATTGTCCGACAGGCGTGGCATTTCATATTGTTGAATAATTGCGTAATTTTATTGTTTTTCTGAGTGGTTGTTGTCAGCACGATGCTAAACAATGCATATGGAATCCCGTTAACTAACATGTTTTTATACCCATTCTTGGGTAGTAAAAGCATGGGGCATGCATAAAGGCAACTTTTGCATGGAATGCATGCATTTATGTAGCAGTTGCGTTTTTGTGACTTGATTCCATACATGTACTACAATATTGAAAACAAAACTTTACTTGTTTGAAAAATACACTCAAATATTGGTGTCACGGGAACTTTGTTGTTGAGTATTAATACTCTTAAGAAAGAAGGGATACTCGGAAATAACTTAAAATATCCTCAATTGTAAGAGACGTTAGTTTCTAGTAATAGTTGTATGGTAATAATGAACGAATTGGGAACACGTTACAACCGAGTAGTGAAGTATGGCAGATGTCATGAGCGCCAACGATTTTGAAGGATGGTGGGAAATTTCACGTTTAGTTAACGTTTCTCAATCAGTCGTGCTTGACACCGCCACGATTTGTCAAACATTCATTCACTCGACGTGGCGTACTGGTTGTGAGTCTCTAAGTGGCGATTTGAGGGAGTCTGTCCCACTCCTCTTGCAGCGCCTGGCCAAGTTCAGTCACAGTGGACGGCACACTTCTCCCTGTCATGTCCCAGACGTGTGCAATTGGGGAAAGGTCTGGGCTCATCTTGGATGTCATATTACCTAACAGTGCCCAGTTTGGGACATACGGTGCCATATTACCTCATAGTGTCAAGGTTCAGACACCTGTGTCATATTACCTCATAGTGTCAAGGTTCAGACACCTGTGTCATATTACCTCATAGTGTCAAGGTTCAGACACCTGTGTCATATTACCTTATAGTGTCAAGGTTCAGACACCTGTGTCATATTACCTCATAGTGTCAAGGTTCAGACACCTGTGTCGTGTAACCTCATAGTGTCAACGTTCACACACCCGGTGTTAAATTACCTTATAGTGCCAAAAGTCTGACACCTGTGTCATATTACCTCATAGTGTCAAGGTTCAGACACCTGTGTCATATTACCTTATAGTGTCAAGGTTCAGACACCTGTGTCATTTTTCCTTATAGTGTCAACGTTCACACACCCGGTGTTAAATTACCTTATAGTGGCAAAAGTCTGACACCTGTGTCATATTACCTCTAAGTGCCAAGGTTCAGACACCTGTGTCGTGTTACCTTATAGTGTCAAGGTTCAGACACCTGTGTCATATTACCTTATAGTTTCAAGGTTCAGACACCTGTGTCGTGTAACCTCATAGTGTCAACGTTCACACACCCGTTGTTAAATTACCTTATAGTGCCAAAAGTCTGACACCTGTGTCATATTACCTCATAGTGTCAAGGTTCAGACACCTGTGTCATATTACCTTATAGTGTCAAGGTTCAGACACCTGTGTCATTTTTCCTTATAGTGTCAACGTTCACACACCCGGTGTTAAATTACCTTATAGTGGCAAAAGTCTGACACCTGTGTCATATTACCTCTAAGTGCCAAGGTTCAGACACCTGTGTCGTGTTACCTCATAGTGCCAAGGTTCAGACACCTGTGTCATATTACCTTATAGTGTCAAGGTTCAGACACCTGTGTCATATTACCTTATAGTGTCAAGGTTCAGACACCTGTGTCGTGTAACCTCATAGTGCCAAGGTTCAGACACCCGGTGTTATATTACCCCATAGTGTCAAGGTTCGGACACCCGGTGTTATATTACCTCATAGTTCCAAGGTTAAGACCCATGGTGTTATATTACCTCATAGTGTCAAGGTTCAGACACCTGTGTCATATTACCTCATAGTGTCAAGGTTCAGACACCCGGTGTTATATTACCTCATAGTGTCAAGGTTCAGACACATGTGTAATATTACCTCATAGTGCCAAGGTTCAGACACATGTGTCATATTACCTCATAGTGCCAAGGTTCAGACACCTGTGTCATATTACCGCATAGTGTCAAGGTTCAGACACCTGTGTCATATTACCTCATAGTGCCAGGGTTGAGACACACGGTGTTATATTACCTCATAGTGTCTAGTTCAGACACACGTTGTTAAATTACATCATGGTGCCAGGGTTCAGACACCTGGTTTTATATCACCTAATTGTCCCAAAGTTCAGACACATGTGCCATATTACATCATAATGCCAAGGTTCAGACACCTGGTGTTATATTACCTCATAGTGCCCAGTTTCGGTAGTATTGGGACTCGCGGCAACCTCCAACCAGTGGCCGGAGGATGTGGTGTTCTTGATGACCCCTCCGCTACCCACATACTTGTATTTGAAGCCCGCGGGGAGAGATGCTCGGGGTGACCCCAGGCGGAGCAGCGTCTCGCGGTCCTCAGGGCTGATCGTGAAAATACATGAGTATAGTGTCATTGATGGCTAGATTGATCAGGGTGTCGTTGTACAAGACAACCTTAGCTCTACGACTGTCGTAAGTCTATGTTAAGGTATGGCAGTTATGATCACATAAGTGCTAAATCGCTTTGTACAACGGCCCCAAGGACTAGTTCTTGCGCATCCATTACTCCGCCATGTGTAAAAGAACATAGTGATCAACAGACAACAGCTTTTGTTTGTTTGTTTGTTGTTTAACGCCTCACTCAGCAATATTCCAGCTATATGTCGGCGGTCTGTAAATAATCGAGTCTGGACCAGACAATCCAGTGACTGACATCATGAGCATCGATCCATGCAATTGGAATACGGTGGCATGTATCAACCAAGTCATCGAGTCTGACCACCCGATCCCGTTAGTCGCCTCATACGACAAGCGTAGTCGCCTTTTACGGCAAGCATGGGATGCTGAAGACCTATTCTATCCTGGATCTTCACGGGTACACAGCTCTCGGATCAAGACATTTACAAGTCAGACTTCAATTTCTTGGCTTACGGATTTTCGTGTGAAAAATCCCGATCTTTAGACGGGAAAATATTTTGATTTAGATTTAGATTTACATAACGATTATTTGTTTGTTCTTCAAAATGTTTTCTGAATATGTTGCCTTGCGGTGACTGGTTGTAGCTTGTGTCCATGGTTACCCACAAATTACCAATTGTTTTGCAGTTTTTAACTACTGTATACACAATTGTTTTGACGTAAACATGTAATTTTGCATTCGTCACAATATAAAAGATCAGTTTCATTTTTTAAGGACGGCGGAATAGGTAAATTTACCAATTGTTTTGCAGTTTTTAACTACTGTATACACAATTGTTTTGAGGTAAACATGTAATTTTGCATTCGCACTGCCAGAATCCTATGGTCGTGATTCGCGCCAAGATTCGCTCTTTTTGTTTCTATATTTGTCAGCATCCTTCCGTTGAAGGTTTCTAAGACCCGCATCGCTTAGGGCTTTCCTTCCTCATCAAGCTGATAGTTCGTGATATAACTGAAATATTGTACAAACCGACGTTCAAATAAAATCACTCACTCACTTACTTCAATATATTCGTCCTATAGTCAAGAGTACAATGAGTGAGTGAGTATAGTTTTAGGCCGCTTTTAGCAATATTCCAGCAATATCCCGGCGGGGGACACCACAACTAGGCTACCCGACAATGAGTCCTTTGTACACAGATGCTGGCTGAGAGAGGGTGATCCAGATCTCTGGTGCTAACTGTCCACGAAACGGGTGAGTTGCTCGTCACAACGTCAGTACATACCTCAGCCGATGAGGGACGTCCCCGAACACACCTGAAGAAAGTAGAAAAAGCGAGTACATCTTCTGTGTTGTTTGTTTGTTGTTTGTTCACCGTCACAACATAACCAAACATCAGTGTTCACCGTCACCATTTTACCAAATATGAGTGTTCACCGTTATCGCTCTACCAAACATATGTGTTCACCGTTACCACTCTACCAAACATCAGTGTTCACCGTCACCATTTTACCAAATATGAGTGTTCACCGTTATCGCTCTACCAAACATCTGTGTTCACTGTTACACTCTACCAAACATCTATGTTCACCGTTACCGCTCTACCAAACATATATGTTCATTGTTACACTCTACCAAACATCTATGTTCGCTGTTACTATTCTACCAAACATCTGTGTTCACCGTTACCACTCTACCAAGCATCTGTGCTCACCGTTACCATTTTTCCAAATATGAGTGTTCACCGATACCGCTCTACCCAACATCTATGCTCACCTTTACCGCTCTACCAAACATCTGTGTTTACCGTTACCACTCTACCAAACATCAGTATTCACCGTTACCATTCTACCAAACATCTGTGTTCACCGTTACAACTCTACCAAACATCTGTGTTCACAGTTACCGCTCTACCAAACATCAGTCTTCACCCTTACCGCTGTACCAACATCTGTGTTCACCGTTACCACTCTACCAAACATCTGTGTTCACAGTTACTATTCTACCAAACATCTGTGTTCACAGTTACTATTCTACCAAACATCTGTGTTCACCGTTACCACGCTACCAAACATCTGTGTTCACCGTTACCACTCTACCAAACGTCAGTGTTCACCGTTACCGCTCTACCAAACATCTGTGTTCACCGTTACCACTCTACCAAACATCTGTGTTCACCGTTACCACTCTACCAAACGTCTGTGTTCACCGTAACCGCTCTACCAAACATCAGTGTTCACTGTTACCACTCTACCAAACATCTGTGTTCACCGTTACCACTCTACCAAACATCTGTGTTCACCGTTACCATTCTACCAAACATGAGTGTTCACCTTTACCGCTCTACCAAACATCTGTGTTCACCGTTACCACCCTACCAAACATCTGTGTTCACCGTTACCATTCTACCAAACATCTGTGTTCACCGTTACCACTCTACCAAACATCAGTATTCACCGTTACCATTCTACCAAACATCTGTGTTCACCGTTACCACTCTACCAAACATCTGTGTTCACCGTTACCGCTCTACCAAACATCTGTGTTTACCGTTACCACTCTACCAAACATCAGTATTCACCGTTACCATTCTACCAAACATCTGTGTTCACCGTTACCGCTCTACCAAACATCTGTGTTCACCGTTACCACTCTACCAAACATCTGTGTTCACCGTTACCACTCTACCAAACATCTGTGTTTACCGTTACCACTCTACCAAACATCAGTATTCACCGTTACCATTCTACCAAACATCTGTGTTCACCGTTACCACTCTACCAAACATCTGTGTTCACAGTTACCACTCTACCAAAAATCAGTGTTCACCGTTACCGCTGTACCAAACATCTGTGTTCACCGTTACCACTCTACCAAACATCTGTGTTCACAGTTACCGCTCTACCAAACATCAGTGTTCACCGTAACCGCTCTACCAAACATCTGTGTTCACCGTTACCACTCTACCAAACATCTGTGTTCACCGTTACCGCTCTACCAAACATCAGTGTTCATCGTTACCGCTCTACCAAACATCAGTGTTCACCGTAACCGCTCTACCAAACATCTGTGTTCACCGTTACCACTCTACCCAACATCTGTGTTCACAGTTACCACTCTATCAAACATCTGTGTTTACCGTTACTAAGCTACCAAACATCTGTGTTCACCTTTACTGCTCTACTAAACATCTGTGTTCACCGTTACCACTCTACCAAACATCTGTGTTCACCGTTACCGCTCTACCAAACATCAGTGTTCACCGTTACCATTCTACCAAACATCTGTGTTCACCGTTACCACTCTACCAAACATCTGTGTTCACCGTTACCACTCTACCAAACATCAGTGTTCACCGTTACCGCTGTACCAACATCTGTGTTCACCGTTACCACCCTACCAAACATCTGTGTTCACAGTTACTATTCTACCAAACATCTGTGTTCACCGTTACCACGCTACCAAACATCTGTGTTCACCGTTACCACTCTACCAAACGTCAGTGTTCACCGTTACCGCTCTACCAAACATCTGTGTTCACCGTTACCACTCTACCAAACATCTGTGTTCACCGTTACCACTCTACCAAACGTCTGTGTTCACCGTAACCGCTCTACCAAACATCAGTGTTCACCGTTACCACTCTACCAAACATCTGTGTTCACCGTTACCACTCTACCAAACATCTGTGTTCACCGTTACCATTCTACCAAACATGAGTGTTCATCGTTACCGCTCTACCAAACATCTGTGTTCACCGTTCCTGCTCTACCAAACATCTGTGTTCACCGTTACCATTCTACCAAACGTCTGTGTTCACCGTTAACGCTGTACCAAACATCTGTGTTCACCGTTTCCACTCTACCAAACATCTGTGTTCACCGTGCATAACTAGAGATGGTTCCCCAATGACCAAATCAACTGCTGAGATAGACATACCTGTAAAACTGACTGCCAACACGCTGATCCACACCAAGCTGAAACAAGCAGGGATTCCAGTGGCTGGTGAGGATTTGGGACTTTCTGAGCATTATTGATGTTGTCGGCTCCTTCAACTAGCGTGGGGTTGTGGGGGCCAAGGTGGGTCTAGTTTCTACACTGAGTGTTGACGGCTCCTTCAACTAGCGTGGGGTTGTTGGGGGCCAAGGTGGGTCCAGTTTCTACACTGAGTGCTGTCGGCTCATTCAACTAGCGTGGGGTTGTTGGGGGCCAAGGTGGGCCTAGTATCTACAGTGAGTGTTGTGGTCTCCTTCAACTAGCGTGGGGTTGTGGGGGCCAAGGTGGGTCTAGTTTCTACACTGAGTGCTGTCGGCTCCTTCAACTAGCGTGGGGTTGTTGGGGGCCAAGGTGGGCCTAGTATCTACAGTGAGTGTTGTGGTCTCCTTCAACTAGCGTGGGGTTGTGGGGGCCAAGGTGGGTCTAGTTTCTACACTGAGTGCTGTCGGCTCCTTCAACTAGCGTGGGGTTGTTGGGGGCCAAGGTGGGCCTAGTATCTACAGTGAGTGTTGTGGTCTCCTTCAACTAGCGTGGGGTTGTGGGGGCCAAGGTGGGTCTAGTTTCTACACTGAGTGTTGTCGGCTTCTTCAACTAGCGTGGGGTTGTTGGGGGCCAAGGTGGGCCTAGTATCTACAGTGAGTGTTGTGGTCTCCTTCAACTAGCGTGGGGTTGTGGGGGCCAAGGTGGGTCTAGTTTCTACACTGAGTGCTGTCGGCTCCTTCAACTAGCGTGGGGTTGTTGGGGGCCAAGGTGGGCCTAGTATCTACAGTGAGTGTTGTGGTCTCCTTCAACTAGCGTGGGGTTGTGGGGGCCAAGGTGGGTCTAGTTTCTACAGTGAGTGTTGTCGGCTTCTTCAACTAGCGTGGGGTTGTTGGGGGCCAAGGTGGGCCTAGTATCTACAGTGAGTGTTGTGGTCTCCTTCAACTAGCGTGGGGTTGTGGGGGCCAAGGTGGGTCTAGTTTCTACAGTGAGTGTTGTCGGCTTCTTCAACTAGCGTGGGGTTGTGGGGGCCAAGGTGGGTCTAGTTTCTACACTGAGTGTTGTCGGCTCCTTCAACTAGCGTGGGGTTGTGGGGGTCAAGGTGGGTCTAGTTTCTACACTGAGTGATGTCGGCTCCTTCAACTAGCGTGGGGTTGTTGGGGGCCAAGGTGGGCCTAGTATCTACAGTGAGTGTTGTGGTCTCCTTCAACTAGCGTGGGGTTGTGGGGGCCAAGGTGGGTCTAGTTTCTACAGTGAGTGTTGTCGGCTTCTTCAACTAGCGTGGGGTTGTTGGGGGCCAAGGTGGGCCTAGTATCTACAGTGAGTGTTGTGGTCTCCTTCAACTAGCGTGGGGTTGTGGGGGCCAAGGTGGGTCTAGTTTCTACACTGAGTGTTGTCGGCTTCTTCAACTAGCGTGGGGTTGTTGGGGGCCAAGGTGGGCCTAGTATCTACAGTGAGTGTTGTGGTCTCCTTCAACTAGCGTGGGGTTGTGGGGGTCAAGGTGGGTCTAGTTTCTACACTGAGTGTTGTCGGCTCCTTCAACTAGCGTGGGGTTGTGGGGGCCAAGGTGGGTCTAGTTTCTACACTGAGTGCTGTCGGCTCCTTCAACTAGCGTGGGGTTGTGGGGGTCAAGGTGGGTCTAGTTTCTACACTGAGTGTTGTCGGCTCCTTCAACTAGCGTGGGGTTGTGGGGGTCAAGGTGGGTCTAGTATCTACACTGAGTGATGTCGGCTCCTTCAACTAGCGTGGGGTTGTGGGGGCCAAGGTGGGTCTAGTATCTACACTGAGTGTTGTCGGCTCCTTCAGCTAGCGTGGGGTTGTGGGGGTCAAGGTGGGTCTAGTATCTACACTGAGTGTTGTCGGCTTCTTCAACTAGCGTGGGGTTGTGGGGGCCAAGGTGGGTCTAGTATCTACACTGAGTGATGTCGGCTCCTTCAACTAGCGTGGGGTTGTGGGGGCCAAGGTGGGTCTAGTATCTACACTGAGTGATGTCGGCTCCTTCAACTAGCGGGGGGTTGTGGGGGCCAAGGTGGGTCTAGTATCTACAGTGAGTGTTGTCGGCTCCTTCAACTAGCGGGGGGGGGGGGGGGGGGGGGGGGGGGGGGGGGGGGTCACTGCTGCACGTGCATGATCCAAACCAACGGGGTTGTTTTTCAGCCTTGTAACGTTTTGATAGCATTTGTAATTTTTTGTCAAATCAAATTTTCGATCATATACGTTCTTTTGCCTTGCAGTATATATATCATTCAACGCCTCATTTGAATCGGTTTAAAAGCGAAATCTTTATGCCTTAATAAAATAGATTTACTATGGATAATCACGAATGGCCACGAAAAAGAAATATTTCATCAATAAAGTTTTGTGGTCATGAGTGTTTATTACTTTTGTATAATGAATTAGTTCTTGATAAAATAATGTACATCATTAGAGTAACATTCGAGAGAAATGTAGTTTTCTTCCAACACCTACCCAAACATGCTGAGCGTCCTCAAGTCCAATCCCACCAGCCAAGCAACAGCTGGAGTTTTATCCTGAAAAATAATGGAGCGTTCAAACAATGGAATGACGTCACAGATGTGTTTTAACCTGAGATAAACAACATGCGATGTCTGTATGTAGGTCTCTAAGTATAAATAAAAACATTTGTAGAACAGACAGATAGGCGCGTTTATTCAGTTTCTCGGCCTTGTGGCCAAAAGTACAATACAGTCAACAGAACAAAGTTGGTAGCTATGTGACTGACAGGGGATTTGCTTAATTAGCAACTCATTTAAATCTTGTAGAATTAGTGTTTGATAAAATGGCTACTGACTTAAAAGTATGTACATCATTTGAGTGGAGAAAAGTGTACATCACTTGGTGATTTACATATGTATTTTTGAATGTGGAAAATATTTCTTTCTTGGGGAAGCAAAGGCATCGCAGATAAACAGAACATGGAAGTCAGATTTACAAATGTACAAATAATATTTCAACAGTCTATGTCTTTGTTCTTCCTTTTATATTGTATTTGTAAACAATGTAAAGAGATTCTAAACGTCCACATCACTCACATGTGGGATCGACGACATGCATCAACCAAGTCAGCGAGCCTGACCACCCGATCCCGTTAGTCGCCTTTTGCGACAAGCATAGTCGCCTTTAACGGCAAGCATGGGTTGCTGAAGACCTGAGTGAGTGAGTGAGTATGGTTTTACGCCGCTTTTAGCAATATTCCAGCAATATCACGGCGGGGAACACCTGAAATGGGCTTCACACATTGTACCCATGTCGGGATTCGAACCCGGGTCTTCGGCGTGACGAGCGAACGCTTTAACCACTAGGCTACCCGACCGCCCTCTGAAGACCTGAAGTCTGATGGCTTGAAGTGCACTTAGCGAGTCTGATAGGACTGCCTTTGCTTCCGGAAGTTCCGGTATGAGTTTGAGTGCATGATGAATTGCCTCCAATTCAGCCGTGAATACTGACTGACCATCAGGCAGGCGAACTGAATGTGCTTGGGGTTTGGAGCTGTGGATGGATCCCGTAACCAGCACTGTTGTTGATAGGATTCTTGGATCCATCAGTGTATATATGGGCCCAGCTGTCCCAGGTAGTTTTTAGCATTTTAATGATAGCTACTGATCGTGGTAGGGTTGGGGTTTCTTTTTTAGTGACTTCTGATGTTAAAGCCAGAAGTAGTGACTTTCTGGAGGCTGAATGTCATCACAATTGTGACTTCGAATGAGTTCACGTACAAATATCCCAGATGGCTTTAGTGAGGGATTTTTTCGAGCTAGGGCTTCATCTCGAGTGTTTTTGTCTTGCCATATCTTTTTAACCAAAGGGTTTGATGTTCGTCCCCAGAACGATAATATTGCCTGCTCTCTTCTTAGTTTCAATGGACCGCCTCCGTGGTCTAGTGGTAGAGCGGAAGGTCCGAGGTTCGATCCGAAGCCTCGTCATACCAAAAGACGTTACAAGATGGTACTTGTTGTTACCCTGTCTGGCGCTCGGCATTAAGGGGCTAAAACAAGGACTGGTCGGCTCGAAGTCAGTATACTGTGTCTGAGTGGGGTATTCATGTTAAACTGCGGCATGGTATCTCAGTGTGCTAGCACTATAAATCGGCATCAGTCCGGACTAGTACAAGCAGCCACACACACACACATACACGTCGCTATATAAGTGCAATAATCTTGGACGCGACATTAAACCCCATTTCACCTCACCTTAGCTTCAATGGGTGTTCTCCCGTTTCTACTTGTAGTGCTTCTAGTGAGGTGCCTGTTGCTGCACCTGTGGCAAGCATTAGGGCTTTCTATTGTATTCTGTCTGGGCGGCTCAAGTCAGTATTTGATGCTACGTGAAAGGCTGAGTAGAGGCCCAGCTGAGTGTCCCTTGTTGTGCCCAAGATGTGCCTGAAATTGCCCGTAATACGTTCAGGTCTTTTTGACATCTGTTTTCCACATATTCTATATGTTTGCGTGAAGTGAGGTGTTGATCAAGGATCACCCCATGAAATATTGCGGATTTTTTTAATTTGATTGGTTTGCCTTTTAAGGAGACACAGGGTATCATAGCATCTTTCCCCCGGCGTTTGAATAGAACTCCCACAGTTTTCACTTGAAAGGGTGAACCCCTATTTATTGCACCATTGATCTACTCCGTCCAGGGCTGACTGGAGTTTTTTTTCTGATTTGTGAAATATCTCTGTGCTTTACCCATATTGCTCCGTCATCAGCGAATTTAGAAGTTTGGGTAGGAGAGTTGACATGGTCAAAAGTTTCATTGATCATGATGTTAAACAGGGTTGGGCTTATAATGCTGCCTTGCGGCGTGCCATTGTCCAGTGACATAGGATCAGATCAATTGTTCCCTATTCAAACTGATAGCTGTAATTTATTATTTACTGTGAGTTAAGCTGTATAAACAGTCATTTTTTGTAGTCTTATCTACTGTGAAATGTTTTAATGAAATATCGGGACAGTCTATTTTTGACATAGGGGTGTGCCAAATCGCCTACATAAAACCTATTGGCGTATTGAAGCGTAGGCGAATTGGAGTGTAGGCGATATGGGAGTAACCCCCCGCAAAACAAGTCTTTGGCAGTTTGGGCCTACAGAGATATTTAGAACACAGAGCTTGGAACTATATATACTGTTGTATCGAAGCTAGACAGTAACATTGTATCTTTAATTTAATAATTCCTTATATATAACGATAATATATGTGTCGCAAACAGTGACGTTTTGCTTGACAACACTTACATAAGACAGGGCGGTCGGGTAGCCTAGTGGTTAATGCGTTCGCTCGTCACGCCGAAGACCGGGGTTCGATTCCCGACATGGGTAAAATGTGTGAAGGCCATTTCTGGTGTTCCCCGCAGTGATATTGCTGTAATAATGCTAAAAGCGGCGTAAAACCACACTCATTCGTTCACTCGCTTACATATAACTGTTTCCATGGAGACATTATGAAGATTATTTCCACAAATGCATATCACATTTTGCTGTACTTTGTGGTTTAAATAGACGGCTTAATCTGTACGTAAGCCTACAGACTACTTCATGACATTTAAACACTGATAATGGAGAAAGCCTTACAATACCTTTAAAAAAACACCTGTAGATAAATATATTTTGGAACACGTATTAATGTTGAGCATGTTTGGAAACATATGTCAGCTTTGACTTTTTTTTTAATACGTGTATGGTTTCTATTCTATTGTTTTGTGCAGACTCGATTATTTACAGACCGCCGTCATATTGCTTGAATATTGCTGAGCGCGGCGTTAAACAACAAACAAACAAACACAAAGAAGTGGTGTCTGTGAAAGGAAACTGAGAACTGTTGTCATACCTTTCTGTGATCAAATTGTAGTTGTGGTTGTTTGTTTGACGCCGCACTCAGCAATATTCCAGCTATATGACGGCGGTTTGTAAATAATCGAGTCTGGACCAGACAATCCAGTAATTGACATCATAAGCATCGATCCACGAAATTGAGATACGATGACATGCATGAACCAAGTCAGCATGCCTGACCACCCGATCTCGCTAGTCACCACTTACGACAAGCACAGTCGCCTTTGACGGCAAGCATGGGTTGCTGAAGACCTGTTCTACCCGGGATCTTCACGAGTCGATTAAGTTGTAATTAAAATCGTACTATCTATCTTAGACAAAAAAAAATATACACAGAGTCAGACATGGATTATACGCCTTGATATACTTTGATATCATAGAGATGCCACCCCTGAGACCTCGTTCCCACATAAGGTGCATATCTAAATCCATCAAAAGCTCAAGCTATAAAAGCACGCACGTACACCATTTTTAGCCTTGCGACCAATCTCGGACCTGATGACGTGGAGTTATGAGGCGGTTCAAGAGAGTATTCAAGGGTTTTACCCCCTAAAATCTCAAACCTAGGAGGAAGGTGAGGTGAGGTGAGGTGAAATGGGGTTTAATGTCGCGTCCAAGATTATTGCACTTATATAGCGGCGTGCATGCACGTGTATATGTGTGACTGCTTGTTCTAGTCCGGACTGATGCCGATTTATAGTGCTAGCACACTGAGATACCATCTAATCGTGGTCACGAACTTTGTCCAAACCAAGCTTTTTCTGAAGCAGCGTGATGTTTCAAAGGTTAAATTTAGCAAGGTTAAATCTACACGTAACCTAGCTCTACATTAAAAACACCATTCTACCATGACTAAATAAAACGCGAACTCTTTGGTGCTAGCAAATATATTGAGTGAAGCGGCATGGGTTGAGTCCAGTGTTTTGAGATTGTCGACTTGAACTACGGATTCACCGCCAACATCCTTCAAACAAAATATGGTGCTGTATATGCTCAAGCAGTTTGTTTACACCGTAATACGTCACGTGAACATGTGACAGGCATTGAAAGCATATAAGCACAGCAACTTCTTAAGCTAACATGATGTGGGCTCCCATAAAGAAAACTAAGCAAGCTTTGCAAAGCTTTCGTTCTAGACCGCGCGTCACCATTATGACGTCATATCGCTCATTGTGATGCCAACGTCACTATTATGACGTCATATGGCTCATTGTGATGCCAACGTCACCATTATGACGTCATATGGCTCATTGTGATGCCAACGTCACCATTATGACGTCATATCACTCATTGTGATGCCAACGTCACCATTATGACGTCATATCGCTCATGGTGACGCCAAACATATAACGTCAGTCACTGTCAGTAAAGCGCCAAATTCAAAGTTCTCTGTTGTCCCCAAAACGTAAATACAATCTCTCTGTTGATTTCTATCGTGTTTCCTGCACAAAATGTATTGCCACGCATCCTTTGAATTTTGTAGTAACTACAACTTTGCATTTTGTAACCTATAATTGTAGGTATAGTTATTTAAATACGCCTACTGACAATGACTGAAAAAAAGTACTATTCTAGGAACATTAGCTTCCAGCGGTTTCAATCAGAGGGGGTTTATTGTGATTTAATAGCCCCTGTTTGACCAATCAGAATCGAGTAATTTCCAAATTCATTTTAGAATAGAGCTTATGTTCCCCTAAAAAGAAAAAAATAATGCAACTCAAAATGAATTGTGTAATTCATTTTGTGTGTATTCCCCAAATACGAACCTTATCTGGAGCACTGGTGGACCTGTACACGTTTTCTAAAATGAACAAGCAATGGCATGGTGCTGACAGACCAAGGACCACATCTAGGATTCGAACCCAGAACCACCACATACTGACACGCCTGGGGACATATTGGGCCATCCACAACTGATTTTTCCAGAAAAGAAGTAATAAAACAAGAATTGATTACTATTTTTTTATACTCACAACATATACATATATAGTTTGCCCTGATTATGTTTCTAGGTTTGTCAGCATCATACCCGTGCTCGTGGGTTTCACCGAAGTGGTAAACGTCTGAGACCTGCATCACTTCGGGCTTTCCTCCCACATTAAGCTGACACGCCGTGATATACCTGGAATACTGTTAAAAGCGGCGTTAAACCCAACTCACTCCCTCACTCACACACTGTTCATAACATGTAAACATTTATACATGAAAAGAGAACATAAATAGCAGTGAAGTTGATAAAACAAACCAATGTTTTTAAAATGTGAACAATAGAATGATCTTATGTCAGTGACAACACCCGATAGGGCCGATAGGGCTGCGAGGGGTAGCTCGAATACACAGGTCGGGGGAGTACCGAGTAGGACCAGGGTACCCACAGGACTACCCAGTTAGTCACGTGATATATTGTTTAACGACAACATTTATCTAAAACTCCATGGTTACACTACAATTACTAATGTTTGCCTTTCTTTATGACTATGCACACATTCCTTCTGACTTTCATGTTTGAATAAATATACATCTTCTGTCAACTTCAGTGTATGCATTAACAAATCATTTAACTAAGACGTGTACATCTGAATAGATTTTTTCACAGTATGGAGATTTTGTACCTATCTCTTAATTGAGAGCGGGTATCCGGGTAAGGTAGGGAAATAGGGGTATGGGGACTCGATAGTAAATTTAGACTCGTCCTAGCCCTAACACCCAAAATCTGCCATACATCCTGCTAGTCTATGACCATACAATCATAAAATCAACAAAGCCCTTTCCATATCCATCAGAAATCTCTGCTGACGGCAGTCCATTGTACAATTCTGACTATATCGTGAGCATGAATGACTGTGAAATAGTAATGATTCGTTTAAATCATATGCATCTTTATTACTTGCCCGTGAAGAGATCACCCGTTTAATAAACATACAGCTGTATTACACATTGTGTAATACCAAAACGTGTGCTTATGTACTCTCGGAACACGTTTCATGAACAAATATTGAAAGCTCTCAACATCCCTTGGCTTATTCAACAACATTGCGTGTGGAGTTGATAGATCACTGAGAGGAGCTTATGCACACTCGATGACCCCAGCAACCTGGTTGCTAGGCTGACGTCTCATGGCATTGTTTCGCCGACTGATCTTGCAACAAAATTCCACAAATTACGTCATCATTGGGTATTGTGACGTTATTGTAAACTTTGAGGTGCAAGGCCCGTTCCAGAAGGCGATATATTGTAGCGCAACGACAATCATTAGTCTGTTAAGTATGTGAGTTGCGATAGCCTTAGCCCTACGATAATTTTGTGAATTCTAAAGGTGGACCGTTGTATGGTATTAAATTCATACGTTTCAACTTTTGACATGTTTGAAGTATTATTCTGTTAAACTCAATTGGACTATGCCGTTGATCATGTAGGTGTCAGCTTATTCATACTCAACAGTATAATTAAAAAAACAATATAAATGGCAAGTAATAAATAAAATACTAAACGAGCTTCTGAGTAATACCAATTTTATGAAACTCGTGAATAGTTGTGGAATCTGACGTGCTTTCGCTCGTCAGATACGACAACGATTCACTCGTTTCATAAAATTGGTATTACACAGAAGCTCGTTTAGTATTCTATATATACATTATACAAGATACATAATTCCCTTGATCCATTCAACTCCAAACATTATGTCCAAACGAAGGTCGCTGCATGTGTGGTAATACTTATAGAGTGAAAAGCAGCCATTCCCACGATATGGCATATTACTTACAGTTGTGAAGGAGATATTTTTTTATCACTTCTTAGGTATTTGCACACAGGAAGCTATCTTCATTAATTAATTAATCAATATTTCGTCATTCTATTAAGAGTGGCGAGGGCTGACTCTCTGTCACAACGTAGACAATCTGAACAGTGGCTGATTAACAGTGACCTGAACAGTTTTATATTCTGGTGCTACGCTACTACTCTCCAGAATGAATTAATTTCAAGTTTACAGTGTTTTCGATTCAAGTCCTCGGTCATTACCCTGAACAATGGGAGGAAACTATGGTGCACTTCCGACACCAGTTATCAAAATACAGGATAGTGTCCACAGTGGTTGCCTGGTGGCGCCACAGTTGGTGTCAGAACCTATTGTAGTCAGCTTCTGGACCTAGGATAGTTGTTCTTGGACCCGCTGTGGATGACGTCAGAAGCCTGATGCCAGAACCCGTAGTAGTGCCAGAACCCGTAGTAGTGCCAGGAGATGTAGCTGGTGTCAGGAGACGCTGTAGTTGGTGTTGAGGAAGTCAAGGACGGATGACATGCTGGTGAGGGAGTTGAAGTAGCGCCGCTCCGCCCGACACAGGTTCTGCTCAAGCATGTACATGAGGTGGTGGTGGAAGTTGGAGAACGGTGCTCCCAGACTCAGCCCCAGGTCCACCTACAAGCAGACACTGTAAGTTGCAGCAGCATCACCAGGGGTACATGGGGTTTTATGCGTCCCTCGTTACCGACACATTTTAAAATGACATTGAAAAAGAATTAAAACAAACTAAAAATTGATAGAAAGCAGCTGTTCGATTGAGTTGAGGTAAACTTGTGCTATATGACATGACTTACATTGACTTTGAAAAAACGCACAGCCTTTTGCTTGGATGGTTGGTTGGTTTGTTCTTTAATACTGCACTCAGCAATATTCCAGCTATATGACGGCAGTCTGTAAATAATCGAGTCTGGACCAGACAATCCAGTGATTAATATCATGGGCATCAATCCACGCAATTGGGATCGATGACATGCATCAACCAATCAGTGAGCCTGACCACCTGATCCCGTTAGTCGCCTTTTACGGCAAGCATGGGTTGCTGAAGATCTATTCTACCCCGTATCTTTACGGGTCCTTTTGCTTGGAAGCGGGGTTAAAGGATTTATTCTGCTCTCAGAAAACCACGTTCAGCCTGACTTGCTCGTGGCGGGGTAAAAGGGATTTAATCGCCCGCTGAGAAATGTATTTCCCTCCAAGGCGAGAAACATCCTGAGGGATGCAACAAGTGAGCAAATGTTTGTTTGTTTCTTTGTTGTTAAATGCCGCACTCAGCAATATTCCAGCTATATGACGGCGGTCTGTAAATAATCGAGTCTGGACCAGACAATCCTGTGATTGTTATCATGAGTAAATGTATCTGAGAGAGCAATATGTGTTGCATTAGAGTACAGATGGAGCCCAGAATACGACATCTGGACATCGACATCACTGAGATGAACAACAGCGTTATCCTACTGAGGATCTTCGGCATGTTTGGGTCTTTAGCAACATAGACCCGTGAAGATTCCGGGGGTGAAAAGGTCTTCAGCAATATATGCTTGCCGTAAAAGGCGACTATGCTTGTCGTAAAAGGCGACTAACGGGATGGGGTGGTCAGGCTCGCTGACTTGGTTGATACATGTCATCGATCCAAATTGCGTGGATCGATGCTCATGATATCAATCACTGGATTGTCTGGTCCAGACTTGAATATTTACAGACCGCCGTCATATAGCTGGAATATTGCTGAGTGCAGCGTTAAACAACCAACCAACCAACCAAAGCAACATATTCCATATTGGAGACCGCAACCATGACAGTGCGACCAGGACACCTACCCACTCCCTGACACACTGCAGGGGGGTCTCCTTGTGGCCGGCATACATGGCGGGGTTAGACAGCATGCCCCGCGCCGACATCACACCTGCAACAGCATCGCAACAACATTTTCAACATCAACATCACAACATCAACGTCACAACATCATCACATCACAAACACCAAATCACAATCTACTCCTGTCTTGTCACAGACATCAAATCACCATCTACTGTCTTGTCACAGACATCAACTCACCATCTACTCCTGTCACAGACATCAACTCACAATCTACTGTCTTGTCACAAACATCAACTCACCATCTACTGTCTTGTTACAGACATCAACTCACCATCTACTGTCTTGTCACAGACATCAACTCACCATCTACTGTCTTGTTACAGACATCAACTCACCATCTACTGTCTTGTCACAGACATCAACTCACCATCTACTGTCTTGTTACAGACATCAACTCACCATCTACTGTTTTGTCACAGACATCAACTCACCATCTACTGTCTTGTCACAGACATCAACTCACCATCTACTGTCTTGTCACAAACATCAACTCACCATCTACCCGTCTTGTCAGACATCAACTCACCATTTACTGTCTTGTCACAGACATCAACTCACCATTTACTGTTTTGTCACAGACATCAACTCACCATCTACTCCTGTCACAGACATCAACTCACCATCTACTGTCCTGTCACAGACATCAACTCACCATCTACTGTCTTGTCACAGACATCAACTCACCATCTACTCCTGTCACAGACATCAACTCACCATCTACTCCTGTCACAGACATCAACTCACCATCTACTGTCTTGTCACAGACATCAACTCACCATCTACTCCTGTCTTGTCACAAACATCAACTCACCATCTACTCTTGTCTTGTCACAGACATCAACTCACCATCTACTGTCTTGTCACAGACATCAACTCACCATCTACTGTCTTGTCACAGACATCAACTCACCATCTACTCCTGTCACAGACATCAACTCACCATCTACTGTCATGTCACAGACATCAACTCACCATCTACTGTCTTGTCACAGACATCAACTCACCATCTACTGTCTTGTCACAAACATCAACTCACCATCTACTCCTGTCACAGACATCAACTCACCATCTACTGTCTTGTCACAAACATCAACTCACCATCTACTGTCATGTCACAGACATCAACTCACCATCTACTCTTGTCTTGTCACAAACATCAACTCACCATCTACTGTCTTGTCACAAACATCAACTCACCATCTACCCGTCTTGTCAGACATCAACTCACCATCTACTCTTGTCTTGTCACAGACATCAACTCACCATCTACTGTCTTGTCACAGACATCAACTCACCATCTACTGTCTTGTCACAGACATCAACTCACCATCTACCCCTATCTTGTCACAGACATCAACTCACCATCTACTTTCTTGTCACAGACATCAACTCACCATCTACTGTCTTGTCACAGACATCAACTCACCATCTACTGTCTTGTCACAAACATCAACTCACCATCTACTGTCTTGTCACAGACATCAACTCACCATCTACTGTCATGTCACAGACATCAACTCACCATCTACTGTCTTGTCACAGACATCAACTCACCATCTACTGTCTTGTCACAAACATCAACTCACCATCTACTGTCCTGTCACAAACATCAACTCACCATCTACCCGTCTTGTCAGACATCAACTCACCATCTACTTCTGTCACAGACATCAACTCTCCATCTTCTCCTGTCACAGACATCAACTCACCATCTACTGTCATGTCACAGACATCAACTCACCATCTACCCCTGTCTTGTCACAGACATCAACTCACCATCTACTCCTGTCTTGTTACAGACATCAACTCACCATCTACTGTCCTGTCACAGACATCAACTCACCATCTACCCCTGTCTTGTCACAGACATCAACTCACCATCTACTGTCCTGTCACAGACATCAACTCACCATCTACCCCTGTCTTGTCACAGACATCAACTCACCATCTACTGTCCTGTCACAGACATCAACTCACCATCTACCCCTGTCTTGTCACAGACATCAACTCACCATCTACTGTCCTGTCACAGACATCAACTCACCATCTACTCCTGTCTTGTCACAGACATCCAACACATCATCCATTGACTTGATGTCGCCATTGGCAACCACAGGTATGTTGACGCTCTCTTTGATGGTCCTGATGGCGTCGTAGTGGACAGGTTGGCAGCGCTCATCCTTGGTACGACCATGGACGGATATGAATGAGGCCCCGGCTCTCTCCACCTTCTGACAGAGGTCCACTGTATCCCTGGGAAGGAAGGCACAAGGTTTAACGAGACGCTCAAATGTAGAGAGTGGAAGCAGAAAAATTATATACTCCGTCCAAACTCCCGAGGGATGCATAATAACATTCATTCTACCTACATCACATTAAGAGCAGTTAGAGTGTCTGTTATTTCATCCTCAATCATGACCACTGTCCACATGATCATTGATTCATTCCAGGCTCTAAAGAAATGATCTAAAGATACTGTACACTACATCATTCCATTACTTTACAGGACCCTCATTAGAGCTCCAGATAAGCTTTTGGTGTTGTGGGTATTTTACCCATGCATTTTAAAATCATTGGGTATCAGTAATTCTATCTGGGTATTCAAATTTCTGTTACCCACTAGTTTTTACACATGTGGGTATTTAAGTTAAATATTTAAAAACACTATTCATCTAGTCCCTGCAAACTGGTGTCGTGTGGGGTCGAGAGCTTTATAGGACTCAAAAATACCACGATACTTCCACACGAAAGTGTGATGGCAAATGATCATGATGTAACTGTCATCGTGGAGTTTGGTAAGGTTGACGGAATGCCCGTTTATAATTTCAAAATAAGTTGCTGATTTGCTAACTGAATACGCAGGGTTACTTCACAATATTTGATGATACGCACAAGTTTTATTTTTGTAGCGTATCTGTAAAGTTCATTGCGTATTTGATACGCTTGGATTATATTTTACTGCGTATTTCTGCATTTCTGATGCATATTTCACGCAGATACGCAGCTTATCTGGAGCTCTGCATCATATTGCTTACAAGGACTCCTGGATCCCGACTTTTGAAAATCAAGGTAAAACCCTGCAGGTATATCCCAGGCAGGTCAGTGACCAACAGCCATGTACGTGGTCACGATGGTCGATATAAACTTCCAATTAGAAGCAATCCAAACTTGCCATAATGCAGAACCTAATCATTTGCTAGCTGTCTCAACTGAACTCTACAGATGAGTTTATTGTTTACGGAGACTCAAACCAGTCTGTCAAAGAGGAGTGCATGTAGTGAGTGAGTGAATTAAAAATTTTACGCCTCATCGGCATATTTTAGCCATTGGCGGCGAGAACAAGTTGATATATATACAATTGATTCATGAATACAAAGTAATATTTAAAATACATATTTTATCATAACAATATTATTTACAACTGTAGGGAATGAATGGAAGGAACACTCTGGCATGCACTCAAATCTCACAATAAATCAAACTTTTTTTCTCCTTTCATCATCCACCCGACAACACATTATTAATACCACCAATATTTTGTTTCCAAAAGATCCGAAAACCATACTATCAAGAAGGATGAATTTAGGTTGTCATATTCCCCACAAGGTATTGAGTAACTTCTCACACATGAATGACATCGTATGACTTGGTATGACATGACACACAGTTCCATGTGCATTGTGGGTTTAAGTGCGGACAGACAACAACTCCTCAAATTACCTGATATTTTTATGGATTCGTATCTTCACTGACACTGTAAATTCTTCCTGAGGTACCCTGGCTCTTGCTTCCTTCACGATGTCACACATCAGCTCGGGTTTGTTGATGAGGCAGGCTCCGTAGCCATCAGCCATCGCCCATCTGGAGGAGAACAATGTCACCCAGGTCTTTGATAAACATTTAGAAATTGGAAGAACACAAAAACATGAAACTTTAATGATTGTAACAGCACAACTTAAAACATGTGAATCCTAATCACATTGTCGGCCCTCGTCCAGTTAGAAGTACCATATTCCACGTAATAAGCGCCCGGAGCGTTCTCAAAATTAGAAATAGGGTGGCTCTTATCATGCTTATTAGAATATTATTTTGGTAAAAAAAGCAGAGTTGAAAGATCGTAAATTTCGTGGTTTATGCTGACATCCTGAGATGTTTATATATGACAGATATATTTTTCCAGAATTTAATTGCCTATAACTAAGGGTGCATATAACACATGAGTGCGTATTATACACGAATAAATAAGCGTTGTGTACATTGATCAGTCAGAAGGGGTGCTAATTGGGATTGTTCACTAGCCAATATATTAGCAAATATCGCCATGGGCGTTTATAAGAGCGGGGTGCTTATTACGTCAAATACAGTAACTTATTTCTTGAAAGCATAAGCATGATCCATGCCAACATTAAGTGTAGCAGGGAATATAATATGTAAAATTGTTTATGAAAATCACAACATCTCGACTAAATGTAGCATGAAAATCAAACAATCAATTGAATCAGAATAAACAGCAGGCAGGTCGTGCACCTTTCGTCTGCCACAGATGGAATCCACACATATTTACCTTTGAGGACAGCCACAGTTGAGATCAACACCATCAGCATATCTTGAACAGTAAACCATCACAGGAACGTTATACATAAACACAGCAGATCCAAGCAGAACAAAAAAATACAACTTAAATGAAAGATCAACACACCTGGTAATTTGTATCTCAAATTTCATATTTGTACTGACCAAGTTTCTCATCACTCGTTCGTTTACCAGAATTCGCTGAAGGTGTACAGTGTATTTTTTTCTGCACATAATATTCAAATTTCTTTTTTTTCAAAATAATGTTTGTTTATTTGTTTGTTTATTGTTTAACGCCGCACTCAGCAATATTCCAGCTATATGATGGCGGTCTGTAAATAATCAAGTCTGGACCAGACAATCCAGTGATTGATATCATGAGCATCGATCCACGCAATTGGGATCAATGACATGTATCAACCAAGTCAGCGAGCCTGACCACCTGATCCCGTTAGTCGCCTTTTACGACAAGCATAGTCACCTTTTACGGCAAGCATTGGTTGCTGAAGACCTATTCTACCCCGGATCTTCACGTGTCTTCAAAATACTGAATCCGCTAGAGGGGGATGCGCATTATACTTGGGTGCGCACTATACTCAAGAAAATATGGTACACTATGCCTTTTCGTTACTTAACAGGACCCTCATATTGCCTGCAAGGACCCTTAAAATTAATTATTGGGGTTCCCTGGACCCCACTTTTGTCAGTCAAGGTAATACCCTGCAACTGTGACAGGTTCTTCACATTGTGTCTCTTCATACGCACATACCTCAACACTGGTCTGTTCTCTGTGAAGATGATAAGCATACTACTAGTCACAAACTGAGCTCAAGACAGATCTCCATAAATTTCAGTTTTATTATTCAACTAAAGTTTGACTAAGTTCTGCCTTGCAATTAAAGTGTTCTTACTGTTGTTTACTCTGACACAGACTACTTTCCTGTCAGTTATTCCCATTAAAAGATGCACAACAGCTGGGAGGGAGAGGCATCATTTGAGGAGTGACCATAGTGAGGTGAGGTGAAATGGGGTTTAACGTCGCGTCCAAGATTATTGCACTTATAAAGCGACATGCATGCACGTGTATGTGTGTTTGTGTGGCTGCTTGTACTAGTCCGGACTGATGCCGATTTATAGTGCTAGCTCACTGAGATACCATGCCGCAGTTTAACATGAATACCCCACTCAGACACAGTATACTGACTCCGAGCCGACCAGTCCTTGTTTTAGCCCCTTAATGCCGAGCGCCAGACAGGGTAACAACAAGTACCATCTTTTAACGTCTTTTGGTATGACGCGGTCGGGGATCGAACCACGGACCTTCCGCTCTCCGGTCGGACGCTCTACCATTAGACCACGGAGGCGGTCGGAGTGACCATGGAACTTTGTTCCTGACCCCACAGTAAAACCACGAAAAACAGCATCCAGCTTCCGAAGCCTGTCTTGTAAGGTGGTTTGTTATGTCCACCCAGGCATATAGGAACTAGTCCATATCCAGGGATTTATCTACATCTGATCAGAGTCCGATATTCGGCACCAAGTCTGCAGCAAAGGTCAATACAAAATCCTACTCTGGAACTAAACATTTCGAAAGTAATGATGCTATATACTATAAACCTTGAAATTAACGCGAGTGTGAATTAAATGCGAAAAATGCGAGTGTCTTTGCTCGCATTATTAAACATCGCATTTATATCAACAATAAGACATTTTGGATAGCAGAAATACCAACTTAGACATATGCTGAAAACAAACAACTATGTATTCCACATCACTGTTTAATGAGCAGCACTTGTAACAAGTATATAAACAATGTCATTCAAACACTAATTACATCCTGTGAATTGTCACTGCTGGGGTCAAGACAAGAGTTCTACTCACTTATATCATCACTGATCACGCCTCCCACGCAACACGGTGTCTTTGTTCTTTGTTTTCAAAAATCAACGATCATGTAGTTGGGAATTCCGCATATTATCATCACTCTTATAAATTACCAGATATAAAAATAATCAGATGACCCAGATAATGCCTCATTTGATAAATTATTCTACCTTAATTCCGTTAAATACTTGATTTTGATTGGTCAATTTCTGTGAACACAGCTGACTATTCTGGAGTGGATAGTGTGTGATTATATGACTGTTTTATCTCCCACTTATACAGTGAGTGAGTGAGTGAGTGAGTGAGTGAGTGAGTGAGTGAGTGAGTGAGTGAGTGAGTGAGTGAGTGAGTGAGTGAGTGAGTGAGTGAGTGAGTGAGGTGAGTTGGGTTTAACGCCGCTTTGAATAGTATTCCAGTTATATCAAGGCGTGTCAGCTTGATGTGGGAGGAAAGCCCAAAGTGATGCAGGTCTCAGACGTTTACCGATTCAGTGAAACCCACGAGCACGGGTATGGTGCTGACAATCCTAGACCGGCGGACCGCAATTCGAACCCACAATCATAGGTTTCTGGCGTGCCCAAGGGACGCAACTCTGCACAGCGTATCGTGGCGCCTTAGATGACTTGGCCACCCGTGCCCCCTCCCCCCCCGCTTATACAAGTTGTAACACTGTTTTACTTCTGTATGACTTGTTGTATGATCAAAAAAGGTAACTCATTTCTACAGGGATCTGACTCGTCAGTCAGTCTTGTATCTTGAAGTCACTTCAAATTTCAAAATGGGTCAATCTTGCACAAAGTGTAAGAACCGGCCCATCCCCGTCATTCCAAACTTGACAATTATTTTAACAGTTTTGAGTAACATTTGGAAAATAAATCAGTATAATGTTACAGTGTGACCAGATTCAGGATAACATACATTAACTATCAGGTCGAGACCTGGACTCGATATGTTCACCATGGAGACCCCCTTTAAATGTGCTCTGCTTTTGGTACACATGCACCATGCTGGAGTCCCCCTTTAAATGTGCACAACACTGCACATCAAACAGGGTACATGACAGCACTTGTGCCTTATGAAGTGTTCTGTCTAACATCTACAGACGGTACACAGTGGCACCTTGACACACACTCAACATTGATACATACGGGGAGACGACTTCTGCAGCATCAGCAAAATCTTTGGGTTTACTTGCTGCAAACTGTACAATCAGGGGGCGGTCACCTGCAAAACACAATCAGTGACATAGATGACGAGATCATCTTCAGTGATCCAGGGTATTATATCTCTATGTAATTAAATACCCTGGGCTCATTGGCCGTGATAGCCCAGTGATGAGTCTGATTTGACTGTCAGGGCAATACGGATTGCACTCATTCAACTTACTCTCGAAAGCGTGAGTAGTCCTGTGCTCAGATTTAGAAAGGATTGATAGAAGTGGCAAAGTGGCGATGGCACATTCAGAGAATGAGTCCTCAGCCTGTAGGGCTGAAACGATATCCCAGGACACAGATGCATCGCGATTCACTCCATACGATACGGCGCACGATTTGTCAGGTGCTTTATCTAGATTTTTTATGATATGTTTTTTTCAATAAACTTTTATCACAGATACGTTTTAAATGTGTTTTAAATGAATTTCAAATTCGAATCGAGTCTTCGAAAACACAGCAGTTATTCTAGCATTGTATATCAGTAGCAGTTCAAGATTTCTGATTGGCTGAGTGGTCTCTAACTCCAACATGTCGGAAAAAGCAGACACTTGTCCTTAGCTAGAGAAACCACTAGGGCATACAGTGAAAATGGCAAGTTACTGGTACTTATCTACCAAATGGCAGATGATTCATTAAGTTAAAATACTCATTGCAGTATATATATGTTTTATGATTCATGAACATTCATTCACTTTTATTTAATTTTTCATTTTAATAAACTAAGTTTAATTCATTTATCACCTGTCTCCTCTTGGCACTATGTGTATCGAGATACGCATCGAATTGTGATGTAAGTACCGAGATACGCATCGAAAAGTGATGTAAGTACCGGTATACGCATCGAATCGTGATGTAAGTATCGAGATACGTATCGAATCGTGATGTAAGTATCGAGATATGTATCGTATCGTGATGTAAATATCGAGATACGTATCGAATCGTGATGTAAGTATCGAGATACGTATCGTATCGTGATGTAAGTATCGAGATAGGTATCGAATCGTGATGTAAGTATCGAGGTACATATCGAATCGTGATGTAAGTATCGAGATACATATCTAATCGTGATGTAAGTATCGAGATACGTATTGTATCATGACCTAGGTGTATCGTTGCAGCCCTAACGTCCTGTGTATTCATCAAAGTATAATGGAGACATAATCATGATAATACAAAGGACAATCGAGGATGCAATGACAATATTAATACTTCAACTTATATGCACTTAAATAAACTAACATCATGTACGAGCAATTGCTTGTGGAAAGGGTGACATCGTGTGTATCGATCATGTATATTAAATTTCAACTTCACAGACAATATTCGTCACCCGGGTAGAAAAAGAGACCTTTGGCCAACATTGTCACACCCTCCGTCCACAATGCACTCACGACAGTAGCATGTTATCATTAAGGGTCAAAAGGTCGAGTGTCATGAGTGAGTGAGTGAGTGAGTGAGTGAGTGAGTGAGTGAGTGAGTGAGTGAGTGAGAGTATGGTTTTACACCGCTTTTAGTATTATTCCAGCATTGTTTGATCGGCATTACTTAGAAGTAGACGGACGACAAAGTAGACACAATTTATGGATTACAACTTCCTTACAGTAAAGGCGACGTTTAGGTATAGATCTGTATGCAGTTGTCAAGCACGGCATAAGGAGCTATACCAACATGTCGTCTGTATAGTAAATAAAGTTGTTATCCATAAATTGTGTTCACTTTATAATATTCCAGTAATATCACGATGGGGGACATCAGAAATGGGCTTCACACATTGTACCCATGTGGGGAGTCGAACTCGGATCTTCGGTGTTTCAAGCGAACACTTTAACCACTAGGCTACCCCACCGTCCCTGAGTGTCATGATCGGATAAAGCACATGGGATATAACGTCACACTGACGTCTTGTCGAAAACAACATATGATGTCATCCATTGTCCACAGCATCGAAAAATTGATAACACATCATGTTAACAATGGACCGGCTTCAGTGAAGTTTATCTGTTGGGTTGGTTGTTTGTTTGTTTGTGTTAAAAGCCACACTCAGCAATATTCCAGCTATATGACGGCGGTCTTAAATAATCGTGTCTGAACCAAACAACCCAGTGATTGACATCATGAGCATCGATGCACACAATTTGGATATGATGACATGCATCAACCAAGTCAGCGAGTCTAACCACCCGATCCCGTTAGTCGACTGATACGAAGAGCATAGTCGCCTTTTACGGCAAGCATGGGTTGCTGGAGACCTATTCTACCCCGGATCTTCACGTGTCTGTTGTGTTGACATTTCAAGTTTCTAATATAGGTTCTAAATGGTCAAATAATTTGTCACTGAGACTTACGTTGACACGTTGTGAAGTCACTATCCCTGGCCTTCTGGGACTGTATGAAACTTTCGGAGATGATCATGGGGGTGAAGGCCACGTCACAGTCGTACTTCCTGACCAGCAGCCGGAAGGGGAGTCTGAGAACACGGGGAGGATGACACATCAATACATTGGATAACAGTTCTTATAACCGTGATTCCACCTTGAGATGTGAGGTAATTGTAGGTATACATGTTTCCCACTTAAGATAAGACCAGTTATAGTCTGGAAGGTAATTTAAGGTACCGACGTTTACTACAATATCTGAAAAACTATCGGACCTACTCCAGTCAAAGTTGGTATGAGATTATCGGGAATCACGCACGCACGCACGAATACGGTGTTATCGTTGGGCGTCTCAACATGCGTGATTCCCGTGCAACCTTTCGAGTTGAGTTGATTGGTTCAACTGTGTCATATGGCCCTGTGATGCAGGGGTAGCATTATGCAGATGGCTGTTTTAATGAATGCTCGTTCCACCCGTGACGAACAGGTCTGATTGTTGATGAAATATAGTGATAGCTAAATAGACAGATTTTTTATTCATGCACCGATTGTCTTTAAATGTGATATCCAGTTATGTATGAGTGTTTAATAATCTCATACCAACTTTGAATGAAGTAGGTCCGATGGTTTTTCAGATATTGTAGTTTATCATATAATGGGTAGGTTTCTCGGCAGGATAAAGCCAACGGATAAAAACGATATCCGTTGGGGTCATATGCGGATAGAGATGCAAATATCAAAGGTCAAGTAGGGACTACTTTCACTGTTTATAAACAAACATGGCGTCGCCCTAATCATTCGGTGATCGAGTCAGAATTAACCATCGGGAATCTGGATAAACTACAGGGATAATTGCTATCATTATCAAAAGAAGTCTAATATACTGAAATCAGTCTCTAACTGTGACGTAGCTAAGGCATTTTATGAGTTTGGGCAACTTTAGAGATATAAATTTCGAAACAATTTTGCGAGGGCACGAGGCCTAGCCAAGCGGGATCAGTAGCCATATCTGTGCTTGTAGACCTCTGCGGCTTGAAACCTTCTCCACAAATTAAAATAGTTGGATTTGTCCGAAATGTGTTTGAATTGTTACCTTGTTTTCGTTTTGTCGCTGTGTGTACATCTGACTACACTTCTTAACGTTATGACAGGACAGACCGACTGTCAACAACGACTGACCGTGGCCGTGACGTCTCATAGACTAAGGTTAGAGTAGCTTCCCTTTGACAAAGGGCAGTTACTCTAGCGGACAGACAGATGGATTGCCGCGAAAGGCAATTAAAAACAATTGTTGTTTTGCATATATGTTGCTTCGCCACTGTATAAGAAACAGATTTCAGTTGGAACTATATTGGCTACTGTCACTGTCCGACTGACACATCACTTACCCTGTGACGTAATAAATATTAATGCGCGCATTCCAGAAAAACTCGCAATGTTTCGGTTATGTATGTGAGAGAGGGAAAGCGATTTTGAAGCACAGAATTAAAGAATGACATTATATGAGAAAGAGGTTATCACGCTTGTGTGTTTGGGGATGGTAAATATCCTAGACTGTAAAGGAGATGCTGTATGACAGAAATACTTACTTGGAGTATCTGACCATGGGGGCACACATCTTGACCACTTTCTTCTCAGAAAACAGTTCAAGTGGTTTCTTCCATGTAAATTCTTTTTCCAGATCACCATGGTTACCATTGTCACAGCACAGGGTGACAGCGGACATTTCTGTCCTCAAATTTTCCATACTGGTGGACTACTGGAGCAGGTGTTGTCTACGTCTTCCTCATGTTCCCCCTCAATCATTCCCCATCACACGGAACACCTGTCATCTGTAACACCTGCAGCAACACAAAACACATTGCTTCAGTAGGTTGCAGGGGACACATGTGGCCCAGTCGTCTAAGGCGCTAGATTCACTGTACAGAGTTGCATCCCTTGGGCCCACCAGAAACCTATGATTGTGGGTTCGAATCCCGGTTCACCACGATTATGTTTCTAGGTTTGTCAGCACCATACCCATGCTCGTGGGTTTCAACGAAGTGGTAAACGTCTGAGACCTGCATCACTTCGGCCTTTCTTCCCAAATTAAGCTGACATGCCGCGATATAACTGGAATACTGTTAAAAGGGCGTTAAACCCAACTCACTCACTAAGTTGCAGTGCAAGTGGTGACATAGACTGTCACAGACAGAAGTCGGACACAGTTACAGCATATGTACAGCTTGAAGTGATTAACAAGTGTTGCTGTTGGTTTGTTGTTTGACGTCACACTCAGCAATATCCTTGCTATATTAGGGCGGTCTGTAAATACTGAAGTCTGGACAAGACAATCCAGTGATTGACATCATAAGCATCGATCCCTGCAATTGGGATACAATGACGTGTATCAACCAAGTCAGCAAGCCTGACCACCCGATCCCGTTAGTCGCCTCTTACGACAAGCATAGTCACTCTTTACGGCAAGCATGGTTTGCTGAAGATCTATTCTAGCCTGGGTCTTCACGGGTATTACTTATAAGTGAATCAGGTTCAACATGTCTAGTATGGCCAGCCTACCATAGAAGGAAAATATAATTAAACTTAAATTTAAAGCAAAGATGTTTTGTGGGATTAAAGGGCACAGTGTGAATGATGCAGGCAAGGGCCGCCATGCAATGGTCCTACCGCAGACCCATTACACGTTTACAGTCCCTATCGTGGGTCAAGCTGTTCCACCGCCGAGCAAGGCAGACAGGACCCAAACCAAAGATACTGTCACTCCCCTTGCGTAAAGATTTGGCAGAATTTGGCTTTGGACCTCTCTATATTTAACAGGCAACCAAATTGTCATACCAACACCAGCATTTGCACAACTAAAGCCCCATTTGAACAATAGCCACCTTACAAAATTATACCAAATTTAATAATCAATTATATATATCAAATTTAGATAACAGTAATCAGAATATCATACACGTACAAATGAATAATATTGTGCTGACATACCATGCCATCATGGACACTACTAGTGCTGGGACGAGTCCAAATTTACTACCCGGGTAACCACCACTCTATTACCTGACCCTACCCAGGTCCCCGTTGTAGATATTAAGAGATAGGTACAAACTGACCGATTTGGAAAAGTTTGACTGTAGCCCTGGCAAAATGTACTTAGTTACACGTGTAAAACGATCTGGTCATGCATACACTGAAGTTTACAGCATGAAGTTTTGTCTTTATTCAAACATATAAAAGTCGGAAGGAATGGGTGCATTGTCAGAAAGAAATGGTCCTCGAACATTAGTGACTTGTAGTGTAACCATAGAGTTTTAAGATAATTTTTGTCATTAAACAATATATCATGTGACTAATGGGTCTGGGTAGTCCTGTGGGTACCCGAGTCCAGAGTCCATATAATAGATAATCTATTATATGGTCTCTGCCAAATCCTACTCAGGACCCACCTGACCCGAGTACCTGAGTTACCCATCCCAGCCCTAGACACTACCTCTGCGATTCGAACTCACTGACAATGCTATTGATTGCAACAACTAGGACCATTGGACCTCGTCCATTAAATGGATTTTTTTACCTGCTCCCGAATGATAGATCATAACAGATCCTACTGGCCATGGGGCAATTAGTAGGTAAAACAGGTGATACACTGTTATAACTGACTGATGAAACTAACAACTAATTATACATAATACATATATGTACAAACCTGAAATGAAATTAAAACAAATATATGCAAGTTCTATATCAGCCAGGTAAACATCTTTGGCAATTTGACACTCGTAAAGCCAAGTCCCAGTTTCCTGATTCAGTGATCAGCTGTGACTCTACTGTCGTATGAGGCAGTTATAGCCCCCGTGCAAAAAAAAGAGACATCGGCAAGAGTACATTTCGAACTTTATCTTACATTAATATGTGGAGCTATAGTAACGAACTGCAAATTCCAAACAAGTTGATTCAGATTATGATCAGATAACGTTTCTGCAGTTGAGGAACTGCAGGCCACATGGTTGTGTTGTCCTTTTTAGAAACGTCCTTCACCTTCACGGACAAATCTTTTTCAGGGAACGCATAGATGTTTTCTGTGTGAACATGTTATCTTCATAATTTGTTTAAATTGATTGCATGACACGAAAGACCGGTATTGACAAAATGTATTGTATAATACAATAAACGTGTAATTCGGCAAACTCCGGCTACATTCGGAATCACGGAAGTAAGATGGATGCCGACGTGTTACATTTGTTGGAAAGAGATGGTAAGTATCTTGACTACGGGATAATTCCATGTTGATGCACATTAAGTTCATCGTCGATTTAAACCTTTATGCTCTAGAAGATGTCTGCAAAAGCATTCTGAGTGTGGCAATCGTAATTCATCTGATATAGCCTGTGAATTTTGACAGGGAGAGTGTTTACATATTTTAGCAGATTTATCTCCCTTTGCGGACATGTTCTAAAGATTTACACTCTACAGAATTAGGTAGTTATGAATCTAATGAGCTCATTTAATTATACATGACAATGAAAATCTGAAAAACAGTGATCAAGGTAAATGAACCCATATGTAGCCTACTTTATGTGAGAAATGACTACACCAGTGCAAGCTCATTTTTGTGGTTCTCAAATCATTGTATCTGTTTAATGCACGTCATCTCACTAGATAGGTTACTAGGAACTAGGTATCGGTAATCACAAGGTCATTGGGCAGTGTCTCCTTTATGCTGCAGTTAAATATGATGATATGTATTTGTAGCAGGACGTGGAGTCATCCCACAGATGATATCCTTACCTTGTCTTCGGTCATGTGGACAAGGCGTCCGACCTCTGATCAGCTGATGAGAAGGTCCGTGGTTCAAATCCAATCATGGGACTTGGAGTTTTACGGCCGCAACATTAGCGCCCAACGTGGGGCTGAGCACGTTCATAATACATAATAAATTTGAGCAAAATAAGTCTCAATACCCTACTATGCCGCCCCGGACACGCCTTCTGTTGACAGGGAAGTATGTAGCAGGGCGTGGAGTCGTCCAACAGATGACATCCTTACCTTGTCAGCTTGCTGACAGGGTTAACCTTTTTGGTCATGTGGACAAGGCGTCCAACCTCTGATCAGAAGGTCCATGGTTCGAATCCCATCACAGGACTCAGAAATTGTATGGCCGCTACTTATTTATGTTTTTTATTCCAATTTGGGAATTTTTACTGATATTTGTTTCAGACATGGGGGCTAATATCAGCCTCTGAGCAGGTCTAGATAAATTAATCCATGTTAATCATGTATTATTCCCTGGTGACACTAACAGTTGAGATTATTTAGTGATTTTGCATTTATTTGGTATCAAAGCCTTTGGTGAAAATTAACATGATTAAGATTTCAATTTTTACATATCTGGCTGTCAACAAGATCAAACATTTTTTGGTCAGGTGAGTGAAATATTCTTGTTGTTTCAGATGTTTTCAAGAAGTTTCTGGAGGAGTCCTTTGATGTCAAGGCCCACGCTAACCGAGCCATACAAGGCCTTGCTATCTCTGAACAGCTGGGGAAGCTAGCAGAGGGCATCTCACTGTTAGACAAGGAAATACATTCACAGGTAAAGTAGAGTACTTCGTGTCAAGCAATGATAAGCATGACAAATTACACAAATCATGTAGGTAAGGTCAACAAAAACAAATTATTTGCTTATGATAAACCATTTTTTTCAAAATTCCAAAAGACAGGATACATATAATTATTGACAAAAAATAATGTGTTAAACATGTTTCACATTATCAAAATTACAGAGTTACTTGAATGGAACAGTTTTGATCATTTTTCATAGCAAGTGTTTATTTCCCACCAAATAATGGAATATCATTATCAATGATTGGATAACATTGATTTAAGGCAGGGATCGGTTTCACATATGTCTTTGTTATATCCAAGCTGCACCAGTGCAGGCAAAACTTTGCATGTGCAGGTAACCATTATTGCCAGGTTGCACCCAGTGCAGGTAACTTAACCAACCACAATTGCACAGCAGCAATTATATTTGATTACAGTGGAAAAATGAAATCTTTAAGAACTGGCTGCAAATCTTTTCGAATCCAGGAAACAAAAATTCCTTAAAATACTGAAATACACATGTCTGAATGTAGCGAACTTGCAGAACTAATTCTTCACAAATACCACATGAACATGATGAACAGTCACTCATGCGGTTACAATCACAACAAACAATCAATTTGAAACTTCTGTTTCAGTTGTTTACTGGATATAAGGTGTGAAAAGCCATATATAGATTTCCTCAAAATAAAACACTGAATCACATCCTCAAGTTTACTTTCTCTTTGAATTTATTTAATATTCAAAATAAACGAAAATACAGTGTTTCAATTTATGATAAAGTCGTGCAGCCAATATTTTGGTGGTGCAACCCAATTAATTTACTTTGTTGCTCCTTGTGCAGGTGATAAAACAGAATGAAACATTGTACCCTGTAAGGTGAGGTGAAATGGGGTTTAACGTTGTGTTCCAAGATTATTGCACTTATATAGCGACGTGCATGCACGTGTGTGTGTGTGTGGCTGCACGTACTAGTCCGGACTGATGCCGATTTATAGAGCTAGCTCACTGAGATACCATGCGGCAGTTTAACATGAATACCCCACTCAGACACAGTCTACTGACTCCGAGCCGACCAGTCCTTGTTTTAGCCCCTTAATGCCAAGTGCCAGACAGGGTAACAACAAGTACCATCTTTTAACGTCTTTTGGTATGGCGGGGTCGGGGATCGAACCCCGGACCTCCCACTTTCGGGCAGACGCTCTACCACAAGACCACGGAGGCAGTGTCTGTAAGGTTATCAAGTAGTTGTGAGGCTATCTGTGGCAAGTGTTGATATGTGAGGAATCCCTGTTTTCAGATTGTGGAGCACCATGAAGACCTGCTGTCACAAGCTACAAGTGTGGAAACCCTCGAAGGTAAAGTTATCTTCATCAGGATTGTCAAGATGTTTCAGATCTACTCCTTGCTCCTTCATCAGGTGAATAACACTGATTCACCTGATGAAGTAGCTCTGAAACGTCGTGACAAAGAATAAGTTGCTATCCATAAAAAGTGTCATGTATTCGTGTTATTCCAACTTCTAAATGCCTACCAAAGACTTAACTCTGTTGTAAATGTGACCACTCTGTTGTTAATGCAATCTCATTAAAATCAGATCTTAGTTCTCGCTTTCGCTAAACAAAGATCTGAGGACATCCCATTACGGGTCAATTCAGAACGACCTTTCATCCAATCAGAGCGTCGCTTACCAGATCATGAAAGTGACAGACAATGTGTTTTCTAATCCTGCAACCCTGAAATATTTAACTGAGGGTATTCTGAACGACAGTTATGGGTTTTATCATTATATCCATACAATTTAGGCCATCTGTAAGCCATTCCAGAATGTTCTTTTTATCATTTTTACAAATTTTAACCAAGAATACGTCAAAATATGTTTCGAAGCGCAGTCGCCAGTTTGAAACTAGTGTTGTAAAGCTCGAGAAAGCTGCCTTCTGATTGGCTAATGTCGATTTCTTGTCAGTCATTTCATTGATCCGTCAAAGTTTGCAAGAGGTAGTTCTGACGTGACCTGTAATAAGATGTCCTCAGATCTTTGTTTAGCGGTAGCAAAAACTAAGATCTGATTTTAATGAGATTGTTGTTAATGTGACCACTCTGGTGTTAATGTGACCACTCTGTTGTTGATGTGACCACTCTGTTGTTGATGTGACCACTCTGTTGTTGATGTGACCACTCTGTTGTTGATGTGACCACTCTGTTGTTATTGTGGCCACTCTGTTGTTATTGTGGCCACTCTGTTGTTGATGTGACCACTCTGTTGTTGATGTGACCACTCTGTTGTTGATGTGACCACTCTGTTGTTGATGTGACCACTCTGTTGTTGATGTGACTACTCTGTTGTTGATGTGACCACTCTGTTGTTATTGTGACCACTCTGTTGTTAATGTGACTGCTCTGTTGTTGATGTGACCACTCTGTTGTTATTGTGACCACTCTGTTGTTGATGTGACCACTCTGTTATTTGCAGGAGTTCTGCAGATGATGCAGACCCGTACACAGTCTCTCCTTGCAGCCATGGATAGGTGAGTCAGGCTGTGTAAATAACACACTGTCATGTATTTAACTGTCATGTATATAACACTGTCATGTATTTAACACTGTCATGTATTTAACACTGTCATGGGTTAGAATAGGACTTCAGCAATCATTCTTGTCGTAAGAGCCAACTAACGGGGTCGGGTTGTCAGGCACGCTGACTTGGTTGATGCATGTCATCATATCCCAATTGCGTAGATCTATCCTTATGATGTCAATCACTGGATTGTTTGGTCCAGATTTAATAATTTACAGAACGCCGTCATATAGCTGGAATAATGCGGAGTGCTTCATTAAACAACAATCAATCTGAAAACAATGGTTGAGAAAGGACACTGAGACCTTATGTACAACAGGTTACAAAGTTTACATATTATTTTTTAATAATGAACTCCAGGTTAAGATAATCGCATTAAGTGCTCTAAAATATATCGTTATAGTGATTCCAAAAGGTAACGAGACATGAGTTAGTCATAAGCATTATAAACGGAAACTTATAAAGCGTATTTGCTTTTCAGAATCAGGACAAAGGTGTCGGAGCCGTACAGCAAGATACTGGCACGGACCACCCAGCTCAGGCATTTACAGGTATGGGTTGGAGAGTATTGATAGCCAGCTCAGGCATTTACAGGTATGGGTAGGGGAGTATTGATAGCCAGCTCGGGCATTTACAGGTATGGGTAGGAGAGTATTGATGCCCAGCTCAGGCATTTACAGGTATGGGTTGGAGAGTATTGATACCCAGCTCAGGCATTTACAGGTATGGGTAGGAGAGTATTGATAGCCAGCTCGGGCGTTTACAGGTATGGGTTGGAGAGTATTGATAACAAGCTCAGGCATTTACAGGTATGGGTTTGAGAGTATTGATGCCCAGCTCAGGCATTTACAGGTATGGGTAGGAGAGTATTGACACCCAGCTCAGGCATTTACAGGTATGGGTTGGAGAGTATTGATACCCAGCTCAGGCATTTACAGGTATGGGTAGGAGAGTATTGATAACAAGCTCAGGCATTTACAGGTATGGGTTGGAGAGTATTGATAGCCAACTCAGGCATTTACAGTTATGGGTTGGAGAGTATTGATATCCAGCTCGGACATTTACAGGTATGGGTTGGAGAGTATTGATAGCCAGCTCAGGCATTTACAGGTATGGGTTTGAGAGTATTGATATCCAGCTCAGGCATTTACAGGTATGGGTTGGAGAGTATTGGGTCGGACTAATGCAAGTAGTTGGGGGCGCTTTACATATTGTTTTGCATAATTATATAGATATGCTACTACAACTGCGACAGTGAGTTGCATGGCAATATCAATTTATACTCACTCACTCACTCACTCACTCGTTCACTCACTCACTCACTCACTCACATTAGGCTGACATAACTGATATGCTCCTCCCCGCAGGAGACGTGTGACCTGCTGCGTAGAATCATCCGCATCATGTACCTCAGCCGGCGCCTCCACACCCAGCTGCAAGGTGGTTCAAGGGAGATAACCAAGGCTGCACAGAGTCTCAATGAACTGGGTAGGATTTGTCACAGTCATGTACCATGTTCAACGTAATTAGCACCCCACTCTTATAAGCTCCCACAGCAATATTTGCTTATGTATGGGCAAGTGAACAATCCTAATAAGTGCCCCTTCCGATTGACCATTGTACACAAAACTTAATGTATCTCAAGACCTGCGATTGTATCTCAAAGATGGGTGACTGAAGTGTCACAAGTGTAAAGTGGAACATTAAGATAGTTGACAAGAAATTATAATAATCTGATACGAAGCACACTTTTTCTGAAAGCAAAAATTCGGTAGTAGGTGTTTTTAAACATTGTTGTTTGTTTTTATCGAATTGATGAAACCATACAATTCAATCAAAGTTCAAATGTATGTTAAGAGGAATAATATATCCATGTTTAAAAACTGTGATACCGTGGCAATCTGGTTGGTCAAGTTGCCAGTTTAATTACTTGACAGTGAGTAGTCCAAGTCATTGCCGTTGGGAAATACTGCTCTGAAGACAATGACTTGGACTACACACTGTCAAGTAATTAAACTAGCAATTTGAGCAACCAGATTGCCACGGTATCACTAAGTCCATGAGGAAAACAATTTATGGATGTTATGAGGACCAAAACGTTTCACAGTATATACTTCTTGTTTGTGAGGAACACAATGTTTTGGAGTATATACTCAATTCACCTGATGAAGGAGTAAGTGTTTACACCAAAATGTTGTGTTCCTCATTATAAAAAAGTTGATATCCATAAGTTCTCTTCCTTATGTGAATGACTTCTAAATGCCATTCAAAGGCTACTGGGTCCAGACTGACAGGGTGTTATTGCAGGTTGCACTGATGACCGGTCGCACTGATGATCGGTTGCACTGATGACCGGTTGCAATGATGCTCGGTTGCACTGATTTGCAATGATGATAGGCTGCATCAAGGAATGTTTGTAGATTGTTGACCAGTCGCTGAAACAGAATGTTTATGTCTTGACAGATTATGTGTGTGAAGGAGTGGACCTGAGTGGTATCGAGGTGATTGACACGGACCGGCGGTTCATCAAGCAGGCGAGGAAGGAGGTGGAGACACAGGCACAGAAGATGCTGGAGCAGGGGATGGAGACTCAGGTAACAGTGCCACTCACACTCACCTGTCTCACACACCTGTCTCCCACACCTGTCTCACACACGTGTCTCACACACCTTTCTCCCACACCCGTCTCGCACACCTGTCTCGCACACCTGTCTCACACACACCTGTTTCCCACACCTGTCTCACACACCTGTCTCGCACACCTGTCTCACACACCTGTCTCGCACACCTGTCTCTCACACCTGTCTCACACACCTCTCTCACACACGTGTCTCACACACCTCTCTTCCACACCCGTCTCCCACACCTGTCTCACACACCTGTCTCACACACACCTGTTTCCCATTCCTGTCTCACACACCTGTCTCACACACGTGTCTCACACTCACCTGTCTCCCACACCTGTCTCCCATACCTGTCTCACACACCTCTCTTCCACACCCGTCTCCCACACCTGTCTCGCACACCTGTCTCCCACACCTGTCTCACACACACCTGTTTCTCATACCTGTCTCATACACCTCTCTCACGCACCTGTCTCACACACCCGTCTCCCACACCTGTCTCGCACACCTGTCTCCCACACCTGTCTCACACACCTGTCTCACACACCTGTCTCACACTCACCTGTCTCCCACACCTGTCTCCCACACCTGTCTCACACACCTCTCTCCCACACCTGTCTCCCACACCTGTCTCCCACACCTGTCTCACACTCACCTGTCTCACACACCTGTCTCACACACACCTGTTTCCTATACCTGTCCCACATACCTGTCTCACACACACCTGTCTCCCACACCTGTCTCACACACCTCTCTCCCACACCTATCTCCCACACCTGTCTCCCACACCTGTCTCCCACACCTGTCTCACACACACCTGTCTCACACACCTGTCTCACATACCTCTCTTCCACACCCGTCTCCCAAACCTGTCTCGCTCAGCTCTCTCCCACACCTGTCGCACACACCTGTCTCACACACCTGTCTCGCTTACCCTTTCTCGCACACGTCTCCCACACCTGTCTCGCTCACCTGTCTCACACACCTCTCTTCCACACCCGTCTCCCACAACTGTCTCGCTCAGCTCTCTCCCACACCTGTCTCCCACACCTGTCTCGCTCACCTGTCTCGCTCACCTGTCTCGCACACCTGTCTCACACACCTGTCTCACACACCTCTCTCACGCACCTGTCTCACACACCTGTCTCCCACACCTGTCTCCCACACCTGTCTCGCTCACCTGTCTCACACACCTGTCTCACACACCTGTCTCACACACCTGTCTCACACACCTGTCTCGCTCACCTGTCTCACACACCTGTCTCACACACCTGTCTCGCACACCTGTCTCGCACACCTGTCTCCCACACCTGTCTCGCACACCTGTCTCACGCACCTGTCTCACGCACCTGTCTCACACACCTCTCTCCCACACCTCTCTCCCACACCTGTCTCGCACACCTGTCTCGCACACCTGTCTCCCACACCTGTCTCACACACCTGTCTTCCACACCTGTCTCGCTCACCTGTCTCACACACCTGTCTCACACACCTGTCTCACACACCTGTCTCCCACACCTGTCTCGCTCACCTGTCTCACACACCTGTCTCACACACCTGTCTCACACACCTGTCTCCCACACCTGTCTTGCACATCTGTCTCCCACACCTGTCACACACCTCTCTCACACACCTCTCTCTCACACCTGTCTCCCACACCTGTCTCACACACCTCTCTGTCAGCTAAATATCTAGTGATGATTGCAGTAATATTCAGCCCTCTAAGTTGCGACCATTTTGGTGGCCAAATGCCTTAAATCGATGATTGGCAACCTAAATTTATCTACTGCTCACCATTTGGCTACCAGAAAGTCAACATAACTGACAACAATATCTGTTTAAGATATTTGTTGACTCCAAAAAACTTAGGTTTGGCGCCCTACCAAAAAAAACGAACTTAGAGGGTTTACGCTGTGGACTCTTTGAAACTCACTGAAACGAATGATTTATCCGTGTATTGTGTTCACCTGTGTAAATGTCCACTACATGACTGCCATGCTCCACAGAACCAGACCCAGGTGGCCACAGCCCTGCAGGTGTTCCACAACCTGGCCAGTCTCCACACAGTGGTGGAGAGAGTCATCAACGGCTGCAAGGAGGCACTGCACGGCAGTGTGAGGAGTTGTCTCAACGTGCAGACCTTGTCACACGCACAGGGAACTAGCAGAGGTTAGACATGTATATAGCAAGGAGGCACTGCACGGCAGTGTGAGGAGTTGTCTCAACGTGCAGACCTTGTCACACGCGCAGGGAACTAGCAGAGGTTAGACATGTATATAGCACAGGGAGCTAGCAGCGGTTAGACATATATATAGTATAACTACAAACATCAACATCTAATTTACCCATTATCTCCTAAATAAGCATGACAGTCTATGGTGGTTAATATGATGAGGATTATATTTATTAAGTAATAGATTTGTATAGATTATAGATAACTAATCATGTGGTCTAGGGTTTATATTTATATTATATTAAGTTAGTTGTTAAGTTCCTGACATTATCTAGTCCAGAGTTACCTGCAGAACAAATACAGTGTGTGACTTGAACAGTATTCTACAGCTCTTGACGTTGTGCTGCAGGTCCTGGAAAAGCTGCCATGCCGGCACCAGGCAACACGGCCGCCATGAGAGCCTCACTGTGGACAAACATGGAGCAGCTGATGGACAGCATCTACGCCTCGTGTGCCCAGGTGTGTAGGGGGGGGGGGGGAATTAACCAGGAGGGGGGTGACAGGGTGAGCTATTTTAGCTGTGTTTATCATTCTCGTAACAACTTCTATGTTAAGTTACATGTGTGAGGTGTTACTTGACTATGTGATGGATACAGTGAAGGTTGTCTGTTGAAATAATAACCATGCTATATGTTACCCATAAGTATCAGTTATTACATTCTGACGACTCTCAGAAAAGTTATAAACACTTGAAGATATGTCAGTTTATTAAGTTCTAAACCATAACCTGCAATGGTTGTAACATTTAGATATCACAGGAGTACGGGAGTGTTGAGAGGCATCTTCCCGAGGCAAGTGAGTTAACTGACTATAAAAGTCCAGTTTCCACCCTTGCCGAATTAGGCTGGGTTTATGGGGTTACATTTTTGCTAGACTAACAAGTCTATACACAGTCAAATCAAAATAGCGCACCAAAATCGAAATCCGTTCGTAAACTGTCGTGCAGATTTCGGTCGATTGCAGGATTTGCAAAGCATGTGCACCGCCAACTCGTTGTCAGCAGATATTTTCCAAATCTTTTCATGTTTTTAATCAAGGTGCTCACGTGATTTGATGCATTTCGCGATGTAAGACCCGTTTTATCACAATATAGATCTTGATTATCTATCAGATCGTCCTGACTGGGCGCCACCATTTTGTGTGAAGCAAACACAAGTGATACAAGAGGTGGAATCTGATTGGTCCATAGGAGAGGCTTAGAAGGGACATAACTTTTGATAGCCACTGGTGGCGCTACAATCGAGCCCAGTAATTCCAGCCTAGTTCGGCAAGGGTGGAAAAGTCAGTTAACTCTCTTGCCTCAGGAAGATGGTTGAGTTGGGGATATTTAAATGTTCACATCTCAGCCTCCCTATAAGTCTGTCCCAAGGCTGTGTTTTGTGCACAGAAGAGACACTAAACATGTTACAATATCATGTGGCAGTTATGTTTTTAAGTTCAATGAAGACAGAGTTCTCTTTTAGATTTTGACTTTTGGATCAGATGTTGGTACCTTTATCAACCAGGTGTTAAGCACACGTTATCTGGCATGTTTGTTTGTTCAGATTCAGCATCTCCAGAAAGTGCTTGTGAAGAAGCGAGACCCCGTCACCCATGTGTGCTTCATAGAGGAGCTGGCCAAGGTAGGGATGCAGGGAGCCGTCAGCTGGGGGTGGGGCAATAGTGACCATCAGGGAGCAGTCAGCTGGGGGTGGGGCAGTAGAGACCATCAGGGAGCCGTCAGCTGGGGGTGGGGCAGTAGAGACCATCAGGGAGCAGTCAGCGGGGGGTGGGGCAGTAGTGACCATCAGGGAGCAGTCAGCTGGGGGTGGGGCAGTAGTGACCATCAGGGAGCAGTCAGCTGGGGGTGGGGCAATAGTGACCATCAGGGAGCAGTCAGCTGGGGGTGGGGCAGTGACCATCAGGGAGCAGTCAGCTGGGGTCGGGGCAGTAGTGACCATCAGGGAGCAGTCAGCTGGGGGTGGGGCAGTAGTGACCATCAGGGAGCAGTCAGCTGGGGGTGGGGCAGTGACCATCAGGGAGAAGTCAGCTGGGTGGGGCAGTAGTGACCATCTGGGAGCAGTCAGCTGGGGTAGGGGCAGTAGTGACCATCAGGGAGCAGTCAGCTGGGGGTGGGGCAGTAGTGACCATCAGGGAGCAGTCAGCTGGGGTCGGGGCAGTAGTGACCATCAGGGAGCAGTCAGCTGGGGGTGGGGCAGTGACCACCAGGGAGCAGTCAGCTGGGGGTGGGGCAGTGACCATCAGGGAGCAGTCAGCTGGGGGTGGGGCAGTGACCATCAGGGAGAAGTCAGCTGGGGGTGGGGCAGTGACCACCAGGGAGCAGTCAGCTGGGGGTGGGGCAGTAGTGACCATCAGGGAGCAGTCAGCTGGGGGTGGGGCAGTGACCATCAGGGAGCAGTCAGCTGGGGGTGGGGCAGTGACTATCAGGGAGAAGTCAGCTGGGTGGGGCAGTAGTGACCATCTGGGAGCAGTCAGCTGGGGTAGGGGCAGTAGTGACCATCAGGGAGCAGTCAGCTGGGGGTGGGGCAGTAGTGACCATCAGGGAGCAGTCAGCTGGGGTCGGGGCAGTAGTGACCATCAGGGAGAAGTCAGCTGGGGGTGGGGCAGTGACCACCAGGGAGCAGTCAGCTGGGGGTGGGGCAGTGACTATCAGGGAGAAGTCAGCTGGGTGGGGCAGTAGTGATCATCAGGGAGCAGTCAGCTGGGGGTGGGGCAGTGACCATCAGGGAGCAGTCAGCTGGGTGGGGCAGTAGTGACCATCAGGGAGCAGTCAGCTGGGGGTGGGGCAGTGACCATCAGGGAGCAGTCAGCTGGGTGGGGCAGTAGTGACCATCAGGGAGCAGTCAGCTGGGGGTGGGGCAGTGACCACCAGGGAGCAGTCAGCTGGGGGTGGGGCAGTAGTGACCATCAGGGAGCAGTCAGCTGGGGGTGGGGCAGTGACCATCAGGGAGCAGTCAGCTGGGGGTGGGGCAGTAGTGACCATCAGGGAGCAGTCAGCTGGGGGTGGGGCAGTAGTGATCATCAGGGAGCAGTCAGCTGGGGGTGGGGCAGTGACCATCAGGGAGCAGTCAGCTGGGGGTGGGGCAGTGACCATCAGGGAGAAGTCAGCTGGGTGGGGCAGTAGTGACCATCTGGGAGCAGTCAGCTGGGGTAGGGGCAGTAGTGACCATCAGGGAGTAGACAGCTTGGGGTGGGGCAGTAGTGACCATCAGGGAGTAGTCAGCTGGGGGTGGGGCAGTGACCATTAGCATTTTGAGGGTTTTGCATTTTTGTGTAAAATGCATCGTGTTCGTAGCCAGTAGGTTGGCACCCCCTCTGCGGCTGATATATAGGTTCAACACTCTCGAACCTAAAAAAATTTAAAAAACACACTACAGGTAACTGCCCACACTGCAAACAACCAGAAACCCCAGAACACGCACTCATCCACTGCACACACTACCTAACACATCGAACCGCATTACAAACCACCCTCAATCTAAACAAAGCTCTAACTCTAGAAGCAATACTAAACCCACAAAATAAACTAGAAAACTTCAAGGCCTTAGGCGTATTCTTAATAAAAACGGAACTAATAAAACGCATCTAAAAACACAATAACCTACCAAATCAAAATCACATAAACAAACAAACATCCACCATACCCAGCTCCCTTAGTTCTCCTCCCAAATCCAATCGGCATCTATTCCAAATCTCAAAATTCCCAAATTCTATATAAGCAACCCCTAAAACCCCCCTCTTGGGTTGCACAGACCACCTTCGCCCCTTTCGGAAACATTAAATGGCCTGGCCGGGCCCGTGTGCGAAATACGCATCAGTCGGAAAGCGCACGTTAAATCACCAAAGTAAGTAAGTAAAGTAAGAACCTCAAGCTTTGAAATCCATATCATCTTGGAGGGGTCACTAACATATACTTGACATAGTCTGAGCATAACTGAATATTTTTGAGCTGCGTCATGATTATTCACTGTAACTCATCATCCTATGATACGATACATGATGTGCTAGTTTCCTCATTTCAATAATTCTACAAATTCAGTTTGTGTCGTGATTGTGGCCTGAAATTTGGGATTCTCTTCTTCCATTCAATCATGAAATCTTTATGGATTGAAGTTGTTTGACACGACTTGACTCATTTGTATTGTGTTGACGCCAAGATGTTTGGGGTATGATAAACTCATAATACAGAATACTAGAAAAATATCAGGGTTAATCTTCTTGCAGCATCGTCATGGAGACGTGAACATAATCCAGGAGTTCTGGGAGAGTGTTACCAACATGTTGAAGACAGAGTTCAATGGTGCAGCTGAAAGTAAGTTGGGAACACACACATTTCCTGCCTTAACACATTCCCCGACCGTTATAACCTTCACTGGGATCTACTTCATTATGAAGTCACTGTGGACCTGGATAAGGCCCCAGTTCCCACTAAAACTAAAACTAAATTTTCAGATTGGAAACAGCAACCTCTTCACTGTCAATTACACACAATTAGTTGTTCCCAAATAGCACTATAGCAACCCAAGCTATGACGTGCGTCATGGCGGGAAAACCTACTTCTTTCCAACGTCTAGCCACTAGAGGTAGATGAATTGGGGAGGTAGGTGGAAGTACTCCTGATGTAATAGAGGTAGTATTCTTAGAATTATTAACAATGATAACTATTGTTTGATGTCAATCTCATTAAAATCAGATCTTAGTTCTCGCTACCGCTAAACAAAGATCTGAGGACATCCCATTACGGGTCACGTCAGACCGACCTTGCGCGAACTTTGACGACCAATGGAATGACCAATCGGAAGGCAGCTTTCTCATGCTTTACGGCACTAATTTCAAATTAGACTTTGCTTCGAAACGTATTTTGATAAATTCTCGATTACAAATTTGAAACCTGAACAAAAGGACATTCTGGAATGACTAATAGATGGTCTAGATTGTATGGATACAGTCGTTAAACCCGTAACTATCGTTCGGAGTTAAAGTTTTTCGAGGCTGCATGATCAGAAATCACATCCCGACTGTCACTTTCATAATCTGGTAAGTGATGCTCTGATTGGTTGGATGAAAGGTCGTTCTGACGTGACCCGTAATGGGATGTCCTCAGATCTTTGTTCAGATCTGAGGTCTGATTTTAATGAGATTGGTTTGATGTTTGCCATCTTCTCCAGCCTCCATGTTCCTGAAGCAAGCGTTTGAGGGTGAATATCCCAAACTGTTGCGTCTGTACAACGATCTGTGGAAGCGACTACATCAGTTCAGCATCAACATGATGGTGACCCCGACAGCTGCCCCGGACGTCCCCTCGATAGACGACGCCAAAGAAGTAGACTTCTTCGTACAGACTGCCAGGAACAAGGAAAATGCTTACGAGTGAGTTTTAAGTCATAGCCCTGCCTGATTGGTCCATTACAGATAGCCCCATGGAGGCTCAGGTTAGAGTAGATCCCCTGTAACCTGTGCTGGTCCTTCTTCCCGAGGCAAGAGAGTTAACTGATTATAAAAGTCCAGTTTCCACCCTTGCCGAAACTTGGCGGGAATTCCTGGGCTCGATCATAGTGCCACCAGTGGCTATTACAACCATTCTATTCTATGCCTCTCCCTAATGAACCAATCAGATTCCACTTCTCGTATTACATGCATTTGCTTCAAACAAATCGGTGGCGCCCAGTCAAGACGATCTGATCGACCATCAAGATCTATTTTGTGGTTCTTACTTCGTGAAGTACATCAAATCACGTGAGCACCTCGATTAAAAACATGAAAAGATTTGGAAAATATCTGTTGACAACGAGTTGGCGATGCACATGCTTTGCAAATACTGCAATCGACCAAACGCTGCATGACAGTTTACAAACAGGATTTTTATTTCGTTGCGCGATTTTGATTGGACAATGCATAGACTCGTTAGCCCAGGCAAATTGTAACTCCATAATCCCAGCCTAGTTCGGCAAGGGTGGAAACTGGACTTTTATAGTCAGTTAACTCTCTTGCTAGGGAAGATGGTGCTGGTTGTAAGAGGATCGGGTGGCCAGGCTCACTGACTTGGTTGATAACACGGCGACGTGGATCATTACTCACAATAACGATCACTAGATTGTCTGGTCCAGACTCGATGTTTACAGGCGGTCATATAGCTGGAATATTGCTGGATGCGGCATTAAACAAACGAACAAACATTACACAAACACTTATCTAAAACTGGGGCGGTGTGGTAGTCTAGTGGTTAAAGCGTTCACTCATCACGGCGAAGACCCTGGTTCGATTCCCCAAATGGTTACAATGTGTGAAGCCCATTTCTGGTGTCCCCCGCCATGATATTGCTGGAATATTGCTAAAAGCGGCGTTAAACCATACCAACTCACTCACTCACTCTTCTGAAACAGTACTTGGCACACCATGTATTGAGGTAAAAGGGAGGCTGTAACTAACAAGCATGTTTTTGTAAAACCCCTTGTGAGGATAAATGCTCATGCCACATTGTTTTAGCTCTGAGAAGGCATTGAGAGAGACTCTGTCCCACTTCGAGAATGCGTACCTGTCCAAGTCTCTGTCGCGGTTGTTCGACCCCATCAATCTGGTGTTCTCCAGCGGAACGGCCAACCCACCAACACACGAAGAGGTGGACAACATTGTCAAGACAATAACAAGGTAATGTTTGGCTGATGCTCAGTACTTGTTCAAAATGAAGGTGACCGCCTCCGTGGTCTGAAGGTAGAGCCTCCGCCCGGACAGTATTACATGGTACATGTTTTGTGTTACATTGTAGAGTGTTACATGGTGTGTTTTGTGTTACACTGTACAGTGTTACATGGTATGTTTTGTGTTACACTGTACAGTGTTACATGGTATGTTTTGTGTTACACTGTACAGTGTTACATGGTACATGTTTTGTGTTACACTGTACAGTGTTACATGGTGTGTTTTGTGTTACACTGTACAGTATATCATGGTACATGTTTTGTGTTACACTGTACAGTGTTACATGGTGTGTTTTGTGTTACACTGTACAGTATATCATGGTACATGTTTTGTGTTACACTGTACAGTGTTACATGGTGTGTTTTGTGTTGCCAGTGAGCTGAATGTGGCCAGTGTGGACGGAAAGCTTAGTGTCACCGTGGCCAAGAACGTTGCCAAGACTGTGCAGCTGTTCTGTGTGAAGAGTGAACAACTGGTAGGTATTTCCCAGTACGTGGAAACACGTGTTGATCACAGGTGGTAGGTATTTCCCAGTACATGGACACACGTGTTGATCACAGGTGGTGAAAACCATGAAAACCCAGTAGTTTATAACAATAGATATGCTGTTTCTGTGATGATATTGTCCGGTCGGGTAGCCTAGTGGTTAAAGTGTTAGCCCGTCACGCCTATATCCGGGTTCGATTCCCAAACAATGTACAATGCGTAAAGCCCATTTCTGGTGTTCCCTGCCGTGATATTGCTGGAATATTGCTACAAGCGGTGAAAAACTCACACACTCACTCTGTGATGATACCAAGTTTGGTTGATATTTTGGAAATGTCCTAGACACAAAAAGAAAAAAAGAAAGAGTAAACTACTGACCCTGGATAGCACAGATGTTTAGAGAAACAAAAGGAGACCGCACTTGCCAACTTGACTAGTATCAGTCCTTATTTGTCAAAGTCTTATCATGGCAATCTAGGGCAAATCATATAGCTTTGTTCACTGATACAATCACAACACTTAGAGGGGGGCACGGGTGGCCCAGTCGTCTGAGGCGCCGCGATTCGCTGTGCAGAGTTGCGTCCCTTGGGTACGCCAGAAACCTATGATTGTGGGTTCAAATCCCAGTTCACCCCAATTATGTTTCTAGGTTTGTCAGCACCATACCCGTGCTCGTGGGCTTTACCGAAGTGGTAAACATCCGAGACCTGCATCACTTCGGGCTTTCCTCCCACATTAAGCTGACACGCTGTGATATAACTGGAATAATGTTAAAAGCGGCGTTAAACCCAACTCACTCACTCACTCACTCACTCACTCACTCACTCACTCACTCACTCACTCACAACACTTAGAAACTATTCGTCTCATCAAGTGTATGATATTTACATGACATTGCTTCACGTGTCTTCACAGCTATCGACGGACGGCGAGGCCAGCCAGGTGATCGGGGCGCCGACAGCAGGACAGTCCAGGAACTCCTGCGTGGTCAACACTCTCTACCAGCTGCACCAAGCCGTTCTCAGGGTAACCCTCCTTGTGTGTTCAAATGTATCTTATAGTTGTCCAGAATATAGTTCTTGGGCCCTCACGGTTAGAACTAGTACTCAACAAACGATGCTGGTCACAAGAGGCGACTAATGGATCAAGCGACTTGGTTTATAATGTAGCAGGGCGTGGAGTCGTCCCACAGATGACATCCTTACCTTGTCAGCTTGCTGACGGGGTTAACCTCTTTGGTCATGTGGACAAGGCGTCCGACCTTGGATCAGAAAGTCCGTGGTTCGAATCCCATCACAGGACTCGGAAATGTTATGGCTGCTACAATTGCATGTCATTGTACCCTGATAGCATCGATGTTTGCACATATCATTCACTGTATTGTCTGGTTTGATGAGATTATTTGCTGCCGTATTTGCCGTCATATTGCTGTAATATTGCAGAATGTGGCAAACAAACAAACAAGTAAACTGAATCATATTACTACAGGTTGGGGTATAATAGCCCAGTTGTTGAGGTGTTTGCTTATCATAGGAGCCGGGTTCAGTTGCCTATCTCCATATAATGTGTGAAGCCCATTCTTATTGCTTGGTAATGAATAAAGTGGCAAGAAATATCACTTGCTCTCTCACTCGTATATGTAATTCTATCTTATATACAATTTGAGCCCTGAAGTGTTCGAGTAAACACCTGTACCTACTTCCAGGTGATGAGTGGAATGGATGCCTACCCAAAGGAGGCCATGAACAGCATAGAGTCAGCTCTACAGGTAAGTCTTGTTGGTGTCACATCTTCAGCTGTACAGGTATGTCTCGTTAGCGCCACATCTTCAGCTGTAAAGGGTAGACACAATCTTGACAAGGGAACCTATACCAAAACGTCGCTTTTTACAGTATTAAAGAAGTTGTTATCCATAAAAATTGTGTCTACCTTGTCATCCGTCAACTGTACAGGTAGTTCCTGCTAGGGTCACATCTTCAGTTGTACAGGTATGTCTCGTTAGTGTCACATCTTCAGTTGTACAGGTATGTCCTGTTAGTGTCACATCTTCAGCTGTACAGGTACGTCTCGTTAGTGTCACATCTTCAACTGTACAGGTATGTCCTGCTAGGGTCACATCTTCAGTTGTACAGGTATGTCCTGCAAGTGTCACATCTTCAGTTGTACAGGTATGTCCTGTTAGTGTCACATCTTCAGTTGTACTGGTACGTCTCGTTAGTGTCACATCTTCAGTTGTACAGGTATGTCTCGTTAGTGTCACATCTTCAGCTGTACAGGTATGTCTCGTTAGTGTCACATCTTCAGTTGTACAGGTATGTCTCATTAGCCTCACATCTTCAGTTGTACAGGTATGTCTCGTTAGTGTCACATCTTCAGTTGTACAGGTATGTCTCGTTAGTGTCACATCTTCAGTTGTACAGGTATGTCTCGTTAGTGTCACATCTTCAGTTGTACAGGTATGTCTCGTTAGTGTCACATCTTCAGTTGTACAGGTATGTCTCGTTAGTGTCACATCTTCAGTGCTACTGGTACGTCTCGTTAGTGTCACATCTTCAGTTGTACAGGTATGTCTCGTTAGTGTCACATCTTCAGCTGTACAGGTATGTCTCGTTAGTGTCACATCTTCAGTTGTACAGGTATGTCTCATTAGCCTCACATCTTCAGTTGTACAGGTATGTCTCGTTAGTGTCACATCTTCAGTTGTACAGGTATGTCTCGTTAGTGTCACATCTTCAGTTGTACAGGTATGTCTCGTTAGTGTCACATCTTCAGTTGTACAGGTATGTCCTGCTAGTGTCACATCTTCAGTTGTACAGGTATGTCCTGCAAGTGTCACATTTTCAGTTGTACAGGTATGTCCTGCAAGTGTCACATCTTCAGTTGTACAGGTACGTCTCGTTAGTGTCACAATTCAGCTGTACAGGTACGTCTCGTTAGCGCCACATCTTCAGTGCTACTGGGTGTTGTAGAAGGCGTCTGTTGTTTCAGGGAGTCGTGGCCCTGATGGGTGCCGCCATCAACCCGCTGCTGTCTTCCATCTCGGACGCCCTAGAGGCCATCATCCTCACCATACACCAGGAGGATTTCTCCGGGTAGGTGGCACATCATGTTTGTCCTGTATGTCAGACTTGTAGCCCCGCCCCCAGTGACAACCAGACTGAGGCTCAGTGTTCTCTACATATTGTCCTGTCTATTTCTGTCTTGTAGCCCCGCCCCCACTGACAACCAGACTGAGGCTCAGTGTTATCTAAATATTGTCCTGTCTATTTCTGTCTTGTAGCCCCGCCCCCACTGACAACCAGACTGAGGCTCAGTGTTATCTAAATATTGTCCTGTCTATTTCTGTCTTGTAGCCCCGCCCCCACTGACAACCAGACTGAGGCTCAGTGTTCTCTACATATTGTCCTGTCTATTTCTGTCTTGTAGCCCCGCCCCCACTGACAACCAGACTGAGGCTCAGTGTTATCTAAATATTGTCCTGTCTATTTCTGTCTTGTAGCCCCGCCCCCACTGACAACCAGACTGAGGCTCAGTGTTATCTAAATATTGTCCTGTATGTCAGTCTTGTAGCCCCGCCCCCACTGACAACCAGATTGAGATACTGTGTTCTCTACATATTGTCCTGTCTATTTCTGTCTTGTAGCCCTGCCCCCACTGACAACCAGACTGAGGCTCAGTGTTCTCTATATATTGTCCTGTATGTCAGTCTTGTAGCCCCGCCCCCACTGACAACCAGATTGAGATACTGTGTTCTCTACATATTGTCTTGTCTATTTCTGTCTTGTAGCCCCGCCCCCAGTGACAACCAGACTGAGGCTCAGTGTTCTCTATATATTGTCCTGTATGTCAGTCTTGTAGCCCCGCCCCCACTGACAACCAGATTGAGATACTGTGTTCTCTACATATTGTCTTGTCTATTTCTGTCTTGTAGCCCCGCCCCCAGTGACAACCAGACTGAGGCTCAGTGTTCTCTATATATTGTCCTGTATGTCAGTCTTGTAGCCCCGCCCCCACTGACAACCAGATTGAGATACTGTGTTCTCTATATATTGTCCTGTATGTCACTCTTGTAGCCCCGCCCCCACTGACAACCAGATTGAGATACTGTGTTCTCTACATATTGTCTTGTCTATTTCTGTCTTGTAGCCCCGCCCCAACTGACAACCAGACTGAGGCTCAGTGTTCTCTACATATTGTCCTGTCTATTTCTGTCTTGTAGCCCCACCCCCACTGACAACCAGACTGAGGCTCAGTGTTCTCTATATATTGTCCTGTATGTCAGTCTTGTAGCCCCGCCCCCACTGACAACCAGATTGAGATACTGTGTTCTCTACATATTGTCTTGTCTATTTCTGTCTTGTAGCCCCGCCCCCAGTGACAACCAGACTGAGGCTCAGTGTTCTCTATATATTGTCCTGTATGTCAGTCTTGTAGCCCCGCCCCCACTGACAACCAGATTGACATACTGTGTTCTCTACATATTGTCTTGTCTATTTCTGTCTTGTAGCCCCGCCCCCAGTGACAACCAGACTGAGGCTCAGTGTTCTCTATATATTGTCTTGTATGTCAGTCTTGTAGCCCCGCCCCCACTGACAACCAGATTGAGATACTGTGTTCTCTACATATTGTCTTGTCTATTTCTGTCTTGTAGCCCCGGCCCCAGTGACAACCAGACTGAGGCTCAGTGTTCTCTATATATTGTCCTGTATGTCAGTCTTGTAGCCCCGCCCCCACTGACAACCAGATTGAGATACTGTGTTCTCTATATATTGTCCTCTCTATTTCTGTCTTGTAGCCCCGCCCCCAGTGACAATCAGACTGAGGCTCAGTGTTCTCTGTACATGCGGGAATTGCAGGGCTTCGTGTTACGATGCCAGGGCGACTACCTCTCACAGTTCCGGTGTCGAGACTTCATAATGGACAGGTGAGTCACACAGCAGTACAACTAGAATAAGGTCCGTCTGTTACCTAGTTTTCATTCTTTCAACATCATCAACAATGCTGTGAACATTCATGGCTAAAAAATTCAATGACGTCATCTCTGAAGTAACTTTGTGAGACTTACTTGTCATTCACACAACTTCAGTCACAATTTTCACTTTTCCCCGGAATATTTCACTTTGATTTGAGACCACTTTACTCATTATCACTGATGTTTTGTTCAACAACAAAGATTTATAAAGTACTTTATTTGCCAGTCCACAGGGACTGGCAGTTACATGATTTACCAATCCAAGCCTAAATTTAAAAAAACAGGTAATTACGGTAAACGGGAACACTAGTCGTCATAGCCTACTTTGTTCAGAGAGTCTAAATAGAATTGTTGGACAATACCTATTTCTTTTCATTCACGCTATGGAATCCCTGTTTATTATGTTTTATCATAAATTAAGAATCCTTGTATATTCTATCCGTCCAGCATCCACCCTGTTGCCTGTCGGTGTGCTGACCTGTTTATCCGGCACGCCAGTCTCACGCGACCTCTCGGTGAGGGGGGAAAGCTGCGACTAGCTGCCGACTTCGCACAGATGGAGCTAGCGATCTCACCATTCTGCAGAAGGGTGTCCGATCTCGGCAAGGCATACAAACTACTCCGGTCTTTCAGGTAGGAACACAACCCAATATGGATTAGAGTAAGGTGCTGGGCACACCCTATGCTGTTGTAAGCTGTGGTTGAAGTATAGGAGTTGGATCACCTTAGACCTAAGGCCGCTTTGTGGAATGGGCCCCCGATTGCCAGAGTGGAAGCAGAGTAATTGGCTCGTGAGTCGTTTTGACTAATTTTGCGTAAGGTGTTGTCATTTTCATCTACGTGTGCATGCACTGTGGGTTCGATACCCAAGATCCCACTGATGATGAGCCCTGCTTTGTCGCTGTAGCAACTGCATCACATTGGGGCCCGATTATATTCAGCAACACCGGTCTATGCACCTATAACTCTCATACCTAGACGTAGTCTTTTGAGTCATGTTGTGGAAATTGTTTTGTTCAGAAAGCTGTTTGGTTATTTTGCCATAGGTCACTGTTACATGCCTTTTACGTTATCATTAATTTATATTTTGGAAGGACATGTTTTAATTAGAAGTGGTTTTTTTCCCCACAGGCCATTGTTGTTCCAAACCAAAGAGCATATTGCTCAGAGTCCAGCTCTAGGGGAGATAATCCCGTACAGCACGGCCATACACTTCCTGTTTGCACGGGCACCCCAGGAACTCAAATCTCCACATCAGGTAATAATGTCATCCACAGATTACTAATGTCAATCACGGATAACTAATGTCATCCACAGATTATGATGTCAATCACGGATAACTCATGTCATCCACAGATTATGATGTCAATCACGGATAACTAATGTCATCCGCAGATTATGATGTCAATCACGGATAACTAATGTCATCCACAGATTATGATGTCAATCACGGATAACTAATGTCTCTACGTATATAGAGGGGTGTGATTTTTTTCTAAACGAGTATATTATGTTATACACACTATCATCAAGTTCCTGTGCATTCTACCTAATCCAGGCCTCGTCCAAACCAACCCAACTTAAAAATGGGTGGTCTATCATCCCTAACAGAACCCCTACAAATCCTCTCGCTTCGAATGTACATAACGAAATGTGCATGAGTTGAACGTTTTTCATTCATCAACTTCCGTATAACATGAAAACGTTTGTTCAGGTTTGGGGACCCAAATACTGTAGTCCTCCCACACATATACCTGTTCCTCCTGCCGTATCCCGAAGATAAAGAGTAGAACAGGTCTTCAGCAACCCATGCTTGCCGTAAATGGCGACTATGCTTGTTGTAACTGTAAGAGGCGACTAACAGGATTGCGTGGTCAGGCTGGCTGACTAAGGTTGATGCATGTCATTTTCCGATGGATGGATGCTCATGTCAATCACTGGATTTTCTGGTCTAGACTCGATTATTTACATACTGCCGTCATATAGCTGGAATATTGCTGAGTGCGGCATTAAACAACAAACAAACCAAAACCTGTAGTATCCCACAATGCTGTGTTGCAGGCGTCCGACTGGTCACTGAGCCGGTACTCACAGTGGCTGGATGACCACCCTGACGAGGCCGACAGACTGAAGTTCATCAAGTAAGTAGGCAGTCTGTCAACAATATAAACACTAGGAAAATGCTCCGTTTTGCATGGTCACAAGTACTTTGCATCGCTTCCAGTTGTAAGGGGACATTCTATATGAATATGTAGAGCAGGAATTGTCATTGGGATTTGGAATATCTGAGTGGGATTTAAGGCCTATTTATCATCCAATACTGGCTCCACAAGAGATATAATTGGGCGAGATCAACAATGAAACTGCATCACAGTGCTCTGCAGACCATTGTGATGTCATTGGTTGCCAAGATGTCCCTATGAAATTACATCACAAATATCTCTGCCACTGAAGTTGGTTCCCTGTAGTTTTCATACTGAAGATATTTCATGTGAAAAGACATGAGGGTGAGATTCACCCTATCTCATTAAAATCAGATCTTAGTTCTCGCTTCCGCTAAACAAAGATCTGAGGACATCCCATTACGGGTCACGTCAGACCCACCTTGCGTGAACTTAGACTGACCAATCAGAAGGCAGCTTTTTCGTGCTTTACTGCTCAAATTTCAAATTGGAGACATGCTTCAAAACATATTTTGACAAATTCTCGATTACAAATTTGAAACCTGAACAAAAAAACCATTCTGGAATGGCTAATAGATGGTCTAGATTGTAAGGATTCAGTCGTTAAACCCGTAACTATCGTTCGGAATACCCCATGTTAGAGTTTTCGAGATTGCATGATTAGAAATCACATTCCGACTGTCACTTTCACAATCTGGTAAGCGACGCACTGATTGGTCGGATGTAAAGGTCGTTCTGACGTGACCCCTAATGGGATGTCTTCAGATCTTTGTTTAGCGGTAGTGAGAACTAAGATCTGATTTTACTGAGATTGCTGAAGTTGGTTCCCTGTAGTTTTTACACTGAAGATATATTTCATATGAAGACATGAGGGTGAGATTCTCTATACATAAGCACCATCTTAGGGCCATGACAAGGGCCAAGTTGCTAATGTAATGACTTGTGACGAACAAACGCCTTAACAGATGGAAGCTCCTTAGGCCCATATACTTTTTTTCTTTTTTCTTGAACATCCTTGAATATTCAAGATGACATGTTGAAATTACAAGATATTATAACTTCTTTGAGAGGCATTTAGAAGTTGAACTACTAAGTAGGGATAAGATATATGGATGAACAACTTCTTTATTACAATTGGGAGCAACATTTTGGTGTAGGTTCTCGGTGTCACTTGCTTAATAACGGTGTTAGAACCTACACCGAAACTCGCTCGCAATTGTAATAAAGAAGTTGTTCATCCATATATCTTATCCTTACAAGATATTATGTTGAAAGTTCATGATACTATGTTGAAATATCAATATAATAATTTCAAATTTCAAGTACAAACACGGTATTGTGAATTTTCAAGAAAAAACTTAAATGATAAGGTCCTAATGGGTTCCGTATCAACAACAGAGTACAAGAGGTATGGTTTCTCTCTAATTCTAAACATTGCGATATGGCTGCAATATTGCCGATCCAATGTAAAATTTTAACTCACTAATTCTAAAATCGTTGTAATAACAGGATTTCACCAAAGTATTTTGTGTTTTTCTTCCCAGGGGTACATTAGAAGCCTACACCAAGCTTGTTCGGCAGAGACAGAGCAAGGAGTACGCCCCCATCTACCCGGTGATGGTCGACTTGTTACAACGGGGCCTGCAGCATGGGGCCGGGTCATGACCCCGCCCTGCAGACCGGGGATCAGATGGGGACGTTGACGGGATCATAATGTTGGGCAATATTCGGGATTAAGTTCCATGAGCGGTGATACCAAGATCAGGGGCCATCGGACAATGTGGGACGACGTGATGTCCCGTCTACAAGTGGGAGAAGTTACAGTGTCCTATCAGTGTGAGCACTTTGTGAAACAGGACCGTAGTGACAGTTCCTGGGTGTTAACATAAAATTATTGTATACATGTCAATTTTATCAAGTTTTGAATTACAATGTAGGTCCTCTATATTGGTGTAAATTATTCCAAGTGTATGGAACTACCTTTATCAATGACATTGTCAGGCAGGCAGACAGACTGTTGACATCCAAGTTCTATTTAGGACCATATTGTCAGTTGTCTGGCATTCGAAGCTGTAGTATCAATGAAGACAGAGTTAGCTCATGGGTTTCAACTTCTTTTCTCTCTCAATGCAGTGTTTTGGTATATGTGCTTGTATATCTTCATGAAGGTTGGGTAGCCTAGTGGTTAAAGCCGAAGTGGTTCGTCGTGGTTCGAAGTGGTTAAAGCCTAATGGTTCGTCACGCCGAAGACCCGGGTTCGATTCCTTACATGGGTACAATGTGTGAAGTCCATTTCTGGTGTTCCCTGACATGATATTGCTGGAATATCGCTAAAAGCGGCGTAAAAGCAAACTCACTCACTCACTCATGAAGGTACCTGTACACCCTGTTCATTTGTGTCAGTGTGAATGTAACTTTTGACACAGTTGTTTTCTATATCCTGTTTGTTGAGGCTGTATGTATGTAAATATGTACAAATGACTGGGGGGCCACCATATAATGGCAACATATTTATCAGTGTACAGTTGCATCTGGCTGTCACCAGTGCAGAGGGAAATAATAAAATATTGACCAAAACATTACCAGTAGTTTTTTTGTCATATCTCACGTTTATGAAGAACTTTGGTCCTGATCATCGGTGCACCAGTAGTTTTGACAACCAAGTCGCCTCTAAAAATGGGGATCTGCTCTAACCGGTACATCACAAATATAAGATATAATAAAGAATTGATCTGAATTGTATGATTGCGTAATCTCATATTCTGCAAAAACTGCTCAGTTTTCAGAGCATATAATATGCTAAGTGAGACACTCATCACTCCAGATTTAACTGGTTATCTTTGTTTTCCCAAGGTTGAAAAACAACAACTTTTTGTAAATGCATCATATTTTATTGCATCAATATGTCTTATACAAAAAAACATGCAGGTGACATTTGACAAATATGTCATTGTAAGCAAGACATTTTATAGTTTCATACATATAAAAAAAAGTCTTCAAAAAAATTGAAAGACCATGGAATCTTTTCATCTTTTCTAACATCGCTAAGTGCAATAGACTCATCAACAAGAAAGCACACCAAGTAGATTCTGAAAGATGTGTCACGGTGTCATCCCAGCGCGTGTGTCAGTCTGGGCTAGTTTAGCCTTGTCTTCTCTGAGCAGCGTCCCACACATGATGGCGATGAACATGATGACACCGATCTGGGTGTTGGAGCGGAACTTGGCGGCACAGTCGTCAGGGTTATCGAGATCCACTGTGTACAGCTGGAACAAAGGCAGGGGCTGATGTGTAGGATAAAGCACGTCTCCAAGGTCTTGGTTGAAAATGTAAAACCGCAAGCAAGGGAACGCCCGAGGGCTTTTCAAGGTTTAACACTTCCAACCAAAACCATGGAGGCGTGTTTTATCAAACTTATGAACCGGCTAAATGCAAGAAAAACCTAAAAAAAATAAGGTGAGGTGAGGTGAAATCGGGTTTAACGTTGCGTCCAAGATTATTGCACTTATATAGCGACGTGCATGTACGTGTGTGTGTTTGTGTGGCTGCTTGTACTAATCCGGACTGATGCCGATTTATAGTGCTAGCTCACTGAGATACCATGCCTCAGTTTAACATGAATACCCCACTCAGACACAGTATACTGACTCCAAGCCGACCAGCCCTTGTTTTAGCCCCTTAATGCCGAGCGCCAGACAGGGTAACAACAAGTACCATCTTTAATCGTCTTTGGTATGACGCAGCCGGGGATCGAACCCCGGACCTTCCGCTCTCCGGGCGGACGCTCTACCATTAGACCACGGTGGCGGTTAAAAAAATAAAAAATAAGGAAACATCAACATACCTTATAGTAAAATAAAACAGTGCATTGGGTATATAAGGAATTTGTTCAAAGCGTGCGAGAAAAACCATGTACAAGCATCGACTAGCTGGAGTCATGACATGACCTGCCCCGGTAGCTCAGTAGGAAAACAACTCTGCCTCGCCCATAAAGACATCTTGGACCACTGAGCCATCTATTCCCATCTGCATGTCCAGGGTCTACAGAGATGCTAGCTGTGCACACGTTATTATCCCCCATCACAAGGTGGGAAGGGGATATAGGAATGGCCGCTGTTCTTACGTCAGGTTTCGTTTCCCGAGCATAACTCCGAAAAACATTGTTTTATTATGAAACTATGCATATGTATCAAACACATGCTGAACTGTTTTTGTATTTCTAAATGTTTTCTATTTTTCGTGTTTCTTTGTTTTACTTAGTGCATAGAGGCTGCATTGTGGACAAGTTTTCTCACAAACTTCTGAAGTTGAATCTTTGCATGCTTATCTAAGACTTACTTGTCAAGACAGAATTAAGAAACAAATGCCATAGTTATTGTTTTTTTCCGGAGCTATCTTCCCTTTATCCATGCTTTAGATTTTGTGCATCCTGTTTGCAGTGCAAGCTTTTAGATAATCAGCTTTAAGGTAAACACCTCAAGGTCTAAGTGCCCAATGGCAGGGGATAGTGATAGCGTTGCTTTCTTGTTCCACGCGGGCTTCCAATGACGCCCGCGGACACCTGTCAGTACCCACCTGGTGCGTGAGATGGGCTGCTGTGGCTGCCACGCCCACATAGAAGGGCCAGGTCTGGTCACACAGGTAGCCGGACAGAGTCAGGCCACTGACCATCAGGCTGGAGAACCCCGCCAGCCACGGCTTGGTCTGATCCCCCAGCTTCAGGGCCGACGACTTCACGCCGATCAACATATCATCATACTTGTCCTACACAGAAACAACAACGATTTACATCAAGAATGTCGAGAGGTGATGGCCATGCAAGAATACAATATTGAAACGTGATCACTAATCTTAAAGATGCTTTACCGACTTACATCATATTGTTATATCCTGACAACACACGTTTTTTGAGAACTTCAATAATATATATGAGGTGAGGTGAAATGGGGTTTAACATCGCGTCCAAGATTATTGCACTTATATAGCGACATGCATGCACGTGTGTGTGTGGGGAGCTGCTTGTACTAGTCTGGGCTAATGTTAATTTTTATCGCCCGCTGAGTTAACCTGAATACCCCACTCAGATACAGTATACTCCGAGCCGACCAGTCCTTGTTTTAGCCCTTAATGCAGAAAGCCACGCAGGGTAACAAGTACCATCTTTTAACGTCTTTAGGTATGACGCGGCCTTTTGCTCTCCAGGCAGACGTTCTACCACTAGAACACGGAGGCAGTCAACTAATATATATGTAATTTCTTTGTGCTGGGATATGTTACAAGAATGAAGAGCTTAGTTAGATTTGGAAAGGAATACAACAGAAACGGGGATGACATATGGCAAGTCCAACAATTTTCCTACTCTGATAAGTTTGTAGTATTTGATGTGTTCACAAGATTTTCAGATTACTTTTAACCAATGTCCTAAATGCCTGATGATTCACCCTCACACATGGCCATTATGAATTTCCCACAGATTTCAAATATGTAACATGACCCATTATTATTTTTCTCCATTACATTTTCAGTTAAATTTAGTACAGGGCCCTTTACAAAATTGCTGACGAAGCAATATGTCTAGCTGGCACAGAGTGAGTGAGTTGGGTTTAACGCCACTTTTAACAGTATTCCAGTTATATCGTGGCGTGTCAGCTTAATGTGGGAGGAAAGCCCGAAGTGATGCAGGTCTCAGACGTTTACCAGTTCGGTGAAACCCACGAGCACGGGTATGGTGCTGACAAACCTAGAAACATAATCAGGCCGAACCGGGATTTGAACCCACAATCATAGGTTTCTGGCGTGCCTAAGGGACACAACTCTGCACAGCGAATCGCGGCGCCTTAGCGACTGGGCCACCCGTTCCCCTAGCTGGCACAGAGGAATGAGGACTTCCTCTGACACGTCACTTGGGGGGAGGGGGGACAGGATGACAACATATGTAAGGGATGCTACACCTACCATGAAGAAACTAATCACTGGTAACATCAAATTTATTCTTTTCAAAATGCGGGGAATGTGGGGAATGTCAGTGGGTGTTCCTGCACCATGTTTTGCATAGCTTGCTGTAAGCACTGCTAAGACTCCAGAACTAATCTAGTCATTCTAGAAAGCTTGCGTCAAGAAAACTTGTAAAATTACAAATACATGTAAGAAATACAACCTTTTTGAAATAAATCAAAAGTCAACAAAATGCATGCAGAAATTGAAGAATACAACTATAATCAAAAGAATGCCAAAGTAAAACTTGTTGATTAAACTTGAGCTGTGCTCAGGTTTCTGGTCATTGAAATTCAGCATGTTAGCAAATTTACAAGATATTACCGTATTCGACGTAATAAGCGCCCAGGGCGCTCTCAAAATTAGGTATAGGGGGCTCTTATTAGAATATTATTTTGGTGAAAAAAAAAGGGTTGAAAGATAAATTTCGTGGTTTATGCTGACAGCCTGAAAGGTTTATATACGACAGATGTATTTTTCCAGAATTTAATTGCCCATAATTAAAGGTGCATAAATAAGTCTTGTGTACATTGATCAATCAGAAGGGGTGCTAATTGGGATTGTTAACTAGCCAATATATTAGCAAATATCGCTGTGCGCGCTTATTACATCGAATACGGTATTAAATTAATTAATTTTGACAAGAAGTGTTGGTACATGAACATTTGAGAAATGTTGTTAGTTTATGATAACAGGGTAACCATGGTAACAGTGAAGCAAACTATGTAATCATCATTTTTCCCCAATCAGTTTTAGTTCTTTGGCTCTGCTCTTTCACTTGGTCATTATCAAGAAGAGAGAGAGAGAGAGAGAGAGTGAGTGTGTGATTTGATGCAACTTGGAACAGTATTTCAGTTATATCACCAGGTGTGAATTGTCTGCTGGTGGATTGTAGACCAACACGTATGGTATGGTGCTGACAGAGCAGACAAATCTGGACTAAAACAAGAAGATCCTGGCATGTCTAAGGGACATAACTTTGCACAGTAAATTGCAGCACCTTACACCCCAACAGATGAATTTTGAAATTGTGTCAAAGAGCTTTTGTCACTATCTGAAAGAGGCAACTGATTTTTTATATGATAAACTGGGAAATAATTTCGCCATTAAATGTTTTGTATTAATGCAATGAAATATCAAAATGAGTCTTCCATAATTACCTCCCCTTTTGATACAAGCCTCACTTAATATTAGTGGAAACACATGATATCGAAGTTTTTCATGCATCAGACAATACATCTTCCTGAGGCAAGAGCGTCCACTAGCCTTTTTATCAAAGTCTTGTTTCCCCCCGTGCCACATCAAGCCCACTTTCCTGTGCTAAATATGATTGGACTATGGCACAAATCGATAGTCCAATCAGAGAATGTTTCACAAAATCAACATCCACGACTGGTACACCTTCGTATGAAAGTGATTTACCGCTGGATGCCTTTTTTGACACGAATATGTCTTTTTTTTTCTTCTAAACCTACCAATGATTGCCTATGTTTTTGTGTCAGGGATAAAATTGGGAATGTTTTCGTAATCTGATCGACTAGGTTGTCGCTTACGGCAGTCGCCATCTTTGTGAAGCTATATGAGATAAGAACAGTGATCTGATTGGATATCGTGTTTTCATTACAAGGGTCACAACTCATGATCTAGTGAGTGAGTGAGTGAGTGAGTGAGTGAGTGAGTGAGTTGGGTTTAACGCCGTTTTTAACATTATTCCAGTTATATTGCGGCGTGTCAGCTTAATGTGGGAGGAAAGCCCGAAGTGATGCAGGTCTCAGACATTTACCACTTTCATGAAACCCACGAGCACGGGTATGGTGACGACAAACCTAGAAACATAATCGAGGCGAACCGGGATTCGAACCCACAATCATAGGTTTCTGGCGTGCCGAAGGTACGCAACTCTGCACAGAGAATCGCGGCGCCTTAGACGACTGGGCCACCCGTGCCCCCCCAACTCTTTATCTACGTGGCTGCACAAGGGTGGGGCCAGGAAAAGTGGGCTTGATGTGGCGTGGGCTTGATGTGGCAAGGGTAGAAACTAGGCTTTGATATAGGCTAGTGGAATCCTGAGCCTCGGGAAGATGAGGACAACAAGAATAGAAAGCAGCAGAATCATAACTGTCTTAGTATAAGAAGGAACACAGTCTTAGTCAAGTTAAAGCAGAGTCTGTCTTAATGAATCAACAGTGTTCCTGGGGTTAATAGGGGTTACAACAGTCTTGGCCTGAAGATTGCTATCCAACATTTCCAGAATATCTGAGCAATAATAGGTAGGTACTGAGCTGCCAAGTCCTGAATAACAAGTCCCAACTGACTTCAACTGAATGATTGCAGAATTTCAGAACTACCTCGTTTTCTTGCATTATTCAACTTTGTGACTTGCGCTGTTGCCTAAATACATTCTATGACCAGTCTTAAACTGGCAAATAAAAGAATTGCATTTAATTGCCATACATGGTCAGAAATTATTATTTATTGAAAATATAAAATAATTTCAAACCCTGCATGGGTTATTTTAAATTAAAATATTTTATATTGAAAATACAAAATATAAAATAATTTTTAACCCTGCTTGGGTTATTTTAGATTAAATTATTTTATATTGAAAATATTAAATAAAAAATAATTTTTAACCCTGCAGGGGTTATTTTAGATTAAATTATTTTATATTGAAAATACAAAATATAAAATAATTTTTAACCCTGCATGGGTTATTTTAAATTAAATTATTTCATATTGAAAATATTAAATAAAAAATAATTTTTAACCCTGCAGGGGTTATTTTAGATTAAATTATTTTATATTGAAAATATAAAATATAAAATAATTTCTAAACCTGCATGGCAGTTTAATGCATATTTTTATTTGCCAGTCCAAGACTGGTCACTGAATGTATTCAGGCAACCTGTCCCCAAAAATTAATCTGCTACAGAGAGGCCATCTACCTAATCAAAGGTAATAGTCCAAAAGGAAAGTTCTTCCTAAATTTTATTTTGGACAAACAGACCTAATCACTAACCCTGACTTGTTGCTGCTCTTGACAAAAGTGGAAGAGGAAATCACAACTAAACCAACTACTGCAACCCAAAGCTATTGGCACCCCCATCCCCCCCGAGTCCCCACACCCGGTGATCGTTGCAAGTACCAATACTCACTTGGTGAGCATAGATGGTGTCATATATAAGTGTCCATGCTATACTGCCTGCGTACATGGGCACTAAAACCGACCAATCGGTATAGCCCTTCACTGCGGACCACCCAAACAGCACGCCGTAGTTGAAGGTGAAACCTAGCGGGGACACCAAAAATTGTCTGTGAAATAGGAAAAGCTATATTCACACTGAAGGTGGGTAACATCCATTTGGGTGTCTTCACAAGACAACACTTGGGGATTAACTGTTTGGAGATACCATGGACCCTTAATATAGAGTATTAAGTGTCCATGGCGATACAGATATACCGGTAGACCTATTTTCTGAATCATCAAGTCACATCCTTATTTGGAATGCTACAATTAAACAAAATGCTAAATGTTTACATTGATTATTAGTTTCAAAGAGTTGAGAATTTGATACTCCATGAATGTTAAATTCAAAGTGTCGTCTTGCAGTCAGAACCAAAGGGACATAACCCTTGTGAGTGATTGGCTGCAGACCAGCACAAAAGATGTAACTGCCTCTTCTAAATGATGTAAAATTTTCATCTGAAACACAAACTGTAAATTCTGGGTAGAGATGGGGTGATGTTAGTTGTAAACTCAAAGACAAGCTGTGCGTAAATCTGTACAAAAAAACAAGTACCATTATATTCTAGTAAGTATGTTAGCATGCATGTTGCTAGTGCTAGGCGTTCTCCAATCATTGCTTCATAACGATACACAGACTTGTACTTATATCAATGATCAGAGATGTCAGTTGATCAGTTACTAGTTGTAATAAGTTTCCGTTCATGAAATAATACGACCAAGGTGACACCTCAATCTCATTAAAATCAAACCTTAGTTCTCGCTACCGCTAAACAAAGATCTGAGGACATCCCATTAGGGGTCACGTCAGAACGACCTTTCATCCGACCAATCAGAGCATCGCTTACCAGATTATGAAAGAGACAGTTGGAATGTGATTTCTGATCATGTAACCTCGAAAACTTTAACTCTGAACGATAGTTAAGAGTTTAACGACTGAATCCATACAATCTAGACCATCTATTAGTCATTCCAGAATGTTCTTTTGTTCAGGTTTCAAATTTGTAATCGAGAATTTGTCAAAATAAGTTTCAAGGCGTAGTCGCCAATTTGAAATTACTGCCGTAAGGCACGAGGAAGCTGCCTTCTGATTGGTCATTCCATTAGTCGGTCAAATTCGCGGCGCAAGGTCAGTCTGACGTGACCCGTAATGGGATGTCCTCAGATCTTTGTTTAGCGGTAGCGAGAACTAAGATCTGATTTTAATGAGATAGGGTGACACCTACACCTCCATGCAGTCAATGGCCGCCTATGAAGATGCCGAGTGCAGCTGAATCAGGTCTGTTCCCTGATGTACCACAACCAGCTCACACTGGAAACATATTACAGCCATGAGATCCCCCCCCCCCCCCCCCCCAAATACTAGTTTCCTAAACAAAATCTCTTCTTCACAATAAATTAATTAATTTTTCAACCTGCCTGCCTCACCACCAAACAGTACTCTAACATCATCTCATTGTCCACAATGTCCCTTAAAGATGAGGAAACATAACTGAATTGATTGAAGCCTCATCATTTATAAAACTATAGACAATGGATAATTGTTCTGACTTTCCCAATAACTGATTGAATTCTTCAACTTTTTTGTCAATCTGATCTTATTTTTTTGACGACAACCCTCTCTATCTGTACTTAATGCATCTGTGTCCTCGCATGTCTAAAAATAGAACTGACAACAAAGTAACCAAGGTAACAGCTCATTCCATCGAAACCATGGCAAAGTGCTACATACGATTTTCATGCATTTCTAATCTACTACTTGAATCACATATTTTCATTCGTAAATATAGCAACTGAATGTGAACTCACCGACACAGAAGTACACTACATGCACCAGGTCGAAGCACAAACATGTGAGACTGACAGGTTGAGACACAAAACACGCAGAAGAGACGAGTGCAGAGAAGGGAAGGAACAATGGACTCCCCGAGTAGTAGCCGTGGTTACCGATCCCCTCATTTGTGCATCATCATCAGCCGATCTCTACATCACTAGCAGGGGCTACCGTTCGACCCGTTACAAAAGTCTGCCTATTTGTGCTTTACGGATTTAAGACGCACTTCTACATCTCAAGACAAATCTTTCGAAAAATATAAACCAAAAACTGAAAATGTTAATGCGAGTTTAAGATCTGACTTGTGTAACACTTGGAACTAAAACAATCAACGTCGGTTGACCTGACCTGTCGCATGTCATTCTGTTTCCTACATTGAGTTCAATGGAAGTAGGATCACATACCAAGCGGGAGAAGTAAATGGATAAGTATTCTGAACAAAACAAACACAACACCAGTGTGACAGTTTTGTGGGGTCTGCCATCTCGGTTCAAAAAGTCAGTATCAACGAACAAATCAGGGATCAGTAACCATGACGACCCGGGCTGGTGTGTGGGTGCGGAGCATGCAGGAAGCAGACAAGCAGAGCGGGATGGCAGCGTACTCCGAGCACAGCTTCCAGGCCTTACAGTTCAACTGTTCCTATTGTTTGGATTGTTATTCAAGTTTGGCAGATCCATCTAATGATGCAGTCAGTCCCTGGGTGTAGGCTTGAAGGGTCATTAAGAATGTTTGGTAGGAGTGATATGTGGAAACACATATAATTTCTAAAAAATTAAATTAGAATACCTCTATTGCAAAAAAGGAAACCATCTATAAATATCAACACAATAATACAAGTTCAGGCATTAAAAAATATAGAGTATAATAATTTTTCAGGCCTTGACATCCCAATGACACAAAAGTATTTTTTCACTACCAAAAAGTAGTTCTCTACTACAAAAAGTAGTTCCTTACTACCCAAAAGTAGTTCTTTACCACCCAAAAGTAGTTCCTGCGTACCAAAAAGTAGTTCCTGAGTACGTACCAAAAAGTAGTTCTTTAGTACCAAAAAGTAGTTCTTTACTACCAAAAAGTAGTTCCTGAGTACCAAAATGTAGTTCATTTCCTTTTCACATACATGATAGATGAGAAGGCAAAAAACGGCATCTACAATTTCTATTTCTAAAAAAATATATATATATATAAAATATACAAAATATATAAGATATAATAAAGAAAAGAAACACAATCTACCAAATATTCTCAACCACCTTCCAACGAGGCCATCACGGAGACAACATAAATAAGTAACGAGATGGTCTGCAAGTACCTGGTGCGAATAGATTGTGTCATAGAATACAGTGTACACAACGCACGCCAGGTATAGCGGCACTATGGTGGGGTCCAGAGTGCTGCGGAGTGCCGACCACGCCAGGAGGACACCCCAGTTTAATGTTACACCTGAAAACATACGACCATCCCCACACTTCATTCATTATTTAAAATATGTGAAATCCGATATAAACATCAACTACCATAATGATAAGCAATACATTAATCAAACCAACCAATATTATACAGTGGAATCTGTCCAAATCGGACTCTGTCAAATTTGGATTTCGGTGAAGCAGACTCCGGTCCCCTCAGTTCCTTAACAAATTATAATTACTAAAGTGCATTTAATGCTGCTCATGTTAATATTTCATTACAATGAATGTGTACGCGAATAAGACCTGTGAACGTTCGGGTTAGAATAGGTCTTCAGCAACCCATTCTTGCCGTAAAAGGTGACTATGCCTGTCATAAGAGGTAACTAACAGGATTGGGTGGTCAGACTCGCTGACTTGGCTGATGCATTTCACCATATCCCAATTGTGTGTATCGATGCTCATGATGTCAATCACTGCATTGTCGATTATTTACAGACCGCCGTCATATAGCTGGAATATTGCGGAGTGCGGCACTCGTTAGACAACAAACCAACAACAATGTTTGCGAATAAAGATCAATGATCGTTGCATTTCGTTTTGTCTTTTTGTAATCTGTGTATGGACCTTTTTACAAGTCCCAACCGAGTCCGAATTGGACAGATTCCACTGAATAGCCAGTCATCAAATACACTTCCCAACATTGACTGAACATGTTTCCCTTAGTTTCATCTTCCTGCTCAATACACTTTCATTCTGACACAGATACCATCTTCCTGAGGCAAGGGAATTAACTGACGACAAAAGTCCAGTTTCCACCCTTGTCAAACTAGGCTGGATTTTCTGGGCTTGATTGTAGCGCCACCAGAGGCTATTACGAGTTATGTCCCTTCCATGTCCCTCCTGTTGACCAATCAGATTGCATTTGCTTCAAACAAAATGGGGGCGCCCAGTCAAGACGATCTGATCAGTAATGAAGATCAATATTGTATTAAAACAGGTATTACTTTGCGAAGTGCATCAAATCACGTGAGCACCTTGATCAAAAACATGAAAAGATTTGGAAAATATCTGTTGACATTAAGATGACAGTAGAAATGCTTTGCATTCCGACAATCGATCGAAATCTCCACGGCAGTTTACAAACCGGATGTCGATTTCATAAAGCAATATTGATTGGACTATGCATAGACTCCATAACTCCATAAGTCAAGCAAGGATGGAAACTGGACTTTTAGGGTCAACTAACTCCCTTGCCTCAGGAAGATGCACAGACACCTGCACAGCCAAATAAGCTGTATTGTACTGTTAGTGTTATCAGTGTGTTGGTCTACTCATGCACACAGGAAGGTGTGGTACACTCTGCAGGTTGCCTAGACTACAACACCAGTAACCATGGTAACCTGTCACACAAGGAAAGCAGGGATACTAATGGACGTCCCAGACCGGCACACACATTTCTCTAACAGGACCAAATTTTGAATCAGTAAAACTTCATTTTAGGCCAGTCCAATTTAATTCTTGTCTTAAGGACTTACAATGTGGAAAACACGAATTAAAACCATATTTTAATCAAAATGGCTAAATTTGTTATTGTATTGCATCTATTACAATATTTTATTTTTTTTGTTTTCCACACACTAGCATTTTAGCAGCCATCTGGTTGGGCAAAAATTCTGTTCTTTAGCTTCAGGTGATGACTTTGTCAATGTAACTTTGTAAATTTTGAGATAAATGGTTACAAGACACAATTATTCCTGTTACATTGTTTTCAAAAGGCTAAAAGGTAAAAGTCAGACTTGAAACACAAGGAATGAGAGTGGCTGGCCGTTGCTTACTTGCAAACAAACATCCTCCAACATCTTAAACATGTTACTTCCAACTCATTAGGGACCCATGAAGATCCGGGGTAGAATAGGTCTTCAGCAACCCATGCTTGCCGTAAAAGGCGACTATGCTTGTCGTAAGAGGCGACTAACGGGATCGGTTGGTCAGGCTCGCTGACTTGGTTGATGCATGTCATCGATCCCAATTGCGTGGATCAATGCTCATGATATTATATCACTGGATTGTCTGGTCCAGACTCGATTATTTACAGACCGCCGTCATATAGCTGGAATATTGCTGAGCGCGGCATTACACAACAAACCAACCGACCAACCAACTCATTAGGCCAAACCATTTCTTTTATGAATGAACCAATAATAAATTCTGAAAAAGTGAAAAAAAAAATCAACATCCTGAGGTCAACAATTAGTGATGTATAATAATTTATAATGCATTTTATGAGGTGAAATGGAAAATGTGCCAGTTCAATGGCAATCTTGAATACTCTCGTCGAGCATTCCTCCACAGCCTGTGACAATACAAATATCCCTATCAAGAGTTGAGAAGTATACATTAGATGACTGGGATGTCCACCCTGTGTATTGATGCCTGAAGCCATAGTGAGGTTAGTCTAGCTAATGCCATTACAGTGGACATAAGAGTATAAACCTGATGAATCATTGCTAACATCAATATCAATACTATGAATATTGAAAAATAACCCAAACTTACAGGACGTTTGCACACACAGAATTCAAACCTTAAACGATGTGCTGATTAACATAATTACAATTTACCTTAAAATTGCTAAAGTATGATTTGATCCAATGATCAGCAGACCCTAACACAACAAAGGGACATAACTCTACAAAGTGAAATTCAGTAGGCTTACATACAGTATTAACATCTAATAGTAGATAACGGTAGGCTTATATACCGTATTGGCAGTTTCTGGCAGATTATATCCACAATGACACAGACTAACGTCACAAAATACTGCAAACAATTTACGACAGATACACTGAGTTGTTACATATGAAAACTGTTAAATATTGCTTTAACCAACATTGGATTATTACAAATCATACAAACAATCAAACTAATGTTGATCTTTTATTATGAAATATAATTTATTTTTTTTACTTTGCACAAACAAATCCCCCGATCAATAGTATGGATAGTGTAACGGTAAAACGTGGACTACATCCGCATGAAGGCTGAAGGTTCTCACCCAGCATCAGCTGTGGCCAGTACGTGTACCGCTTGGCCAGGGGGTAGGTGATCACCAGGCCCATGGACGCCGCCCCGAGGAGGATGCTGGGGAGAAGAAGGTGTAGACTAACTTTTGAAGTAGCCTAAAATAGATATTTACTTGCCCTGTATGTGTTAAACCTGAACATCATTTGTATGTGTTAAAACTGAACCTTATTTGTATGTGTTAAAACTGAACCTCATTTGTATGTGTTAAACCTGAACCTCATTTGTATGTGTTAATGTGAACCTCATTTGTATGTGTTAAAACTGAACCTCATTTGTATGTGTTAAACCTGAACCTCATTTGTATGTGTTAATGTGAACCTCATTTGTATGTGTTAAAACTGAACCTTATTTGTATGTGTTAAACATGAACCTCATTTGTATGTGTTAATGTGAACCTCATTTGAATGTGTTAATGTGAACCTCATTTGTATGTGTTAATGTGAACCTCATTTGTATGTGTTAAAACTGAACCTCATTTGTATGTGTTAAACCTGAACCTCATTTGTATGTGTTAATGCGAACCTCATTTTTATGTGTTGATGTGAACCTCATTTGTATGTGTTAAATGTGAACCGCATTTGTATCTGTTAAAACTGAACCTTATTTGTATGTGTTAAAACTGAACCTTATTTGTATGTGTTAAAACTGAACCTCATTTGTATGTGTTAAACCTGAACCTCATTTGTATGTGTTAAAACTGAACCTTATTTGAATGTGTTAAAACTGAACCTCATTTGTATGTGTTAAACCTGAACCTCATTTGTATGTGTTAATGTGAATCTCATTTGAATGTGTTAATGTGAACCTCATTTGTATGTGTTAATGTGAACCTCATTTGTATGTTTTAATGTGAACCTCATTTGTATGTGTTAAAACTGAACCTCATTTGTATGTGTTAAACCTGAACCTCATTTGTATGTGTTAATGTGAACCTCATTTGTATGTGTTAAAACTGAACCTCATTTGTATGTGTTAAACATGAACCTCATTTGTATGTGTTAATGTGAACCTCATTTGAATGTGTTAATGTGAACCTCATTTGTATGTGTTAATGTGAACCTCATTTGTATGTGTTAATGTGAACCTCATTTGTATGTGTTAAATGTGAACCTCATTTGTATGTGTTAAAACTGAACCTTATTTGTATGTGTTAAAACTGAACCTTATTTGTATGTGTTCAAACTGAACCTCATTTGTATGTGTTAAACCTGAACCTCATTTGTATGTGTTAATGCGAACCTCATTTTTATGTGTTAATGTGACCCTCATTTGTATGTGTTGATGTGAACCTCATTTGTATGTGTTAAATGTGAACCTCATTTGTATGTGTTAAAACTGAACCTTATTTGTATGTGTTAAAACTGAACCTTATTTGTATGTGTTAAAACTGAACCTCATTTGTATGTGTTAAATGTGAACCTCATTTGTACGTGTTAATGTGAACCTCATTTGAATGTGTTAAAACTGAACCTCATTTGTATGTGTTAAATGTGAACCTCATTTGTATGTGTTAATGTGACCCTCATTTGTATGTGTTAATGCTAACCTCATTTGTATGTGTTAATGTGACCCTCATTTGTATGTGTTAATGTGAACCTCATTTGTATGTGTTAATGTGACCCTCATTTGTATGTGTTAATGTGAACCTCATTTGTATGTGTTAATGCTAACCTCATTTGTATGTGTTAATGTGAACCTCATTTGTATGTGTTAATGTGACCCTCATTTGTATGTGTTAATGTGAACCTCATTTGTATGTGTTAATGTGACCCTCATTTGTATGTGTTAATGTGAACCTCATTTGTATGTGTTAAATGTGAACCTCATTTGTATGTGTTAATGTGACCCTCATTTGTATGTGTTAATGCTAACCTCATTTGTATGTGTTAATGTGACCCTCATTTGTATGTGTTAATGTGAACCTCATTTGTATGTGTTAATGTGACCCTCATTTGTATGTGTTAATGTGAACCTCATTTGTATGTGTTAATGCTAACCTCATTTGTATGTGTTAATGTGAACCTCATTTGTATGTGTTAATGTGACCCTCATTTGTATGTGTTAATGTCAACCTCATTTGTATGTGTTAATGTGACCCTCATTTGTATGTGTTAATGTGAACCTCATTTCTATGTGTTAATGTGAACCTCATTTGTATGTGTTAATGTGACCCTCATTTGTATGTGTTAATGTGAACCTCATTTGTATGTGTTAATGTGACCCTCATTTGTATGTGTTAATGTGAACCTCATTTGTATGTGTTAATGCTAACCTCATTTGTATGTGTTAATGTGAACCTCATTTGTATGTGTTAATGTGACCCTCATTTGTATGTGTTAATGTGAACCTCATTTGTATGTGTTAATGTGACCCTCATTTGTATGTGTTAATGTGAACCTCATTTGTATGTGTTAATGTGAACCTCATTTGTATGTGTTAATGTGAACCTCATTTGTATGTGTTGATGTGAACCTCATTTGTATGTGTTAATGTGACCCTCATTTGTATGTGTTAATGTGAACCTCATTTGTATGTGTTAATGTGACCCTCATTTCTATGTGTTAATGTGAACCTCATTTCTATGTGTTAATGTGAACCTCATTTGTATGTGCAAGTTGACCAAAGGGGGGAATTAATCAGCCAACCATTCTGTCATTGAGACCGTGCGGGTGGAAAGTTTTTAGCTCAAATATCCACCTCAGTTCGAGTGATCTCCTCTTAACTGTGGTGTCAGTAGACTCAGGGTTTCCTTGAGCTGTGCTATGATGTTATATCTAACATCTTTGGTGCTGTGATCATCACTATTGAAGTGATTGGCTACAGGTTTGTCTCTCTTGTAGCTGATGTCTGCAAAGTGTTCTTTCAGTCTAGTCTGAAATTCTCTTTTGGATTCTCCAACGTATTGTTTCTTGCATTTGTTACAAGTAAGCAAGTAAACTATCTTTTTACTTGTACATTTAAACTTGTGGGTTTTGAATGTTTTGCCTAATGTCGATCTGCGAAACATATGTGTTTTGCTTAAGGAGTTGCAGATTTTGCATCCTTCTCTTTTGCAACTCGCATTTACGAAGTTGACTACCTTGCCGCTAATCTGCGGTTTGGTGGTGGGTAGTGTAGTACTGTCCTGACTAGGTAATCCTTTATGGTAGGGTTCCTTCTGTAGGCTGAGACATGGGGAATTGAGAAGCAACTTTTGCAAGTGTCAGAACCGGTGAGTAAATGCCACCGGTTTCTGATGATCCTGTTGAGCTCCATGTTCAATGGATTGTAATCGCTAATGAGCACCTGTTTCCTGATTGGAGCAGGTTTGGGTTTGGTTGCTAAGAGTGATTCTCTTTTGCAAGCGTCTGCCCGGCATTTATTTTGTTGTAGTGTTTTATTAGGGTAACCTCTTTTGAGGTAGTAGTTGATACGATTTCTACTATGTGTATCATAATCTGATTCAGAAGAGCAAATTCTCTTGGGTCTCAGGAATTTGCTGAATGGCCCTTTCCTTTTGATATGACTGGGGTGACAAGACGTGTACAACAGATAGGAGTGTGTGTCCGTGGGTTTGTTATATAAAGTGAACTGCAGTTTGCATTCCTTTTGGTTGAAAGAAACCCACGTATCCAAGAAGCCACTTTATTCCTGGAAAATTCTGCGGTGAATTTAATGGAATGGTGTGCATTATTAAGAAAGTTAATAAATGCAGCTAGGCGGGTTTCCCCTAGTGTCCAAATAATGAAAATGTCGTCAATAAATCGGGCGTAGAAGTCCGGCTTATCATGGTGCCCAGATAGGAGTTGAGTTTCCAATTCTCCCATAAAAATATTGGCATAGGATGGGGCGACTTTCGTCCCCATAGCTGTGCCTCCAACTTGTAGATAATGTTGGTTACTGAACACAAAATTGTTATTGTGTAAGACGATTTTTAGGAGAGAGAGTAAACCGGTGGGCGAAATTTGCCAGTCTGGTTTAAACTTACGAATGGCTTGTGCAACGGCTCTAAGGCCTTCGCCGTTTGGAATGTTGGTGTACAGCGAGGTGACATCCATAGTAACAAGCATGATGTCTCGGTTGTTGGGGAGATTCAGTGATTCTAATCTCTGTATGAAGTGTGTTGTATCCCTGAGGTAACTGGGATATCTGCTGACAAATGCTTTGACGTGTTCGTCTACAAAGCTACTGATGTTTTTAGTAGGTGTACCATTCCCACTGATGATGGGACGGCCCGGTATTTTTCCTGGTAATAAACATTTGTGTATTTTGGGGAGCAGGTAAAATCTTCCTGCTTTTGCGTTTTGCGGTAAAAGTCCCGTAAAACATTTGTGTGATTGTTCTTCTTTGAGGAACAGATTGGTTAGTTCTTCGGCAACGATTTCAGAAAATCTTTCTGTGAGATCATAGTCTGATTTGACATAGAACTTAGTGTCAGAGAGCTGTCTTTCTGTCTCTTTGATGTAATCAGTAGTGTTCTGTATTACTACTGCAGAACCTTTGTCAGCTTTTTTAATGATGATTTCACTATTAAATTTGAGCTGTTTTAGTGCAGTTCTTTGCGCGCCGGTAATGTTTTGGCGTCTGAATTTTATATTACCAAGTTTGTAAAAATCATTGGAGACGGCTTTGATAAACGACTCTAGTGTTGGGTCGGTATAAGGTCTAGGGGTCCAAGTGCTTTTGGGACCGAATTTGCGATCCAGTGTATTTTGGAGCGGGTGTGAAGTGCCATTAATGGAAGAATCATGGAAAAAGTGAGTGAGACGTAATTTTGGGAAAAATTGTTTCAGGTCGGAAAAGGTTTTACTTTTGTCAGTAAATCTAGGGGTGGGGCTAAAAGTGAGTCCCTTGTTAAGAACCTCTAATTCAGATGGATTAAGGTCATAATCGGAAAGATTGATAACAAAGTTGTCCTGATAAGATTCACCAGTTTTATTATCTGAGTTGTTGTTCAGATTCAGGTTAGAAAGTTTATTGCACAAACTGTTGTTGTTGAAGTTGAGGTGTTTCGACAACAACTCTAGGGCCTGTTTGAGGTCACGAGAATTGTTTCCTTGGTTGCCCCTGTCGGGGCGGAAGTTCTGTCGTGGTCTGCGTAGTCCACGAGCTCGATCACGTCATGGTTGTCTCGAGCGGCGAAACTTGGGAGATTTGGCCCGTTTCTGGGTCGGGTCCCTTGCATGTATAGTTTGGCGGCGAAGGGGTCAGATTTGATTGCCGCCTGTTGTAGGCTAACAAATCTGGTGTTGAATTTTTCATGTGTGGACTTGTGCTCTCTGTCTTTGACTGCTTGACAAGCAGTGTTGATGATGTTTTGAGAGTGTTGATCCGCTTTGGAGATAATTTTATCTTCCAAGAGTTTCACTGATTCGTTGACGGAAACAAGCTGGCGTTCTAAAAGTTCTTTTTGTGTACTCATGAGTGTGGTACAACAAGTCTTAACAGCATTGCTGCGCTGAAGGGCGAGATCCATGGGGTACGTGGTTTGTGTAGCCGGTGGTATGATGAAGAAACTGGTCTGGTACCAGTCCACCTGTGATACAAGCACCTAAGTATTCTGACTGTACTTGGGTGCGTGCACGTTTGCTGACTGCGTTAAGATGATCTTTGTATGATTGCATAAGATCCGGGGGTAAAGACACTGCTTTGGTCCCAACGCCGGTGTTGGCGGGGATGTTACCGAATGTGATCCGTTTCCTTTTTAAAGGATTGCCTCCATCTTGGTCTAGATGGACATCAACTTCTATTTCCGTGGTGATGGAAGTAGAGCTCTCGAAATTCGAGATGGACGGGGCCGGCGTGATAAGGGTCGACATACCTAAAGGTGTCGCAGAAATAAATAGATAAACTGACTGGTGGGTGCTTCACCAGTAGATATGTAGCTATAGGAAGCAATAGTAATAGTAACTAGTTTCGCGCGGCTTGCGCTCATCAGACTGATTGCTTAGGGGCGTGTGCGTCCTTAAATACCTGAATATACCAGCGAGGTCGTTTATTCCATGATGTGTAAGCCTGTCATTGGTTGTTATGACGGATAAGCGGTGTGTTATAGTGACACGCCGTTAGTGGGTCGCCGGTGGTGTGGCGTAAAATGTAGTCGCCGGTATTGGCGATTGACGTGTGCTCCCGCGAATAGTGGTCACCGGTGGTTGTATGTGGCTTTGTAACTGTATAATGTGTTTATAGACCGGTGGGTCGCCGGTGTAAGTATGCTTGTCGTACCAAATTGATGTTTTGGTCGCCGGTGTTATTGCCGGTTAAATGAAGGTGGCCTGGGTAGGTCGCCGGTGGCGGTCGTAAGTGGTCGCCGGTTTTGTGAAGAAGTGACCGGCGGCTCGCTGGTTTTTTTATCAGACGCCAATTTGGTTGTGAGGGTAGTTAGTAGAACACTGATTTGTTCTAAGCGACACAGTTATTTATTAGCAAAGCTATTATTAGGCAAGGATACGAGATTGTATCCTTGGTGAACATAATGAATATTAATTGTTCGACATAGTATGTTGTAAGTGTCATACTGGTGATAAGGAAAACGAAACATTTGAATAAAAGGTGAAATAAACACGTGTTGTGTTTTATTATTTGACAAAGGAGAAAGAATGTACAAATAATGAGTCCCGAATTGGGGTAAGAAGAATTGGAAACTCAACTCCTATCTGGGCACCATGATAAGCCGGACTTTTACGCCCGATATATTGACGACATTTTCATGGATGTCACCTCGCTGTACAACAACATTCCAAACGGCAAAGGCCTTAGAGCCGTTGCACAAGCCATTCGTAAGTTTAAACCAGATTGGCAAATTTCGCCAAACCGGTTTACTCTCTCTACTAAAAATCGTTTTACACAATAACAATTTTGTGTTCAATAACCAACATTATCTACAAGTTGGAGGCACAGCTATGGGGGACGAAAGTCGCCACGTCCTATGCCAATATTTTTATGGGAGAATTGGAAACTCAACTCCTATCTGGGCACCATGATAAGCCGGACTTCTACGCCCGATTTATTGACGACATTTTCATTATTTGGACACTAGGGGAAACCCGCCTAGCTGCATTTATTAACTTTCTTAATAATGCACACCATTCCATTAAATTCACCGCAGAATTTTCCAGGAATAAAGTGGCCTTCTTGGACATGTGGGTTTCTTTCAACCAAAAGGAATGCAAACTGCAGTTCACTTTATATAACAAACCCACGGACACACACTCCTATCTGTTGTACACGTCTTGTCACCCCAGTCATATCAAAACGAACGGGCCATTCAGCCAATTCCTGAGACCCAAGAGAATCTGCTCTTCTGAATCAGATTATGATACACATAGTAGAAATCTTATCAACTACTACCTCAAAAGGGGTTACCCTAATAAAACACTACAACAAAATAAATGCCGGGCAGACGCTTGCAAAAGAGAATCACTCTTAGCAACCAAACCCAAACCTGCTCCAATCAGGAAACAGGTGCTCATTAGCGATTACAATCCATTGAACATGGAGCTCAACAGGATCATCAGAAACCGGTGGCATTTACTCACCGGTTCTGACACTTGCAAAAGTTGCTTCTCAATTCCCCATGTCTCGGCCTACAGAAGGAACCCTACCATAAAGGATTACCTAGTCAGGACAGTACTACACTACCCACCACCAAACCGCAGATTAGCGGCAAGGTAGTCAACTTCGTAAATGCGAGTTGCAAAAGAGAAGGATGCAAAATCTGCAACTCCTTAAGCAAAACACATATGTTTCGCAGATCGACATTAGGCAAAAATTTCAAAACCCACAAGTTTAAATGTACAAGTAAAAAGATAGTTTACTTGCTTACTTGTAACAAATGCAAGAAACAATACGTTGGAGAATCCAAAAGAGAATTTCAGACTAGACTGAAAGAACACTTTGCAGACATCAGCTACAAGAGAGACAAACCTGTAGCTTATCACTTCAATAGTGATGATCACAGCACCAAAGATGTTAGATATAACATCATAGCACAGCTCAAGGAAAACCCTGAGTCTACTGACACCACAGTTTAGAGGAGAGCACTCGAACTGAGCTGGATATTTGAGCTAAAAACGTTCCACCCGCACGGTCTCAATGACAGAATGGTTGGCTGATTAATTCCCCCCTTTGGTCAACTTGTTGTTTTACTTTCTGATAAATCAGCCCCATTCTCAGTCGACAATTCTAGCACAAGCCGGTCACACAACAATGCCAATCACGCATTGTGACGTCACAATTACACCAACACACCCAGGCTACGTGACGTCATCACATCATGACGAACAGTCTATCGTCTGTAAACAATCAGCCTAATAAGATGTCGGTCATACACTCTTGCGCTGCATGTGGAAAAAACTACACCTGAAGGGATAGTTTGCGCCGCCATTTTAGCGCCACCCACTCTTCCATACGTATCCAGTGCACAATCTGCACCAAAACCTTCAAGAGGCCCGACGATGCCAGGGCACACGTCAAGCGTATACATGGACCCTACCTGGAGGCCAATTACACTACGGGTGATTTTCTAATCAAGAAATCCAGAGGACAGTCCTGCCACAACAATAACGTGAGTGAAAATTCCTACACAACTACCCATCGCTTTCCATTTCCCTGGATACCGGTGCCACCATTCACTAAATGGGACAATTATGTGATTGCAGGGGGCGACCTGGACACAGAACCGTGGAAGGTGTTCCCTCAACAGAACCGGGAACACCTCAAAAAGCCAAACCGGTGACATAGCTGCCGAACTAGATACTATTTTAGAAGAATTTAGGGAACTCCAACCCGGAGCCACCCACACGGACATTATTAACACTAGCATGTTACTGACACTGTCGGTTCCAGCTACCAGTGACCAGCATACTCAACCACATGTTTGAGACTCACTCAGTGTGCCCCACCGATGTCCTTCTTACCCCAATTCGGGACTCATTATTTGTACATTGTTTATTTCACCTTTTATTCAAATGTTTCGTTTTCCTTATCACCAGTATGACACTTACAACATACTATGTCGAACAATTAATATTCATTATGTTCACCAAGGATACAATCTCGTATCCTTGCCTAATAATAGCTTTGCTAATAAATAACTGTGTCGCTTAGAACAAATCAGTGTTCTACTAACTACCCTCACAACCAAATTGGCGTCTGATAAAAAAAACGGCAAGCCACCGGTCACTTCTTCACAAAACTGGCGACCACTTACGACCGCCACCGGCGACCTACCCAGGCCACCTTCATTTACCCGGCAATAACACCGGCGACCAAAACATCAATTTGGTACGACAAGCATACTTACACCGGCGACCCACCAGTCTTTAAACACATTATACAGTTACAAAGCCACATACAACCACCGGTGACCACTATTCGCGGGAGCACACGTCAATCGCCAATACCGGCAACTACATTTTACGCCACACCACCGGCGACCCACTAACGGCATGTCACTATAACACACCGCTTATCCGTCATAACAACCAATGACAGGCTTACACATCATGCAATAAACGACCTCGCCGGTATATTCAGGTATTTAAGGACGCACACGCCCCTAAGCAATCAGTCTGATGAGCGCAAGCCGCACGAAACTAGTTACTATTACTATTGCTTCCTATAGCTACATATCTACTGGTGAAGCCCCCACCAGTCAGTTTACTCATTTGTATGTGTTAATGTGAACCTCATTTGTATGTGTTAATGTGAACACTACCTGTATGTGACCCATGAAGATCCGGGGTAGAATAGGTCTTCAGCAACCCATGCTTGCCGTAAAAGGCAACTATGCTTGTTGTAAGAGGCGACTAAAGGGATCGGGTCGTCAGGCTCACTGAATTGTTATCTTATCCTAATTGCATAGATTGATGCTCATGATGTCAATCACTGGATTGTCTGGTCCAGACTCGATTATTTACAGACCGCTGTCATATAGCTGGAATATTGCTGAGTGCGGCATTGTACAAAGAAACTACCTGAACATGCCTGAATGTGTTGATGTGAACCTGCTAGCCCACTAAGATACCATGCCACAGATTAACATGAATACCCCACTGAGAAACAGCATATTGATTCCGAGCCTTGATCTTGTTTTAGCCCCTTAATGCCCAGCGCCAGGCAGGGTAACAAGTCTTTAGGTATGACGAGGCCGGGGATCAAACCCCGACCTTCCGCTCTCCAGATTGACGTTCTACCACTAGACAACGGAGGCAACGGAGGCAGTCTTATGCTTCAATGTGAACATTACCTGTATGTGTTGAACTGTAGCAGGATACCAAGGGCCAGACCAAGCTGAGTTCCAAGCAATGCTAACGCCTGGAAAGAACTTAGCTCTCCTGATGCCAAAGGGCGAGTCTTTGTCCTTTCAACCTGCAAACATTAATCAAAAGTCGATTCATTTACTTATTTTTTTATATGTTTTCCTTTTATAGCTTCTTCTAGCATTATGAAAATTTTATTCATGTGCAAGATTGGGTCCTCAGGAATTACTTGTTAATCCTAAATAAACATCAACATTTTTTGCTAATTGTGTTGAATGTGCTATTTAAAAAATCTGTGAGTGAGTTAGGTTTTGAAACGATGTTGTCAGCTCGGTGTGAGAAAAAAGCATAAACTCATATGACCATATGAGAATGGTGCTGACAGTCCAAGTGTGGAAGCTGGGATTTGAACCCAGACCAGCAGATGCTACCCTAGGATTCTTCATGGCATTTGTGAGTACTGTTTTACGCCGCTTTTAGGAATATTTCAGCAATATCACAGCGGGAACACCAGAAATGGGTTCACACATTGTACCCATTTTGGGAATCGAACCCAAGTCCACGGTGTGACGAGCGAACACTGTAACCACTAGGCTACCCCACCACCCCAATTCAAGAGATCAATAATAATGTGATTATTATTAAGAATAATAAGACAACACAACTCGCCATCTTGTCAAAGTCTTTGTCCCACATGTCATTGATGATGCAGCCCGCGCCCCGCATGAGGAAGGACCCTGCTCCGAACATGACCAGGAAGTAGGGGTCAGGGAGGTGACCAGGGTCAGCAGCCATAGCGATGCTCCACGTACACGGCCAGTACAGCAGGTAGGTCCCTGCAGGCACACAGACACGTCCATTACAAAGATGGCCCTGCCCGACACCCCATCTTGCCGAGGCAAGGGAGTGAACAGACCATAAAAGTCCACTTTCCCCCCTTGCTGAAATAGGCTGGAATTACGGAGGTATATTTTAGCTGGAGTAATGAGTTATAGTCCAATCTAACTGCATTGGGAAATTACCATCTAGTTCGTAAACTGCCAGGCAGATTTCGGTCGATTGCAGGATTAGGAAAGCAGGTGTACCGTCAACTTAGCGTCAACAGGTATTTTCCAAATCTCTTCATGATTTTAATCAAGGTGCTCACGTGATTTGATGCACTTCGCCAAGGAAGATCGTTACATTACAATATAGATCTCGATTCTCGATCAGATTGTCTTGACTGGGCGCTGCCATATTGTTTGAAGCAAATGCAAGTGATATGAGAAGTGGAATCTGATTGGTCAATAGGAGGGACACAGAAGGGACATAACTCATAATAGCCACTAGTGGCGCTAGGATCGAACCCATAAATTTTGGCCTAGTTCCGCAAGGGTGGAAACTGCACTTTTACAGTCAGTTAACTCCCTTGCCTCGGGAAGATGGACAACTTGGTCCTGGGTTCAAATATGGGTTGAGATAGGTACCTGCTGTTTTCATAATAATAAGTCTAAGGTTTCTGCATGGGACAGAGGCATTCTTTTCACAGACACTGGCAACTGTGAGTGAGTATAGTATTATGCCACTTTTAGCAATATTCCATCAATAACACGGCGGGGGAACACCAGAAATGGGCTTCACACATTGTACAGATATGGGGAATCAAACCCAGGTCTTCGGCGTGATGAGCGAACACTTTAACCACTAGGCCACCCCAGAGCCCAACAACTGTAGAAGCTGCTGGAGTTACTGCAAGTCTCAGCTAAAGAATCGGACCAATGATGGTCTTAGAGCTAGGATCGCTTTGTGGAAAGTATAGAGTTCAGTGTTCGAAATAATAATAAAACAAAAAAAGATATTCGGGCAGGTGACCCATCAATGTTATATGCCCATGTTCAATTCCCTGCCCGCATTCAGACATTAATGAATTTAAATGCATAGAGACCCTAAGAAGTATTTCTGATTATGTGTCTTAATATCAATCCCAATACACTTAAATTAAAACTAGATTGACCAATGAAAGCGTAGTTTCATCCACTATTAACTGCATCTTGATTTACCGTATTCAACATAATAATTTGAAATAGGAAGCTCATATTAGAATATTATTTTGGTGAAAAACAACAGAGTTGAAAGATCGTAAATTTTGTGGTTTATGCTGACAGCCTGAAATGTTTATATACGACAGATATATTTTTCCAGAATTTAATTTCCCATAATTAAGTCTTGTGTACATTGATCAATCGAAAGGGGTGCTAATTGGGATTGTGGGCACTTATTCGAGCAGGGCGCTTATTTTCGTTGAATACGGTAGTTGAAATAATTCAAACACTTACTAGAGAATCTACAAGGAATACTGAATATGTAATTAGTTCCAAAATTATCTGACAGACACTCGGGCAGGTGGAGGGAAATTTCATGCAGCCTGACAGAAAAGTCACCAGCCGCAGACAGGCAGTTATTCCGGACACTGATCGAGTTACGACAATTATAGTGTAAGACCATTGTAAGTCTATATTGAGTGTAAACAGGAGTAAAGTTGGTCATTATTGGTTTTGTAAAGCTCACAAAACACATAACACTGCATCCTCAATTATCCTCTGTATCATATTCCTCCATTCTATTATGATAAATACTCCATTTCCCACCATAGCTTCGTCTTGGAAGTCACGTCGCCACCTTCATCACTACTATGTATAACTTCATACTCAATTTCTTTCGCTCATAAGCGTAACTTGATTGGATGGCTATATTTAGTGTTGTGCTGTTCGAGTCAGTAAAAAAACAAAGCAGCGGTAGCAATTGGGTCCAGGGTATAAATCAAACAAGAACGGAGATCTCTGTATAATACAATGGATACTTGAGGATTTGATTGTTTGTTGTTTAATCATGGTAATGCCACACTCAGCAACTTTTCAGCTACATGACGGCGAGCCTGTAAATAATCGATTCTGGACCAGACAACCCAGTGCTTGATATTGTGTTTGTTTGTTTGTTTGTTGTTTAACGCTGCACTCAGCAATATTTCAGCTTTATGATGGTGGTCTGTAAATAATCAAGTCTGGACCAGACAACCCAGTGATTGACATCATGAGCATCAATCCATGCAATTGAGATACGATGACATGCATCAACCAAGTCAGTGAGCCTGACCACCCGTTCCCGTTATTCGCCTCTTACAACAAGCATAGTTGCCTTTTACGGCAAGCATGGGTTCCTGAAGACCTATTCTACTCCGGATCTTCATGGGTCCATCAATATTGGGAATGATCCACTGATAACTGATGACTGACTTGTCACATGTAATATATCACTCACTAAGTAACCAGAAGTATCAGCTTAGTATGACCTGATGCCCTACCTATAGGCTTATCAAAGCGGATGAGCCTCAGGTAAGGTTTTACCGACTGCGGCGAGGACTCGAGGATGGAGGTGGTGAAGCTGATTGGACGTCTTGTACTGACCAATCCGTGTCGTGTGTTCAGGAGTGGATGGGGCTGGAACACTTGCTGTGGGCGGCGCAGGGAATGAAACGCCCGCGATGGAGAAGAGGTTGAGACATCTTGTCCCAAGGCTGGTGACATCGCCCTAAACTTTTTCAGTTGCATCTTTGATCCATGCTCCACTGATAAACTGTTCTTCAAGTCTTGATAAGGAATTCGTCTTAATGGATGTTTCCCATGTTCAAAATGTCTTGATATGAGAGAGTTACTTGATGTGTGGACATTTACATAGTTTGGAATTAGATGGTTCTTGGGGGCATGCTTCCAGTCTTTGACCTGTCCTCTTGTTGATGCCCATTGGTCAGAATGTCCCTGGCAGCTTGACCAGTGATAGCAGGTGCCCTGAGCAGTGACAGGGAGGAGACAGGACAGCACCCTGGAGTGACCTGCCAGCTGTCTCCCGGCCAACACCGACATCATGGCAAACTCTCTCTGCAACACAACAAGGACACTGAATAATGCTGACTCAACTCTGATAACTGTATTTCCTCTATTAGACGCCGGGCCTCTAATAGATGCCGGGTCAATTGTTCAGTGCAAAAAATAGAAGCCGGGCCTCTAATAGACGCCGGATCGATCAACTGATACAATTAATGATCTCTTTTTGGGACCTATATTACATAATGAGGACCCCCTTTCTCCACGTTTGTCGGAAAACGGTCCTCGATCCGATATGTCACGAGTGCGTGGCTTTGACTTAACATTTGAAAAAGGTCATAGTGAAATGGGGGTATTAATAGAAGCCAGGCCTCCAATAGACGCCGGGTCAAAGGCTTGTCCGAAATAAATAGAAGCCCAGGCGTCTAATAGAGGAAATACGGTAATGTGTAGATTCTAGTGAGTGTCGTCTACTCTCCAGAACAAAAATATCAACAAGCAGCGTTAGAAATCGGCACTAGTCCTGTAGTCCTTGCCAAACTGCCCAATAGTTAAGGTATCATAAGGATACGTAGAAATTTTCCATTTTTAAGAGTATGGTTACATGTTATCATTATAAGGACTAGTGGACTAAAAATGTTAGTTTCTACCGCTGAATAGGATTTATGATGAATAGTTATTATGCTCCTGTCTAATTTAAATAAGTGTTCGACTACCTTAAAATTTAGTGAAAGTTGACTGTAATCCACAATCACACACACGCAAGCACGCAAGCACGCACGCACGCACACATACATACAGACATAAAAACTAACTTTCATATTTACTCATTAGTAGATCATTAAGAGAAGACAGGGGACATATACGGTAGTTGTATATTTCTTTAGTGCTAGACCTAATAATCGCTACTAAATTATCAAGTTGTTGGCAGTAATCTCTTTAAGTCTTACTACTCTTGTAGTAAAAAAGATCATTTGATCGAAAACTGGACAACCCTTACACGGTTGAGTAGACAGTATTCTAAGTCCAAACACTAAGCACTTTTTATTCAACCCTAACTTGAGAATCACACTATGCAACAACAACATGCTGCAATAATTATCCATATCGCAAAAAGTGCATTAATTGTACCTGAGTATGCTATTTCAATTCCACCACCGACACAAGCAGGAACTCCACCAAGGCAGCATTGACCTATACTTTAGAGTGATCTCCCTTGGACCACTTTGCCGTGTTCTTATCATCTTTGAAGGTCTCACAAGGTCATATTTCAGTACAACTGCTTCTACATTTTTAGAAACTCAACTTGGGACAAGAAAAGACTTTAGTTGGATAGATCTAATTGACACACTAAGAGTGTCAATGACCTATTCAGTGCATTATTTTTGTAACGCACGTGGCCAATCAAAATAATTACGATCATGTAGATTGTTAGAAGGTTTGACAATTTTACTGAAACGTATCAGTTATTCATATAGATCTACGTGGGTATATATATTACTTGAAAATTATATTTCCACATCATCGTGGAGTAAACGGGTGTAAGTCGAGTAAAACCATATGCATCTTAGTTCTCGGTTCTAGCTTAATAATAAACAAGAGGAAATTGGTGAAAACTAAAAAAACCGAACAAACTGTTCTGTGAAACGATTTAAATGAGGAGTTTATAAAATACAATGGTAAAGAAACATGCGCAGTACTGTACGTAAACAATGTCAGCCTTAATTTGGTCCTTTGCTTAAATATTTGCTCTGCTTAAAGCCCCTTTTCAGATTCTTGCTGTGCAAGCTATAATATGTAGCCATAAAATACTGCAAAAATCAATGTTTTTTCTTCTAATTGTTTTCCTGTTCGCCCACAGTTATATCAGAAATCAATTTGCAGTCTGTACAATGTAAATAATATTTTCACTTTCACTTCTCTTAATACTTTATAAAGCTCAAGTTGAAGTGACGAAACCAAACCATGAGAACAATCTCATGGGGATAATACTCCACTGTAAGGTGCAAACTCTAGATCTGAATATTGTATTGTTTGTTGGTTTTTTTTACAAACGAGGTAGTTGTAATCAGTATAAAACGTAATTAAAATACCAAACAGTCTTTACGTACTTCTTGAAAACATTTAACTTACAAAGATATCTCATATTTATGTCATGTTTGTACTATAATGGAAAAAAATATATATAAAAAAACACCGAGTGACGTTTACAAATAGTGTTGCTTCATTTTTTTTCACAAACTTGTGTATTATACAGCTAACGAACGTGCTTGGAGACCTGGCAAATATCTTCCTGCTACGCATGATTATAGAAATTGGCTGGATATTTCTTGATATCTTGGTAGACCGCCTCCGTGGTCTAGTGGTAGAGTGTCCGCCCGGAGAGCGGAAGGTCCGGGGTTCGATCCTCGGCCGCGTCATACAAAAAGACGTTAAAACATGGTTCTTGTTGTTACCCTGTCTGGCGCTCGGCATTAAGGGGCTAAAACAAGGACTGGTCGGCTCGGAGTCAGTATACTGTGTCTGAGTGGGATATTCATGTTAAACTGCGGCATGGTATCTCAGTGAGCTAGCACTATTAATCGACATCAGTCCGCACAAACACACACACGTACATGCACGTCGCTATATAAGTGCAATAATCTTGGACGCGACGTTAAACCCCATTTCACCTCACCTCACCTCTTGATAGCTTGGTGGTATTTTACATTAAATTTTGGTACAGTACATTTGCAATTGTACCTCCGTTTTTCAGCAAATAATATGTATATTTGTGTATTCTTAGTAAAGTACAGATTCTCGTACTTTTGCTATTTTTTTTTTTTTTTCGGGATTCGAACCCACACTTGCCAGAGTGAAGCACCTAATCGCCAGCACACAAAGTCAGCGATCTTTCCCACTCAGCCACCGAGGCTTCCACAAAAATGAAAGTCCGACAACTGGTAGTCTAGATCACGTACTTTGAGTACCCCTCTGACAAGTGTAAATTGGCACGGCTCCAATGGCCGAAAGCGGGCGGGACTCAACCCCAAAAAGTACGAGAATCTGTGCTTTACTAAGAAAGTGTTATCCCAAATATAACATTTGTTACATTTGACCACTTTCTAAATGGCATTGTGTATTCATTTGTATATGTGTTTGTTTTATTATCAAAAAGAGTTTTATCCTTATCAGCTATTTATTTACTTAGCATGGCTAATAATCGATCAACATTTTATCGTTTGCTTCGTTTCAAATTCGATCAGAACTTACTTTAAAACGTTTCGTGAAACCTAATCAATATTCACGAACCCTGTTTTGGACCAATCAGGAAATTCATTGTCTATTATGACGAACTTCCTGTAAGATGTCAAGCTTTGATCACATGACCGGGAACTATTTTTTTGGACTCGATGGCAATGTAATCTGAAAGTCTGGTTACTGGTTGAACATAGGAAATGTGTCATATGTCCTATAAGCACAGACGTGTAACTTGTACAGAACTCGTTAAGTGCGTGACTGGCTTGTGTTGTTTGTCCTGTATAATGGGAAGTTATGTATATTTGTAATCAGCAAATGACATCTCGTGTCAATAACTGCTTGTCCTGGCCCGGGTTATTTACAGGCCGCCGACGTATTGCTGCAGTATTGCTGACTGTGGCAGTGAGAAACAACAAACACAACACGCTGTAGACATGACGCACGCTCCTAGCTGCACCAACACTTCCTGCTGAGCCGGGGGAAACAAGTACCGACTTCCCCGTGAAGGACCTGAAAGCAGGACACGTTTATGGATAAAATATTCAGCATTGTTCTTTTTTTTTTTGTAACGGCTTTTCAGGGTTACTTCTTGCTCCTTCATCAGGTGAATAGTTCGACACGCCGCGATATAACTGGCGTGTTAAAAGCGGCGTTAAACCCGACTCACTCACTCTTACAACAATAACATCATGATTATGTCAGAATTCAATTAAGGTGGGATATATCATCAGCATACTGGATTGGTGTTTTGCGGCCTTCTGAGAAATGCCGTAAGCGTATTGAGTTAGTATACGCATGCTGATGTGTTTACACGAGGTAGGATGTACAAAGATAACAATATAACGAGGAAGCCGATGAGCTGACAATGGTAACACCAACAATAGTTTATTTGTTGTTTAACGCCGCACTCGATAATATTCCAGCTATATAACGGCGGTCTGTAAATAATCGAGTCTGGACCAGACAATCCAGTGATTGATATCATGAGCATCGGTTTACGTAATTGGGATACGATGACATGCATCAACCAAGTCAGCCAGTCTGACCACCCGACCCGTTCGTTGCCTCTTAAGATATACATGGGCTGCTGAAGACCTATTCTTACATCATTAACCGCAGATGGACATCTGCATTGTCCCAACACTAACAATAAGACAATGACGATGTACATCTGGTCAATGATAGGGTTAAAGCCAAATGGAGTACACGCTGGGTATGTAAATGCCTTGGTCCCTGCCTCTCTATGACCCTCCTATTGACCAATCAGATTCCACCTCTCATATCACTTGCATTTGCTTCAAACAAAATGGCGGCGCCCAGTCAAGACTATCTGACCGATAATCAATACTATATTGTAATAAAACGGGTCTTACTTCGCGAAGTGCATCAAAGCACGTGAGCACCTTGACTAAATACATGAAAAGATTTGGAAAACATCTGCTGGTACCGAGTTGGCGGTACACATGCTTTGCAAATCCTGCAATCGACCGAAATCTTCATGGCAGTTTACGAACCGGATGTCGATTTCGCTACGCGATTTTGATTGGACTATGCATGAACTCGTTAATCCAGTCATAATATTACTCCATAATTCCAGCCTAGTTCGACAAGGGTGGAAACTGGAAGTTCATAGACAGTTAACGCCCTTGCCTCGGGAAGATGACCGATTGAAGCTCTACGACTATCGAATGTCTGAGTTAACAAATGGGAGTTAAGGCATGCAGAAGTATTGCAGATCACTTTGTGTACAACAACTGGACGCGGGCAATCTAGTGGTTGAGCGCATGAGCATCGGCCCACGTAGTAACACAGTCTCAGCCAGGTCACACAACCAGCCAGGTCATACATTCAGCCAGGTCACACAACCAGCCAGGTCATGCACTCAGCCAGGTCACACAACCAGCCAGGTCATACACTCAGCCAGGTCACACAACCAGCCAGGTCATGCACTCAGCCAGGTCACACAACCAGCCAGGTCATGCACTCAGCCAGGTCATATACTCAGCCAGGTCACACAACCAGCCAGGTCATGCACTCAGCCAGGTCACACAACCAGCCAGGTCATGCACTCAGCCAGGTCAAACAACCAGCCAGGTCATGCACTCAGCCAGGTCACACAACAGGCCAGGTCATGCACTCAGCCAGGTCACACAACCAGCCAGGTCACACAACCAGCCAGGTCATGCAACCAGCCAGGTCATACACTCAGCCAGGTCATACACTCAGCCAGGTCACACAACCAGCCAGGTCATGCACTCAGCCAGGTCACACAACCAGCCAGGTCATACATTCAGCCAGGTCACACAACCAGCCAGGTCATGCACTCAGCCAGGTCACACAACCAGCCAGGTCATGCACTCAGCCAGGTCATACACTCAGCCAGGTCATACACTCAGCCAGGTCACACAACCAGCCAGGTCATGCACTCAGCCAGGTCACACAACCAGCCAGGTCATACACTCAGCCAGGTCATACAACCAGCCAGGTCATACATTCAGCCAGGTCACACAACCAGCCAGGTCATGCACTCAGCCAGGTCACACAACCAGCCAGGTCATGCACTCAGCCAGGTCACACAACCAGCCAGGTCATGCACTCAGCCAGGTCACACAACCAGCCAGGTCATGCACTCAGCCAGGTCATACACTCAGCCAGGTCACACAACCAGCCAGGTCATGCACTCAGCCAGGTCACACAACCAGCCAGGTCATGCACTCAGCCAGGTCACACAACCAGCCAGGTCATGCACTCAGCCAGGTCATACACTCAGCCAGGTCACACAACCAGTCAGGTCATGCATTCAGCCAGGTCACACAACCAGCCAGGTCATGCACTCAGCCAGGTCACACAACCAGCCAGGTCATGCACTCAGCCAGGTCACACAACCAGCCAGGTCATGCACTCAGCCAGGTCACACAACCAGCCAGGTCATGCACTCAGCCAGGTCACACAACCAGTCAGGTCATACACTCAGCCAAGTCACACAACCAGCCAGGTCATGCACTCAGCCAGGTCATACACTCAGCCAGGTCACACAACCAGCCAGGTCATGCACTCAGCCAGGTCACACGACCAGCCAGGTCATACACTCAGCCAGGTCATACACTCAGCCAAGTCACACAACCAGCCAGGTCATGCACTCAGCCAAGTCACACAACCAGCCAGGTCACACAACCAGTCAGGTCATACACTCAGCCAGGTCATACAACCAGCCAGGTCATACACTCAGCCAAGTCACACAACCAGCCAGGTCACACAACCAGTCAGGTCATACACTCAGCCAGGTCACACAACCAGCCAGGTCATGCACTCAGCCAGGTCACACAACCAGCCAGGTCATGCACTCAGCCAGGTCACACAAACATCCAGGTCATACACTCAGCCAAGTCACACAACCAGCCAGGTCACACAACCAGTCAGGTCATACACTCAGCCAGGTCATACAACCAGCCAGGTCATGCACTCAGCCAGGTCACACAACCAGCCAGGTCATGCACTCAGCCAGGTCACACAACCAGCCAGGTCATACACTCAGCCAAGTCACACAACCAGCCAGGTCACACAACCAGTCAGGTCATACACTCAGCCAAGTCACACAACCAGCCAGGTCATGCACTCAGCCAGGTCATACACTCAGCCAGGTCACACAACCAGTCAGGTCATACATTCAACCAGGTCACACAACCAGCCAGGTCATACACTCAGCCAGGTCATGCAATTAGCCAGGTCACACAACCAGTCAGGTCACACAAACATCCAGGTCACACAATGTGTCCCCGGTCCTCACTGGACACGCATGTCTGTCGGGGTCCTCGCGGGGGATGCAGTGTAAGAGTCTGGAGAGTACACACATGGAAACTGACCCACACTTTGTGGACACGAGTTTGAGGTCGCTAGCACTTGTTAGAGGCGACTTGATGAAGCGTTCGGGTCCGATGACCTGGCTGACATTGCGTGTCTCTCTGTCCTGGTGGATTGGCTCATTCGTGTTCTCTGTCACTTGTTTGCTTTGTCAAGAGTCGATTATTTACAGACGTGATTTGGTTGGAATAGTCCTGAGTGCGGCGGTCCACGACATCGTGGGGGCCGAGAGGGGACATCGCTTTCTCGCCTTCAGTTACGGCCGCGAGAATGCGATGTAGCTATAACACAAGACGAGAAAGCAATAACACAAGACGAGAAAGCGATAGCACGAGACGAGAAAGCGATAGCACGAGACGAGAAAGCGATAACACAAGACGAGAGTGCGATAACACGAGACGAGACAGCGATAACACGAGGCGAGACAGCGAAAACACGAGACGAGACAGCGATAACACGAGGCGTGACAGCGAAAACACGAGACGAGACAGCGAAAACACGAGACGAGACAGCGATAACACAAGACTAGACAGCGATAACACAAGACGAGACACCGATAACGCGAGACGAAAAAGCGATTGCACGAGACGAGAAAGCGATATGAATATATCGTCTCGTGCCAACAGTAAGTAGGTGATGGTTTTGCCAGATAGTGTTGGAAGGTCACTGTGCCTTGTTGCTTCAAGGTAATCTTGTAAGTCATTCACATAAATAGTGAACGAAGTAGTTCCTTGTTTAATACCAATATGTGATATCCCTTTTGAAGTTTGTATTACAGAATGTTTATTTGAGTACATATTACTGAGTAGATGGTAAACCTTGCCTTACATACTTTGTTGCAGTATCTTGCAACGTAGACCGTCTCTCCAGATGGAATTAAATGCTTTGTTAAGCCAACAGTAATGTGAAGTAATTGTACTGGGTATTATACGCCTTTAAAAGAAATTTACAAATTGACGACAGTCTAGACCCCGGTAATCCGGAATCCCCGCAACCCGGACACTTACAGTTTGGAATGTGTTATTCCCGACGAGATCACAAGGGACGGCTCCGTCCGGATTAACGGGGTTTTGCTGCATAGAGGTTGTCGCTAACAAGCTGAGTCAAATAGATGTTCCATAACGTAAACTCGTGACAAATTATTAAATTAAATACGCGTGGAACATTATCACGGCGTTATAAACACATATTGATTGTCTGATCGATGGCTGTGACGTACCCCTTTAAGTCCCTCTGTGTCTGTTAAGGTGCTTTGGTTTAAACTTCAACACTAAGTGATGCATTCGTCACCGCTCGCCCCTTTCCGTAACCTGCAAGAAGACTCGTCCACCTATCGATGAATGTTATGTGCGAAAATACGACAAACCAATCAGAATGCGCGTATGATTTCAAGTTCTTCGTCAAAGAATCCCACAGAAATAATTTTTGATTTTACATATGTGTTGCATCTAAGACACAGTTAAATGTGTTCAATCATACTGTATAATTCCGCATGTCAAAATATGATTTAAATTGCATCTGAAACATATAAAAAATATTGGGAAATGTACGTGAACCATTACGCAACGAGTTGACAATTGTTTTAGGTATGCCCGTTTGCGCTAAGACGGAACCCGGTCGCAAAAATGGCCATATGAGGGGCACGAGTCGCTATTCGGCTTGTCCCGGAATAACACGAGTTGGTCACGAATGTAAATGATGTTCTGATAATTAAGATTGAGTGCAACTCTACGCATGCGCGTCACTCAACGTGAGAGTTGGAGCAAGGAATCATGGGAAATAAATTGACATTAAAAGGCTTTCAGACATCATGACTCGACCCTGTTGTCTGGTTAAGAGGGATGCCTATTTTAGAAAACATTTAACCTTTGAAGCTTGTAAAACGTAATTAGGATTCCCTTAAAAGGATATTTTGAAATATGGGTATTTTTTTCAAAAGACATCTGGCGTATGATGTAGGAGCGTAAAAGGCAGCGCGAGTTCCCCGACACCACTTCACACTGTTAGACCCTTGCACCTCGCACGAAGGAATTTGACATTTGAGACTACCAAAATAGGCTGCTGACTTTGGCGAATATTTAACTCAGTCGCTCTGACCTAACAACGATGTTAATACTCGATGAGGGGCCCATGTTGACAAGGCTGGCCCTTAGTTAGTGTATATATGAGCATCACATCAAGCATGCGTCGAAACTCTCCGAATGCTTGATCGGGGCGTCAGGGCTAACATGTTTTGCCCGAAATGAGGATTTCTATGTGCTCAACAAGTATGTTTCGACAAGTTGGTCGTGTCTCGAGTAGGTCGCAGCCATTCAGGAGGTAATAAGTGTGGATGCTTTTATTGCTTCTTCGGCTGGTTGTGATTCGATTAATAGAAGAAAACAGCAAGTCAAGTGTGATATTTCTCTAGACAATTGGTGCCAGGAGTATTAATTTATCTGGTTGAATTCAAACAATAACATTGATCACTGTCTGAAAAGCCGAGGCAGACAAAATTGATGCGTTCAGTTGATTGGATGAAAATGATGTTCTGCCATTCTGATTGGACGACAAGATGGACGCCCCCTGTCGATACAATCGTTACGTTTGTTAGCCTACTCGACTGATAATTCGTGTATCAGAAAGTGGTTTTAAGAGATTAGATTGATTGGCCAGGGCTGCCCATTACGTGTGTTATTTAATGGGTTCTGGTCTGGCTGCAGCGTGTGATCCAAGCCACTGAGCCGTGTCATGTGACAGGGAGACAGCGGTCACGTGTCGGCGCTGCAATACGTTCTACAATTGACTCAAGAGCGCTTGCTTCATTAACATTATGAAATATTGCACGCACCACACGCAAATGTCAAGTTGTTGCCACCGCCATGGGAACTGGTTCTTATAATTTATTTATTGCTGTGTTGTGTCTGGTCTTGATAACTAGCTCTATAAGGACGAAGCATTTTGGTCAAGCGGTTCAGTTTATACTACAAATTTTACATCAATGAATGTTATTCCTAAACCTTTAGACCTTTAGATGTAGCTCTCATTTTCTTAGGATCGAAGTAGGCAGACACGAAACAGAGCCAGAGAATTGAGAATATGTGAGCAATGTGGTTTAAATGTGCTTAAAGATGAGTTTCATTTTCTGTTAGTCTGTCCGAAATACGACCATCGAAAAGTAAATATATAGAACTGCCTTTTTATGTGCATCCCACTCAAAAAATATATATATATCGATCATGTCAACAATTGATAAAGATTCTCTAAAAAACTATCAATGTTCATGTATCATGCTATGTTAATTAGAATATGACCTGTTAAACATATCGGCAACCACTCCCGAAAACAGAATTGTACTATGGGCCTGATGTCTTTCAGGATGGAATAAAACTTATCTTTATCATTATCCTAAACCTTTACATCAATGGATGTTGTTCCCAAACCCGATGCTTAACGTATATTAGACTACACTATTGGGTGAGTGAGTGAGTTGGGTTTAACGCCGCTTTTAACAGTATTCCAGTTATATCTCGGCGTGTCAGCTTAATGTGGGAGGAAAGCCCGAAGTGATGCAGGTCTCAGACGTTTACCACTTTAGTGAAACCCACGAGCACGGGTATGGTGCTGACAAACCTAGAAACATAATCGTGGCAAACCGGGATTCGAACCCACCAATCAAAGGGACGCAACTCTGCACAAAGAATTGCACCGCCTCAAACAACCCTACTAGACCATGAGTGTAATATTGTGTTGTTGAGCACTCACGTGTAAATGCCCCCAGCGTATTCGCATGTAGTCCTGATCTCAAGTCTGTCTCACAATCCCTGAACCACATTGGTTTCCCTTCCACACATCTCCCCCTGTTATGCCCTACCCAGCCTAACATCTATTCTCTGAAATGAACATATTCTATAGAAAAAAAAGTTTATAAATTATCTTATTTTCTGATACTGCAGTAATCTGGACTTTTCCATTACTATAGACTTGCAAGGGCTGTATTGGATATATTTGTATCTGGGTTTGTATGACAGACTGTGCACTACCACCGAAATAAAGCAAGTCTAGACTCCTGGGACTCCTTTTGAAATTAAATGGAGTTGTTCCTTCCTATCAATATCATATATTTATAGAGACTAAGCGTCAGTCGATCATATTCTCATACATCTTGCATGTGTACTCACAAGTCCTCAATGAGAACACATCACATGTCTGCATGTCCAGTGCATGAAGACAGGGTTACCTCCCCTTCATCTCCCCCTTTGACTTGTGCCGTCTTCATCTCTGATAACTGAAATACAACAGATGAAAAACATCTTTTCACCTTAGATCACATTTACAAAGCATTTATTCACCCTAAACCACCCTTACAAAACATCTTTTCACCTCAGACCACATTTACAAAATATTTGTTCACCTTAGACTACAATTAAAAAACATTTGTTCACCTTAGACTACAATTTCAAAACATTTGTTTACCTTCGATCACACAAAACATCTGTTCACCTTAGACCACACTTACAGAACATCGCTTCACCTTATACCACACTTACAACACATCGTTTTACCTCAGACCACAATAAAAACATTTGTTCACCTTAAACCACACTTACAATACAATTGTTCACCTTAAATCACACTTACAACACATCTTTTCACCTTAAACCACCCTTATGAAACATCTGCTCACCATCGATCACAAGCGCAAAACATCTGTTCACCTTAGACCACACTTACAGAACATCGCGTCACCTTATACCACACTACACAACATCTGTTCACCTTAGATCTTACTTAAAACATCTGTTCACTTTAGACCACACTTTCACAACATCGGTTTACCTTAGATCATAAGCACAAAACATCGGTTCACCCTAGACCACACTTACAAAACATCTGTACACCGTATACCACACTTTCACAACATCGGTTCACCTTAGATCAAAAGCACAAAACATCGGTTCACCCTAGACCACACTTACAAAACATGTGTTTACCTCAGACCACACTTACAAAACTGTTCACCTTAGACCACACTAACAATACATCTGTTCACCTTAGACCACACTAACAATACATCTGTTCACCTCAGACCACACTTACAAGACAGCTGTTCACCTCAGACCACACTTACAAAACTGTTCACCTTAGACCACACTTACACAACATCTGTTCACCTTAGATCTCACTTACAAAACATCTGTTCACCTTAGATCTCACTTACAAAACATCTGTTCACCTTCGACCACACTTACAAAACATCTGTTCACCTCAGACCACACTTACAAAACATCTGTTCACCTTCGACCACACTTACAAAACATCTGTTTACCTCAGACCACACTTACAAAACATCTGTTCACCTCAGACCACACTTACAAAACATCTGTTCACCTTCGACCACACTTACAAAACACCTGTTCACCTTCGACCACACTTACAAAACATCTGTTTACCTCAGACCACACTTACAAAACATCTGTTCACCTTAGATCTTACTTAAAACATCTGTTCACCTTTGACCTCACTTACACAACTGTTCACCTTAGACCTCACTTATAAAACTGTTCACCTTAGACCACAATCACAAAGCATATATATAAAATAGATAATTTATGAAATACACTCACCATACCTTACAGATTAGATTCGCTGTATATACTGCCCGTACATCAACCTCAGCTTAAGCAATAAAACACATTCAAATCTTGATTTACCCTTGACGACACATCTCCATTCTTACCTTAAATCACATACAAAGGGGTTAACCATGACAATACTAGTACACATATACCCACGAAGCACTTGTAGACACATTTTACAGAATAGAACTCGGACCTTTTGCGTGACGAGCAATCACTTTAACCACTCTACCAAGGTGTCACAAGAGAAAGCCCTCACAGCCACGCGGTCAAAGCAGAGACGCTATCCGGCTCATATTTCAGTCTCCTCTCCGTTGGTGGGAATGGCTTATGTTAATATTTGTCTCCCATGGGAGAATACTCGGGCCTTTAAACCTAGATGAACACATGACTTACCATGGTCAAGAACTATTACGGTGATGGCAGATGACCAGTCCCCAGTGTCCCGTCCGTCTGGTCAAGCTCGGTGACTCGGCTGATTGCCTGTCACTCTGGCACCATGGCGATGTCGTCCATACTTGCAGCAACTTGTTTGTCTTGTTAACACTCGAATATTTACAGCTCGGGGACATAGCTGGGATATTGCTGAATATAACACTCACTCAAAACCATCCTGAAATCCACTCACTCGCTCGCTCACGCACTCCTTCAAATCATATCCACCAACGCACATCCACCAAAACATCCACCAACAAACCCACCCTCACACACTTAGTCCCCATGTCACTCACTCTGTCACTCACTCACTCGACCAACCACCCACTCTATCTACCATTTCAGGCTGCACTATCTACCATTTCAGGCTGCACTATCTACCATTTCAGGCTGCACTATCTACCATTTCAGGCCTCTCTTTCTTCCATCTAAGGCAGCTCTATCTACCATTTCAGGCCACTCTATCTACCATTTCAGGCTGCACTATCTACCATTTCAGGCTGCACTATCTACCATATCAGGCTGCACTATCTACCATTTCAGGCTGCACTATCTACCATTTCAGGCCGCACTATCTACCATTTCAGGCCTCTCTTTCTTCCATCTAAGGCAGCTCTATCTACCATTTCAGGCCACTCTATCTACCATTTCAGGCTGCACTATCTACCATTTCAGGCTGCACTATCTACCATTTCAGGCTGCACTATCTACCATTTCAGGCCACTCTATCTACCATTTCAGGCTGCACTATCTACCATTTCAGGCTGAACTATCTACCATTTCAGGCCGCACCATCTACCACTTCAGGCTGCACTATCTACCATTTCAGGCCACTCTATCTACCATTTCAGGCTGCACTATCTACCATTTCAGGCTGCACTATCTACCATTTCAGGCTGCACTATCTACCATTTCAGGCTGCACTATCTACCATATCAGGCTGCACTATCTACCATATCAGGCTGCATTATCTACCATTTCAGGCCGCACCATCTACCATTTCAGGCCGCACCATCTACCACTTCAGGCTGCACTATCTACCACTTCAGGCCACTCTATCTACCACTTCAGGCTGCACTATCTACCATTTCAGGCCACTCTATCTACCATTTCAGGCCGCACCATCTACCACTTCAGGCTGCACTATCTACCATTTCAGGCCGCACTATCTACCATTTCAGGCCCCACTATTTGCCATTTCAGGCCGCACTATCTACCACTTCAGGCCGCACTATCTACCATTTCAGGCCACTCTATCTACCATTTCAGGCTGCACTATCTACCATTTAAGGCTGCACTATCTACCATTTCAGGCCGCACCATCTACCACTTCAGGCTGCACTATCTACCATTTCAGGCCGCACTATCTACCATTTCAGGCCGCACCATCTACCACTTCAGGCCGCACTATCTACCATTTCAGGCCGCACTATCTACCATTTCAGGCCGCACTATCTACCAGTTCAGGCCGCACCATCTACCACTTCAGGCTGCACTATCTACCATTTCAGGCCGCACTATCTACCATTTCAGGCCCCACTATTTGCCATTTCAGGCCGCACTATCTACCACTTCAGGCCGCACTATCTACCATTTCAGGCCACTCTATCTACTATTTCAGGCTGCACTATCTACCATTTAAGGCTGCACTATCTACCATTTCAGGCCGCACCATCTACCACTTCAGGCTGCACCATCTACCACTTCAGGCTGCACTATCTACCATTTCAGGCCGCATTATCTACCATTTCAGGCCGCACTATCTACCATTTCAGGCCGCACCATCTACCACTTCAGGCCGCACTATCTACCATTTCAGGCCGCACTATCTACCATTTCAGGCCGCTCTATCTACCATTTCAGGGAGCACTATCTACCATTTCACTCAAGTCTTTCAACTTTTATTTCAGAACATCAAAGGTCTGGTTGCCACTGGAGTACCTTTGCCCTCAAGCGGCCGGGAAGTGTTATTGACTTTAAATCGATTTATGTCGAGAAGTAATGTACTTCTTAGACTCATTACGGTGACACTTGCTTCCTCGGGCCCGGCTTTGGAAAGAATCTAATTCTGCCTTCAGTTCGCATTACCCACTGTCTGAGAAAACAGCACTGGCCATGTACATTGCCGGATCGTAGAGAGGGGGGTGGATGTTGTTTTACGCCGCAGTCAGAAATATTCCTGCTATGTGAGTGAGTGAGTTGGGTATAACGCTGCTTTGAACTGTATTCCAGTTATATCTCTGCGTGTCAAAAATGTGTGTGTGTGTGGGGGGGGGGCGAAGTGATGCAGGTCTCGGACGTTTACCACTTCGGTGAACCCACGAGCAAGGGTATGGTGCTGCCAAAGCTAGAATCGGGGCGAACCGGGATTCGAACCCGCTATTATAGGTTTCCGGCGTGTCCAAGGGGCGCAATTCTTTGCACAGCGACTAATCAAATCTTGGCCATGCAAACGCTCGTGGTTGATAAGCATAGGCAACGATTCACGCCATGCGCAACGAGGACCAACATTCTGACATGTGGCAAATTGTAGGCACATCTATATTGATTCTTACTGAATCAACCCATGAAGATCCGGGGTAGAATTGGTCTTCAGCAACCCATGCTTTCCGTAAAAGGCGACAATGCTTGTCGACAAAGGGGATCGGGTGGTCAGATTTTCCACAGGTTCCCATCTCACTGGGACTCCTTTTCAGTTTGAATGTGGTGACTTGTTTCTATACAAGTCCTATATTTTCCGAGACAGTGTGGATACGTTATGGCCCGTGTTTGTTACAGCAGTGCAATGACCGCTGTGGTTCATCGTTGTACCAAGTGACCTTAGTTCTACGTTATGGCCCTTGTTTGTTACAGCAGTATAATGGCCGCTATGGTTCATAGTTGTACCAAGTGACCTTAGTTCTACGTTAAGGCCCTTGTTTGTTACAGCAGTATAATGGCCGCTATGGTTCATAGTTGTACCAAGTGACCTTAGTTCTACGTTAAGGCCCTTGTTTGTTACAGCAGTGTCATGACCGCTGTGGTTCATAGTTGTACCAAGTGACCTTTGCTCTACGTTAAGGCCTTTGTTTGTTACAGCAGTGTCATGACCGCTGTGGTTCATAGTTGTACCAAGTGACCTTTGCTCTACGTTAAGGCCTTTGTTTGTTACAGCAGTGTCATGACCGCTGTGGTTCATGATTGTACCAAGTGACCTTAGTTCTACAATGTTGTAAGTACATCTTATGGACGTGACGATAGTCTTAGCATTAAATGGGTTTGTGCAACCGGGCCTTGCAATTAGAGCACTTTGTGAAAATGATACTTTCTTTAAGGGACGGTGATCGTTAGGTTGAAGAGATCGAACACACGAGTACAGTGCCACTTGATTGAACTCATTCTGAGAACATGCAGCTACGTCAGTCCGAACACATGATTACAGTGACCTAGACTTACACCTAGTCTGTCACTGGCACCTAGACCTACCTTTAGTCTTTGAAAATATGTAATTTTGACACAAACAAGCAGCTAATTAAATTAAATTAAGCATTTATATAGCGCTACTTATCCAGATATACTCGCTGCTCAAGAGCGCCCAGTCGTATGCTCTTTTGAAGAGCATGGTCTTGAGTTTTGATCTGAAGGTGTTGACATCTTCAGATCCACTGACATCAATGGGCAGTGCATTCCATAGAGCTGCGCCTGCTTTTAGAGTAAATAAGAGTCACAGTGAGATGGGGGATTCAGAACCTGAACCTGAAAAATTTAGACTTGCTTCATTTATATCTATAAAAATACAGTAAAGTAATAAATGTTATGTTTGGGATAACTCTTTCTGAGTAACGAGATTCTAGTCATCGCTGACTTTATCTACTGGCGATTTATGTACTGCCTTACTCTGCCATTGTGGGTTCGAATCCCGGATGGGACTTTTGACCACTTTCTAAATAACAAAGTGTAATCAATACATTAACTGCCTTTCGGAAGGGAAAATAATATGGATCAGCGACTGTGAGACAGACTAAAGGGCACACGGTATCATTTGCTGGCACAGATTCTCCACAGGTCACAGTGAGTGACCCCTGACCCCTGGTACACTGACCCAGCAGATGCCGCCCCGGGCAGCAGCGAGCGAGTGTCAGCCTGTCCAGAAATTGTAGCAATGTAATTACAGTGGGCAGTCAATACTCTCCCCACCATCGCCAGCCAGTCGGGCCATTGTCTCATCCGTAATTAAACGACTTTCTATAACAGTACACCACTAATTGTTAAAAGGGCCGAACCAACCACATAGGAATCACGTGTAATCTAATCTCCTGGAATCTAGGTTAGTTAATCCAATTATATCTCTGATCGTGAGACATCGCTTGTTATTTAGCCTTGGTAATCTCATTTGGACGGTTGGTATAGGCAAAGCAAGGACATTTAAAATGAATTCATTTCTTTAGATTATTTGTATTTTGTTTGGTTGTTTGTTAGTTTACTTCACAGTCAGCATTATTGCAATTATAGCTAAGTGACCTGTGACCTGTAACTTAACGAGTTATACCAGTGACTGATATCAAGAACACCATCTCACGCCGTCGGGGTCCGATTGCACGGAATCAAGCGAGTGATCGAACCTAAAAAATCGATCTATCCATCGCCCCTTACGGTAAGCTTAGGTTACTGGGATTCATTAGATTGTAGGGGGCGGTGGGGTGGTCTTGTGGTTAAAGGGTTCGCTCGTCACGAAAAAGGTCCGGGTTTTGATTCTCCACGTGGGTACAATGTATGCAACCATCCACCGCCGTGTTTGGATGAACCTTTGGTAAAAGAGGTCAAAACCATACTCATAAGATAATTATTTAAATCAGCGATCTGTATCAACATCAATTATATTTGTTTGTTTGTTGTTTAACGCCGCACTCAGCAATATTACAGCCATATGATGGCGGTCTTGAAATGACCGAGTCTGGACCAGACAAGCCAGTGATTGGCAGCATGAGCAACGATCCATGCAATTGGGATATGATGACATGCATCAACCAATTTAGCGAGCCTGACCTGTAAGGCACCTCTTACGACAAGCATAGTTGCCTTTTACGGCATGCATGGGTTGCTGAAGACATATTCTACCCCGGACCTTCACGGGTGCAGCAATAAAAATGTAAGTAAGCTTCAAACAACCAACTGTTAATGTAGATTGGTTGTCCAAAATGGCTTCTGGTGTGTGCTATCTGGGAATGTAGCCTGGGTGATTGTGTGTCATTGTACCCCGACAGCGTGGACCGATTCCTCGTTATAGAACACTGATTTGACTTTTCCCGAACCGAACGTATTCCGCAAATGGATGGAAACCTAATTTACTCACCCGATCCCACACAAGCAGCGAAGGCTCCATGGCAACTTTGACGGTTGTAATAGTAGGTGAACATTAATCAAACCGTGAAAACGTTAGTCACATACATGACATAAACAATATTTATATCACCATGCCAACTTCCTAATATATAAGAGCTCCTTACAGGTCGTGGATTGTCCAGTCGTTGTAGGGGCTGCAATACACTGGGAAGAGTTTGTACATACCAGAATGTGATCGTGGGTTCGAATCTCTGAATCTAGGTTTGTAAGCACCATACCAGTGCTCGTTGGACTCTTTCGTCTAAGATCAATTTCATTTCGAGCTTTTACAGCTTTACCGGATGTTGACCCTCAGCTCTTTATAGACCGGATGTTGACCCTCAGCTCTACATGTGACCGGATGTGAACCCTCAGCTCTTCATGTGACCGGATGTTGACGCTCAGCTCTACATGTGACCTGATGTTAACCTCAGCTCTACATGTGACCGGATGTTGACCCTCAGCTTAACATGTGACCGGATATAAACCTCAGCTCTACATGTGACCGGATGTTAACCTCAGCTCTACATGTGACCGGATGTTGACCCTCAGCTCTTTATATGACCGGATATTGACCCTCAGCTCTTCTCTTGACCGGATGTTTACCCTTAGCTCTTTATATGACCGGACGTTGACCCTCAGCTCTTCATGTGACCGGATGTTGACCCCCAGCTCTACATGTGGCCGGATGTTGACCCTCAGCTCTTCATGTGGCCGGATGTTGACCCTCAGCTCTTCATGTGGCCGGATGTTGACCCTCAGCTCTACATGTGACCGGATTTTTTACCCTCAGCGCTCATGACCGGATGTTGACCCCCAGCTCTACATGTGGCCGGATGTTGACCCTCAGCTCTTCATGTGGCCGGATGTTGACCCTCAGCTCTTCATGTGGCCGGATGTTGACCCTCAGCTCTTCATGTGGCCGGATGTTGACCCTCAGCTCTTCATGTGGCCGGATGTTGACCCTCAGCTCTTCATGTGGCCGGATGTTGACCCTCAGCTCTTCATGTGGCCGGATGTTGACCCTCAGCTCTTCATGTGACCGGATGTTGACCCCCAGCTCTACATGTGGCCGGATGTTGACCCTCAGCTCTTCATGTGGCCGGATGTTGACCCTCAGCTCTTCATGTGGCCGGATGTTGACCCTCAGCTCTACATGTGACCGGATTTTTTACCCTCAGCGCTCATGACCGGATGTTGACCCTCAGCTCTACATGTGACCGGATTTTTTACCCTCAGCGCTCATGACCGGATGTTGACCCTCAGCTCTACATGTGACCGGATGTTGACCCTCAGCTCTACATGTGACCGGATGTTGACCCTCAGCTTTACATGTGACCGGATGTTGACCCTCAGCGCTCATGACCGGATGTTGACCCTCAGCTCTACATGTGACCGGATGTTGACCCTCAGCTCTAAAAGTGACTGTCACGTGTACAACTGATACTTGCTCTCTTTGTATCAATCACCCGGCAAGCATGCCTGCAGATCATCTACAGGTCAACATGGTGTTGGTGGTCTAGTGGTAGAGCGTCCGCCCGGAGAGCAGAAGGTCCGGGGTTCGATCCCAGGCCGCGTCATACCAAAAGACGTTAAAGGATGGTACTTGTTGTTACCCTGTCTGGCGCTCGGCATTAAGGGGCTAAAACAAGGACTGATCGGCTCGGAGTCAGTATACTGTGTCTGAGCGGGGTATTCATATTAAACTGCGTCATGGTATATCAGTGTGTTAGCACTATAAATCGGCATCAGTCCGGACCAGCACAAGCAGCCACACACACACATACACACATACACGTCCATGCACGTCGCTATATAAGTGCAATAATCTTGGACGCGACGTTAAACCCCATTTCACCTCACCTCATGTCATCATTTGCGACTTTGGCTCGTCGTAAGAGGCGACTAACGGGATCGGGTGGTCAGGTTCGCTGACCTGGTTGTTGCATGTCATCGTATCCCAATTGCGAAAACGATGCTCATGGTATCAATCACTGGATTGTCTGTTCCAGATTCGATTATTTACAAACCGCCGTCATATAGCTGGAATATTGCTGAGTGAGACGTTGATCAACAAGCAAAAACAAGACATCATTATTTCCTTCAACTACATGTACCGACGTTTCTTTTTTCACTCGACATTATCCTTGATATTACAGAATGTGATTTCTGCGGCTTCAAAGATTGGGCTATTATTGATTCCCAGCCGAACACAATATTAAACTCATATTTATTGACAGCCACAGTTAATCAAAAGAAAATTCTAAGATACCAAAAAAATGAAAATATCATGTCAAAATTGAAAAGAATTTCACGCAATATCCTGATTGACATATTAGTTACTTTTTCAAAAAACTATTAAAAAAGACCTAATAATCAAACCACGAAGGATGTTACGAAGATATCCGCAGCAGATCTTTTAAAAAAATAGTCCCAAACTAATTTCCTCTTCCTGTTTGTATTTCAACGCCGGCGGATGAATTGCTAGAAGTCAGCCCTATGCCAGATGTCACAGGACACCATCGAGTCACGGACCCTGGGGGGGGGTGGGGGGGGGGGGGGGGGCGTATTTATCACCATGGACGACAAAATAAATTTAGGGGGAATCCGTGAGTTTGTCGCACTTTTTTTCTCAAACAAATCGTCAAGAGGTTTGCCGAGTTTCTTGCACCAACCCTTGGCGGTCGATATGCAGGCAGACGAACATGTCAACGTGATTCCACCGCGGTTGTAGCTGCGTCCGTGTCACCCCGACCCCCATCGTCATCCTGTGACACGACGACACGACGACACAGGTTGGGTCAATATTTTGTTATTTCGAAGGTCATGTTGTTGATTTTCTGAAAATAAAGCTTGTTTTGGATGGCAGCGGGCAAGCAGATTCTCTCTCGTCCTGTTTAGGCGACGTCGTGACGAAGTTTTGAAAAACCTAAGACGAAGGTTTTCTTCCATTCACAAGTTGGTGTCACTGATCCGGGCGTCCCAGGCCTCTACATAACTCGACATGCTCTAGTTTCGTCAGTTAGAAAAAAAATATTTCAAAACAACACATGGCCTCCAGGGCATGTTGTGGGGGTCTATTTGATCCCCCGTATTGTTGATTAAGTCCTATATAGTCAACTTTACGAAGGCAGCGCAAATGTTCCTGTTAAAAATGGGAAATAGTTTGCCACTGCTTGATCCAGCATGATTGATTTTCTGCACCAGACAAGTGTCAGTCACACACTGTGGTCTGTCTTTCAACTCTTGCTCCGAAGTTGTTTGATCAAGGTTACAACATTCAAGACCTCAGTGAAGCTTTCCAAAGGTTTTATGGTAACATGTGGTGGGCATTTAGTGACTAAAATGATGTCCAATGCAATTCCCTATTTTGACTTGTACCATAACTTCCCGTGCTTTTTAAGGTGAAGATTTGACTTGTCTTTGCATGTGTTTGTGACGAGTGCCACCGGTGGGGCAGGATGCACTCACATTTTCGCGCACACCTGGTATCATTACTATTTGATAGTGATTCATAAACACATGCTCATGATATAGTCGGAATCATAAATCGACTCTGCTTTTGGTTCAGATTTCTATTGGATATGGAAGGGGTTTTGTCGCTTTATTAATTGTAAATACAGTTGGAGATAAACTCTCCTGTTGGCCACAACAGGACAATACTGTATATCGTCTGATCTGAAATGATAAAAGAATCGATTTTAAGAAATTCATTACGGAAAATATTCCCTAGGTCACTGTAGTAGGTTAAACTGAAGAAGTCCGTGTGATATCATCCTTGGAAGACAACTATCACGAAGTCAATTCCAGAGATTGTTGTGTTCTAGTGCATCTCAACTTTTGGCCCTCCTAAAACTCTAAAGAAAGTATGAATTGCAACAATGGACAACTAAGGGGTAGTTTGTCTGTTTAGTTGTTGTTTAACGCCGCACTCAGCAATATTCCAGCTATATGACGACGGTCTGTAAATAATCGAGTCTGGACCAGACAATCCAGTGATTGACATCATGAGCATCGATCCACGATCCGAAGGTAGTGCTTCCCCCTATCATACTCCCAGAGCAGTAAGTGTTATAGGAAGGTGTTGCATCTTACTTGTTTGAGTTGTTTGACGAATTTACACATCTCCCCGAGTGTCTTGTAATATCAAAAATACACAAACTCAAGTTAATACAATTCATAAAATCTCGGCCGTATCGGATTTTGTGTTTTTTATAGACTTGTGGATTCAATACGACACGAACGGTGTCTTTTTAATCTATTACCCACGTTATTTTATGGGAAGAAAACCTTTTACGAGCATATATTTAGAGCGGATTAATAGGTTATACGTTTATGATTGGGCACAGACGATGTTTATATAAAATTCAATACTTAGCACAACAATCTCGAGTTATTTTATCTAATTGACGGACGCAGTCTGTAATATAATCCTTGCTAATTAACCTATCAAAGCGAACAGCAAACGAAACAGCAAAATCAATATTTAGAAGAAAAAGATCGACTAGATATTAAAAAACACACCGCGATGAATCTAGTGTTACATGATAGAAAAGAATATTGGCAATTGTTTGTTTTTTTGTTGGGTTTTTGGCTTGGGAAGTAAGTAGGTTATTTAACCCTGTCAAAAGTGGATATTGCTTGATGTAGACACTCTGACAATCAGCTCCATCTTTGGGACGAACTGATGCTCTCATTAATGTCAGGGGCTTTCAATATGTACATTTCATTACAATATACGAGTCTGAATGATAACTGAATTTAACATATTTTTTTATTTCATCTTTTCAATATTGAAACTGCGACTAAGGGACATGATTTAAGAAGTAAACTGACCCTGCAGCGATGTGGAGACTTATGATCAGCTGCTTCAAATTAATAAAGGGAAATGTATTTAAGTCGAGTGCTCCACAACCCGGAAGTGGGTGGGAGAAGGTTCAACCGCTGCACAGAAACGAGAACGCTCCGAGTAGGATCCCTGACGTCATCGTTCCGCCACAACGTGGAACAGCGTATATACCCAGAGTTCCATGCGGTCACCCTCTGCCACAGGCCAGCGTGATTCACGGTCCATTCAACAAATAACATGTGTTCCATTATTTTATTAATGAAAAGTCTACACGCTGACAAACATATGTCAGGAATGATTAAGTTTCATTGAAAAATTCTTGAAATGTGAAACTTTTTTTTCCATTTGTGTATTTAGCACATTGGTTGTACGACACGTGCTGTCATCGACGCCCTACGGGAGAGGTAATGGTACGGTTACTTTAATTTAGAGTGAGTGAGTGAGTATGGTTTAACGCCGCTTTTAGCAATATTTCAGCAATATCACAGCGGGGGACACCAGAAATGGGCTTCACACATTGTACCCATGTCGGGAATTGAACCCGGGTCTTCGGCGTGACGAGCGAACGCTTTAACCACAAGGCTACCCGACCGCCCCCTATAATTTATAAAAAAAGGTATGGTGCCATATAAAGTCCTCACTGCAGCAGTTGTAGATGCATGTCTATAAAAGTATGCAAAACATGAAAAACGCACTGAAAGGCTTTTTATTAAACCTAACTGCTCTGATATCCGATGAGCAGCGTTTGTTTACGAAAGAGGAAAGTCACGTGATATGCAAATTAGCTTGTGGCAATGGCGAAATGCGAAGTCATCACTGCGCCGGAGCCTGTGTGTGCGAGCGAATGTCAGGGTGCGATCTCTTTGACATTGAATCAGTTGGCGCTATCTCCCGAGAACATTGGACTATCATATGTCAAAACAACGGGGTTTCCTGCAGTTATTTCTAAAAGCCACATGCCAAGTACCTGTTGCGCCAAAGTACCATGTGTCGCATATGCTACCCAGTACAAACCGGTTGAGCTTTCACGCAAATATCGCGAGATATGTTTGGCACATGGCGAGATCTCATCAAAAGCGCTTCAGATAATCCTTGGTTTGGTGGAATGTTACAACGACTCCAAGTCTCACATGTAACGGAAAATGGTCTGCAGGAAACCTGGATCTGACGTCAAAGGGAGGGGGAGAGGAGTAGTGTTGAAACTGTTTGATGTCACGGCGTGTCTGTGCTTTTACTAAAGGTAATGAGGCATCGCTTGTAGTGCAGCGGTGATAATGACGTCAGCGTGAAGGGAGGTGACAGAAGTAGGTTATAGTTTGTGAACAGTTTCATTTCTCACCCAGAACTTCGACATGTGGGTTAACTAATTTGTAATCACATCCACTTATAACCGATATACTCGGCATCGTAAAATACAGAGCCGGGTGGTCTCTCGTTTAATATGGAGGTACACGGGGTGGTATGTGACGATAAAGATATATATGGGTATATATCGAGGTAGACGGGGTGGTATGAGAAGATAGAGATATAGATGGGTATATATCGAGGTATAGACGGGGTGGTATGAGATATAAAGATATAGATGGGTATATATCGAGGTAGACGGGGTGGTATGAGATATAAAGATTTAGATGGGTATATATCGAGGTAGACGGGGTTGTATGAGAAGATAGAGATATATATGTGTATATATCGAGGTATAGACGGGGTGGTATGTGACGATAAAGATATATATGGGTATATATCGAGGTAGACGGGGTGGTATGTGACGATAAAGACATAGATGGGTATATATCGAGGTAGACGGAGTGGTATGAGAAGCTAAAGACATAGATGGGTATATATCGAGGTAGACGGGGTGGTATGAGAATATAAAGACATAGATGGGTATATATCGAGGTAGACGGGGTGGTATAAGAAGATAAAGACATATACGGGTATATATCGAGGTAGACGGGGTGGTATGAGAAGATAAAGACATAGATGGGTATATATCGAGGTAGACGGGGTGGTATGAGAATATAAAGACATAGATGGGTATATATCGAGGTAGACGGGGTGGTATGAGAAGATAAAGACATATACGGGTATATATCGAGGTAGACGGGGTGGTATGAGAAGAAAAAAATATAGATAGGTATATATGGAGGTAGATGTGGTGGTTTGATTATTTGTTTGTTTGATGTTAACGCCGCACTCAGCAATATTCCAGCTATATGACGGCGGTCTGTAAATAATCGAATCTGGACCAGATAATCCAGTGATTGACACCATGAGCATCAATCCACGCAATTGGGATACGATAACATGTATCAACCAAGTCAGCGAGTCTGACCACCCGATCCCGTTAATCGCCTCTTACAAGCAGGAAGACTTTATATTTGCGACACAGGCTGTTCTGGATATCAAACTGCTCTTCAGACTTAATAATGATTCACACGGTCCGGAATTCAAAACGTTCATTTACATCCCCAGATATTCTCTCCTCAAAGCTCGTATGAAGGTACTACGCAAGCAGCTCTGAGCAATACGATCGACTGACTCGGCGAACGGAGGGATCAGCACACAGACAGCGGTCTCTGACGTAACACATACGGTTTATCGATATGAAATGGTTCTGGAAATCACACAAGTTGTGCCAAAATAAACTAGAGCTTGTGTGGATGTTTATCCGTTGACGTCAAGGGCACGGGGCCCAGCGATATGTTCGTGTGGAGAAATACAAAGACGGGTTTCGGAGGAGTATTTGTCTGTGATATTGGCAAGTGACGGTATACAGGTATATATACTCGCATATAGTGCATGTACGGCACACGACCCCACCCTCGTGCAGTATGTTCTGGGCGACGCTGTAGAGCAAAGGGGGAGGGGTGGGGGGCGTGGCCGTCATCTGGCGCAGGGTAATTAGATAAGACATTATGATAACATACTAGTCCCAGAAATAATGTCCTTTTTTAAAATACATATCTACAAAATGAAGAAAAACATAAAATCCAAATGGCGCCCGGAACAATGCTTAATTTCTAGACTTGCCAAACCATTCTAAAATGATGTTTTCTCTCTTGGGTCGGGGTCTTTAACCCCTAGGGGATATGGGACAGACTGGATCGCCAATACCCCGTGCTTGTCGTGGGCGTCGACAAATGAAAGTTAGGTGGTTACATGGCGTGCTAGCAGTCCGGCGGCGTTGTAGACGATGCTGTCACATACTGGCCAGGGTTCGGTCATTCATACAATACGTAACACCTTCGCTCAGGTACATATAATTAAAAAAATAAATTAAGATCATGTTCATACATCTTCCCGAGGCAAGGGCGTTAACTGACTATAAAAGTCCAGTTTGCATGTTGCGATCAAGGAACTCATTGTGCCCTGGCTTTGCATCTACTTTTATAGTCAGTTAACTCCCTTGTCCCGGGAAGATGTGTTCGTTTGATACAAACACCTTCAGGTCATGTTCATGTCACACAAAACACCTTCAGGGCATGTTCATATAACAGAACACCTTCAGGTCATGTCCATATGACACAGAACACCGTCAGGTCATGTTCATTTAACACAGAACACCGCCAGGTCATGTTCATATAACACTGAACACCTTTAGGGCATGTTCATATATCACAGAACACCTCCAGGTCATGTTCATATAACACTGAACACCTTCAGGTCATGTTCATATAACACAGAACACCTTCAGGTCATGTTCATATATCACAGAATACCTTCAGGTCATGTTCATATAACACAGAACACCGTCAGGTCATGTTCATATTACAGAACACCTTCGGGTAATGTTCATTTAACCCAGAACACCTACAGGTCATTTTCATATATCACAGAACACCGTCAGGTCATCTTCATATAACACAGAACACCTTCAGCTCATGTTCATATAACACTGAACACCTTCAGGGCATGTTCATATATCACAGAACACCTTCAGGTCGTGTTCATATAACACAGAACACCGTCAGGTCATGTTCATATAACACTGAACACCTTCAGGGCATGTTCATATAACACAGAACACCGCCAGGTCATGTTCATATAACACAGAACACTTTCAGGTCATGTTCATTTAACCCAGAACACCTTCAGGTCATGTTCATATAACACAGAATACCTTCAGGGCATGTTCATATAACAGAACACCGTCAGGTCATGTTCATATAACACAGAACATCGTCAGGTCATGTTCATATAACCCAGAACCCCGTCAGGTCATCTTCACATAACACAGAACACCTTCAGGTTCATATAACATAGAACACCGTCAGGTCTTGTTCATTTAACACAGGACACCTTCAGGGCATGTTCATATAACTCAGAACCTCGTCAGGTCATATTCACATAACACAGAACACCTTCAGGTCATGTTCATTCAACACAGAACACCTTCAAGTCATGTTCATATAACACAGGACCCTGTCAGGTCATGTTCATTTAACACAGAACACCGTCAGGTCATGTTCACATAACACAGAACACCTTCAGGTCATGTTCATATAACACTGAACACCGTCAGGGCATGTTCATATAACACAGAACACCGTCAGGTAGTGTTCATATAACACAGAACACCTTCAGGTCCTGTTCATATAACATAGAACACCTTAAGGTCATGTTCATATAACACAGAACACCTTCAGTTCATGTTAATATGACACAGAACACCTTCAGGGCATGTTCATATAACACAGAACACCTTCAGGGCATGTTCATATAACACAGAACACTTTCGGGTTCATATAACACAGAACACCTACAGGTCATGTTCATATAAGGCACAGAACACCTTCGGGTTCATATAACACAGAACACCTTCAGGTCATGTTCATATAACAGAGAACACCTCCAGGTCATGTTAATTTAACACAGAACCTTCAGGTCATGTTCATATAACACAGAACACCTCCAGGTTCATATAACACAGAACACCTTCGGGACATGTTCATATAACACAGAACACCTTCAGGTCGTGTTCATGTCACACAAAACACCTTCAGGGCATGTTCATATAACAGAACACCTTAAGGTCATGTTCATATAACACAGAACACCTTCAGGTTCATTTAACACAGAACACCTTCAGGTCATGTTCATATAACACAGAACACCGTCAGGGCCTGTTCATATAACACAGAACACATTCAGGGCATGTTCATATAACACAGAACATCGTCAGGTCATGTTCATATAACACAGAACACCTAAAGGTCATGTTCATATAACACAGAACACCTTCAGGTTCATTTAACACAGAACACCTTCAGGGCATGTTCATATAACGCAGAACACCTTCAGGGCATGTTCATATAACGCAGAACACCTGCATGTCGTGTTCATATAACACAGAACACGGTTAGGTCATGTTCATATAACACAGAACACCTTCAGGTTCATTTAACACAGAACAACTTCAGGGCATGTTCATATAACGCAGAAAACCTTCAGGTCATGTTCATATAACACAGAACACCTTCAGGTCATGTTCATATAACACAGAACACCTTCAGGTTCATATAACATAGAACACCTTCAGGGCATGTTCATATAACGCAGAACACCTTCAGGGCATGTTCATATAACGCAGAACACCTTCAGGGCATGTTCATATAACACAGAACATCGTCAGGTCATGTTCATATAACACAAAACACCTTCAGGTTCATTTAACACAGAACACTTTCAGGGCATGTTCATATAACGCAGAGCACGGTTAGGTCAGGTTCATATAACACAGAACACCTTCAGGTTCATTTAACGCAGAAAACCTTCAGGGCATGTTCATATAACACAGAACACCTTCAGGTCATGTTCATATAACACAGAACACCTTCAGGTTCATATAACATAGAACACCTTCAGGGCATGTTCATATAACGCAGAACACCTTCAGGGCATGTTCATAGAACACAGAACATCGTCAGGTCATGTTCACATAACACAGAACACCTTAAGGTCATGTTCATATAACACAGAACACCTTCAGGTTCATTTAACACAGAACACCTTCAGGTCATGTTCATATAACACACAACACCGTCAGGTCGTGTTCATATAACACAGAACACCGTCAGGGCCTGTTCATATAACACAGAACACCTTCAGGGCATGTTCATATAACACAGAACATCGTCAGGTCATGTTCATATAACACAGAACACCTTAAGGTCATGTTCATATAACACAGAACACCTTCAGGTTCATTTAACACAGAACACCTTCAGGGCATGTTCATATAACGCAGAACACCTTCAGGGCATGTTCATATAACGCAGAACACCTGCAGGTCGTGTTCATATAACGCAGAACACGGTTAGGTCATGTTCATATAACACAGAACACCTTCAGGTTCATTTAACACAGAACACTTTCAGGGCATGTTCATATAACGCAGAACACGGTTAGGTCGTGTTCATATAACACAGAACACCAAGTCATTAGCGAATTTAAGCTTAGGAGTTCATATTCAAGTAGTTATTACCAAACCCATCACTTACACTACAATGGAAGAGCTGTCTCCTGTTGACGCGCTGTTTGTTCACCCACTAAGATAGTGTCGGTGTCACGTCAATAAACACAATACAAACATTGATATGTACTTCTGCTATGCTGTGATGCATGCTGATATTTTCAGCTCGTGTTTTGACAGGTGGCACCTGAATACGTTTCTATCTCATATTGCCATCGAATAAAACAAATTCTCCGAATGTCCGCCAGTATTGATTTTGTTAATAGTGTGGCATAAGCCGAGTGGCAGGTGTATTAGTGAGTTTCTAAACGACAGCAGATTGTGAAGAAATGTTTGGATTTCTGTCAATAACAGGCTGTACATGCCGTGTATAATGTCGACATGATTTATCTGATAGTATGACGGTTTAGTTTTTTAACAGAAGAATATAACATCTTTTAATGAATAAACTGTCGCGGTTCACTAAATATTCAGGACTTCGGGTTAACGAGTGTTCGCTGAATGTACAGGACTTCGGGTTAACGAGTGTTCACTGATGTACAGGACTTCGGAATAACGAGTGTTATCTGAATGCACAGGACCTTGAGTTAACGAGTGTTCACTGAATGTACAGGACTTCGGGTTAACGAGTGTTATCTGAATGCACAGGACATGAAGTTAACGAGTGTTCACTGTATGTATAGGACATCGGGTTAACGAGTGTTTACTGAATGTACAGGACTTCGGGTTAACGGGTGTTCACTGAATGTACAGGACTTCGGGTAAACGAGTGTTCACTGAATGTACAGGACTTCGAGTTAACGAGTGTTCCCTGAATGCACAGGACCTTGAGTTAACGAGTGTTAACTGAATGTATAGGACTTCGGGTTAACGAGTGTTTACTGAATGTACAGGACTTCGGGTTAGCGAGTGTTCACTGAATGTACAGGACTTCGGGTTAACGAGTGTTTACTAAATGTACAGGACTTCGGGTTAACTTATGTTCACTGAATGTACAGGACTTCGGGTTAACGAGTGTTTACTGAATGTACAGGACTTCGGGTTAACGGGTGTTCACTGAATGTACAGGACTTCGGGTTAACTTACGTTCACTGAATTCACAGGATTTCGAGTTAACTTATGTTCACTGAATGTACAGGACTTCAGGTAAACGAGTGTTCACTGAATGTACAGGACTTCGAGTCAACGATTGTTCACTGAATGTACAGGACATCGAGTTAACGAGTGTTCACTGAATTCACAGGATTTCGAGTTAACGAGTGTTCACTGAATGCACAGAACTTCGAGTTAACGAGTGTTCACTGAATGCACAGAACTTCGAATTGACGATTGTTCACTGAATGTACAGGACATCGAGTTAACGAGTGTTCACTGAATGCACAGGACTTCAGGTTAACGAATTTTGACTGATTGTATATGACTTCGGGTTAAGGATCGAGTGTTCCCTGAATGCACAGGACTTCGAGTTAACGAGTGTTCACTGAATGTACTGGACTTCGGGTTAACGAGTGTTCCCTGAATGCAAAGGACTTCGGGTTAACGAGTGTTCACTGAATGTACAGGACTTCGGGTTAACGAGTGTTTACTAAATGTACAGGACTTCGGGTTAACTTACGTTCACTGAATGTACAGGACTTCGGGTTAACGAGTGTTCACTGAATGTACAGGACTTCGGGTAAACGAGTGTTCACTGAATGTACAGGACTTCGAGTCAACGATTGTTCACTGAATGTACAGGACATCGAGTTAACGAGTGTTCACTGAATTCACAGGATTTCGAGTTAACGAGTGTTCACTGAATGCACAGAACTTCGAGTTAACGAGTGTTCACTGAATGCACAGAACTTCGAATTGACGATTGTTCACTGAATGTACAGGACATCGAGTTAACGAGTGTTCACTGAATGCACAGGACTTCAGGTTAACGAATTTTGACTGATTGTATATGACTTCGGGTTAAGGATCGAGTGTTCCCTGAATGCACAGGACTTCGAATTAACGAGTGTTCACTGAATGTACTGGACTTCGGGTTAACGAGTGTTCCCTGAATGCAAAGGACTTCGGGTTAACGAGTGTTCACTGAATGTACAGGACTTCGGGTTAACGAGTGTTCCCTGAATGCAAAGGACTTCGGGTTAACGAGTGTTCCCTGAATGCAAAGGACTTCGGGTTAACGGGTGTTCACTGAATGTACAGGACTTCGGGTTAACGAGTGTTCCCTGAATGCAAAGGACTTCGGGTTAACGAGTGTTTACTGAATGTATAGGACTTCGAGTTAACAAGTGTTCACTGAATATAAAGGATCACATAATCACGTGAATATACCATAGAATTTTATAAGCCAACTGAGTGGAGAGCTTAACAATTGCTTCTGGTCACTTGAAATGACTGAACTATTTTCAATATATATTTCAAACAAACATTTGAGCATTCAGCTGGCCTCAATCAGATACATCGATATCTCGGTAGGCGCTGATCGGAAGCCATGTTGGAATTATTGTCACTCACGTGACATACTCACCGCCAAAAGAAATGCGAACCATGGAGGCATATAGAGAAGTATGTACGTTAAGAAGAGATGTTTCCAGTGTGTACCAATTAATGACAAAACTAACAATCAATCAAGTGTTACCACAAAGTTGTGGGCACGGATGTCCCAGTCGTCTTAGGTGCCGCCATTCGCTGTGCAGAGTTGCGTCCCTTGGGCACGCCAGAAACACATGATTGTGGGTTCGAATCCCGGTTCGCCCCGATTATGTTTCTAGGTTTGTCAGCACCATACCCGTGCCGAAGTGGTAAACCTCTGAGACCTGCATCACTTCGGGCTTTCCTCCCACATTAAGCTAACGCGCCGTGATATGATTGGAATACTGTTAAAAGCGGCGTTAAACCCAACTCACTCACTCACTCACTACCACAGAGTGACTTTATTCTTATCACGATATGCTGCACGGGATTTCCAAACTTTACACGCTAATCCTGCACAAGACAAATGGTGCATCTAGAGTCATGGATCTCTGACGTCACACGTGATGCATTCATGGGCGTCGGTATGTTCGTTTATGTATAGAACCAATCTAAAATCTCTTGAATATGAGAAAATCTTCGTATATTTAACCAACATGTATGGTATTCGCGGTCCTTTGATCGGTGCTTGATTATCAGGGCTTTAACAAACATATATTTTAGAAAACGTCCACCTTTGTGTGCGAGTGAACCCGGAGGTGCCCCTATCACCTCCCTCCACCTCTGTGCCAGGATCCGCGGATTGTGAGTTCGAATCCCGAATCCTCACGGGACTTGTGCTGGTGTCACCAGAGAGGCCAATCATTACCCGACCGCCTCCGTGGTCTAGTGGTAGAGCGTCCGCCCGGAGAGCGGAAGGCCGGTTGTTCGATCCCCGGCCGTGTCACACCAAAAGACGGTTAAAAGATGGTACTTATTGTTACCCTGTCTGGCGCTCGGCATTAAGGGGCTGAAACAAGGACTGGCCGGCTCAGTCTACTGTGTCTGAGTGGGGTATTCATGTTAAACTGCGGCATAGTATCTCAGTGTGCTGGCACTATAAATCGGCATCAGTCCGGACTAGTACAAGCAGACACACACACACACACACACACACACACACTCACACACACACACACACACTCACTCACTCACACACACACACACACACACACACACACACACACACACACACACACACACACACACACACACACACACACACACACACACACACACACACACTCACACACACACACACACACAAGTGCCTCACGTCGCTATATAAGTGCAATAATCTTGGACGCGACGTTAAACCCCATTTCACCTCACCTCTCCCCTTCCAAACAGGTTCCCGTGGGGATAACGGCTACCAAAAATCCCCGAGCACCCCTTCTTGTTTTAACAGCTGACAAAAGAGGATGCTTGGTGTCTTGGGTCAATGTGTGCCATTACACCCCAATGGCGTGGATCGTCTCTGTTTTTCCTGGTCTCAATTCAATATTTACAGGCCACCACTCACCTCTACACAAAGAACTGCTATTCATCAGTCATTATTATCACTTCATACGGTACTTCTGTGAAACAGTTTCACAGTGGTATAAGTGCGTCTTTAACGATGAAAATGTGTGCAGCTCGACGTCCATTTCCGTGTATAACGGAATAAGCCGAGTTGACCCGAGTAGTTCCGACGTGTTATGTGAATAACGGAATAAGCTGTTTCCCTGAGTGAATGGGGCATATCTGCATTCAACAACCCAGATAATGAAACCAGCATTGTAATCGGGATGTGTGTCTGGGGTGTTTGGAGTTTCATAAACGTTTCATAACCCAGGGCGATACCGACGGCAGTATTCATTGCATCGTATTACGTATATAATTGATTGACAGCTTTTTAATCCCGAAGCGGTCTAGGTAATCACATATCACTAACAGACTTGTAATCTCGTCTACCTGAACAGTATTCAGTATACCACACGTGGGATGGGATAGACCTGGCACACTCGCGGTGACTCACACATAGCGCAACATGAAGCATCAAACATTGAAACATTTCAGTACAAAACCAAAACCTCAGTATCTCATGCTTGCCTCTGGGACTCCAGGGCTGAATAGATCCCCGTACTCCATGCTTGTCTTCCTGTTGGGGTTCTAGGGCACAGTAAATCCCTGGTATTTCATACTTGCCTTCCTGTTGGGATTCTAGGGCAGAGTAAATCCCTGGTATTTCATACTTGCCTTCCTGTTGGGATTCTAGGGCAGAGTAAATCCCTGGTATTTCGTACTTGCCTTCCTGTTGGGATTCTAGGGCAGAGTAAATCCCTGGTATTTCATACTTGCCTTCCTGTTGGGATTCTAGGGCAGAGTAAATCCCTGGTATCTCATACTTGCCTTCCTGTTGGGATACAAGGGCAGAGTAAATCCCTGGTATTTCATACTTGCCTTCCTGTTGGGATTCTAGGGCAGAGTAAATCCCTGGTATTTCATACTTGCCTTCCTGTTGGGATTCTAGGGCAGAGTAAATCCCTGGTATTTCATACTTGCTTTCCTGTTGGGATTCTAGGGCAGAGTAAATCCCTGGTATCTCATACTTGCCTTCCTGTTGGGATTCTAGGGCAGAGTAAATCCCTGGTATTTCATACTTGCCTTCCTGTTGGGATTCTAGGGCAGAGTAAATCCCTGGTATTTCATACTTGCCTTCCTGTTGGGATTCTAGGGCAGAGTAAATCCCTGGTATTTCATACTTGCCTTCCTGTTGGGATTCAAGGGCAGAGTAAATCCCTGGTATCTCAAGCTTGCCTTCCTGTTGGGATTCTAGGGCAGAGTAAATCCCTGGTATCTCATACTTGCCTTCCTGTTGGGATTCTAGGGCAGAGTAAATCCCTGGTATTTCATACTTGCCTTCCTGTTGGGATTCTAGGGCAGAGTAAATCCCTGGTATCTCAAGCTTGCCTTCCTGTTTGGATTCAAGGGCAGAGTAAATCCCTGGTATCTCATACTTGCCTTCCTGTTGGGATTCTAGGGCACAGTAAATCCCTGGTATTTCATACTTGTCTTCCTGTTGGGATTCAAGGGCAGAGTAAATCCCTGGTATCTCATACTTGCCTTCCTGTTGGGATTCTAGGGCAGAGTAAATCCCTGGTATCTCATACTTGCCTTCCTGTTGGGATTCTAGGGCAGAGTAAATCCCTGGTATTTCATACTTGCCTTCCTGTTGGGATTCCAGGGCAGAGTAAATCCCTGGTATCTCATACTTGCCTTCCTGTTGGGATTCAAGGGCAGAGTAAATCCCTGGTATTTCATACTTGCCTTCCTGTTGGGATTCTAGGGCAGAGTAAATCCCTGATATCTCATACTTGCCTTCCTGTTGGGATTCAAGGGCAGAGTAAATCCCTGGTATCTCAAGCTTGCCTTCCTGTTGGGATTCTAGGGCAGAGTAAATCCCTGGTATTTCATACTTGCCTTCCTGTTGGGATTCAAGGGCAGAGTAAATCCCTGGTATTTCATACTTGCCTTCTTGTTGGGATTCAAGGGCAGAGTAAATCCCTGGTATTTCCTACTTGCCTTCCTGTTGGGATTCAAGGGCAGAGTAAATCCCTGGTATTTCATACTTGCCTTCCTGTTGGGATTCAAGGGCAGAGTGAATAAATACCTGATATCTCATATTTGCCTTCCTGTTGGGATTCCAGGGCAGAGTAGATCCCCAGTACATCATGCTTGTCTGCCTGTTGGGATTCTAGGGCAGAGTAGATCCCCCGTCTCCGTGCTTGTCTGCCTCTTTGGATTCCAGGGCAGAGTAGGCCCCCAATACCTGGGATTCCAGGGCTGAGAAGATCTCTTATCACACCTTACATTAAAATACTAGCTTCTGATTGGTAGAGGAGCGGGCAATAATTTTCCATGTTGCCCGCTCATTTACCCCGCTAAGAAATCAATCGTTACCCACCTTCGGCAACTTGTTATCTCGCATAAGTATCGTTGAGCTCAAATGAACCGATGTTTATGCCTTCAGGATCCCTGCATCCCGATCTCGAGGGGTATAAGGTGTGATGTGCCCTGTGTGTACGCCTGGCGGTCGGGGTGCACTGGCTCTCACACAGGGAACATCACAACACATACCTCTCGAGATCGGGATGTAGGGATACTGAAGGCCCAATGCCTCATGCCTGGCTCTCCATCATTACCCTGGACGACATCTACCTCGAGTCTCCTTCGTCACTCAGGACTACCTCTAATTGGAGTCTTCACCATCACTCAGGACCACCTCTACCTGGAGTCTCCACCATCTCTCAGGACCACCTCTACCTGGAGTCTCCACCATCACTCAGGACCACCTCTACCTGAAGTCTCCACCATCACTCAGGACCGCCTCTACCTGGAGTCTCCACCATCTCTCAGGACCACCTCTACCTGGAGTCTCCACCATCTCTCAGGACCACCTCTACCTGGAGTCTCCACCATCACTCAGGACCACCTCTACCTGGAGTCTCCACCATCTCTCAGGACCGCCTCTACCTGGAGTCTCCACCATCTCTCAGGACCACCTCTACCTGGAGTCTCCACCATCTCTCAGGACCACCTCTACACTGAGTCTCCATCACTCAGGACCACCTCTACCTGAAGTCTCCACCATCACTCAGGACCACCTCTACCTGAGTCTCCATCACTCAGGACCACCTCTACCTGGAGTCTCCACCATCTCTCAGGACCACCTCTACCTGGAGTCTCCACCACCACTCAGGACCACCTCTACACTGAGTCTTCACCATCACTCAGGACCACCTCTACCTGGAGCCTCCTTCATCACTCAGGACCACCTCTACACTGAGTCTCCACCATCTCTCAGGACCACCTCTACCTGGAGTCTCCACCATCTCTCAGGACCACCTCTACCTGAAGTCTCCACCATCTCTCAGGACCACCTCTACACTGAGTCTCCATCACTCAGGACCACCTCTACCTGAAGTCTCCACCATCTCTCAGGACCACCTCTACACTGAGTCTCCATCACTCAGGACCACCTCTACCTGAAGTCTCCACCATCACTCAGGACCACCTCTACACTGAGTCTCCATCACTCAGGACCACCTCTACCTGGAGTCTCCACCATCTCTCAGGACCACCTCTACACTGAGTCTCCATCTCTCAGGACCACCTCTAAACTGAGTCTCCATCACTCAGGACCACCTCTACACTGAGTCTCCATCACTCAGGACCACCTCTACCTGGAGTCTCCACCATCTCTCAGGACCACCTCTACACTGAGTCTCCATCACTCAGGACCACCTCTACCTGGAGTCTCCACAATCTCTCAGGACCACCTCTACCTGGAGTCTCCACCATCACTTTTAGGACCACCTCTACCTGGAGTCGCCATCACTAATCGTTCGTAGCTAACAGCTGCACAGCTATCGATAAACAAGATTTACTCACTCACACCAACAGTAGACATTAATCAACTTCATCATGTCATTGTCTAAAACTTCCAGATCACACATCACACACTCAACAGCAGAATTACAGGCGGAATACACAGTGCATGTATACACAGATGCATGACACGTGCACTCATTGCACCTGCGCGTGCATGTGCGTGCATACCCGCCGGGCGGTGCTTCCAGTCGACCAGGTGTCAAGCAGGTCTCGACGACCAGTCACCCAGGGATGCTACACTAGAACACTTACCAGTCAGAGGTTTGCACCTTCTGAGACAGCAGGCTTCACTGCACAAACACGGTCTCTGGGGAATTATGACAATCTAGCAGAGTGTTCATTATGCATTGACTCGCACTGTGACACTGTTCTCGTGTAGACCGTGGCGGGTGACTGATGGCGACGCGCTGGACTCAGTGCTGTCGACAGTTCAACCAGTAAACAAAATATATTAATAACGAGTCGTTCATTATGGAACGGTTGCACATTCATATTGATTATAACATCATTTTTGTTATTCAAAAATATGTGTTACCCGATTGATTTGAAACTATGACATCACTGTGTTTTGTTTAACGCCTTCTAAAACAAACGGTATTTCAGTTTTATCGAACGATTATTGCACTTATATAGCGGGTGAATGCACATGTGTGTGTGTGTGTGTGCGTGCGTGCGTGCGTGCGTGCTTGTACTAGTCCGGACTAATGCCAAATTTGTAATGCTAGCCTACTGAGATACCATACCACAGTTTAACATGAATACCCCACTCAGACACAGAATACTGGTTCCGAGTCGACCAGTCCTAGTTTTAGCCCCTTAATGCCGAACGCAGGGCAGGGAAACATCAAGTACCATCTTCTAACGTCTTTTGGTATGAGGCGGCCGGGGATCGAACCCCGAGCTGCCGCTCTCCGGGCGGACACTCTACCACTTAACAACGGAGGCGATCTTACATCGAGTGAGTGAGTGAGTATGGTTTTACGCCCTTTTTAGGAATACTCCAGCAATATCACGGCGGGGAACAGCAGAAATGGGCTTCACACATTGTACAATGTAGGCAATCGAACTGGATAGTCTGGTCCAGATTCGATTATTTACAGACCGCCGTCACAGCTGGAATATTGCTGAGTGCGGCGTTAAAGAACAAAAAACAAACAAACAAACAAACAGTTATTATTACATATATATACCGTTACATTTAAAATTTCATCTGGAATATTATATTCAGCCTTATACACAACTTATTCGGGGCCTATATATATACAAGTTGTGAATACTCGAGAAGTAGTGAGTGAGTATGGTTTTACGCCGCTTTTTCGCAATATTTCAGCAATATCACGGCGTTGGACACCAGAAATGGGCTTCACACAATGTACCCATGTGGGAAACCCTCACGTTTTAAGGAACTCACATATTGCTTGATTGAGTTGAAAGGGCGATGAACACAGGCTGCTGTCCAGAGCTGAGAATGGGATGGAACAGGACGAGGTTCTGGGTTGGTTGGTTTGTTGTTTAACGCCGCCCTCAGCAATATATGACGGCGGTCTGTAAATAATCGAGTCAGGACCAGACAATCCAGTGATTAATATCATGAGCATCGATCCACGCAATTGGAATCGATGACATGCATCAACCAAGTCAGCGAGCCTGACCACCCGATCCCGTTAGTCGCCTTTTACAACAAGCATAGCCGCCTTTTACGGCAAGTATGGGTTGCTGAAGACCTATTCTGAGACCATGGTGGACATGAATGTAGGAAGAACAAAATATATGTAACTTACATTTATCAGCTAATTAACAGACATATAAGTTTAGTTTGTAGAATACATACCATGTTTGTATTATTGCACAAAGGTGTTTATATAATTAATTAGGAGAGTATGGCCTCTGAGAGTACATGGCCTCTGATTCGTATTGGTTAATTGAGTACATAGCCTCTCTCGTGCTCTACAAACACCAATTGCCTGTGGACATTTGATCTGTTTTGTCTTATAAAAACACAATAATTGTTGATAATAGGGTCACAATTTGGTAACCTAAGTCAGCTGATGTTATGTTTTCTGATAATTTCTCCTTGTGAAACTGGCTTCTAAGTTTGTTTGTTGTTTAACGCCGCCCTCAGCAATATTCCAGCTGTATGACGGCGGTCCAGACAATCCAGTGATTGACACTATGAGCATCGATCCACACAATTTGGATACGATGACATGCATCAACAAAGTCAGAGATCCTGACCACCCAATTCCGTTACAGACTTGTTACCCTGCCTGGCGCTGGGCATTAAGGGGCTTAAACAAGATCAAGGCTCGGAATCAATATGCTGTTTCTCAGTGGGGTATTCATGTTAATCTGTGGCATGGTATCTTAGTGGGCTAGCAGGTTCACATTAACACATTCAGGTAGTTTGTTTGTATAACGCCCCACTCAGCAATATTCCAGCTATATGACAGCGGTCTGTAAATAATCGAGTCTGGACCAGACAGTCCAGTGATTGACATCATGAGCATCAATCTATGCAATTAGGATAAGATTACAATTCAGTGAGGCTGACAACCCGATCCCTTTAGTCGCCTCTTGCGACAAGCATAGTCACCTTTTACGGCAAGCATGGGTTCTGAAGACCTGTTCCACCCCGGATCGGCTTCTAAATAATATGGTATATAGAGCTTTCTAGTTTTTGACCATTACACTACCGACATGGACGTTCTTAAGACCAACAATATTTCTTTTCAAAATAGTTGTGACTTTTTGTTTTCCCCTGTAACTTTCTTTTCGATCTCTGCGCATGCGTCGCTGATCATAGCATTTCCCTAACGCTACGGGGGGCACGGGTGGCCCAGTCCTCTAAAGCGCGATTCGCTGTGCAGAGTTGCGTCCCTTGGGCACGCCAGAAACCTATGATTGTGGGTTCGAATCACGGTTCGCCACGATTATGTTTCTAGGTTTGTCAGCACCATACCCGTGCTCGTGGGTTTCATCGAAGTGGTAAACGTCTGAGACCTGCATCACTTCGGGCTTTCCTCCCACATTAAGCTGACACGCCGCGATATAACTGGAATATTGTTAAAAGCGGCGCTAAACCAAACTCACTCAGTCACCCTAACGCTACGAATATAGTAGAGCATATATTAGCTAGCATAGTGCATACTATGCTATCAAAGCAGTTGTAAGTCAGACATGAGATGATGCCAACATTCCTATCTTAGTGACACAGCGATGTCGCAGCGACTGTTATGCGAAACCATCCACCACCGCAGGACGATTAGGAGAATATGTTCTAATGGATGTGAAAACATGATGGCCCTGACATTTCAATGTTTTAGCTACAATGAGTTGTGCAATATCACTTCGTGTGGCACATGGTACAACATTAGATTCAGCTTGTAGAGTAGGCAGCGAGATAGCCTCGTTGTTGAAGCGTTCACTTGTCACGCGGAGGCACGATTTCGTTTCCGTACAATGGTACATTGTGTGAAGTCCATTCTTAGTTTTCACCACCGTGAAAAGGTGAATGTGGTTTAACACCGCATTCAACAATGTGTCAACCCTATCATGGCGGCTTGGAAATAATCTTGTCTGGGTCAGACAACCAAGTGATTGATATCATGAGCAGATGCTGGAACCTACTTATTCCCCGGATTTCCTTTCAGGGTTGATATTGTTGCACTGTTGCACTGTTGCACTGTTGCAGTGTCGTAAAACCCGTCTCACTCACAAACTATTTTTCCCAAACCTGTCAGGTATCGCAGACACATGACCACATAGTGCATGACGTAGCCATGACAACACATTCGGCTTCAAACACATTTTTAGAAATACGCAGCTTAAAAACTTTAACTTAAACGTCGCACGTGTCAAGTTTGATTAAACACGTTTGGATAAAACCAGTTTCCCTTGACTAGTTGAAAAAAATGCCTCAGGAAAAAAAAAATTTATGCGTTATATTTACAGCTTAATTTAAAATATCCGAAAGATTATCAGTTTTGGTTAGGAATTATTTCTTGAGTCGTGTACCAACGTTCATGCCGCAGCTTCGTGTGCACTTTGTACATCAACGGAAAGTTGCTTAGCATGCGGAGGAAACACGGTAGTGTATTAAAACTCCCAGAAAATTGTAGAATCCCAAATTGCAAGACTAGATGCGGGCAAGAACACGCTGTACCACTCCACGTCCTACGTTAAGCGTATGTTTAGACGAGGCATAATCCTATAATAGACGCCACCTCCCTTGCCATGCACTGCTAGTGCGGCAGGTTAAATGGTTCGAACAACAGTGTTCCTTATCAGTCCCGCTGAGTAATTACCGGTCTCGTATTTAAAAAAAGTGACCATTTCCCGAGCTTTATCTGCTGTTGTGACGCCACCACAACCACATGGCAGACGACCATTGTTCCTGCGCCAACAAAATCAGACACACTGACCTACAGTGCTAGGTTACACGTGCGGTACCTAATCACCTTGCCAGCACCTGGTACATGTATTCCTACGCCGACTACTTGCATACCGCTAGTGGTTCTGCCCCAACAGGTGTTTACAATTCTTTCAAAGTAATCCACGTCAATGTTCTGCAGTGGGCCTGACATGAATTATCCGACATACACAAATATCCCCGGAGGGAGTGTCCGTAAAGGTCAACTTCCTCTCAACAACATGGAGGATAGTTTACGACATGCACACCTATGAGTTGACTGATATATTTATCTGCGGTTGAGAACAGACCACAAATTTAATAGATGGTGAGTTTGCCGCACTCAATATTCCATCCACATGAACGTGGCCTGTTCGAGTTGTACCAGACAATCCAATGATTGTCCATGTGATCAACGATCCACGCCACTCGGGACCATTTATTACTTTAAAGCATTAACTACGGTTATAACGAACTCAAAGGGACTACAAATTTTATTTCGTTCTAACCGTAGTTCATTATAAACACATATACAGCATAACTTCAGCAAGTAGTAGGGACCAAAAAAGTATGTTCGTTATATCCGTCAGTTCGTTATAAGCGTGTTCGTTATAACCGTAGTCTACTATATTTGTCATTGCACTTTCTCAATAAAGTACAAATTCCCGTACTTTTTTTACGTATTACATTGCATTTTCTTTAATCATCTACTTTGGCAAAATGTTTTAAATTTGTTATTTCTAGTTTGAGATCAAGAGAAAAATCTCTTTCGCGTCGGTACTAAAACGTTTTCGAGGGGAAGTCATACTTAACAGAATTAACGACCGGCAACAGCGAATATTGAATAATAGGTGACACATCGCAAGTACACCAGTTCGGTATTTATCCGAAACCAATTCGATCACTATACATCGTATCCATCAGTACACTCAGGCTCAAGGCGTTCCTTAAAGCCCTTCAATGCATTTCATCCTTTCAAACTTGTCAATTACATACCTAGTGGATATTTTGTCAATGGGTAAGTTTTGTTGTGGATATGTCACCGAAAAAAACCCCTCAAACGTTACCCCCGAGCAGTTACCTCCCTTGTTCCATACACGCAATGCATGTAACCGAATGGAATTCGAAAATCTAATTATTCATGGCTTTGGGCTTAGTCATACAATGCGATCGATAGGGTTGACTCACACGATTTATTTAGTGTTATGGGGCTCAATGCGCGATCCGTTGACTGAGAAGTTCAATTATTCATTGACCCAGATAGATGAATCATTACTTCAAGTCGAGTATTTTTTTCAAATGTTTTTTTCCCATGACCGGCAGTACAAAGATGAATTATTTAGGAACTTTTGTTGCAAGTTTTGGTCATGCTCGGATAACACCTCCAAGCTGTGTGTTTAACAGTCAGAGATCCAGCGAGTCAGCAAAAACAAGATACTTGGAAGTGATTGTATTTGTTCTATATAGAAAGATATTTATTTTATCATCCACTACCAGGTGATATTGCTCCAATACATTTGAATCGCGGCGCTTTGTAGACCATTGTGACGTGACGTCACAATCAAATGACGTCAATAATCTCTCTGACGCTGAAGATGTTACCTGTACTTTTGACACTCAAGGCACTGCTAGTGTTTACAAACTGAAAAGTTTGGGGGGGGGGGGAGCGGGGGGGGGGGGGGGGGGGGGGGGGGGGGGTGGCGAGGAGAGATAAATATAATTTGACCCTCGTGTCTTATTGTTGATATATACTCTCCAAAAACAGTAACGCATAACCGATTGTATTACAATGAATATTGTTTCTTTCACCAAAGTGGCTTCAAATTTGTTGACATACGAAATGGATCATCTACATATACGGATATGAGTATTTGGTACAGGAAATTGTTCAATTTGGTTTTGAAATTACTTTTGGTGCGTTGTTCACAACCTGCTAAAACATGTCGCCAAAACGCCACCTTGAACGTTTCACACGTGCAAATCATGGAAAACGTACAGGCTCTACCTGGCTATAACACAGATTTGTTATATGGTATTTCAATTTTTACTGAAACTATGCCGCGGCTCGACTGCAGCACGCAATATCGCCATAGGCCGACTTCAAGCTGGAGAGACCCGTGAAGATTCCGGGGTAGAATAGGTCTTCAGCAACCCATACTTGCCGTAAAAGGCGACGTTGCTTGTCGTAAAAGGCGACTAACGGGACCGGGTGGTCAGGCTCGCTGACTTGGTTGATACATGTCATCGATCCCAATTGCGTGGATCGATGCTCATGATGTCAATCACTGGATTGTCTGGTCCAGACTCGATTATTTTACAGACCGCCGTCATATAGCTGGAATATTGCTGAGTGCGGCGTTAAACAACAAACAAACAAATAAATCAAGCTGGAGAGTCTCATGCATCAGTTGCCCGTCGTCTAAGTGTCAACGAAAATACAATTTCACGTCTCGTTATACGATTTCAACATTCTTGGTCAACGAATGACTGTCCACGTTCCGGCCGACCACGAGTCACTGCGCGTTCCCAAGAGCGGTACATCCGGGTGCTACATTTACGTGATCGGACGGTCGAACACACAGCTGGCAACGTGCCAGGACTACGAAGGATATTCGACCAGACTGTACGGAATCGTCTTCGCCAGGTTGAATTGAGAGCCAGGAGACCTTACTTTGGCGACGTCTTACTACGTCATCACCGACTTTAGCTCGTTTGTTGGTGTTCTAATATTTAGATCTGGAATCTGCGACATTGGTCTAGTGATGAATCCCGTTTTCTTTGACAAAGACGTGCTGACCGAGTTCTCGTGTACAGACGTGTTAACGAACGTTTTGCCCGTTATTGTGTACGTCAAGTGGACATATTTGGTGAAGAGAGCAATATCCTACACACTAGGTTCGAATCTTATTCCCGTAGAGAGTAATCTGACGGCTTCACGCTACATGGAAGAAATTTTGCAGCAACACCTTTCTGCCATTGACGTCCAGCGTGAGATTTTCCAACATGATAACGCTAGCCAATAACAACGTAAATGTTCTCCCTTGGCCATCGAGATCGACAGATTTCAACCCAATTGAGCACCTTGGGGATGAAGTCGGCCGACGTCTACGACAGCGTCAACCACAGCCTGCGGCACTTCATGAACTGTATCGAACACTGCAGGAGGAATGGAGAAGGATTCCCCAGGCCAGAATTCAGAGACTAACACCGTCAATGCCTAGACGGTTCCGTGCGGTTATGGTCATAACATATATTGAACTTGACGTCACCACTGACCATCTGCACGACATCCGGGTGTTCATCCAGAACATCATATAAACAAAGTTCATTGCTCCAATAATGTGAAATTTCATGTTTTACAGATCAGTTGTTTACTCCCGATCATGCTTTGAAAAACCCCATTAACGGTTGAATTTTTCCCAAAGTGATGGAGGTGTTTTACCACTTTTGTGAAACCGACCATCACGGATAGATGCTGACAAACCTAGAAACATAAGCAGGCAGATCTAGGAGTCGGACCCATCGCTGATGGTTTCTCTCCAGCAAGTGGTTGGTTGCACTTCTGAGGGACCAAACTGTTATTCAGTGAATTAAACGACTGGGCCACCTGTGCCTGGCTTACTCGAAAACAATGTCTCAGTTTCAGATAATATGGTCCTCCTTTCACTCACTCACTCACTCACTCACTCACTCACTCACTCACTCACTCACTCACTCACTCACCCACCCACCCACTCACTCACTCACTCACTCACTCACTCACTCACTCACTCACTCACTCACTCACTCACTCACTCACTCACTCACACACTCACTGAATTTGTAATTTACAAATAACTGGATTGTTTTAAGGAAATGAGACAAAGAGGCACACTATTCATGTAAACATCTGTAGTAATGATAGAGTGATATACGCGTGTGGCAGTCGAGTGGCAGCGTTGTCGACAATAGTCGACATCAGCACCTCAGCTCATACTCACGTGTCTCGCAACCCACGCTAGCCCATGTGTGCGCGTGTCCGTCAATCATGTGGGCCACTGTGACGTCATCAGTGGTTCATCCCGATGACAAGCTGTCTATGAATGACATTAATCGATAGCAGGGACTGAAATAGCACGGTCTTGAGGGCTTTGAAAGGTCACAGCATTTTTAAACGCACGCTAAACAAATTACAGCATTTGTATGAAATCCACAGATGGATTAATGGGAGGCCGTTGGTTTCACGTTGCTGAAATGTTCTTGCCTGTCGTGTTGATGTAGAATAGGAGAGCCATGCAGAGGGACCACGTGATAGACATGTACCTACGTATCTCAGGGACCCAGAAAAGTGATTCAGTTCTACAGGGTACAGTTACTATTCTATAGTGTGCAGGGATGTTAAACTACTAGATGCGGTGACTATTTTGCAGGGTGCAGTGGCTCCATTCAACAGTGTGTGGTGACTATTCTACAGGGTGCAGGGATGTAAAACTACAAGGTGCAATGGCTCTATTCTACAGGGTGCAATGGCTCTATTCTACAGGGTGCAATGGCTCTATTCTACAGGGTGCAGGGATGTTGTTCGACAGGGTGTAGGGATGTTGTTCTACAGGGTGCAGGGATGTTATACGACAGGGACGGGGATGTTATGGCACAGGGTGCATACATAAGTGTTATTCTACAGGGTGCAGGGATGTTATTCGACAGGGAGCGGGGATGTTATTCTATAGTGTACAGGCGTGTTATTCTGCAGGGAGCAGGGATGTTTATTCTATAGGGTACAGGCGTGTTATTCTGCAGGGAGCAGGGCTGTTTATTCTATAGGGTACAGGCGTGTTATACTACAGGGAGCGGGGATGTTATTCTATAGGGTACAGGCGTGTTATACTACAGGGAGCGGGGATGTTATTCTATAGGGTACAGGCGTGTTATACTACAGGAAGCGGGGATGTTATTCTATAGGGTACAGGCGTGTTATACTACAGGGAGCGGGGATGTTATTCTATAGGGTACAGGCGTGTTATACTACAGGGAGCAGGGATGTTATTCTATAGGGTACAGGCGTGTTATTCTGCAGGAAGCAGGGCTGTTTATTCTATAGGGTACAGGCGTGTTATACTACAGGAAGCGGGGATGTTATTCTATAGGGTACAGGCGTGTTATACTACAGGGAGCGGGGAAGTTATTCTATAGGGTACAGGCGTGTTATACTACAGGGAGCAGGGATGTTATGACACAGGGTGCATGCATAAGTGTTATTCTATGTGGTGCAGGGATGTTATTCGACAGGGTGCAGGAATGTTATTCTATAGGGTACAGGCGTGTTATTCGACAGGGAGTTGGGATCTTATGGTACAGGATGCACGCATACATGTTATTCTACAGGGTGCAGGGATGTTATGCTACAGGATGCAGGGATTTTATACTACTGTGTGAAGCGACAGGGTGCAGTTACTATTCTATGGTGTGCAGGGATGTTAAATTACAAGGTGCGGTGACTATTTTGCACGGTGCAGTGGCCCCATTCAACAGTGTGTGGTGACTTCTCTACAGGGTGCAGGGATGTTATTCAACAGGGTGTAGGGATGTTGTTCTACAGGGTGCAGGGATGTTATACGACAGGGACGGGGATGTTATGGCACAGGGTGCATACATAAGTATTATTCTACAGGGTGCAGGGATGTTATTCGACAGGGAGCGGGGATGTTATTCTATAGTGTACAGGCGTGTTATACTACAGGGAGCAGGGATGTTATGACACAGGGTGCATGCATAAGTGTTATTCTATGTGGTGCAGGGATGTTATTCGACAGGGTGCAGGAATGTTATTCTATAGGGTACAGGCGTGTTATTCGACAGGGAGCAGGGATCTTATGGTACAGGGTGCATGCATACATGTTATTCTACAGGGTGCAGGGATGTTATGCTACAGGATGCAGGGATTTTATACTACTGTGTGAAGGGATGTTATTCCATAGGGCACAGGCGTGTTATACTACAGGGTTCAGAAGTCTTATTCTACAGGGTGCAGGGATATTATACGACAGGGTGCAGGGTTCTTTTTCTACGGGGTGCAGGAATGTTATTCTACAGGGTAAAGAAGCATTTTGTTACATAGTTCAGAACTGATTTTCGACAGGGTATACGGATGCTATTCTACAGGATGTTGGGATGTTTTAATACACGGTTCAGGGCTGTTATTCTACAGGGTACAGGGTTTAAACCTGACAAATAAAGCCACGTCTCCCTGACGCGCCCAAGTCTGTAACCCATCATTTATGCTTGCATTTGTATCTCTTGTGCTCCTTTCTTCATCACATAAGCCTCCAGTAATTCTCGATAAATGTGATTTTTTTTCTTTTAAATCTTACGAAACATCCATCTTCAAATGAGGTACTTATTGGATGCCCGACTCTCAAGTCTGTAATTAGCACACACATCCGGTTCAATGGTAAAAACACTGATTCGGCTCCAGAAGGGTTTTGAATATTGGAAAAAAAACATGCCGAGTCAGCAAAATGGAAATATCATTCTGACAAGCGTTGTGCACATTGGGGACAAAAGTTGCTTCGGAGAAATAGAGTTTGCTTTTTGATTGGATATTGGAAATTGTTAATTTTGACTTTGGATTTGGGGATAATGTTTTAGAATATATTCATTCTGGAGTACCCCTTGCTATTTCATTTCAATCTTGAGTTTATGCATTTTAGAATGAGACTTTCACGGTGCAAATTATGAAAGGGAATCGTTACGAGGAATCTCGGTCTATGTATTGTTGCTCGCTCGGATTGCCTCCTGACAATTTAGGGCTGACATGTTTATTATGACGAACAACGTCGGGTCAATCGACGCCACTTTCTGGTCCTCGGTGGAGTGTGCGGTCCACTGGAGTCACAGTAACTTGATATTATCATTGTCACATTTATATTTGTCAAAGGTGCTGCCAAGTGCACGGGGAGCATTTAATGGTGAGAGTGGTGAGGAATGCGCCATAAATCCACATAATACAGCAATCATGAATCCGTGTGTGTTATACACGCTGTGCTGGCACTAGACCCAAATGTCAGATTCGTTACCGGAGCCTGTATGATGAGTTTAGCCCAGAGCCTGCTTCCGAACCAGAAAATTGCAGAACAAATTGAATCAAATTGTGTAATCTTCGAATTCTTAAAGACTCCTCGCATTGCAGCACCGGGAGGAGGATGGACGTCTATTCCGAAGGTAAGGGGTCATTCAAGGTCAAGGCGGAGCAATTTGTTGTCGGCAGGACGTCAGAATAGAAATAGTTTCATATGTTAAAAATAGAGCATAATAAATGTGATTCGTGTGGAGGTAATGATGTTACATCGCCAGATCAATACATTGTCATTTACTGCTGTCCGCACTCTCAACAACTCAACAAATAAGATATAAATCATGGCGTCCCTTGGCTGGTAGACGACACCGGAAGTGGCTGATAAGGATGCTGTCGTTAATCGACTGCTTCCTAGTCAGACCCCGCGACTGCCAGCGTGGAGAATGGAGACTGTGACACATCTCATCCTGAGGAATGTTTTTTTCATTTGTGGGTGTTTCTATTCGCAGATAGTCCCCTCACGGTTCGTGGACGGTAATCGTGATGATGGAAAGTTGGGCGCAAAACGACTATTTCCATTTTATGTTTCAGACTTACAGACGTCACCAACCATAGCACGTAATCCACCATGACCGTGGAATATATTTATTTTATGAAAAAATAATAATCTAGAAATGCATACAAAAGCAAGTCTAGCCAGCTCAAGCTAGCTCTATTCTGAAATCAGCATAGGGAATTTTTTTTATTTTTAGAGTCAAGAAGGATATTGTGTAATATAAGATTTCAGAGACTAAATATCAGTCTAGTAATCCTTGTGTTGTGTCCACTGTGAGCAGACAGGTCACCTGGTGCCCAACAGCACCCTGAGCTCTCAGGGCCCCGTTCCACAAAGCAATCCTAGCGCTACGACTGTCGTAAGTCAGTGTTAAAGAATGGGAGTTACAATCACCTTAGCGCTATGATTGTCGTAAGTCAGTGTTAAAGAATGGGAGTTACAATCACCTTAGCGCTATGATTGTCGTAAGTCAGTGTTAAAGAATTGGAGTTACAATCACCTCAGCGCTATGATTGTCGTAAGTCAGTGTTAAAGAATGGGAGTTACAATCACCTTAGCGCTAAGATCGCTTTGTGGAACCGGGCCCTGGACTAATAGGGAGAATCTCTAGCCAGACAGACTGCAACAAATGTTACCTTCTTGGTTCTTGTATTTTTTGGGGGGTTGAGTCCAATCCGGGATTCGGACCCACACTCCTAGAGTCAAAAACACCTAATCGCCAGCACACAAGGTCAGCGATCTAGTCCAAATGAAATTCCGACAACTGGTAGTCTAGATCATATACTTTGTGTACCTCTCTGACAAGTGTAAATTGGCACGGGCCCCCCTTGGCCGAAAGCTATGAATACACAATGCCATCTAGAAAGTGGTCAAATGTAACAAATGTTATATTTTCTTACTAAAGTACAGATTCTTGTACACAACGCCAGACAGGCAGATCGACACACTACATCGCCGACAGACAGACAAACACCAAGTCAGTCAGACACACCACACACAAACAGACGGACAGACACACACAACTTCATTCAGACACACACACACAACATCATTCAGACAGACACCAAGTCAGACCGACACACAACGCCAGACAGGCAGATCGACACACTACATCACCGACAGACAGACACACACCAAGTCAGACATACACACAACGCCGGACACACATATCGACACACTACATCACACAAGCAGAGGGACAGACACACACAACGTCATTCAGACAGACACACAACGCCCTACAGACCGATCGACATACTTCATCACACAGACAGACATACATACACCAAGTCAGACAGACACACAACGCCAGACAGACAAATCGACACACTACATCACACAAACAGACAGACACACACACACACACACACACACACACACACACACACACACACACACACACACACACACACACACACACACACACACACACACACACACACACACACACACACACACACACACACACACACACACAAGGCCTCAAAGACAAATCGACACACTACATCACACAGACAGATAGACAGACACTAAGTCAGACAGACACACAACGCCAGACAGATCGACACACTACATGACATAGGCAGACAGACGGACAGACACACACAACGTCATTCAGACAGACACACTTCATCATTCAGACAGACACCAAGTCAGACAGACACACAACGCCAGACAGATCGACACACTACATCAAACAGACAGTCAGACGGACAGACACACACAACGTCATTCAGACAGACACACTTCATCATTCAGACAGACAGACAGACAGACACCAAGTCAGACAAACACACAACGCCAGACAGATCGACACACTACATCAAACAGACAGTCAGACGGACAGACACACTTCATCGTTCAGACAGACACCAAGCCAGACAGACACACAACGCCAGACACACATATCGACAGACAACATCACACAGACAGACGGATCGACACACATGTCATTCAGACAGACACACTCCACCATTCAGACAGACAGGCACTAAGTCAGACAGACACACAACGACAGACAGATCGACATACATCACACAGACAGACAGACACACAACGTCATTCAGACAGACACACTTCATCATTCAGACAGACAGACACCAAGTCAGACAGACACACAAGACCAGACAGCACGAAAAACTACATCACACAGACAGACAGAGGGACAGACAGAACCTACATCATTCAGACAGACACAATACATAAGTCAGGCAGACAGGCAGACAGACAGACAGTAGTCTAGATCACATACTCTGTGTACCCCTCTGAAAAGTGTAAATTGGCACGGTCCCGCATGGCCGAAAGCTATGAATACACAATGCCAGACAGACAGACAGACACCTCTGATCCACCTCACACTTCCAAGGGAACTTCCGCTAATGTCGAGAAACAACAGAACAAACAAATGGACTCAGTGCTCACTCCAACGATCCAGATGCATTAGGAGACTGTCTGGCGTTGACATTTGGAGCCAGTTGGTCCTTCAGGGATCCCTGAGTGATGGTCACCTGCAGACAGAGAACAGCGGCGACCTTCGACGCACGGTACTTGTACTACACCCAAGAGGGGGTCAGCGTGATAACTCATCGACTAAAATAGTGTGGAAAAGTTGGCCTGGATCAATAGGACGATTTAAGGTTTTGTTTACCAGCTAAAACGTTAAAGGCCTTATGTCCCTGCTCAACGGTTTAATCTCTCCCAGCTAAATGATATATCGTCTAGTGCCCCAGCCAAATGATGTAGGGTCTAGGGCCCCCGCTAAATGATGTATGGTCTAGTGCCCCAGCAAAATGATGTAGGGTCTAGTGTCCCAGCTAAATGATGTAGGGTCTAGTGCCCAAGCTAAATGATGTAGGGTCTAGTGTCCCAGCTAAATGATGTATGGCCTAGTGTCCCAGCTAAATGATGTATGGTCTGGTGTCCCAGCTAAATGATGTATGGTCTAGTGCCTTGAATAAATGATGTAGGGTTTAGTGCCCCAGCTAAATGATGTATGGTCTAGTGCTCCAGCTAAATGATGTATGGTCTAGTGCCCCAGCTAAATGATGTATGGTCTAGTGCCCCAGCTAACTAGTGCCCCAGCTAAATGATGTAGGGTCTAGTGCCTCAGCTAAATGATGTAGGGTCTAGTGCTCCAGCTAAATGATGTATGGTCTAGTGCCCCAGCTAACTAGTGCCCCAGCTAAATGATGTAGGGTCTAGTGTCCCAGCTAAATGATGTAGGGTCTAGTGTCCCAGCTAAATGATGTAGGGTCTAGTGCCTCAGCTAAATGATGTAGGGTCTAGTGCCCCAGCTAAATGACGTATGGCATAGTGCCCCAGCTAACTAGCGCCCCAGCTAAATGATGTAGGGTCTAGTGCTCCAGGTAAATGATGTAGGGTCTAGTGCCCCAGCTAAATGATGTATGGTCTAGTGCCCCAGCTAAATGATGTAGGTTCTTGTGCCCCAGCTAAATGATGTATGGCCTAGTGCCCCAGCTAAATGATGTAGGTTCTTGTGCCCCAGCTAAATGATGTAGGGTCTAGTGCCCCAGGTTTGTTGCCTACTTTTGTTATCAAAGCACTCTAGTGACGATGTTGTGTGGGATGTATTTCAAAAAAACATGTTTCCCACACCATCCATGTTTCAAGAACGATGCCTTAAAGTCTCTAAGTCTCTAAGACTATAATTATTAGTTTAAATCATAATTTCTAGATTATATAAATAGTAAGAACAAGTTGTCTATTAGAGACTGCACTGTCCGCTTATCTAGACTTGCCTATTATAAGGCTAGAATTACTATTCACCCATGGAGTTATCATTCAGGACAGCCTTGGATCAAGGCTACTGCATTCCGTACGATCACTATTGGAACATCGACACTTTGCCACCTGACCTGATTCCTACTTAATTTCTATTTCAGCATGTCACATTGTAGTTCTACAAACTATGCGACTTGCATGGCGATTAAACCATTTTACATGCACCAAGTGAAATAAAACACCACGTGACGAAGAGCTGGACGTCATCACGTGACGGTGCAAAGTTGTACTCTGAAACTACAAGTGTCAGTTTAACACAACTACTTTTAGCATCAGCTCTAATTTCCTCATGTGATGCGCCACGTGGCTATATCATGTCTCATCACTCCTTCAAAACGTCTCGGAAGTATTTCCGTCTACACATGCGCGATACATGGAAAGTAGTTCCGGAAATTGCTCCGTGCCATCACGAACGCTTGTACTATTTATTTCCGTCCCTTCGCCAGAGGTCAATTGGTCAAGAGGTTAAATCGCTTGTTTTGTTTTGAAACATAGCCTTGTATGTCTTGGGTTACAAAGCCTGCTGACACAGTAACGCAGCCTGTGCTATCAAGACAGCTTTAAAAGGATGAACATGTATAACATTTAGCCTATGAAATCTTATATGACACAAAACTCTTCTTTCCTCTATATTTAAACCAATATTCCTGATGCAGAATTCATAACCAGAGCTAGACTTGTTTTTTGTATACATATCTTGATTCTTTTTTTTCATAAAATAAATAAATATATAGCAATATAGGAGTGTGTGTGTGTGTGTGTGTGTGTGTGTGTGTGTGTGTGTGTGTGTGTGTGTGTGTGTGTGTGTGTGTGTGTGTGTGTGTGTGTGTGTGTGTGTGTAGCAGGGCTGTGTTGTGTGTATTGGTTTGTGTCATGGTATCAGTCGGTTTCTATATTCCCTTCTGTTATCAAGATCATGGGGTTTTCTTCTTTGCTTGTCACTTCTTAATGTCAGATTGGAATTAAACTGTCTAAACATGTTTCAAAAGTACATGGACACATAATTTTTTTCTGCACCGTAGTTAGAATTCAGTTTCAGATTGACAATTTGATGTTTAACATAGGCCACCACCCCTGGATATTCACCACCAGGACTATCACCACATTGGATGTGGAATCCTAGACTAAAATCTAGTCTCTGAAATGAACATATCGTACATAAAAAAAACAGTTGTTTAGTTATCTTAATAAAAATATAATAAAAAGGAGCCCTGTGATCTAGACTTGCCAAACATTATAGACTTGCATGGGCTGTATTTGATATATATTTGTATCAGGGTCTGTAAGACAGACTAGTGGAATCCCTACAGGAATCCTCTTGTCAGTCACATGACTGCGTCACTTTTCACGAGGAGTCCTAGGGGACTCCATTGTTGAGCCTGAGGTATACGACTGCACTCCACTGCATGTACTGGGGTAATTGTCAGCATTGTTTTGCTGATAACTTGCATGTACATGGATACATACAGTAAACTACGTTTATAACGAACACGGTTATGACGAACTGACGGATATAACGAAATGTGTTTTGATCCAGTCCATTTACTGTATATATGCTGTATACATGCTTATGACGAACTACGGTTATAACGAATTAAAATTAGTGTTCCCTTTGAGGTCGTTATAACCGTAGGTTACTGTACGTCATATTGCCATAAATCTCGTTTAAACTTTATTATTTCAGCAATAATTATGCTAATAATTTTGAAGTATATCCTCGGATATTCATATGGTATAGATGGAGTGAATCTATAAGGGTAGATATATGTTCATGTGTTATATAGCGTTTACCATGATCTCAACATTGTACTTTCCCAGGTGATACGTATTTCTTTGTTGCAATTCAACAATGACAAAGTCACTAACTTTTGGCTTTTTGAATATTCAGTGACAAGCCATCGAAACTAATGTACTTAGTAGTGTAGAATTTCAAGATATTAAGTTGAAATTTCAAGATATTAAGTTGAAATTTCAAGATACTAAGTTGAAATTTCAAGATACTAAGTTGAAATTTCAAGATAATAAGTTAACATCCTAAGATGTAAAAATACGTTTGAGGGCCATTTTTTTTATTTTTGCAAAAACAAATTCGATACTAAGTTGAAATTTCAAGACATAGAAGTTGAAAGTTCAAGATACTAAGTTGAAATTTCAACTTAGTATCTTGAAATTTCAACTTAGTATCTTGAAATTTCAAGATAGTATCGAAAAAAACCATAAAAAACAAATGACCCTAATAGGCTTCCGTACATATCTCGAGAAGGCACTGCTCTTATTTACAGGAAAGAATATGATTCTGCCATTCAGATTCTAGACAGAACTAATGTGGACAAGAGTCATTGGCAAGGCACTACATTTTCCTCGGGATATCATCAAATAGGTAAATTAATAGTAGGCGGGAACTTCAAACAAGAACAGGAACGATGAGTGGCAAGACTATATCAGATCGAACCAGTGGCCATTCTCCTCCAGCCAGGACCACTCAATATGATGATGAATTAAATGATACTTTAATAATTGTGACCACTTATCTGCATTCTGTAAAACTCTCATAAAGGCAAATAAAATCATTATACCTCCGCATAAGAACTCCCAACGTGGGTGGCATTGATGATGCGGCAGCCAACCTCAACAGTCTTCTACTACATGCACCACACGTGACTGTGAGACTTGTTCAAGTGCAACGAGAGAACAAAATAAAAAAAAATGGTTAAAAAAAAACTTCAAAGAGTTACAAGATGCAATGCAAGTGGCACGGCGGGACCTCGCAAATGACCATGTGATAGAAATAGACCACGTAGGTTTTATAGGTGAAGGTGAGGTGAAATGGGGTTTAACGTCGCGTCCAAGATTATTGCACTTATATAGCGACGTGCATGTACGTGTGTGGCTGCTTGTACTAGTCCGGACTGGTGCCGATTTATAGTGCTTGCTCACTGAGAAACCATGTCGCAGTTTAACAGGAATACCCCACTCAGACACAGTATACTGACTCCGAGTTGACAAGACCTTGTTTTAGCCCCTTAATGCCGAGCGCCAGACATGGTAACAACAAGTACCATCTTTTAACGTCTTTTGGTATGACGCGGCCGGGGATCGAACCCCGAACCTTCCGACTGGACCACGGAGGCGGTCTCGTAGGTTTCCCAATGCCCGGGGAAATTATAAACATTTTAAAAAATATACTGAGGAGTAATACACTGAGGAATTACTCGGCAGACTTGAATCATTGTCTTCAAGAAACCCCCAGGAATACTGGAGGCTTGTCAGCGAACTCACTAAGAAGATCGTCACGATATGGCTGAAATATTGCCGATGTGACGTAAAGCATGAACTCACTAACTAAGAAGAACGTTGATAAAAAAACAACAAGAAAACAATTCCTGAGGAGTGGGAAGATCACTTCACTACACTAGATAGTGGCATACCAGAGAGCACAGATTTCAGAAGCCTATGAAGAAATTGTATGCTCGCTTAATCGATTTCAGTAAAGCGTTTGACACTGCGTGGAGAAATGGTCTAACAAACTACTTTATAACATTTTAAAAAGGGGAATTCTGTAATCTACTTGGTATTATATATTCTACAAGGTGTTGTCTTGTGACAACTCAGGAAGGTCCCAGTGTCCCAATACGTTCTAAGATTGGTGTCAAGCAAGGATGTTTCTGCGGCCCTACTCTATTCAGTATTTACGTTAATGGCCTACAAGATTATCTCGGGTCAGACAATTCTAGCGCTGCCCCCTACTACGACAAGGCCCTTAAACACCTACTGTTTGTTGATGACCTTGTGCTGTTGGTATGCTCTGTTCGTGGTCTGCAAAACAAACAGCATGCAGACCTACACTGAACATTGGAAACGTAAAGTTTCAAAACTATTTTTCAAAACTAAGATAATTGTATTTGGGGGATCTTCAAAAGAAAATAAACTTCAATTTAAACTAGGCCATCAAATTATGTACTGATGAGGACATGATCTTATAAGGCTGCTGTAAATACACGGAGAGGAAAGGCCAAGTCATCATGGTATAAGATCAAAAGCTCGCTGAAATCAACTTCCAGCTTAAATCATCTTCCAGCAGAAATTCTCCAACGCTTACATAACGTTTCAACAGTACCCACTGCGTCATAAGAAGCCGAGGTATGGCGCTGCAGTGCTATACGACCTTCGTACGAATTGCTTGCAAATTGAATCAAAATTACTAAGTAATGACATCACTATCAAAACAGCAAAGCAGATCCTGAGAATTGCCAAAGAAGACAAGTAATATTGGATGATAGGACTGTACCTAGTCTGTCATACAGATCCTCGAACAAATATATCCAAAAAGCCCATGCAAGTCTATAATGTTTGGCAAGTCTAGATTACTGCAGTGTAAAAATGAAGAAAGTCTCTGGGCATCTTTTTATTATATTTTATAACTATAATTTAACTGGGGTTTTTTCTGTAAAATATGTTCATTTCAGAGACTAGGTGTTCGTCTAGACTGTACACTCTTTCTGTACATACATATATGTGTCCATGCTTTACCAGCGCCTGGGAAACATGGAATGTGACAGGATTTTTTATTTTTGCTGCGTAACAGGATGTACATAGTCATTTGGCCGCACCAATATATTCAAAATGTCCTTGAGATCTTCTGTTGAACATCTAACGTTACATCAAACTCCAAAAGTAAAAATGGATCTTGCCCAAAATTCAGTGAAGTTGCCCAGGCCAAATTCAGAAGATATATCTCATTGAAAGTGGCCCGCCTCCGTAGTCTAGTGGTAGAGCGTCCGCCCAGAGAGCGGGAGGTCCGGGTTCGATCCCCGGCCGCGTCATACCAAAAGACGTTAAAAGATGGTACTTGTTGTTACCCTGTCTGGCGCTCGGCATTAAGGGGCTAAAACAAGGACTGGTCGGCTCGGAGTCAGTATACTGTCTGAGTGGGGTATTCATGTTAAACAGCGGCATGGTATCTCAGTGAGCTAGCACTATAAATCGGCATCAGTCCGGACTAGTACAAGCAGCCACCCACGCGGGCGCGCGTACGTGCATGAACGTCGCTGTTTAAGTGACGTTAAACCCAATTTCACCTCACCTCATTGAAAGTGACCAAGTCCGTACTGATGGTTCCCACAAACGTCTAGGAACTATTAAAGATATATTTGTACTTGAGAAATATGTTTCAGCAGTAAAATGCACGGATCACAGATCAGCTCTTACCTCAGTTGCCCCAATCTGGAGCTAGAAAGAGGCAGATAACCAGACAACCAGAGATATAAGCAAAATATGCACGCTTAAGCATGTAGGAGATGAAAACAATGTACTGTCCAAACTATAGTATAGAGTGAGTGAGTGAGTATGGTTTTACGCCGCTTTTAGCAAAATTCCAGCAATATCACGGCGGGGGGCACAGGAAATGGGCTTCACACATTGTACCCATGTCGGGGATCTAACCCGGGTCTTCGGCATGACGAGCGAACGCTTTAACCACTAGGCTACCCGACCGCCCCTATAGTATAGAAAGACTTACTTCCTCAAACACTAGAGTGAGTGAGTGAGTGAGTGAGTGAGTGAGTGAGTGAGTGAGTGAGTGAGTGAGTGAGTGAGTGAGTGAGTGAGTGAGTGTGTGAGTGAGTGAGTGAGTGAGTGAGTGAGTGAGTGAGCAATATTCCAGCAATATCACGGCGGGGGACACCAGAAATGGACTTCACACATTGTACCCATGTCGAGAATCGAACCCGGGTCTTCGGCGTGACGAGCGAATGCTTTGACCACTAGGCTACCCGACCACCCCGGGCTGAGACAGAGAATAGGGTGACTGTTTTATTCAATACACGTTGAGGTGTCTGTCAGAGAGACCACGTACGTCTTAAACATGTGAGTCTTTCTTCGACAATAGGATGATAGGCAATGAACGACTGACGGGGACGTGAATCACAATCTCACTCACTCACTCACTCATAGACCGCCAACTGTGCAGTTGTTCCTACTCGCGGTTGGTCTGCACCTGATCGTGTATCCCGAGAATAATAACACACCCCGGTACACGCATCTTTATGGACTATTTTTAAAGGATTAAGGGGCTTAAACAAGGACTGTTCGGCTCGGTGTAAGTACTTATATATTGTGTCTGGGGGTATACATGTCTTTTTCTTTCTTCTTCTTACTTCTTTCTTCTATAAAATCGGCATTAGTCTGGACTAGTACAAGTAGATACACACACACACACGCGCGGACACACACACACACTCGTCGCTAATTGTGAAATAATCTTGGAGGCGACGTTAAACACCATTTCCACTCACCTATTTTCAAAGGTTGAGGTGGAGTCGGGTGGGTTAGGGTGGGGTGGGGTGGGGTGGGGTGGGTTGGGGTGGGTTGGGGTTGGGTGGGGTGGGGTGGGGTCGGGTTGGGTTGGGTTGGGTGGGTTGGGGTGGGGTCGGGTTGGGTTGGGTTGGGTGGGTTGGGGTGGGGTTGGGTGGGGTGGGTTGGGGTTGGGTGGGGTGGGGTGGGGCGGGGTAGTGTGACAGTGAGGATGGGTGTGTTCCAGACCCCATGAACCCCCCCTGTCTTGTTCCACATAGGCCTCGGTGGTTTACACCAAAGTGGTAAGTATTTTCGTCTTACGTCATTTTGAGCCTTAAATTGTTCCCATATTAACCTGAAGGCCGTTACATGACCAACATACCGTTCTAAACAGCGTTAAAGTTAACCAACACAATGTTTTTCGTTTCCTACACCACATCAACGTGTGGGGGGATATTTACGGTACGACATGGCAGCTCCAGGATACGAGACGAAGACGTTGTTGCTCTGACTTTGTCATGTTCTGTACAGCACATCAATAAGCTTTTGACCGAGGAGCACAGCAGCGACGACGAAGTCAAACTTACAAAGACTCGCCCCTTGATTCTATTTAAATTCAAGCAATTCTAAAGGCTATTTACCTCGATCTGCAACCGAGTGTTGAGTTAGCCAGATGTCAGAATTCACTGAGGTGGTTTCGTTGCTTTAGTATGGAATACTAGAAGGGACATTGTCGCATTGTCGATCTTCCAAAAACAAGCAAAAAATGTAAAAATTAACCAAAGGGCGACAATGCGACAACGCGACATTTTGGCCATTTGTCGCATTGTCGCGCATTTTAACGCCTTTTTTTTACACATTTTTGATGGGGCGTCAATGCGACAACGCGACATATTTTGACCTTGAAAAATGTCGCGGTGTTTGGTAAAACTAAAATGATTTTTCAAAGCGCGACAATGCGACAACGTGACATTGGAATGATGTCCCTTCTAGTATTCCACACTTCAGAGACCGAGCAAGCACGTGGTTTAAAATAGTTTTGACACGCCCATAATTACCCCTTTGTAACAGAAAGGATGTACTCTTATACACACAAATAGATGATTATGCTTATTGCGGTATTGCAGCAATGTACTTGACGTGCGTGGTTGTCAAGGGGCTGTTTGCTCTCATAATTTCGTTTTAACAATAACTTTATAGAAAGAATCGAGTTCAAATGGGTAAAGGGTATTCACATATATATAGATCCCTTTTTAAATAAAACAACTCATGCTCCTAAAATGCATATTTAAACAGACGTACGGACACGCACACATGAACGTACCCCAAGAACTCATATATATCTATATGTCAGACATAAGTTCAATTATGTTTAAAAATGTACGAATCATCTTTGACAACAACGAAAAGTAAACAAGGTTGGCCACGAATAAATATTACCATCTGGCTCGAGTCACGTCCGAAACTGAGCTACTTTTAAACTATGAGCCAACAATTCGGTCAGCACTGCCCCAGCCGGTGCGAGGTAACCCACACCTTGACTGCTGGTCCACTTAACAATATCCCTACGCACTCAATGCGACGTAGTGTGACCGAATTTCTCGAGTGGTGTATTACTACGCGCTGACAATGAACGCGCCGAGGAACTTGTCATAAACAATAGTCGACTGACCTTGGACCCCAGAACGGCATTAAGCCGTTGCAACATAATGACAGCCATCCTAACCTATCCCAAGAGTCGACAAATTAGCGCAGGTCCTGGGACAGCAGACGTGATTTTATCGTCTGCCAAAACTGTCGTCTGCTAAGATTGTTAGATGAATGTCAAGGATGTCCATATACACCATCTGTGAAAAACCGGATAGGCCTCATTCTGCTGGCTTGTTCCTGGTACCAAAGTTAATCGGATTTCAAGAACGGTTTCGTTGCTGTGTTATCTCGCGCAAAACGGCTCAAGTACACTGCTATGTAATTTCTTACTGATATGACGGAGTTTATTTTGCCTTAGAAATATCTTCCGCCTTCGAACATAGCCATGAAATACTTGACGATAGTGTAAAAAAAATGAATACATTTTTTAAACGAAGGTATTCATGTGTCAATGTGAAGCTGTTGCAGCGATCAGAGACCATATATCGGTATATGGTCTCTGCAGCGATTAAGATCTCACCTCGATATTCCAGTTAACTGCAAGCGAACAATCATGGCGTGAGTTTCACATTTTACTCTGTCAATCAATGTTACGGCCGTGACATGAGAATGCATTCAAATTACTCCTGGTGCTTTTTGGAAAACATTTGCAACATTCATGAACTTTCTGTGCAAAGAAAACTTAAAAACAGATTTCTTTATTTGGATGATTTCAGGAAATTATAGCCAGACTGGCTTTGACGGATGCCGCTGGAAACTCGTACATTGTTTTGCAGGAATTACCATAACTGCTGGAACAATGGGCAATGGTGCCACTAGTCTATATAGGCTCTGCATAAAGGAGGGGATAACTTCAAATCAGCAATTCAAATCGGAGCTCAATTCTATTTCAGTCTTTAGTTACGTTAAATATTTTAATACAGGATGCCCTTATGAGCCTTTAGACAACCAATATTGACGTCTTGCATTAGCGCGGTTGACGTACTGCTGGGAAGTAGCGGGACCTTACCGTTTTACTGTTGTGGATACTGTGAACGGTTTATGTCGGTGTTGTACTATATGTCTGACCGCAGGCGGCTGAAATTGATTGCTTTGATCATTAGTGTGTACATAGTGGGGAAGGAGGTCTGAGTGAAATGTACAAGATATTGACATCCACCTACTCGAGAGGCAAGGTGGTTACGTGCTCATTACTCTTCACGTGGTCCTTGTGATGTTACCAAGTGCGGACTGCTGTAGCGTTGATCTCAACACAGGCGGACAGACTCGCCTCGTGGTGCTAGGACCAGTCTAGTCTGTCTTGCAGACCCTGATACAAATAAGGGGGCGCGGGTGGACCAGTCGTCTAAGGCGCCGCGATTCGCAGTGCAGAGTTGCGTCCCTTGGGCACGCCAGAAACCTATGATTGTGGGTTCGAATCCCGGTTCGCCCTTATCATGTTTCTAGGTTTGTCAGCATCATACCCGTGCTCGTGGGTTTCACCGAAGTGGTAAACGTCTGAGACCTGCATCACTTCGGGCTTTCCTCCCACATTAAGCTGACTCGCCGTGATATAACTGGAATAATGTTAAAAGCGGCGTTAAACCCAACTCACTCACTCACTGATACAAATATATCAAAAACAGCCCATTCAAGCCTATACTGTTTTGCAAGTCTAGATTTCTGCAGTATCAGGGAAATCTGAAAATGAAGAGAGTCTCTGGGCTCCTTTTTATCAATTTCTACTAAGATAATTTAACAACTATTTTTTTTCTGTACGATATGTTCATTTCAGAGACTACATGTTAATCTAGGACCAGTCGTCTAAAGACGTCATGTTTCGCTTTGGTTTAGATCCTTGATTCGCCTCGATTATGACCCTTGGTCTCTCAACACCAATGTGTGCTCGTGGGTTTCACAAAAGTGTTACACGCCCACAGCGAGGTCAGGAGACAAGCATCCAGCATTAAGCTTTCTCGCCGTGAATTAAAATACTCAGCGGCCTTAATTGTAAACTCCATATCTGCAACGCTGCAATCTCATTCTTTCTCTCATACACATATATATGATTTACAGCAGTGTATCCGTACAAATAGTTTCTCAATCATAAAGTCCTTGGTTGTAGCATCTACATCTGTACACCAAGTTGTTCTGGCATGTTGTTTGTTTCTTTGTTTGTTTGTTGTTTAAGGCCGCACTCAGCAATATTCCAGCTATATGACGGCGGTCTGTAAAGAATCGGGTCCAGACCAGGCAATCCAGTGATTGGCATCATGAGCATCGATCCACGCAATTGGGATACAATGACATACATCAACTAAGTCGGCGATCCTGACCACCCGATCCCCTTAGTCGACTGTTACGACAAGCATGGGTTGCTGAAGACCTATTCTACCCCGGATCTTCACAGGTGGTTCTGGCATTCCAAACCACTAGTCTCTAGTCCATAAAAATGACATCTCCACATTCCAGTCATACATCGGTCAAGGACAAAACGATGACGTTAGACATACACCGGTGCCAATGGTTTATGCCAAATCCAATCCGTTGGTCTGAGACCAGAGACATTCGTTCAAAGACACAACGATGGCCTTTTTAAAGTGACGTCTTTGTCAAATTGTTTGTTAACTTTGAACTCAAACTCTGACAGGTACTCGGTGGGCAGTTAACAGTGAGGTCAGTCGGGTCAGAAAAAAACCGATATCGTTCTAGGTGTTGTACAACGTATCTAAACTTCCGGGCAAAAGAGAGCATACATCCATGTTTGATGTGGCTAAATGAAACGAACGTACTTAAAAGCTTGAAATTAATGCGTCTCCAAATTAATACGACTGCTGACCCTTAGCCAAAAATGCGACTCAATATCAATGCGACTCCCCCCACCCCAACCCCAGTGTAATGATACATATCCTCACCTTAATCCAACCTTACCTTAATCCAATAATACAGCAAACAACACCCTTATTCGCGCAGGGTAGAGCACTTCCGTAAAAGCAATAAACAGTGTTTTCCTAAAAACAACTCACAGTGTAAATGTTTTTGATACGGGTATCACTGTTATGTTTCTAAACCTTACATTTGTAGTGTTTCGGTGACTTTTCTGCTATTAACATTTTGATGAAGTTTGTATTCTTTTGGTCAAACTTTCTTTTCGCTCCGTAGTTCAGAAGAGCAGTCTGGCTTTAAGATACGTCACAAAACTGTCAAGTTTGTCATTTTGAAGAGAGTGTAACATCATTTTACAGTAAAATACAAAAATGCATTCTTAGCTGACACAATAGTTGAAGCCTATGTTTATTATCCCCCACAACATTTAACTTCCCTGCCTTGCAATTTACATTATTTACATAATCATCTATTACATAGCCATTATAAACTCTGTTATTATCACGGCAGACTGTACAGTCGGAATATCTTCAGAATCAGAGTGGAAATTATTCTAATATAAGAGAAGCATACACAATTCTAATGTGTTATAGCATGCGATGTTCCCATTTCCCGAGCGTGGCTTGATCACTCCGCGATATCCTCCGCACCCTGGCCGCTGTAAGTAGCGCATCACATGCGCCCATAAACCACCATCACCACATCGTTTATTGACAGGGTTTAAGGGGGAATGGCCCGCCGTTCCGCATGGTGGACCAACCTGACCGTAATAACTTTGTCACAAATGGTTTATTATTCTGCTTATGAAGCCCAACTTATTCTCTAACTAGACTTTGTTCCAGTCTGTGTTTGTTTGTTGTTTAACGCTGCAGTCAGCAATATTCAAGCTCTATGACGGCGGTCTGTAAATATATCGAGTCTGGATCAGACAATCCAGTGATTGGCATCATCAAGCTAGTCAACGTCTTACGAAAAGCATGGGTTGCTGAAGACCAGTTCTAAGCCGGAATCTTCACGGGACTCCTGTCTGTGAAATAGATTTGGTCCTTGTTTGAAAAAAAGAGGGAGTCCTTGTCTCAAAAGTAGACTTGCTCTTGTCTCTTCAGCAAATTCTGTCCTTGTTTCAAATGTGTACTCAGGTACTGCACCTTGACCCCAGTGCAGAAGGGACTCTTATCGCTATGGTAGACTTCCTGTTTATGGTCTTATTGCGCCTGCGCAGTTGAAACCACTGATAGCCGGAGCAGCAATGGCTGCCAGTGCAGGACGTGGGACATATCCGCTAACTCCAGGTAGTACGAACTCGTATTGAGCCGAAGCCTCGGTTCTTTTACTGTAGCAGTTGTTATTTATTGTCACTGTCACCGGTGGCGACTAACGGGATTGGTTGATCAGGCTCGCTGACTTGGTTGATGCATGTCATCGTATCCCAATTGCGTGGATCGATGCTCATGATGTCAATCACTGGGTTGTCTGGTCCAGACTCGATTATTAACAGATCGCAGTCATTACTCCGGCATATTGCGGATGATGGCATTAAGCAACAAACAAATAATATCCTTATTTTTTTTATTTACATTTTAATGTTATTAATGTTATTAATGTTATTAATGTATGGTATTGACGTATACACAGTGTCAGTTTTTTACAGTGAACATCCTATATCTCTTATTTTGATCTCGTCACGATATGGCTGAAATATTTCCGATGTGACTCTATATTCACTCACTGTTATTCCGATGAAAAGATCACTGTAAACTTCATGTAAAAGGTGTGTGTACGTAGCATTATGTCTGATGTCCTGACTTGTTATAACTAGTCCGGGGCCAAATAGTCTCTGTAGACAATCTGACACGTATCATACGACTCGAGAGAATGATTAATGAAAGAGTTTCCTTACCCGCTCCTCCATTTCATTAGGCGGTGTTCCAGGTATTGATTACCGCCTCTTTTTTGATCCTGGGATAGAATGCGATGTCTCAAAGTAGACCGATCGAAGAGCCCCGAGAGAACCTTTATCCAAGGCAGATTCATTGGCGAGCCCTGAACTTCGATAGCTATCTTTTGCAAGACGACTCCAAACAGGCAAAGAATTGAATTGGTAGTTGACAGCTCTAAGGTAATGCCCTTAAAGCCAGAAATTACACCCAGAGCGTCAGTGTTCGAGAACGGCTCGCTCTATTGTCTGGACGCCAAGAAATTATTGGGAAGGTTTCTGTTCGTTTTAAGCTTGTGCGTTTATCTTGTCTGGGTCAACTTTTGTTGTGTTTGCTGTTTGAACTCCCGACCACTTCTTGTAATATGGGGGAGGAGGGGGGCTTTTGGGTAGCCTAGTGGTTAAGGCATTAGTTCGTCATGCCGAAGGTTCGAATATCGACATGGGTACAATGTGTGAAGCCCATTTCTGGTGTCCCCCGCCGTGATATTGCTGGAATATTGCAAAAAGCGGCGTAAAACCAAACTCACTCACTCACTCTTGTAACTCACCCTTGGCTATAGCTACTGAAAAAACATGCTTTCCCACATCAATACACGGGAGCGACCCCGACACACTGGAGTATTAGACTAACACAAGTCTCTAAGGCAATAATTGTTAGTTTAAATCATAATTTCTAGATTGTGTAAATGATAAGAACAAGTTGTCCCCATGAGAGACTGGAGTCCTTACTGTCCACATATCTAGACTTGCCTATTAGGAGGATCGAGTTATTTTACATCCATAGACTTTTTTTTAGTACAGCCTTGGAGAAAGGCTAACTGGAGTATATGCACTGTACATGGGAGTAAAAAACATCATCAACTAAACACGACGGCACCGATCACCACGTCAAGTATTCACGGCGAAATGTTCCAATGAGTGTGTTGTGTTGAACGCCGCATTGTGACAACGGCGGTAACAGCATCCTGTAGTTCTCCATGACGTCATGTTGAGGACTTGCTACAGCTGACTCAGGCGACGGTGACTCAGGATCCATCACCGGCATGTCGCTTGTAACAAACTCAAATTAACACTTTTTTGAATGTGCTAAAGTAGTTGATATTTAACAAGCAAGGATATAAACGAATGCCCGATTGACTGATAACAGCGATGGACACGCTTTTTGAATCACCTGCCTGCTATTTAATGACGGGGTGGAAGGTTGGCTTTTTGAAGTAAAAGTCTGTAATATTGAGTGAGTTAGTGATATTAATATAATTGTGTCACGGTAATTTTGAAATAATCGTGCAGGCAGATCATGGTTCCACTCAAAATGATGCACATTTTTTTAAACGAATTCTAATCCTTTGAATTATAAAAAATCCAAGGTCGGCGCATTCAGAAACTACAAGACCATAGCAAAAGCCTATTGGACTAACACTGACGACATTGTCACTGTGTGTTAGCAACGGTTTGTGTTTCCCTCATTATTAAACACCTACACATTGGTTCTCGAAACATATATATTTTTATTGATAAATTTCTGCGTCGTCCCAAACGCTGAACTGTGAAGACATATGTAAGGACCATTGTCAAGATGAACGCTATCAATTCCGTTTTTCTGGATTTCTTCTTTCCTGGAACACGAGCTGACCATTGATTCATGTGATGTTTCTTACTAATAAGGGGTTGTCAAACACATGGTATACACCCACACCTCTCTTCCATGTCAAATCAGACAGTTAGTGCAACAACAGGTTTACATGACTTTCTTATCACCAAACTTTTAAAATGACATCAGTCCTCACTCGGAAAGATCCAAATTGGCACGAACAGTGCTAAAGAGCAGGAACCATCGATTCTGATATGTGACTTGAAGGCTATAGTGATTAGCAACAATATGGCGGCTACGCGCAGACGACTCAGAGTAAATGATGTTATTGCGTGTGGCAACTCACGTGAAACCCAGAAGTTTCTCGTTCTCATTGGATGTAGTCTTTGTGATTAATTCGCTTTAATTTCTGACTCGAGGGGACTCTTGGCACCACACGGATTTTGGTTGCGTATTCCGCGAGATCTCGCGAGATCTCGCGAGAAGGCTTCTGACGCCAAGCACTGTCTGCTCGAACAACCCCCCTCCCCCCTTGTGGTCAGCGACCAGGACGTGAGGTGTTGACCAGTGACTATTCCCTTTAATCATTGGGTATTTATAGGTAGCTGGCCAGTGGAGATCACAGGTTGTATTGTGTCACCTGTGCGCTGCACGTGATGAGAGGGTGTGTAACCGACAGATGGCGCTGGGTTCAGTAGTAGCAGCAGGAACTGATGTATCATCATCATCATCATCATCATCATCATCATCATCGTCATCAGTAGTAGTAGTAGTAGCAGTAGTAGTAGCAGCAGCAGCAGCAGTAGTAGTAGTAGTAGTAGTAGTAGTAGTAGTTGTAGAAACAGTATTCCAGTTATATCTTGGCGTGTTAGCTTAATGTTGGAGGAAAGCCCGAAGTGATGCAGGTCTCAGACGTTTACCACTTCGGTGAAACCCACGAGCACTGGTATGGTGCTGACAAACCTTGAAACATAATCGTGGCGAACCGGGATTCGAACCCACAATCATATGTTCTGGCGTGCCCAAGGGACAGCAACTCTTCAGCGAAATGCGGCGCCTAAGACGACTGGGCCACCCGTTTCCTCCCAGTTGAAATAGAATGTCACCAGTCGCAACGCGGAGAAGCATATCGTTGTTAACAGACTGACACTAAGAAGAATAGGAAATGTATATATCACATGATACTTGATATATTTGTCTCCCAACTAAAGTCTTTTTATCAATATTCCTACAAGTATCAATGCTTATGTAAAATTTAATCCTTGGGGCCGTGGAGAAGCCTAGTGGTTAAAGCGTTCGCTCGTCACGCCGAAGACCCGGGTTCAATTTCCCACATGGGTACAATGTGTGAAGCCCATTTCAGGTGTCCCCCGCCGTGATATTGCTGGAATATTGCAATATTTTTTACACATTGGGTTGAAGGAAGCCATGTTACCAAAGTCACCTCGACCTAGAATGTATCATGCAGTGTGCAAGGACGTTGACTGTTCTAAGCATTTGTGATAAAGCGTAGTTTACATTTTTATTTGCTCTGAAATCCGGCTATCAAGGGGATCGGGTGGTCATGCTCTGACTAACTCATCAAGTCCCGATGACGTTGATCTTAACTCATGCTTTCAGTCAATTGTTGTCTCAAGTATCTGCCTACCCCTGTGGTATTGACGGAATATTTCTGACTGCGGCGTTAAACAACATGTCTCGTCGACCAAATCATGTATATCATCCTCGGCACCCAGGGTGTTAATTACCTGTGGATCAACATCATGTATCGTGTATGAGGCTGATGCAAGATTGTCATCCTAATGCTCCAAATGTACAGAATAATGACCATTGATTATTGAAAAGTCGCACGTTTAAGCCCAAGTACGGAAATAAAAAAGCTGGCGTTTTCTGTTTGAAATCAAAATTGTGATGGCGTGTTTATACGCTTCCGTGTTGTTTATTAGACAAGCAGTTGCGAATGGTCAACAGTTTCATCAGCGTTACAAAAGACGGAACTCACCCAGTCTATATTATCACATTTCGTTACCAATCTTGTTAATTGAGAACCAAAAGAATATTCTTATAGGTTACGAATGATGATTCTACTACGAAGACAGATGATTCGCTTAAGCCTGAGACCCGTGAAGATCCGGGTAGAAGAGGTCTTCAGCAACCAATTCTTGCCGTAAAAGACGACCATGCTTGTCATAAGGGGCGACTAACGGGATCGGGTGGTCAGGCTCGCTGACTTGGTTGATGCATTTCATCGCATTCCAATTGCGTGGATCGTTGCTTATAATGTCAATCACTGGATTGTCTGGTCCAGACTCGATCACTTACAGACCGCCGTCATATAGCTGGAATATTGCTGATTGCGGCGTTAAACAACAAAGAAACACAACAAACACTCAATCCTGACAAGGTCACTTACGAAGGGATGTAACTCTACTTCCTGTAAGACTGCGCTACCTAACCAGGTTTTGTTCAATATCCTTCACTAAAGCACAACCGATCTTGCCTGGCTTGTTTTCAAAGCAGGTGCTCAGTCGACAAAAACGCGGATCAGTTCGATGCAACTAAGTCGGTAATTCTCTTCATAAAGGCTTAATGACTGCTTCAATGGTTCTCTACAAACACGGAGGGAAGGGGATGGATACTTAAGTAATCTGAGACCGTCCGGTGCAGTAATTACAGACACGGGGCCGACCGTGTTCGATAACCGTAAACCAGAGAAAAGTCAACTTATCTACTGAAACCAAAGAAATCTTTACCTGACTACTGAAACTAGAGACATCTTCACCTATCTACTGAAACTAGAGAAATCTTCACCTATCTACTGAAACCAGAGAAACGCGCGCCTCTCCACTGAAACCAGAGAAATCTTCACCTATCTACTGAAACTAGAGAAAATCTTCACCTATCTACAGAAACTAGAGAAATCTTCACCTATTTACTGAAACTAGAGAAATCTTCACCTATCTACTGAAACTAGAGAAACGCGCACCTCTCTACTGAAACCAGAGAAATCTTCACCTTTCTACTGAAACTAGAGAAATCTTCACCTATCTACTGAAACTAGAGAAATATTCACCTATCTACTGAAACTAGAGAAACGCGCGCCTCTCTACTGAAACTAGAGAAATCTTCACCTTTCTACTGAAACAAGAGAAATCTTCACCTATCTACTGAAACCAGAGAAATCTTTACCTGTCTACTGAAACCAGAGAAATCTTAACCTGTCTACTAAAGCCAGAGAAACGCACGCCTCTCTTTTGCAGCCAGAGAAATCTTCAACTATCTACCGAAACCAGAGATAAGTCTGCTTCTTACACTGAAACCAGACAAACCTTCACGTGTCTACTGAAACTAGAGAAAAAATCACTTCTCTCCCTGAAGCCAGAGAAACTTCAGCCTCACCAGATATAGTCTGCCTCCCACAATGAAACCTGGGAAAAGTTCTCCTCTCACACGAAAACAAGAGAAACAACTTTCTGCACCTGGGGGTTCGGTTTCAAGCAACCTCCGTACTTCCTACTTGTTAGTCTGGACAGGAAGCACTGAGAGAGCGCAGCCAGAATAGTACCATTGCCGCATGTCGCAACGCAACATTGGTGCCTAAAACTGCACGTGGACATTTTCGTTTGGTGTGGTTTCTTCGGGAAAGGATCTGTTGGCTTTGTTTCGTGTGAGTCGAATAATATGTTGATATTGTTTTACGGAAACCTAGGTGGGCCAGGGAAGTTAGGTGAACTCCCTCCCTCGAATTACACCCCTTAGTTACCACGCTGTGCAGAGTTGCACTCCTTAGTTTCCGAGCTATGCAGAGTTGCACCCCTTAGGTACCGAGTTATGCAGAGTTGCGCCCCTTAGTTACCGAGCTATGCAAAGTTGCATCACTAAGTGACCTCGCTATGCAGTGTTGTAGACCTTAGTTACCGAGCTGTGCAGAGTTTCACCCCTTACTTACCTCGCTATACAGAGTTGCGCCCCTTAGTTACCGAGCTGTGCAGAGTTGTACCACTTGGTTGACAGATCCTAATGTTCATGGGTTTCAACAAAGTGGTGAATTTCTGCGGTACTAATCGGCGTAAACGCAACTCACTCACTAACTGTAACTGATTCAAACAAATGAAAAGTTCTTATTGCACAAGTTGACGAGGTTTACGGTACGAGAAGACAATTCCAGAATACGTGTTTGTTGAACATCCGAATCAATGTTTCTTCGATTGGAGTGTGGTGGATAAAAAGGAGTCTTGAGACGAATACCAAATCCTTTCATGTCTGCGCAAGTCCTGAAGGATTTAGAACTATTTTCGTTATCATTACAATGAATATGATCTTTTGAAGCAAAGTAGGAGAGTCTAGAGAGAAGAGTGTTTATTTACTGTAATAAAAAAACGAGGGTTTTGTGCAGCGTTTTGCGGCGCTTGGTGCGTAAACGTGAAGCCAATACCAGACCCCGTTACACGACGAGGGTTAACTACTTCCAATCCCCAGAGATATACCGGACTTTGTTACATATTTAGTTCTAGGTTCCCAGGTGCCCAGAAATATAAATGATAGTTATAACTGGATATAGGCTATAGGCCATCCGTTGGGGAATTCTCAAAGCCCTTACATCATTATTACCCTGTCAATGGATACACGCGAAGTCGATATCATTCTCAGCTCCCTGGGAGTATACAATTCAAGCTGCCTGTGAGGCGCTAGAAGGTTAACAGCCATGGTGACCAGAGGCACATTTCTAAGTCACTTGCCCAAGGAGACACCCCATGTGTTACTACACGTGCTTCAGTGTGGAGCGGGACTGAAGCCCTAGAAACTCTCAGGAGTCAAACTGCCGGACTCAGTCACCCATTCTGATCCTAATCACATATTGACCTCATGATCACATATTGACCTCATGATCACATATTGACCTCATGATCACATATTGACCTCATGGTCATATATTGACCTCATGTTAACATATTGACCTCATGATAACATATTGACCTCATGATCACATATTGAGATCATGGTCATATATTGAAATCATGATCACATATTGCAATCATGATCACATATTGACCTCATTATCACATATTGACCTCATGTTAACATATTGACCTCATGGTCACATATTGACCTCATGGTCACACTGAAATCATGGTCACATATTGACCACATGTTAACATATTGACCTCATGGTCACATTGACCTCATGATCACATATTGACCTCATGATAACATATTGACCTCATGGCCACATTGACCTCATGATAACATATTGACCTCATGATAACATGTTGACCTCATGATCACATACTGACCTCATGATAACATATTGACCTCATGGTCACATATTGATCTCATGTATTTCTGCCGGAATCGATTAAAACACAGGAATTATATGAAGAGCCTACAACTGAAAGCGGCGGTGAACTCTAATGAGATCAAACCGAGCACACCAAATATGTGGAGATTTGAACCCGTACGTTCAGTGTGTTTGACTTTATCCACTGGACTACCAAAACCCCTGCTGTTGAGACAATAGTCATTTCAGTACAAAGAAACATCACATACTTTTTAATTATCTACGGATTAGGAGCAGATTTATTTGGAATAACATAAACATTATGATGTTGACTCAGTTATGATTAGATTAAATGTAATAATTCGCACATAATAATAGAAATGCGATGGCCTTTGATTTGTCTTTGTTGTTGTTTATTTGAATAGATGTTCAAAATACCTTGGCTATTTCCTGTCCGTCGTTAATATAGGAAACACACACAGATCATTTGACGGCCTAGTGAGAATGTAATATCTCACTGACTCTTCCAAACATTTATTCAATTATTTTGGTCTCAATATCCCAAATCAACATGTTTATCTCAGAACTCTATACATAGAAATTGCACTATTATTGGTCACAGAAGGGCTTTTCATTTGGATAATTAGATTTATAGCCATATCCGTTCTAAAGCTCTCTGGGCCCTGGCAGATGACGTCACATCCTGTTGTCGATCGATAAATATTTTCTGAGATAATTTCTCAAAACTGCTGACGTTGCCAAAATAACAATTACACATTGACAGTGGGTCACGTCAACATTTTGAAACCGACTGTTTCCGGTAAGCCTCTCGTGACGTCACAAAATGGCTCTCGGTGTTTCTAATCGATAAAGTACACTAACCTGGAAATTGATGTCCACTGCACAGGTGTTGAAAGATCTACAGCTTTACTTGACAGATGTAGATGAGAAGCGTGCTTGTAAGGTCATACCGGTCGATAAATATCATGAAGTGAGTCGATTCACAACACTTCGATCCCTGTACGAACTAATTTAGCGACACAATTAGGTTTGATTGAGAGTAAGTGATTACATCAGCAAGACTTCTACCTCGAATACTAATTTTTGTAGCCGCGTGTCAGAAAATAACTCTCCCAGTGTAATCATGGAGGATAGCATTTTATTTTGGAAATCTTTGGAGATATATGTAATATCTGAAAAAGACATTTTCCACACTTTATACACAACTAAAGTAGAAAGAATGTGTGTTTTTGAAGAGGTGGATTCAAGATAGTATTTCCATCTATGACAACCTATCTGACTATTTTAATAAATTCGTAGTGAGAAGGTTTTAAGCCACCATGAATATTATTTTAGTCCTATTGCAATGTGTCAGTTCAATTTGGAAGAGTGAGTGAGTTGGGTTGAACGCCGCTTTTAACAGTATTACAGTTTTATCGCCTCGTGTTAGCTTAATGTGGGAGGAAAGCCCGAAGTGATGCGGGTCTCAGACGCTTACCACTTCGGTGAAACCCACGAGCACGGGTATGGTGCTGACAAACCTAGAAACATAACTGGGGCGAACCGGGATTCGAACCCACAATCATAGGTTTCAGGCGTGCCCAAGGGATGCAACTCTGCACAGCGAATCGCGGCACCTTATACGACTGGGCCACCCGTGCCCCCCTCAATTGCAACTTGGAAAAAAATTCTGAAATGAAGTCGTAGACGTTGAGGTGAATCTGTGTTTAAAATCAGTAGAAGTTGTTTGTTAATGTTAATCTTAATGCCCCCCCCCCCCCCCCGAGCAACGTGTGCTAGTCGTAAGAGACAGCTTAAAGGGCAAGTTCACACGGAAATGAACCTAATTTTCTTGTACTTTTTCCACAATAAAAGTGTTAACCTAGAAGTGTCATGGACAAAAATATAAAAATATCACAATAAATCAACATATGTTTTGCATTAAAACGATTTATATTTTTCATATTTACCAAGTGTTCTATTTCCATAACAAAAACACCATGGCTTATGCCCCTTGCAATATGACGTCATTGGTGCCAATTGATAAACATTATGACGTCATCATGCTTTGTTAGAGCCGCTTCACGTGGTGTAGGTACAGGTGTATGATTCTAGCGTCTCAGATGCCAGCCAGCATATAGTGTTATGCTGAGTCACCACTGCGCCGGAGTGTGTCGTAGGCCATGTTGTTTTACCGAAAACTTGTACTTGATATCTTTTGCGTTCAGAATAGACAGGGACCCAGTTGAATTGGCACCAATTACGTCATAATCTAAGGGAGATAACTCAGGCCTGTTTAGCTCGAAAAACGAAGGCCTCATAACGGCATATCATTTTCACACTATTGTGAGCTTCCTACTTTCACTGTGAAAAAATGAGTGTATATTTTCAAACACAGATACTAACTAATTCTAAAATTGCGTTTTGTTTAGAAAAAGAAAGAAAGTAATTTTTGCGTGTACACTTCCCCTTTAATGACTCTCGGTTGGTGACAAGTTGGTAACGTATCATCGTACGCCGACGGTGTGGATCGTTATACACAATGTTAATAACTGTGCTGTCTCCTCCAGTACGCCCGGAGAGCGGAAGGTCCGGGGTTCGATCCCCGGCCGCGTCATACCAAAAGACGTTAAAAGATGGTACTTGTTGTGTCCCTGTCTGGCGCTCGGCATTAAGGGGCTAAAACAAGGATTGGTCGGCTCGGAGTCAGTAGACTGTGTCTGAGTGGGGTATTTATGTTAAACTGCGGCATGGTATCTCAGTGAGCTGGCACTATAAATCGGCATCAGTCCGGACTAGTACAAGCAGCCACACACGCGCGCGTACATGCACGTCGCTATATAAGTGCAATAATCTTGGACGCGACGTTAAACCCCATTTCACCTCACCTCTTCCAGTACAAGCTGCGGTCAAATAGCTGGAATAATGCTGAGTGCGGCGTTAAACAACAAACAAACAAACAAATACTCTTATGGTTTGCTATAGTCATTGTAATCCCTTCAGAAAACACTTTCACCATCTTGAGAACAATGCTCTTTGATTTGATTGGTAATATGCCTAAAATATATACAAAATGTTCTGATTAATAAATATCCACAACATATTATATTTAACACAGTGCTAAATTTATTTCAAAGTATAAATAAATGATGTGACATGCTTTCTTAACATGTAGTTGAAAAACATCTAAAACTGCTTAACCAATTACGTTCTTGTATATTACATTATGGGTAGAAAGAGTCGGATAACCCTTCAACACGGAGGTAAGAATAATCAATAATCCCACACAAGTCTCGAAAGAACGCATTAGCATCCTCTCCCATCTGACATTTCAACAGCGTGAAACTGCTCACACAACTAGTTCCACTCCGGCTTATTCAACGCGGATCTCTTGGGCCGACGACAACCATATTGGTCCGAAGCGACCTGGCTCAAAGTCCAATCTTTCTCGTCACTGTGTCTTGTTAAATATCCGTGTTGACAAATTCCCCAAAGGATTTGAATCCTTGCAATTTAAATCCCTGAAACATGCACGTGGGCGTAAGAAAGAGGATGTCTGGATTGACCACCTGTCACCATGAAAAAAATGTAGTCTTAATGCCTTTATCGAATCCCATTTGCTGACATTGTGCTGGCTTTTGAAAACAGGAAAATTGTGTTTTACCTGAATATAAAGAAATAGAAACGTTAACGCTGTTCCTTGTACAATAATGGCGTCAGACAATACGACCATAGTTGGACCAAGGTGTCACCTAGATTATACTGCCATAACGTCCTTGCCCCAATTATCTTACGCACGGGGAATCAAATTAAAATTAAATTAAATTAAATTAAATTTTTTAAACAATTAAAAAATAAAACCAAACAAATCGTGGCTACTTTAATACGTTTTGGTGCTGTTTGCACGGTAATCTGGTTATCTAAATTAACAAAAAATAATATACAAAACCTAAAATAAAACTTTCCTGAGAAGAGAAAAAGCTACACGAGGGATACGTGGAAGTATTCCAAAACATGCAAACTGCTCCTATATTTCACAACATATCTACAACCGACACACGAGGACATCACGCTAGAAATAAATATCAAAGGTCCAAATTCAGCAGAAATATACCAAACCCAACGTGAAGTCACGTCTCGAATAGCGGAATTTATTCTATAAATATGTATGCTGTTTTGAACAAAAATAACAGAAACGCCAACACGACGGATATCATGATGACGCTCAAGTAAATTTGAAACCAGAAAAAAATAGCCGTTTAAATATACCGTTCAGGAGTTATAAGATCGCAAGAGTGACCATTGCTTGAGCTCCGACCTGCCGCCGTACATCCGGGCTGTCATGTCACTGAGAGAAGGGGCACCGTGTTGTCTATTTCAGTACAGAAGATTCATGTATGTGTCAATGTTTGTGTGACTGCCATGGATCGATGTCGTCGACACCTCATTAACCGGTGAACAGTCTAGACTTTGTACCTTAACAAAATAAAACTAATTACATTCGTGGGGACTGAAATTTGATGTTTAAGGTTGGGTTAAGATTAACGCACGCATCATTTCCCAAATAAATAGTCTAACCAGTTCGTGCACGAGGCTGTCACGAGGACTATGAATGACAGCGAAGTATTTCATTATCGTTATGGACACTTTTCCATTATAAATCATATCGCATAGCGACCATTAGAAGCAAGGAGATCGAGTGGGGTTATACGTCCCTTTCAAAACTATGTCAGTTACAAAGCGCCTTTGTCAGGTCAACGTGGGAATAACGTCATTTTCACACGTATTTCAGTTATACCACAGCTTGTAAGCTCAACGTGGGAGTAACGTCACTTTCACCAGTATTAAAGTTATATCACAGATTGTCAGCTCAATGTTGGAGTAACGTCACTTTCACCTGTATTTCAGTTATGCCAGAGATTGTCAGCTCAACGTGGGAATATCGTCACTTTCACACGTATTTCAGTTATACCACAGCTTGTAAGCTCAACGTCGGAGTAACGTCACTTTCACCAGTATTTCAGTTATACCACAGATTGTCAGCTCAACGTGGGGATAACGTCATTTTCACACGTATTTCAGTTATACCACAGCTTGTCAGCTCAACGTTGGAGTAACGTCACTTTCACCAGTATTTCAGTTATACCACAGATTGTCAGCTCAACGTTGGAGTAACGTCACTTTCACCTGTATTTCAGTTACACCACAGATTGTCAGCTCAACGGGGGAGTAACGTCACTTTCACACGTATTTCAGTTATACCACAGTTTATCAGGTCAAAGGTGGGGGTAACGTCACTTTCACCAGTATTTCAGTTATACCACAGCTTGTCAACCCAACGTTGGAGTAACGTCACTTTCATCTGTATTTCAGTTACACCACAGATTGTCAGCTCAACGGGGGAGTAACGTCACTTTCACACGTATTTCAGTTATACCACAGTTTATCAGGTCAAAGGTGGGGGTAACGTCACTTTCACCAGTATTTCAGTTATACCACAGATTGTCAACTCAACGTTGGAGTAACGTCACTTTCACTAGTATTTCAGTTATACCACAGATTGTCAGCTCAACGGGGGAGTAACGTCACTTTCACCAGTATTTCAGTTATACCACAGCTTATCAAGTCAAAGTTGGGGGTAACGTCACTTTCACCTGTATTTCAGTTATACCACAGCTTGTCAGCTCAACGTGGGAATATCGTCAATTTCACCTGTATTTCAGTTATACCACAGCTTGTAAGCTCAACGTGGGAATAACGTCACTTTCACCTGTATTTCAGTGGTACCACAGCTTGTCAGCTCAACGGGGGAATAACGTCACTTTCACTAGTATTTCAGTTATACCACAGCTTGTAAGCTCAACGTGGGAATAACGTCACTTTCACCTGTATTTCAGTGGTACCACAGCTTGTCAAGTCAAAGGTGGGGGTAACGTCACTTTCACCTGTATTTCAGTTATGCCACAGCTTGTCAGGTTTGCGTAACGTCACTTCCATCTGTATTTCAGTTATACTACAGCTTGTCCGCTCAACGTTGGAATATCGTCACTTTCACTAGTATTTCAGTTATACCACAGCGTGTCAGATCAATGTTTGAATAACGTCACTTTCACCTGTATTTCAATTATACCACAGATTGTCAGCTCAACGTGGGAATAACGTCACTTTCACCTGTATTTCAGATATACCACAAATTGTCAGCTCAACGTGGGAATGTCGTCACTTTCACTAGTATTTCAGTTATACCACAGATTGTCAGCTCAACGTGGGAATATCGTGACTTTCACCTGTATTTCAGATTTACCACAAATTGTCAGCTCAACGTGGGAATATCGTCACTTTCACCTGTATTTCAGTTATACCACAGCTTGTCAGCTCAACGTGGGAATATCGTCACTTTCACCCGTATTTCAGTTATACCACAGCTTGTAAGCTCAACGTGGGAATAACGTCTCTTTCACCAGTATTTCAGTTATACCACAGCTTGTCAGCTCAACGTGGGAATATCGTCACTTTCACCTGTATTTCAGTTATACCACAAATTGTCAGATCAACGTGGGAATATCGTCACTTTCACTAGTATTTCAGTAATACCACAAATTGTAAGCTCAACGTGGGAGTAACGTCATTTTCATACGTATTTCTGTTATACCACAGCTTGTCTGCTGGGACTAAAGGTAGGTGACGCAAATCGTCCATATTTTGTGAAGCCCGAGGGCAGGGGTTTGTTAGTCACAACCAGCGATCATTACCAGGCGATTACGGATTCGAACCTTCCTCTTAGGCTATACGGAACTCAGCACCTGCGCCCCTAATGGTGTATATGCTCATTTCTAAGTTGTGTGTTAATTCCCACGTCAAAGTTGTTGTTTTTTACACACGATGGCGAAGAAGGAATGATTAAGGGTGTATACAAATTCATATTGAACGTACTTAGGCACTGTTGAACCATAGTTCGCGACGTTATCAACACTGCTACACTACGTACGCTACGTTTGTCGCACATACGCGTGATTCTGCTCGGAACGTACATGTATTTAAAACACGAACATTGAAGTGGCGTGAGACATAGGTACAAGTAGATACACGTATGAATTGGCGATACGTACAAGTAGATACGTATGAACATACATCAAACTAAATTGAATATAAGCGAGACTATGTTACATATGTCAGACTATGTTGAATATACGTGAGACATACGTCAGATTATTTTGATATACGTGAGACATACGTCAGATTATTTTGATGTACGTGAGACATACGCCAAGGTTTGTTGGATATACGTGAGACATACGTCAGACTATGTTTCATATACGTGAGACATACGTCAAACTATGTTGGATATACGTGAGACATACGTCAGACTATGTTTCATATACGTGAGACATACGTCAAACTATGTTGGATATACGTGAGACATACGTCAGACTATGTTTCATATACGTGAGAAATACGTCAAACTATGTTGGATATACGTGAGACATAGGTCATATTATTTTGATATACGTGAGACATACGTCAGACTATGTTGGATATACGTGAGACATACGTCAGATTATTTTGATATACGTGAGACGTACACCAGACTATGTTGGATATTCGTGAGACATACGTCAGATTAATTTGATATACTTGAGACATACGTCAAACTATGTTGGATATACGTGAGACATACCTCAGATTAATTTGATATACTTGAGACATACGTCAGACCATGTTGGATATACGTGAGACATACGTCAAACTATGCTGGATAAACGTGAGACATACGTCAGACTATGTTGGATATACGTGAGACATACGTCAGACTATGTTGGATATACGTGAGACATACGTCAGACTATGTTGGATATACGTGAGACATACGTCAGACTATGTTGGATATACGTGAGACATACGTCAGACTATGTTGGATATACGTGAGACATACGTCAGACTATGTTGGATATACGTGAGACATACGTCAGACTATGTTGGATATACGTGAGACATACGTCAGACTATGTTGGATATACGTGAGACATATGTCAGACTATGTTGGATATACGTGAGACATACGTCAGACTATGTTGGATATACGTGAGACATACGTCAGACTATGTTGGATATACGTGAGACATACGTCAGACTATGTTGGATATACTTGAGACATACGTAAGACTATGTTGGATATACGTAAGACATACGGCAGACTATGTTGGATATATGTGAGACATACGTCAGACTATGTTGGATATACGTGAGACATACGTCAGACTATGTTGGATATACGTGAGACATACGTCAGACTATGTTGGATATACGTGAGACATACGTCAGACCATGTTGGATATACGTGAGACATACGTCAGATTTTTTTGATGTACTTGAGACATACGCCAAGCTTTGTTGGATATACTTGAGACATACGTCAGACTATGTTGGATATACGTGAGACATACGTCAAACTGTGTTGGATATGCGTGAGACGTACGTCAGACTATGTTCGATATACGTGAGACATACGTCAAACTGTGTTGGATATGCGTGAGACGTACGTCAGACTATGTTCGATATACGTGAGACATACGTCAGACTATGTTGGATATACGTGAGACATACGTAAGACTATGTTGGATATATGTGAGACATACGTCAGACTATGTTGGATATACGTGAGACATATGTCAGACTACGTTTCATATACGTGAGACATACGTCAGACTATGATGGATATACGTGAGACATACGTCAGACTATGTTGGATATACGTGAGACATACATCAGACTATGTTGGATATACGTAAGACACACGTCAGACTATGTTGGATATACGTGAGACATACATCAGACTATGTTGGATATACGTGAGACATACGTCAGACTATGATGGATATACGTGAGACATACGTCAGACTATGTTGGATATACGTGAGACATACGTCAGACTATGTTGGATATACGTGAGACATACGTCAGACTATGTTGGATATACGTGAGACATACATCAGACTATGTTGGATATACGTGAGACATACATCAGACTATGTTGGATATACGTGAGACATACGTCAGACTATGATGGATATACGTGAGACATACGTCAGACTATGTTGGATATACGTGAGACATACGTCAGACTATGTTGGATATACGTGAGACATACGTCAGACTATGTGGGATATACGTGAGACATACGTCAGACTATGTTGGATATACGTGAGACATACGTAAGACTATGTTGGATATATGTGAGACATACGTCAGACTATGTTGGATATACGTGAGACATATGTCAGACTACGTTTCATATACGTGAGACATACGTCAGACTATGTTGGATATACGTAAGACACACGTCAGACTATGTTGGATATACGTGAGACATACATCAGACTATGTTGGATATACGTGAGACATACGTCAGACTATGATGGATATACGTGAGACATACGTCAGACTATGTTGACATACGTGAGACATACGTCAGACTATGTTGGATATACGTGAGACATACGTCAGACTATGTTGGATATACGTGAGACATACGTCAGACTGTGTTGGATATACGTGAGACATACGTCAGACTATGTTGGATATACGTGAGACATACGTCAGACTATGTTGGATATACGTGAGACATACGTCACACTTTGTTGGATATACGTGAGACATACGTCAGACTATGGTGGATATACGTGAGACATACATCAGACTATGGTGGATATACGTGAGACATACGTCAGACTATGTTGGATATACGTGAGACATACGTCAGACTATGGTGGATATACGTGAGACATACGTCAGACTATGTTGGATATACGTGAGACATACGTCAGACTATGTTGGATATACGTGAGACATACGTCAGACTATGTTGGATATACGTGAGACATACGTCAGACTATGTTGGATATACGTAAGACATACGTCAGACTTTGTTGGATATACGTAAGACATACGTCAGACTATGTTGGATATACGTGAAACATACGTCAGACTATGTTGGATATACGTGAAACATACGTCAGACTATGTTGGATATACGTGAGACATACGTAAGACTATGTTGGATATACGTGAGACATACGTCAGACTATGTTGGATATACGTGAGACATACGTCAGACTATGTTGGATATACGTGCGACATACGTCAAACTATGTTGGATATACGTGAGACATACGTCAGACTATGTTGACATACGTGAGACATACGTCAGACTATGTTGGATAGACGTAAGACACACGTCAGACTATGTTGGATATACGTGAGACATACGTCAGACTATGTTGGATATACGTGAGACATACGTCAGACTATGTTGACTTACGTGAGACATACGTCAGACTGTGTTGGATATACGTGAGACATACGTCAGACTATGTTGGATATACGTGAGACATACGTCAGACTATGATGGATATACGTGAGACATACGTCAGACTATGTTGACATACGTGAGACATACGTCAGACTATGTTGGATATACGTGAGACATACGTCAGACTATGTTGGATATACGTGAGACATACGTCAGACTATGTTGGATATACGTGAGACATACGTCACACTTTGTTGGATATACGTGAGACATACGTCAGACTATGTTGGATATACGTGAGACATACATCAGACTATGTTGGATATACGTGAGACATACGTCAGACTATGTTGGATATACGTGAGACATACGTATGTAACGTTTGTGAACTACGATGATTATAATCCACCAGTACCAGTACTGTGTTGTCGAGGAGGATGTTTACTTGTGATCTCGTCAACACCACCTGGTGAGGTTGTCTGTACTTAAAGAGAGTGTCACAAGACCTTGTGCGGAAAGATGTACCACATATAGAGTCTAGTCAGATTTAGCGAGAGTATAAACTGTTTGCTTGCAGAAAACAATCTTTTACAAGCAGCACTAGATCTTTCAGTCGAGAAGCGTATATTTACAGGACCATCCCATTGTCAGGCACAATAATGACCATGTTCATTAAGTGCATCAATTAAAGAATAACATATATCACACAAACGTACGGATAATGAATTGTAACAAAATCAACGGCTTCAACCAGTCCCTCTCGACATGGTATGGTGCTGCGCAGGCTCAAAACGGACTTCCGCACTTCAAGGGTCACCATGACCTTTGCACCGGATCAAATAACAGGAAGATGCCGTTGTTAAACACGGCGTGTAGTGTGACCTTCCTATTGTCCAGAGTGACGTACAATAGCTAACAGCTGCACAGCTCGGCATTCTTAGAATTCCTCACAGGTCTGACATAATTGATGCCCTTCCTGTTTCCCGTGACCTTGACCTTGTTTGCTTCAGCCAGAAAGGTGTGACGAGCTGCCGACGCACGCCAGACAGGACGGGAAAGGGGCCTCGCTGCGTTATTGTCAAGTAATCTATGGTTGCTTGCAAAACAGTGCCCTCCCTTTGTGGTGTTAGGATACTATACTATACTGCCCCGATTATAATCCCTGACCTTCAGTGATTCGGCGCCGTGATATACTCACTCACTCACTCACTCACTCACTCACTCACTCTCTCACTCACTCACTCACTCACTCACTCACTCACTCACTCACTCACTCACTCACTCCAACCCAACCCAACCCAACCAACCGTCAACCCACTCACTCACTCACTCACTCAACCACCCAGGCAGTCAGTCACTCACTCACTCACACACTCACTCACCCAACCACCCACCCTCTCACTCACTCACTCACTCACTCACTCACTCACTCAACCCAACCCAACAACCCACTCACTCACTCATTCCAACCCACTCACTCACTCACTCAACCCAACCCAACCACCAACTCACTCTCACTCACTCACTCACTCACTCACTCACTCACTCACTCAACTCAACTCAACTCAACCCGACCCACTCACCCACCAACCAACTCACTCACTCACTCAACCACTCACTCAACCACCTACTCACTCACCCACCCACCAACCCACACACTCACTCACTCACTCAACCCAACCCAACCCACTCAGCCACCAACCCACTCACTCACTCACTCACTCAACCACCCACCAACCCATTCAGTCACTCACTCACTTACCCACCCACCCACTCACTCACTCACCCACCAACCCACCAAACCACTCACTCACTCACTCACTTAGATTTGTAACCTCGATCTCACGTATCAAACGCAACGTCTGATTTAGCCAACTTGTATTAATGACTTGTTTTCAGATTCATATATTTAACGTTTATGTTCAAGGAGAATTAACGATTATTGTTTTTGAGCCTCGTCAAGTCAACTTGGCGTGTATCCTAATCTCATGACCCCCCTGGTACATGCTTCATCACTTCAGTCTGATGCTGAACGTACACTGATGGCCTGGTGTACACGTGAAGCCCCTAACCTGTCAGTGAATCGATTCATTATCCAAATCACAACACAATTACCGGGCCAGTTGAGCAACTTCATGTGTCCGCACTTCAAAGCAAAACTTTTCAATTCTAAAACATCTCTTGGCAACCTGCAATTACACTTTCACCATTCCATGACTGAAATGGATCGAAATAACGGTCTTTGACATATTCGTTTCGTTAAAACAATTACCCATATTTACACTTCACTGAATTTATTCAACGGCATTTCAATTATCGGTACATCACAAGATGTTGTTTTTCTCTGAAAACAGATATTTCAAATACTCAAGTAGGTGAATTTGAATTGCGGCAGGGAAGATGACAGAGTCACCGTGCCCCTATTGGATTTAGATTTATAGAAGCAGAATACATGTACCTACGTACGTATGTCACAATAAGTGAGTGAGTATGATTTTACGCCGCTTAAAGCAATATTCCAGCAATATCACGGCAGGGGGGCCACCAGAAATGGGCTTCAGACAGTGTACCAGATGTGGGGAATCGAACCCGGGCCTTCGGCGTGATGAGCGAACGCTTTAACCACGAGGCTACCCAACCGCAATAAATGCTTGATTACACTAGCCAAGGTTGTACCGGTTCATAGAACAGTTTTCGTTTTGGGGGGAGATCGTTTTCTTCACCCATGATGTTTTATTTTATTATATTTATTGTCTTTTAAACTTATTATGTTTGGTCGATGTTTCAGAGAGATGAGAACGCAGATATTTTTCATATTATTAGAAAAATTACGGTGTGCCATGGTAATATATTTTATAGCATTCATTGTCCTCAACTCAAGTATGGTAGACGTTTCTGAAAAGATTAAAAAGAACCTGTTATTCAAATAGTTTTCACATTTTGTTTCAGATACCCTGCGGGTTGATCACAAGGAGATGCTGTGAACCCATTGACAGAGTTTGAAATGATGCCCATCATCTTATAATTTAAAGGTGGCAATGGCGTAAAGGTTGAGACCAGATCAATGTGCAAGTTACAAGCACCACGAAGATAGTGCATTACGCCCAATGTTCCCCGAAAGGGCCCAATAGAGAAGAGGTGCCCAGCTGACAGATCCATCATAACAAAGTGAGCGAGTGACTATTGTTTACCCCGCAGTGTGAGTCCATCTGTATCACGTCATTCAATAACCGAGATTATGGCCTGGCGGACCAGTTACGTGAGCAAGGACCAGACCGCTAGGGTACCACAACACGCATGTACATTAAACTACGGTTATAACGAACTCAAAGGGACTACTTATTTTAGTTCGTTATAACCGTATTTCGTTATAAGCATATATACAACATAACTACAGCAAATAGTCGGGACCAAAAAAGTAAGCTCGTTATATCCGTCAGTTCGTTATAAGCGTGTTCGTTATAACCGTAGTTTACTGTATCCATGTGTCACTGAGCCTGCCCTCCCCAGATTCATTGCTACTATGTTAACACTATACCACAGATGGATGAACAGTGTTCTCCGAGAAGAATGCCCGAGTGAGGAGGAGAGGGGACATCTTCCCTACTCATGGGAATTACTTGGAAAAGTCAAGTTTCCACCCTTGCTAAACATTGCTGCAATTTCGAAGTTCGATCGTAGCGTCACCAGTGGTGATAACGGGCTATGTCCCTTCTATGTCCCTCCTATTGATCAAAAACACACACACGTACATGCACATCGCTATATAATTGCAATAACCTTGGACGCGACGTTAAACCCCATTTCACCTCACCTCACCTATTGACCAATCAGATTCCACCTCTTTATATCACTCGCATTTAATTCAACAAAATGGGGGCGGGATCAAGCCAATCTAATCGATAATCAAGATTTTTTGTTATAAAATGGATCTTACCTCGCGAAGTACATCCAATCACTTGAGTACCTTGATTAAAAACATGAAAAGATTTGGATAACATCTGTCGACGCCCATTTGCAAATCCTGCAATCGACACGGCAGTCGCCATATTGTTTATGAACCGAATGTGGATTTCGTTTCGCGATTTTGATTAGACTATATATAGACTCGTTAGTCCAGTCAAAATATAACTCTATATTTTCCATCTAGTTCAGCAAGGGTAGAAACTGGGCTTTTATAGTCAGCTAACTACCATGCCTCGGGAAGATGGAGCGAGGCGGACTCCGATAAACTTGATGCAAAGGTCAAAGTTATTGTTCACGTGACGCCAAGGGTCAAACAAATTTGTCCCCTTATGTGACTGTGTTCAATTTGAAGTCAAGCTTAGTATACCAATGTTTTGAAATAACTAGGATATTCTAAATTATAGTCAGTTAGACAAATATTTGACGTATGTGTGCCAGCAGTGTGCGGACAATGCACTCAGTAAACACAACACTGACACACAACTGATCTGGGCGGTACACGTCATGGTGCAACCGCCCGGATTATCGGTGTAACTGTGAGTGAGTGAAGTTTTACGCCGCTTGTAGTATTATTCCAGTAATATCAGGGCGGGGACTGTAGAAATGCACCAATGTGGGGAATCGAACCCCGGCCCCCTCATGACAAGAGAACGCAAGAAGCTACCCAACCGCACCCTGGTTTAACGGCCTAATAGTCATTTCTATTTTTCTATTTATAACATTCTTCCAGTAATCGCCCAGATTGTGAGGTGCCGGTATAACGAGGTTTGGCAGTTTGATGTCTATTGTAAGAGTTTGATGTCGGTTGTAAGAGTTTGATTCTATTGTAAGAGTTTGATGTCGGTTGTAAGAGTTTGATTCTATTGTAAGAGTTTGATTCTATTGCAAAAGTTTGATGTCGGTTGTGAGAGTTTGATTCTATTGTGAGAGTTTGATGTCGTTGTAAGAGTTTGATTCTATTGTAAGAGTTTGATTCTATTGCAAGAGTTTTATGTCTATTACAAGCGTTTGATGTATATTGCAAGTTTGATGTCTATTGTAAGAGTTTGATGTCTATTGTGAGAGTCTGATTCTATTGTAAGAGTTTGATGTCGTTGTAAGAGTTTGATTCTATTGTGAGAGTTTGATTCTATTGTAAGAGTCTGATGTCTATTGTAAGCGTTTGATGTCTATTGCAAGTTTGATGTCTATTGTAAGAGTTTGATGTCTATTGTAAGAGTTCGATTCTATTGTAAGGGTTTGATGTCTATTGTAAGTGTTTGATTTAATTGTAAAGTTTTATTCTTTATTGAAAGTTTGATGTCTATTGTAAGTGTTTGATTCAATTGTGAGTGTTTGATTCTTTTGTGAGAGTTTGGTGTGTCTTGTGTCTAACTATCAGAGACACGCGGTTTCAATAAAATCTGCTAGACTCCGCTGGAATTGATGTTGGTGTTTTCCACGTTATATCGGTAAACAAAAAAACCTGCTTTCTCAAACTGCGGTGGTAAATGTTTTGTGCAGTGTTTACAATGAATACACCGTTTGACTAAAAGAACACAATACACATACGTTCAAAACGTGAGAAATATTTGGACTGCATTCAAACAGCTGGCTGAAATGTGGAACTCTCGCGTTAGCGTTATGTTGAATTATAAACACCGTGAGTCAGCTGAAGCTGGTGCCAACACGTACCAGAACACTGTCGTATCTTGATTCAAGTATCGCGATACATATCGTATCTTGATTCAAGTATCTCATATCTGCCTTCTCTTGATTCATATATCGTGATATCTATCGTATCCTGATTCACGTATCGCGATATCTATCGTATCTTGAATCAAGTATCGCGATATATGTCGTATCTTGATATAAGTATCGCGATATCTGTCGTATCTTGATTCAAGTATCACGATATCTGTCTTATCTTGATTCAAGTATCGCGATATCTGTCGTATCTTGATTCAAGTATCACGTAAGATCACGATATCTGTCTTATCTTGATTCAAGTATCGCGATATCTGTCTTATTTTGAATCAAGTATCGCGATATGTATCGTATTTTGATTCAAGCATCGCGATATATATCATATCTTGATTCAAATATCGCGATATCCGTCGTATCTTGATACAAGTATCGCGATGTCTTTCGAATCTTCATTCAAGTATCATGATATCTATCGTATCTTGATTCAAGTATCGCGATATGTATCGTATCTTGATTCAAGCATCGCGATGTATATCATATCTGGATGGGGCGGTCGGATGGTTAAAGCGCTCGCTCGTCACGCCGAAGACCCGGGTTCGATTCCCGACATGGGTACAATGTGTGAAGCCCATTTCTGCTGTCCCGCGCCGTGATATTGCTGGAATAGTGCTAAACGCGGCGTAAAACCATACTCACTCACTCACTCATATCTTGATTCTAATATCGCGATGTCTATCGTATCTTGATACAGGTATCGCGACATGTATCGACACGTGAGTGAGTGAGTGAGTATATTTTACGCCGCTTTTAAATAGCAATAATCCAGTAATATCACGGCGGGGAACACCAGAAATGGGCTTCACACATTGTACCGGGAATCGAACCCGAGTCTTCGGCGTGACGAGCGAACGCTTTAACCACTAGGCTACCCGACCGCCCCATATCGACACGTGAAGTAGGGGCGACACATCTTGCCATGACGATGTTCACATTCCTGATCAGACCGCCTCCGTGGTCTAATGGTAGAGCGGAAGGTCCGGAGCGGTCCCCGATCGCGTCATACCAAAAGACGTTAAAAGATGGTACTTGTTGTTACCCTGTCTGGCGCTCTGCATTAAGGGGCTAAAACAAGGACTGGTCGGCTCGGAGTCAGTATACTGTGTCTGAGTGGGGTATTCATGTTCAACTGCGGCATGATATCAAAAAGTACAAGCAGCCACATACACACACATACACGTGCATGCACGTCGCTATATAAGTGCAATAATCTTGGACGCGACGTTAAACCCTATTTCACCTCACCTCACCTCACATTCCTGATCCAGATTCACGTTATGAACAATAACCACCGCCCCAATTAAATCAGTCAGGATAGATAAAGAGCCAGTGGTCAAAAGTAATACATAGCTGATGGTCAAACTACAATGTGGACATGGACTGACTGTCTGATTCTCTCCCACATCTCAGTGTTCCCGCATTGATGAAGGCTGGCGTGCGGCCTCAAGTTCCGCAGCCTTGTTGGAAAGTCCCCATCTGATATGGAAATTATTCATAGGCTCTTTCATGCGAGATGAGTACGTATCAGTTTCGCTGACAGTCGAAATCGACAAAAATGAAATATTCAACAACTTAATATACAGAGGGGGATTTCTGACCGTACAAGAGGACAGTTGCAATTGAAGCCATCAATTTGCAATGTCTCCAAAGTGAAATAAGACCTATAATTGGTGTCGTGTCTCAAGCAGACAGAACACTAAGGGAATAGTTATAACGTGCATTTTAAACATTGTATCTGCATTTAAATTTATATAATCAATTATATTTGAATTCAACATCTTTGACTCCTAGGAATTCGTTGACCTATTTTTTCGATTGGACATAGATGTGTCTTTGCGAACCTCATGGATATCAGTCATGGCCAAGTGTCCCCGTCACTCTGAGATGAAGGCGATGATGTTCACGATGACTACAATGGTGCCTATGCTGTTGATGGCGGCGATGATGCATAGATGCACGAATTAAGTGTGATGGTGATCGATTTAGCTACTTTTGTCTACATATATATTCAGAAAAAGGTTTACACACGCTGTCATGTTAGACGACGTATGTTTATTATACTATTATTATTATTGTCATTTAAAAAAAGTAAAACATCATTTGTTTATATATATACCAGTATTTGTTATTATTTTTATTTATTTATTTCTTTTTTTCTTCTTTTTTTTCTTTTTTTAAAACTAGTTCACAAGGAAATACACATGTATTTTAAATGTGTCTCATAAGCCTAATAAGGCTGGATGTACAAGCTTTTATCTTGAACACTTATTATGTCAAATGTTTTTACCATGACTACTTGGGCATGTGACACAAAAATAAACATCTCTCTCTCTCTCTCTCTCTTAAGGGGAGTGTAGTGGTGGCGGGTCAGTATTGGCCATGTATTGACTTGGTTAAGCACCCCATCAAGCCAGGGTAGCTCCACAAACATATGACGCTGTCACTTCATTGATGGACAAAACTATCTGTGATCAAAGTGGTCAGCGTGGATGACGTCTGTGGTTGTTTCAGCCCTATAAATGTTTCTAGTCATTATGAAAGGGCAGGCGCTGACTGACAAGGATATTACCCATGCTCGGGGCCCGGTTGTGTTGTTGACGAGCCCCGTGGGAGCACATTAATGTGTTCACAGCAGCTGTGATCTAAAACAGTCGATGCTTGGGGTTTAGTAGTAATCGGCACAATGACGCTTTACGTTTCCTCGAAGGGGGCCATTTAGCCAAACGTTCCGGCCCCTATTGTGAGTGTTTGATCCTAAGAATAACATACCACAGGGAACTGGGTGAATTAAAATGCCAAACGAACGCTTGAAAAAACATTCCGATACAAACAAGACCCATATTTCAATAACTGTTATGTATACGTGTTATGAATATGTATTAACATATTTGACAATTTTTGCTGACATACACACGAATGAAACTTACCCGCACTTCACTCTAGGTAAAACAAGCTTAAAATAAACTTAAGATAACATTCAATATCGAACAGAATTGTCCTCATTTTCAAATTGACAGGTTAACAAATGTTCGGATTAACAAAGGTCGTATTATCAAATGTTCGGATAAACAAATGTTCGGATTAATATATGTTCGGATTATCAAATGTTCGGATAATCAAATATTCGGATTTACAAATGTTTTATTTATCAAATGTTCGCATTACAAATGTTCGGTTTAACAAATGTCCACATTGAGCTGACACGACGCGATATAACTGTAATACTGTTAAAAGCGGCGTTTAACCCAACTCACTCACAATTATATCGAATTCCGCTAGATACGATTTTTACACAACCTTTTTGACATAACCGACTTCGTTAGATACGAATTTATTAAATAACCGAATCGTTAGCTCCGCCCTTTCTGTACAGCTAAGCAAATGTCGTTAAATGAGATTCTGACATATTCACAGTGGTTAGTTTGATCTAGACTTGCCTAGGCTTTTAGTGAAAAAAAATATGTGTATAAATTCCACAGTCATGGCGCGGGACTACATAGGGGGCGGTCGGGTAGCCTAGTGGTTAAAGCGTTCGCTCGTCACGCCGAATACCGGGTTCGATTACCCTCATGGGTACAGCAGAGTTGCGTCCCTTGGGCACGCCAGAAACCTATGATTGTGGGTTCGAATCCCGGTTCGCCCCGATTATGTTTCTAGGTTTGTCAGCACTATACCCGTGCTCGTGGGTTTCACTGAAGTGGTAAACGTCTGAGACCTACATCACTTCGGGCTTTCCTCCCACATTAAGCTGACACGCCGCGATATAACTGGAATACTGTTAAAAGCGGCGTTAAACCCAACTCACTCACTCACTCACTCATGGGTACAATGTGTGAACCTGATTTCTGGTGTCCCCCGCCGTGATATTGCTGGATTATTGCTAAAAGCGGCGTAAAACCATATTCACTCAATATCTTCATAGAAATCCTACAATCCTAGTTCAATGGAGACACTGTTCGCCATACGTATGTACAAAGTAGGAGACGGTCAAGTGTCTTGGGATGTGTTTTTTTAAGGAATTAGGATGTTTTACTCTGTTTGATTGAGATGATTTATTAACAAAAGAGGCAATTCGAGACGTAACTTCATGTTGGGTTTGGTATATTTCTGCTGAAATAGGATCTTTGATATTTCTAGCGTGATGTCCTCGTGTGTCGGTTGTAGATATGTTGTGAAATATAGGAGCAGTTAGCGTGTTTGGGAATACTTCCACGTATCCCTCGTGTAGCTTTATCTCTTCTCAAGAAAGTTTGATGCTAGGTTTTGTACAGTTTTTCTTCTGAATTTAGATAACTAGATTACTATGCAAACAGCACCGAAATGTATTAAAGTAGCCACGATTGCAAAGTTAGTAATAAGAAAGAGAGACAGAGAGAGAGAGAGGGACAGACAGACAGACAGAGAGAGAGGGACAGACAGACAGAGAGAGAGAGAGGGGGATAGATAGAAACAGAGGGAGAGAGGAAGAGAGAGAGACAGAGAGAGAGAGAGAGAGGGAACAGAGAAACAGAGACAGAGAGAGGAGGAGAGAGAGAAACAGAGAGAGACATAGAGAGAGACATAGAAACAAAGAGAGGCAGAGAAACAGAGAGACAGAGAGACACACACACAGAGAAACACACACATTGACAGAGATAGAGGCAATTAAGTCATCAATCGAGGCCTTGCTTCGGATTTTTGTTGTTTTTAACATATCTTGTTATGTCGTTGTGTAGGATTAAACACAATGTAACTAAAATATATGTCATACCTGTGAACAAGAATGCTACACGATTCATTGTATACGTTCTGATATGTACAATATACAATGAGCACGTATCTGTCTGTGTCTTCAGTCAAGTGGTTTATACCAAGCAGGCAGTGTGACATTGTTAGTTACCCAGACAAGGAATTAGCATCGACGCTTTTCGATTAACAGTTGAATATTGCTGTGTCATACTCTGATGTGTCGAATTATCGGTTGTGTCGTACCGAGTGTTATGTCCCGGTGCATATCTTCCGCTTTGTTCAAATAATGCCCTGATTTCGAACAATATTTGCCGAAATACTAGCACCTACACGCACAGAGCATAAGTTGGGTGTTGTCTTATACGACATACATGTTAGATGATACAGCCGACCCGTGAAGATCCGGGGTAGAATAGTTCTTCAGCAACCCATGCTTGACGTAACAGGCGACTATGCTTGTCGTAAAAGGCGACTAACGGGATCAGGTGGTCAGACTCGCTGACTTATTGATGCATGTCATCGTATCCCAAATGCGTAGATCGATGCTCATGATATCAATCACTGGATTGTCTGGTCCAGACTCGATTATTTACAGACCGCTGTCATATAGCTGGAATATAGATGATTAAAGAACGTTTAAACAACAAACAAACAAAACAAATATACAGCCAGCATAGCGAAACAAAGACAATGGCGAGAAATTTGAAGAAAGCCTTATCCTGCCACAAGGGAGCGTATTCAGTATCATGGAGCCGTGACAAGGTGACCCGGGAGTCAGTGACATTTCAATAGGTCAATAGGTCATGGCAGTGCGAGGTGTCGCTCTGAATCCCTGGAGGCACTACGTTGTGTTTCATGCTGAACAAAGGCATGGTTGTCATTAACAAGATCATAAAGTTAAATTTACCCCAGTCAGTTAAAGAGGAGCTACAAAAAATACGATAAAAAATGATGGAATGTCGATTAACTGTACCGTTAAGTACTGTGGTCATAGCGTTCGGATCGTTCAAGATAAAACTTGATAAATACATTCAGAACGTCAGCTTTGGTACGCCAGCTATTAAAAGATGGAACGGATCTTGTTGTGGTACTTATGTAATCTGAACATATGTTGCTGGAGAGATTGATTGGATGAAGATGGAGACGGTGGTTGAGGGGTAAATCTCCCCTTGTAATTAACGCAGCTGATACATGCGTGCTTTAAACAAAGACGCGATTGTCCCATGCAAATAAATTAAATTACAAAACTGTTATCAAGAAAAAAAAAGCTATTAATCGTTCCCCAACATTTGGTTTCTTGTGAAGGCTATTATCAAGTCGGATTACCTGTGAAGATATTCGTGAGCTTAGGTTGCCGCGCTATCGACGCACATTAAGAAGCAATGGGTTTGAAATCCGATAGTTCTTATCGAGAACCATTTCAAAACATTTGTGCTTATAATTCAGAAAGTTGTTATGCCGTGTAATAACATGAGTACCATATACAATTAGAAGCCACGTCTGGAAAATTGACTTTGAAGGGGTATCATATATACAAGAAAAGTTCTTGGCTAGCGTGGTTACGGTCGGAGGTACGGCTCTGTCGCTATCGACGTTAACGTTCTCATCGTCACCGTTATGGCGGACGACGACGACGCAGTGGGGGACCTGTTACACCCACGATTTGGTTGGTTGGTTAGTTTGCTGTTTAACGCCGCTATATTCCAGCTATACGACGGCGGTTTGTAAATAGTCCAGTGATTGATATCATGAGCACCGATCCACGCAATTGAGATCGATGACATGCATCAACCAAGTCAGCGAGCCTGACCGCCCGATCCCGTTTGTCGACTCTTACAACAAGCATAGTCGCCTTTTACGGCAAGCATGGGTTGCTGAAGACCTATTGTTTGTTGTCTGTGTGGATGGGCAATTGTGGGAGTAGCGCCACTGACGGTTCAGATTTCAGAATCGTAGCAGTCACCGAAGGGAGATAACTGCAATATGTACTATCGGCCGTCAAAGAAACAGTGAACCGATCACCGACGTCTTCCGACCATCAATAGCTCACCACTGCCCGGCCCTAGACGTCAGTTTCAATAGTTTCACTGGACAAATAAACGTCTCTGAGAGTGACTTTCACCAACCTTTATTCAATCCAGACCAGATTTATAGGATGTTTCCTGGCGTATCAGTAATGGTGTAGACATCTTCAGTCCAGGTCGCCTTGTTCAATATGCCCCACCAGTCAATATGGCCGCCTTGTTAACGCCTGGCGGGTTCCACTTATCCCCTTCAGTCTCACTGCAAATCGAGTTGATAAGTATCCTTGTTGAGGGCCGTTCTGTTTGAGTAGTCGGCCCGTATGAAGACTTTTGCTCCCTCATATTTTTTTGCGTGCTCTAAATATTAGATAGCGACGAGTTAAGAAGTGACAATGGAATCAATGAATCGACTTTGTTTTGTCACGAAGGGAAAATATTCAATGATTTCACAGAAATAAAAAATATCAAAAGTTCAGTTGCAAATGGTGGTGCTCCTTGATAAGTCAATATGGTATTGGGGGTCACGGGTGGCCCACTCGTCTAAGGCGCCGCGATTCGCTGTACAGAGTTGGGCACACCAGAAACCTATGATTTTGGGTTCGAATCCCGGTTCGCCCCAATTATGTTTCTAGGTTTGTCAGCACCATACCCGTGCTCGTGGGGTTCACCGAAGTGGTAAACGTCTGAGACCTGCATCACTTCGGGCTTTCCTCCCACTTTAAGCTAACACGAGGCGATATTAAAAAAAATCAAAAATCAAATAAAAATTAAAAAATAATAAAAAAATAATAAAAAAATATATTAAAATTTTTAAAAAATAACTGGAAAACTGTTAAAAGCGGGGTTCAACCCAACTCATTCAGTATGGTATTGAGCGGACACAGTGGCTGTTTAGGGTGCCCACTGCTAATCAATAGGTAACGCAAACACCCACTCACTCACTCACCCTATCACTGACTTTCTCTCACAAATCCAGCCCCACACTTACATGTCGTGGTGTTGTGTTGTAAAACAAGGAATTCTCTCGTTTATTTACAATTATAACTATTGAAAGGACCCGAACGCTTTCAGTCAACACTTACACATATTACCAGTTGCAATATCTCCAGGAATAAGATTTAATTTCTTTATATCTATTGACCCTAGGACCCAAATTAAACGTTTACGTATTTCTGCAAAATAAGCTCTTTTGTACATATATTACCAGTTGCAATATCTCCAGGAATAAGATTTAATTTTTTGATATCTATTGACCCTAGGACCCGAATTAAACTTTACGTATTTCTGCAAAATAAGCTCTTTTGTAAACTATATTTGTTTTGGTGTTTTTGTTGTTGCTTCAGAAGTTTTATAAGGTAATGTCCTTCAAAATAACCTGTAGTTTTAAGTGAAAACCTGATTTATTCAAAAATGAAAGATGTTTTTCAGACTGGAAACATTGATACAACTTAACTGAAAAAGATGAAAAATCATGGTGAATTTACTTTAAAACTTGAAACAATCGCCCGAACGGAGCCCTGTTGAAGTCATGTTGACCTGAGATGAAATAGGTGATGGATCACAGCCTCCGGGGTTGGCATTTTGGTGTTTTAGTGCGAGTTATCGATTCCATCAACCCGGGTGCGGGGACCGTCTCACAGGCCTCGGGGCCATTTATTGTGCTGAGGGTAAAGGATATCACGTGATACAGACGCTTCTAGAGACTTTTGAAATTTTAATTTAAGGAATTTAGTTTCCCTACATCGACTGATTCAGTATCGAGATATCGTTTACAAATACGAATATTGTTGCAAATGGAAGATTAGGGTCCACGTGAGTTATGCCGTAACTTTCATTAACGCACAAGCACCATGCGATGTAAAGTTATGGCGCATTAAAGATGCAGTTTAACCACGCTCCGTGTCACAGATTCAGGTGAAAACAACATATTGATTATGGACACAAACATGACAATGAAGCCCGCCGTGATGAATGGAATGTTCTTGTAATCTCCAGAGTTTAGAAACAGGCAACCCTCCAAATGTTTATTATGTATTTCTTATGCCAGCCACATAGTGAGTGAGTGAGTGGGTTTGATTTTACGCCGCTTTTAGCAATATCCCAGCAATATCACGGCGGGGGACACCAGAAATGGGCTTCATACATTGTACCCATGTCGGGAATCGAACCCGGGTCTTCGGCGTGACGAGCGAACGCTTTAACCACTAGGCTACCCGACCGCCCCCCAGCCACATAGAGATGACCTTTCATCATACACACACGGTATGGGGGTGAGTGAATGAGTGAGTGTGGTGTTTCGCCGTTTTTAGCAATATTCGAGCAAGTATTTTTGTTTTTTGTTTGCTGTTTAACGCCGCACTCAACAATATTAAAGCTATATGACGGCGGTCTGTATTTAATCGAGTTGGGGACAGACAACCCTGTGATTGATATCATGAGCATCGATCGACGCAGTTGGGATACGATGACATGCATCAACCAAGTCAGCGAAACAGGTGTTCTCTGATATCGCCATACACAGTGAAACAACACTGCTGGTGCATCACAGCACTGAAAACATTTTCTGAGATCTATAGGCCTATTTTCATATCAGACAGTTTCTATTCTGATTTGGGCCACTCTACGTCTACATTTGGCAAGTGACCTATGACATTTTGGGACATTGTTCACGAGAGCTGTCACGGGACGCGATGACTCACAATAGAGTACACATGTACTCGCATCATATGAGATATATGTGCGCATGAGCACACACTTGCACAAATGTACGCAAATGACCCCCTCGCACTGACGCAACACGTACACGCATGACAACGACAACGTAGTACTGAACAAATGCAACGTGCACATTCACGTGTAAGTATCTCTACCAACCACAAATTACCTACCTACACACAGAGAAGACAACAGTCAATAGGATACACGCGCAAAACGTAAAGGTACAACCTTGCACTTACCCATCCATCAACACACATTTACATATTTACACACATTTGCACATTAACAGGGACGGTGTGGTAGTCTTGTGGTTAAAGCGTTTGCACGTCACGCCGAAGACCCTGGTTCGTTTGGGTACAATGTGTGAAGCGCACTTTCCGATGTGCCCCGGAGAGATAGTGGCATATTGCTAAAAGCGGCGTAAAACCATGCTCACTCACTCACACATTTACACACATTTGCATATATACACAAATTTCCACATCTACGCACATTTACATCTTTACACACATTTGCATATTGACACACATTAACATATTTACACACATTTACATCTATACAGACATTTACATATTTACACACATTTACATATATACACACATTTACATATTTACACACATTTACATATATACACACATTTACATATTTGCACACATTTACATGTATACACACATTTACATATTTACACACATTTACATATTTACACACATTTACATATTTACACACCTCATTTCTCACACCAAGGGAATCTCACACACAGTAGATTTATAGTCCAGGGTCACCATGCGATCGTAACTCCCATACAGACTTACGATAGTTGTAGTGTTAACATCACTTCGTGTATACGGGCCCTCCTGGCTCAGCCCGGCGTGCGTGGTTGTCGAGGAATGCAGCTCTCTCAGACACCAGTTAGGCAATCAAGTTGATATTGAGTATACAGTATCCCGGAGCGTGTCTGTGTGTGTGTTTGCTCCAGCGGATATTAGAATGTTTAAGTACTTTCTTGGCAGTACACATCCTCACGCTCACACAAACCACATCCATGTCACTCACATCTACATCCTCCGAACGCTGTCTAGACGGTCTCTGAAACCTGCCCTGGGAAATATGGTGTAATTACACATCAAATGGCATATCAGCCTAATATTGTCGATCTCTTACCTCCCGGAGACCTGTCCCTTGTAATGAGCTTATGGTGTAATGAGCTCGCAGTGACAGCATTGCCGTCACCCAGGGCAGCACCGTATGAACGGGGTCATCTTTCTGGCTGATTTCAACGTGGTTAATTGTCCTTTCGGGCCGTAGGGAACCAACCCAAATTTCCGGAAATTTTGGTACTCGAAAATAAGTGGCATTTTTTGTACCAAAATAGATGAATTTCTTCTTTCCCTGTTTTTTTTTATATGCTGGAAACGTTGCTTCTTAACCCGTGAGTCATTCGTTATGATTCAATGAAATTGATATTAATATTTGATAGCGGTCTTCACAATCTGAGATGAGTATGACAAGGGGTACCATCAGTCAGCGAGAGGTGACCTTCAGCTGATTACTGGGGGGATGCTGTGGACAGAGCACTGGAAGACTGTTAATGTTCTCATTAGTTGGATGACTTGGACACGGCAGATACATTTTGTAATGAAAAAACTTAATTTATTTTTCTAGGTTCCCGAGCTGTTATTATTAATGTTTCTTGAAGGTGATATAGAGAATCTCACCCGAGTGTCTTTTGATATCAAATATATCAACACGAGTTGATAAAAGTGGAAAAATTCCGAGGCTTGCCAAGGATTTTTGCCACTTTTATCAACGAGTGTTGATATATTTGATATCAAGAGACAAGGGTGAGATTTTATTTATCATCCAACATCATTCTTTCAACTCTTTCAGTAATTAGCAGTGTCTTCAGAGTAAAAAGTACTGCAAACAGCTTCAGTAGCAGAGCCATTAGTGATGTCATTTGATTGTGACGTCATGGTAACCAGTGACGTCACAATGGTCTGCAAAGTATTGTGATGTAATTTCATTGCAGCGATATCAACAGTGTAGATATCGCTTGATCTAATCCAAGCGATATCTCCTGTGGGAGCCAGTTTTGGATGATAAAATTAGTTTGTATATGATCTTATCTCAAATCTGGAACTTTGGGGTAGCCTAGTAGTGCTAGTCCGTCTCCCCAAACATCCCCATCCGACTCTTACGTGATACAGTCTGACCCAATGTACACACAGCCTAAAACCACGTTCACTCACTCACTCGCTATATACTTGTCAACTGTGAAGATCCGGGTCGAATAGGTCTTCAGCAACCAATGCTTGTCCCCCTGTGAAGATCCGGGTAGAATAGGTCTTCAGCAACCCATGCTTGTCTCCCCCAGTGTAGATCCGCTAGAATAGGTCTTCAACAGCCCATGCTTGTCTCCCCCCGTGTAGATCCGGGTAGAATAGGTCTTGAACAGCCCATGCTTGTCTCCCCCGTGTAGATCCGGGTAGAATAGGTCTTGAACAGCCCATTCTTGTCTCCCCCCGCGTAGATCCGGGTAGAATAGGTCTTGAACAGCCCATGCTTGCTTCCCCCGTGTAGATCCTCGTAGAATAGGTCTTCAGCAGCCCATGCTTGTCTCCTCCCGTGTAGATCCGGGTAGAATAGGTCTTCAGCAGCCCATGCTTGTCTCCCCCCGTGTAGATCCGGGTAGAATAGGTCTTCAGCAGCCCATGCTTGTCTTAAAAGGCGACTTAAGGTCAGGCTCGCTGACTTGACTGATGCATGGCATTGTATCCCAGTTGCTTAGATTGATGTTCAGGATGTCAATCACTTGGTTTTCTGGTCCAGACTCGTTTATTCACACACCGTTGTCATATAACTGAGTGCGCGTTAAACAACAAACACACACCCAAACAAACGAACAAACAAACAAAGATAGCCGCTGAAGACCTAGGTTCTGGAGTTGCCTCCCCTTGGAAGAAAAGGCAGGGACGCAGAAACCCTGGCTCCTGTCCGCAAAACAATGGCATTGTCACGACAACCGTAGCTGTACGTGATGGGAGGATTAAATACATAATTTTGATAGCAACAAGGAACTACGTTTACATAATAAAGGAGCCCCAGTGAGAGACAAACCTGTGGAAAATCTAGACTTGCTTCAATGATTTCCTTAACTGCTGACCCATAATTGATCAATTTCGCCATTGTGATTCTAAAGTCCCGTCGCCTAATGAGTCCTGGTAAGGCTGTGCTGTGATGCGTGATTGATCCGTGTATTAAAACACGATGTCACAATAGACCTAATAGGACCCTACCTCTACCTCCTGGACCGCCTCCGTGGTCTAGTGGTAGAGCGTCCGCCCGGAGAGCGGAAGGTCCGGGGTTCGATCCCCGACCGCGTCATAACAAAAGACGTTAAAAGATGGTACTTGTTGTTTCCCTGTCTGGCGCTCGGCATTAAGGGGCTAAAACAAGGACTGGTCGTCTCGGAGTCAGTATACTGTGTCTGAGTGGGGTATTCATGTTAAACTGCGGCATGGTATCTCAGTGAGCTAGCACTATAAATCGGCATCAGTCCGGATTAGTACAAGCAGCCACACAAACACACACACGTGCATGCACGTCGCTATATACGTGCAATAATCATGGACGCGACGTTAAACCCCATTTCACCTCACCTCTACCTCCTCACCCCAACAACCCTATCCTCTCCCTAGCCTATCCACTCGCACGCACGCACGCACGCACGCACGCACGCACACACATCTGTACTCACCCTTCCCTTACCCAACTGAACCCCTACCCGACTGACGTTCTTCCCACTGACCCCCTACCCCACTGAACTTCTCCCCGCTCTCCTCCTTCCCACTCCCCCCCCCCCCCCTCTCCCCCGCCCTACCTTCACAAATTCCACTAAATGTTCTTCTTCCCTTATTGCTCACGATTTTCCAAAAGCAAACTGTTTTCTGTGTCCGCTTCCGGTGACCTCTCTTCCTATTATGCTGAAAGTATGTATTTATCCCGACGTCTAAACCTCATGTTGTTGAAAACGACACGTCTCCAACGACCTTGAGATCAAGCCCAAACAGAGAGAGGTCACGGAGACCCGATGTCCTTTTCAAAACAATCAATTACATTTTTCAAGCTGTGTCGCGCCGTAACGGTCCGCGCAAATATGTATTCATACGCAACCAATTCTGGTTGCAAGGAAATAGAACACGATCGTGCTGTTATGCGGTTAATCTGAATGAAGAGACAATATTTCTTCAGATGCCCCGTGTGCTATTGATATTGGGCGTGTTCCGTTCTGAACATCGCTGTCTGGACATGGCATAAGGTACACCGCGGTGCATGTTGGGTATTGTGTTATTGCAGTAATGCACTATCTGGCTACACAGTCTGTCGATGTAATGCGTCGTGAACAAACCCAGCTGGATAGTCGAGTCGTGTTTAATTACACCGCTGATGTAGGTAGTCAATAGAAATATGTGCGAGCACGTGTCAGCGACTACTAGGTATATAAGTGACAGACGTCCAGTCTCAAAGTTGTCACTTTACCTGAGAACGAGCAATGTTTGATATGGCGGTCCTGGGTTGGTCAAAGTTTCAGCACATACTGTAGTATATAATAAAGATGATGATGATGATAGAGAGGATGATGATGATGATGACTGCGATGATGATGATGTAGTATATAATATAGATGATGATGATGTAGTATATAATATAGATGATGATGATGTAGTATATAATATAGATGATGATGATGTAGTATATAATATAGATGATGATGATGATGATGTAGTATATAATATAGATGATGATGATGTAGTATATAATATAGATGATGATGATGATGATGTAGTATATAATATAGATGATGATGATGTAGTATATAATATAGATGATGATGATGTAGTATATAATATAGATGATGATGATGATGATGTAGTATATAATATAGATGATGATGATGTAGTATATAATATAGATGATGATGATGATGATGTAGTATATAATATAGATGATGATGATGTAGTATATAATATAGATGATGATGATGATGATGATGTAGTATATAATATAGATGATGATGATGATGATGTAGTATATAATATAGATGATGATGATGTAGTATATAATATAGATGATGATGATGATGATGATGTAGTATATAATATAGATGATGATGATGATGATGTAGTATATAATATAGATGATGATGATGTAGTATATAATATAGATGATGATGATGTAGTATATAATATAGATGATGATGATGATGATGATGTCGTATATAATATAGATGATGATGATGATGTCGTATATAATATAGATGATGATGATGATGATGTAGTATATAATATAGATGATGATGATGATGATGATGATGTAGTATATAATATAGATGATGATGATGATGATGTCGTATATAATATAGATGATGATGATGATGATGTAGTATATAATATAGATGATGATGATGATGATGATGATGTAGTATATAATATAGATGATGATGATGTTGATGATGATGTAGTATATAATATAGATGATGATGATGATGATGATGATGATGATGTAGTATATAATATAGATGATGATGATGATGATGATAGAGAGGATGATGATGATGATGATGATGATGTCGTATATAATATAGATGATGATGATGATGATGATGTCGTATATAATATAGATGATGATGATGATGTCGTATATAATATAGATGATGATGATGATGATGTAGTATATAATATAGATGATGATGATGATGATGATGATGTCGTATATAATATAGATGATGATGATGATGATGTCGTATATAATATAGATGATGATGATGATGTAGTATATAATATAGATGATGATGATGATGATGATGATGTAGTATATAATATAGATGATGATGATGATGTAGTATATAATATAGATGATGATGATGATGATGATGATGTAGTATATAATATAGATGATGATGATGATGATGTAGTATATAATATAGATGATGATGATGTAGTATATAATATAGATGATGATGATGATGATGATGATGTAGTATATAATATAGATGATGATGATGATGATGTAGTATATAATATAGATGATGATGATGATGATGATGATGATGTAGTATATAATATAGATGATGATGATGTAGTATATAATATAGATGATGATGATGTAGTATATAATATAGATGATGATGATGTAGTATATAATATAGATGATGATGATGTAGTATATAATATAGATGATGATGATGATGATGTAGTATATAATATAGATGATGATGATGATGATGATGATGATGTAGTATATAATATAGATGATGATGATGTAGTATATAATATAGATGATGATGATGTAGTATATAATATAGATGATGATGATGTAGTATATAATATAGATGATGATGATGATGATGTAGTATATAATATAGATGATGATGATGATGATGATGATGATGTAGTATATAATATAGATGATGATGATGTAGTATATAATATAGATGATGATGATGATGATGATGTAGTATATAATATAGATGATGATGATGATGATGTAGTATATAATATAGATGATGATGATGATGATGATGATGATGTAGTATATAATATAGATGATGATGATGTAGTATATAATATAGATGATGATGATGATGATGATGTAGTATATAATATAGATGATGATGATGATGATGTAGTATATAATATAGATGATGATGATGATGATGATGTAGTATATAATATAGATGATGATGATGATGATGTAGTATATAATATAGATGATGATGATGATGATGATGATGATGTAGTATATAATATAGATGATGATGATGTAGTATATAATATAGATGATGATGATGTAGTATATAATATAGATGATGATGATGTAGTATATAATATAGATGATGATGATGATGATGATGTAGTATATAATATAGATGATGATGATGTAGTATATAATATAGATGATGATGATGATGATGATGTAGTATATAATATAGATGATGATGATGTAGTATATAATATAGATGATGATGATGTAGTATATAATATAGATGATGATGATGATGATGTCGTATATAATATAGATGATGATGATGATGATGTAGTATATAATATAGATGATGATGATGATGTCGTATATAATATAGATGATGATGATGATGATGTAGTATATAATATAGATGATGATGATGATGATGATGATGTAGTATATAATATAGATGATGATGATGTCGTATATAATATAGATGATGATGATGATGATGTAGTATATAATATAGATGATGATGATGATGATGTCGTATATAATATAGATGATGATGATGATGTCGTATATAATATAGATGATGATGATGATGATGTAGTATATAATATAGATGATGATGATGATGATGTAGTATATAATATAGATGATGATGATGATGATGTAGTATATAATATAGATGATGATGATGATGTCGTATATAATATAGATGATGATGATGATGATGTAGTATATAATATAGATGATGATGATGATGATGATGATGTAGTATATAATATAGATGATGATGATGATGTCGTATATAATATAGATGATGATGATGATGATGTAGTATATAATATAGATGATGATGATGATGATGATGATGATGTAGTATATAATATAGATGATGATGATGATGATGATGATGTAGTATATAATATAGATGATGATGATGATGATGTAGTATATAATATAGATGATGATGATGATGATGTAGTATATAATATAGATGATGATGATGTAGTATATAATATAGATGATGATGATGTAGTATATAATATAGATGATGATGATGTAGTATATAATATAGATGATGATGATGATGATGTAGTATATAATATAGATGATGATGATGATGATGATGATGTAGTATATAATATAGATGATGATGATGATGATGTTGATGATGATGTAGTATATAATATAGATGATGATGATGATGATGTTGATGATGATGTAGTATATAATATAGATGATGATGATGATGATGTTGATAATGATGTAGTATATAATATAGATGATGATGATGATGATGATAGAGAGGATGATGATGATGATGATGATGATGTAGTATATAATATAGATGATGATGATGATGATGATGTAGTATATAATATAGATGATGATGATGATGATGTAGTATATAATATAGATGATGATGATGATGATGATGATGTAGTATATAATATAGATGATGATGATGATGATGTAGTATATAATATAGATGATGATGATGATGATGATGTAGTATATAATATAGATGATGATGATGATGATGTAGTATATAATATAGATGATGATGATGATGATGTAGTATATAATATAGATGATGATGATGATGATGTAGTATATAATATAGATGATGATGATGATGATGATGTAGTATATAATATAGATGATGATGATGATGATGATGATGTAGTATATAATATAGATGATGATGATGATGATGATGATGTAGTATATAATATAGATGATGATGATGATGATGTAGTATATAATATAGATGATGATGATGATGATGATGTAGTATATAATATAGATGATGATGATGATGATGATGATGTAGTATATAATATAGATGATGATGATGATGATGATGTAGTATATAATATAGATGATGATGATGATGATGTAGTATATAATATAGATGATGATGATGATGATGTTGATGATAATGATGTAGTATATAATATAGATGATGATGATGATGATGATAGAGAGGATGATGATGATGATGATGATGATGTAGTATATAATATAGATGATGATGATGATGATGATGTAGTATATAATATAGATGATGATGATGATGATGTAGTATATAATATAGATGATGATGATGATGATGATGATGTAGTATATAATATAGATGATGATGATGATGATGTTGATGATGATGATGTAGTATATAATATAGATGATGATGATGATGATGATAGAGAGGATGATGATGATGATGATGATGATGATGTAGTATATAATATAGATGATGATGATGATGATGATGTAGTATATAATATAGATGATGATGATGATGATGTAGTATATAATATAGATGATGATGATGATGATGATGATGTAGTATATAATATAGATGATGATAATGTAGTATATAATATAGATGATGATGATGATGATGATGATGTAGTATATAATATAGATGATGATGATGATGATGATGACGACTGCGATGATGATGATGTAGTATATAATATAGATAATGATGATGATGATGTTGATGATGATGTAGTATATAATATAGATGATGATGATGATGATGTTGATGATGATGTAGTATATAATATAGATGATGATGATGATGATGATAGAGAGGATGATGATGATGATGATGATGATGTAGTATATAATATAGATGATGATGATGATGATGTTGATAATGATGTAGTATATAATATAGATGATGATGATGATGATGATAGAGAGGATGATGATGATGATGATGATGATGTAGTATATAATATAGATGATGATGATGATGATGATGTAGTATATAATATAGATGATGATGATGTTGATGATGATGTAGTATATAATATAGATGATGATGATGATGATGTTGATAATGATGTAGTATATAATATAGATGATGATGATGATGATGATAGAGAGGATGATGATGATGATGATGATGATGTAGTATATAATATAGATGATGATGATGATGATGTTGTAGTATATAATATAGATGATGATGATGATGATGTTGATAATGATGTAGTATATAATATAGATGATGATGATGATGATGATAGAGAGGATGATGATGATGATGATGATGATGTAGTATATAATATAGATGATGATGATGATGATGATGTAGTATATAATATAGATGATGATGATGATGATGTAGTATATAATATAGATGATGATGATGATGATGTAGTATATAATATAGATGATGATGATGATGATGTAGTATATAATATAGATGATGATGATGTAGTATATAATATAGATGATGATGATGATGATGTTGATGATGATGTAGTATATAATATAGATGATGATGATGATGATGATAGAGAGGATGATGATGATGATGATGATGATGTAGTATATAATATAGATGATGATGATGATGATGATGTAGTATATAATATAGATGATGATGATGTTGATGATGATGTAGTATATAATATAGATGATGATGATGATGATGTTGATAATGATGTAGTATATAATATAGATGATGATGATGATGATGATAGAGAGGATGATGATGATGATGATGATGATGTAGTATATAATATAGATGATGATGATGATGATGATGTAGTATATAATATAGATGATGATGATGATGATGATGTAGTATATAATATAGATGATGATGATGATGATGTAGTATATAATATAGATGATGATGATGATGATGATGTAGTATATAATATAGATGATGATGATGATGATGTAGTATATAATATAGATGATGATGATGATGATGTAGTATATAATATAGATGATGATGATGATGATGATGTAGTATATAATATAGATGATGATGATGATGATGATGACGACTGCGATGATGATGATGTAGTATATAATATAGATAATGATGATGATGATGGGGACGACGAATAATAATAATTATAATAATAATAACGTGTATGTTTTTTCGTCTGTCAGCTCCCTGGGGAGTATGGATCAAAAACCGTTTACAACCCAGGATAATTTTTAGAAACTGCCGGTCAAAAGAAAGCAACGCTTGAAAACGGGATTTGATGAAAATATAACAAACGTCATCAAAACGTCGATTGGCTGAAAACACTGGAAACCTAAGGCCCAAACCACAACAATCGTACCTGCACCAAATACACCACCGTCAAATAGCCATTATATTTCCCTTAAACATATGGGTATAGTTCCCTTTGCCCGCAGCTTGTCTCTGGTGTATATCACTAAGGTGGCTGTGTAAAGCAAGGCGCAGTAGAGTTGATATATGATATTCATATATTAGTATTAATATCTCAAACCACATTTAACTAAAGCATAAAGTCTGTCCGATAAGTGGTGGTATGTGGGTTTCATGCATGATAATAGCTTGGAAAATAATAAATATTTAAGTAGTTTTTTTTCTAACGGCACTTATCCCGATGCTGTGTATTGTATGCTAATGTGATCTATGATAAAATGTGTATGATATTAAAACCAAATTGATATCGTTTAATATATTTTGTAGGCAATAATATGTGATTATGATAATATAAGAATGCATTGAAAGGAATTATCAGCTGTTTCATATGAAATGCCTGTTGTAGTTGATGGAGCCATGTTGTTTGTCAATCGCCCCCATCAGTTTCCGGGACAAACAAGGTCCCACGTATCGCTAGTGTTGTCGTCAGCGCTGCCTAAAATAAGGATCAGTACACCTGCACGTCGACGTGATGGATTGTGGGATCACGACACGACTTATTTACGGGTCGTCGTGATACAGCTTTAGTATCGCTGACTGCGGCGTTAAAAAATATTCAGTCAGTCCCACTTTGATATTTATACAGATTGATTTGTTGGTTAGGATGCTGGTCGCTCTGTTTCCTGAAACACCGGAGAGCATCCACCTTCATTGTGTGTCATCTCAACACTGAACGCCACGTCCTTTCGCGCTCATCCATCCTTAAATCATCACATTGTGTCGATTAGCGCTAATTCAACATTAAATTCAGTGGTTCTCATAGTTGTCTCCGCAATGTAACTCCCTGTTCACAAGCTGTCACAAACATAAAAGAATAGTGTCTGAATTATTTACCATGCTTGAATTATTTACCATAAAATGCATTTACTGAAATAAAACATCCTTCCAGAACGTAATGTTCTCGTCCCTGTTATTTATTTTGTTTGTTTGTATTTTAACGTACTCAGCAGTATTCCAGCTAATAGACGGCGGTCTGTAAATAATCGAGTCTAGACCAGTCAGTCTAGTGATTGATATCATGAGCATCGATCCACACAATTGGGATACGATGACATGCATCAACCAAGTCAGCGAGGCTGACCACCCGATCCCGTTAGTCGCCTCTTGCGACAAGCATAGTAGCCTGTAACGGCAAGCATTGGTTGCTTAAGACCTATTCTAACCCACTACACCGTGATACATCGTTGGCAGGGCTACAACTACGTCGACTCCATCTGTTGCCGCTGCTTGTGCAGTAAGTGTAATCTAGAACCGATCACATACAGGCATGACGTGTTCAGTACAGACCTCAACCAGCAGATACACGGTGACCCAATGGAAGAATATCTACTTAAAGTCCAGTGGGGCGGTCACGCCGAAGACCCGGATTCGATTCCCGACATGGGTACAATGCGTGAAGCCAGTTTCTGGTGTCCCCCGCCGTGATATTGCTGGAATATTGCTAAAAGCGGCGTAAAACCATATTCATTCACTCATTTAAAGTCCAGTAATTTGTGGTTGTGTCAGGATCCGCTACTGAGGTGTTCGTATCCCCCTATCCGACATTATTATCACTCTTTTCTATCAGCCCCATTTCAACGTTGGGGCACGCAAACCTATAAGTGTGGGTTCGAATCCTGGTTTGAGCCGATTATTTTTCTAGGTTTGTCAGCACCATACCCATGCTCGTGGGTTTCACCGAAGTGGTAAACGTCTGAGACCTGCATCATTTCGGGTTTTCCTCCCACATTAAACTGACACGTCATGATACAACTTTAATACTGTTAGCGGCGTTAAAAACTCAACTCACTCAGCTATACCAACGTTAATTGGTTTTATCACAGCGCCAAACCGGGTCGGTCGGGTAGCCTAGTGGCTAAAGCGTTCGCTCGTCACGCCGAAGACCCGGGTTCAATTACCTACATGGGTACAATGAGACTGACATCGAGTCTCTGAAATTAACATATTTTACAGAAAAAACAGTTAACTTATAGTTATAAAAAATAATAAAAAGGAGCCCAGCTACTTTCGTTATTTTCTGACACTGCAGTAATCTAGACTTGCCAAACATTATAGACTTGCATGGGCTGTATTAGATAATACTAAAAGCGGCGTAAAACCATAAACACTCACTCACATGGTTAAACTCACCGACGTGTGTAAGCTTAAGCCGCGTTTAACTCACGCACTCACTCAAGCACTCTCCAAGTGTGAATGAGTTGGGTTTAACGCCGCTTTTAACAGTATTCCAGTTATATCACAGCGTGTCAGCTTAATGTGGGAGGAGAGCCCGAAGTGATGCAGGTCTCAGACGTTAACCACTTCAGTGAAACCCACGAGCACGGGTATGGTGCTGACAAACCTAGAAACATAATCGGGGCGAACCGGGATTCGAGCCCACAATCATAGGTTTCTGGCGTCCCCAAGGGACGCAACTCTGCCCAACGAATCACGGCTCCTTAGACGAGTGGGCCACCCGAGCCCAGGCCCTCTCCCAGTGAATCGGTCTACCTCTACACATGGCTTCTACCGCTGTACAACTGCCTCTGAACATCTTTACTGCAACACTGATAGTACAGCTAACAGCGCATCAGAAACATTGCTGGTATTTGTACTCCCTCCCACATGCTGCCAACCACATGATGTAGTTGTAAATACCGCAGTGACGTTCTCCTTGCTGGTGTCGAGGAATTCAGCCATCACACCATTCCGGTAAATACCGGTTACCTAAAGTACAAGTGATTGTCTGCCCGGCGCAATACACCACAGGGTGCGCGCGCACCTACACCTTGACCCGGCTAGAACTAGTCGTATCTCATGTGCGGTTTGATCCAGTGTGAAGACAATTTCTGGTGTCCCGTGATATTCGGGAATATTTCTGAAAGCGGCGTAAAACCATACTCACTCACTCTTTCTACGGTTAGAGTTCCGGGCTGAACCAGTAGCTCAGAACATCTTCCCGAGGCAAGGGAGTTTTGTGACTTTAAAAGTCCACTTTCTACCCTTGCCGAACAAGGCTGGTATTATGGTTAGTTTTTGGCTGGATTAAAGAGTCAGCATAATCCAATCAAACTCGCGCAACGAAATCGAAATCCGGTTCGTGAACTGTCGTGCAGATTCCGGTCGATTGCAGGATTTGCAAAGCATGTGCACCGCCAACTCCGCGTCAACAGATATTTTCCATATCTTTCCTTTTTTTAATCAAGGTGATCACGTGGTTTTATGCACTTCGCGATGTGAGACCCGTTTTATCACAATATAGATCTTGATTATCGATCAGATCGTCTTGACTGGGCGCTGGGTACAATATGTGAAGCCCATTTCTGGTGTCCCCCGCCGTGATATTGCTGGAATATTGCTAAAAGCGGCGTAAAACCATAATCACTCATCTGACTGGGCGTCGCCATTTTGTTTAAAGCAAATGCATGTGATACGAGAGGTGGAATCTGATTGGTCAATAGGGGAGGCATAGAAGGGTCATAACTTGTAATAGTCACTGGTGGCGCTACGATCAAGCCCAGAAATTCCAGCCTAGTACGGCAAGGCTGGAAACTGGACTCTTTCAGTCAGTTAACTCCCTTGCCTCGGGAAGATGCTCCTAGTTGCGTTACCGCCAGTAGCAGCTAGCATGTGTGTGATACCCAACCTCTACTGCAGCCGCACGGAAACTATGCTATACCGTTTCTTTGTGGAAACAGTGCTTGGGTGAATCTGTTGAGGTCAATTCATCAGTGATAGTCTAGATTAACATGCTAATACTGTGGTTTACCTATACGTCTGGATAAAATTACACAAATTGCGATAACAGCTTCGTACTTCTGCGGCAGGCGACAAATCAGATTTACGCGAAACGTACATTTAGCAGCACATCCGTTGGTTGGTTGGTTTGTTGTTTAACGCCGCACTCAGCAATATTCAAAGTATATGACGGCGGTCTGTAAATTATCGAGTCTGGACCAGACAATCCAGTGATTAATATCATGAGCATGGGTCCACGCAATTGGGATCGATGACATGCATCAACCAAGTCAGCGAGCCTGACCACCCGATCCCGTTAGTTACCTTTTACGACAAGCATAGTCACCTTTTATGGCAAGCATTGGCTGCTGAAGACCTATTCTACCCCGGAATCTTCACGGGTCAGCAGCACATCCGAGACTAATGGAGTTGCGCACAGGAGTTGCCTCCCTCAGCCATGGCAGGAAGCGCTGGTCGTTACCTCGAACCTCAGTTCACGCCACTACACGTCCCATCCCTTGACGGTATGTTCTTGAGTTGAAACCAGCGTGGTGGGTCCCTTGTTCTCAGCAGGAGGTAAAGATAAAACACACGTGTGCCCATACAGTTGCCAGTAACACAATGTGTTGCTAATTTGTCAACGGCGTTACGCTGCTTAAAGCAGACTTGCTGTAACAAATGCCTCATATTCACCTATTCAAACTATCAGTGAAGTACAGTGACGTCATATGAGGCAGTGCGTGTCCCTCTGTCAGTCTTTGTATATATGCATGTCCGTATGTACTCATGTCTGTCTGTCGGACTATAATAATGATGATGATGATGATGATGATGATGATTGATGATGATGATGATGATGATGATGATAATAAAAAATTTTTAAATAATTTAATAATAATAATAATAATAATAGGCCATTTATATTGCTCATATTTCCACACCACTCAGGGGCAAGCTCAAAGCGCTATTATTACCGCGGTCACTGGATCAGAGAGGACTAAAAAATCATTCTCAGCTCCCTGTGAAATATACAACCCAAGCTGCCTGTTTGGCGCTATCTCATCCTACCGGGTACCCATTCACTGCTGGGTGAACAGAGGCACATTTCGAACACTTGTCTACCCTCCAGCGGGTATGTCCTTATGTCTGTCCGTCAACCCAGCAGCCTCTCAATATCACAGAAATTCTCTCCACTCGCCAATACTTCCAATTATCCGTCGGGGGCCCGGGTGGCCCAGTCGTCTAAGGCGCCTGATTCGCTGTGCAGAGTTGCGTCCCTTGGGCACGCCAGAAACCTATGATTGTGGGTTCGAATCCCGGTTCGCCCCGATTATGGTTCTAGGTTTGTCAGCACCATACCCGTGCTCGTGGGTTTCACCGAAGTGGTAAACGTCTGAGACCTGCATCACTTCGGGCTTTCCTCCCACATTAAGCTGACACGCCGTGATATAACTGGAATACTGTTAAAAGCGGCGTTAAAAACCCAACTCCCTCACTCACTCCAATTATCCGTCACCCTGTCCACGCTAACCTCTCACTGACCGGGCCGTGTAATGGCCGTGTATTGTCCGGTCTGATGTGCCCTTATGCAAGTTCGCTCCAAATAATTACCACACAGTGCGAGAAACTTCCATCACCTCATGAAAGCTCGGCATGCCATATCCATTACCAACACCTATCATGCAAAGTATCATAAGCTAATTAGTCACGAAGCCAAAACAGGTGTTCCACTTTCTCAATGCCGGCCACGTCCTCTTTGTCTGATCGAATTCTCTCAAATTACGCCTCGTTACGTAATACATACCATCACACCCTATCGACCAGCTGATCGTAGCCATAGTGTTGAACCTTGGCAACAATCCATGTCCCGGGCCAGATATGTTTAGCGTGATATGTGAGATATGTAGTAAGCGTGGAACTGGCTGGCGTTTGGCTTATGTTTTGTTTACGCTAAATGAAACTTTGTTTTACCTGTAAAAGAGTGCGATTGCGGGTGCTGGGAGTTCAACTGGGGGTAACGAGGGTTTGATTAAGGGTGGTGTGGGTTAGATTTGAAGGTGGGAGGTAGGCTGAGGGGTGGGTTAGATCGAGGGTGGTGTGGGTTAGATTTGGAGGTGGGGTTGGGGGTAGGGTGAGGGGTGGGTTAGATCGAGGGTGGTGCGGGTTAGATTTGAAGGTGGGAGGTAGGCTGAGGGGTGGGTTAGATCGAGGGTGGTGTGGGTTAGATTTGGAGGTGGGGTGGGGGGTAGGCTTAGGGGTGGGTTAGATCGAGGGTGGTGTTGGTAAGATTTGAAGTTGGGGGAGGGGGGGGGGGGAACGGTCTAGGCTTAGGGGTGGGTTAGATCGAGGGTGGTGTGGGTTAGATTGGGAGTTGGGGTGGGAGGTAGGCTGAGGGGTGGGTTAGATCGAGGGTGGTGTGGGTAAGATTGGGAATGGGGCTAGATGGGGGTGAGGTGAGATTGAGGGGGATGTGGGTAAGATAGCTGGCGGTGTGGGTTAGAGTTGGAGTGTTAGCTTCACTGGGGGAGGGGGTTGAGTATACTGAGGGGGGGGGGGGGGGGGTGAGGTTAGAATGGCGGTGGGTTTAACAGTTTAACGTGAGGGTGGTGGTGTGGGTTTGATTGGGTGTGGCGGGTGGGGGTTAGATTCAGGGGGATACGAGGTTAGATTGAGGGTGGTCTGGGTTAGATTGGGGGTGTTCGTGGTTAGATTGAAGGTGGAGGTGGGGTTAGATTGGGGGTGGGATTTGCTTGAGGGTTGTGTGAGTTAAATTGGGGGTGGGGGAGATGGAGGGTGTTCTTGGTGACGGAGGTTATGTCATACTAGCGTGGTAACGTTGTTTAGCGTATTGTTACACATGTACTGGCGCATCCCCGAACTGATGCCAAAGACGAGAGCGCGAGTAACCGACAACTATTTTCTCTACAAGCATTCTTGAATATAGGTTAATCTATTTCAAAGGATGTATAGACTTTTTGCCCAAAAAACATGGCGTGAACAGAATATTATCCTATATATATGCGTCTTTTCCATTGAAGCCTATTAACCCACACTCAGCTTGTACATAGTCCTAGAAAGAAAGAGGTTTAGGTATGAAGCAGTCATACATCACTTGATTTATCGCAGTTAAACTATGTTTGTGCATTAAACCCTATGTAGTGGTAGGGCCGTCGTGAATGTCGCTCTGTCTGCGTCGACGTTAGCAACAATCAACGTCTCCCTAAAGGATTCGGGGGTGGGGTTGAGCGGGCCAGAGGACCAGTGTCTTGCTGAATCTCGGACATCCTCCATCTCAAAACAACACATGTCACAGTCTGAGCATCGCCACACACGATGTAATGTAATTCACAGGGACGGAAATTGCCGAACTAGGCATGCCTTGCGTTGAAGATAAATCACATGTGTAATGAGAGGTGGCTGAGTTGTCCTCGTGACACCACCACCCCCTACCCCACACCATCACCCACACACATTTACACGCCCACCCCCATACATACATCCTACAACTGTCCGCAAAGTACGACACGTTCCTTTCAGACAAGCGAACAAGTACAAATGCAGATTGTTGGAACAACAGGGAAATGTCACAGCTTTGAACGCGTTCGCTGTAACTGTAGAAACACTAAACAGTGGCTCATGTGTGGGTCTTGGGGTGTGTCTCCCCCCCCCCCCCCCCCCCCCCCCCCCCCCCCCCCCCCCCGGGCTTGCCACTGCCGGCATGTGGGGAAACACTCACCGTGGTGTTAACCGGTCTCACCCCCAGACAGTGGAAAAACACTGTCCTGTGTGTGTGTGTCTGTGTGTGCGCACGCGTGCGTGCGTGCGTGTGTGTCGTGTGTCTGTCTGTCTGTCTGACTGTGTGTGTGTTGTTGCTGTTTTCGTTTGTTGTTTTGTTTGTTTTGTTTTGAGGTTTGTTTGTTTTTGTTGTTGTTGCTGTTTTCGTTTGTTTGGTTTGGTTTGGTTTGGTTTGTTTTGTTGTTTTGTTGTTGTCCGTTTGTTGGTTTTGTTACTGTATGTGTTTTTTTCTAGGGAGGGTGGTTGGATTTCCAATGTCCATCCTGTAAATGTTTTTTTGTTTGTGTTTCCATATATGCGTTCACCAATATATGTGTTCACCCATGTATTTGTTCACCCATATATTTGTTCACCCATGTATTTGTTCACCCATATATTTGTTCACCCATGTATTTGTTCACCCATATATTTGTTCACCCATGTATTTGTTCACCCATGTATTTGATCTCCCATATATGTGTTCACCCATGTATTTGATCTCCCATATATCTGTTCACCCATGTATTTGTTCACCCATGTATTTGTTCACCCATATATTTGTTCACCAATACATTTGTTCACCCATGTATTTGTTCACCCATGTATTTGTTCACCCATATATTTGTTCACCCATATATGTGTTCACCCATGTATGTGTTCACCCATATATTTGTTCACCCATGTATTTGTTCGACCATATATTTGTTCACCCATATATGTATTCACCCATGTATTTGTTCACCCATATATTTGTTCACCCATATATGTATTCACCCATGTATTTGTTCACCCATATATTTGTTCACCCATATATTTGTTCACCCATATATGTGTTCACCCATGTATGTGTTCACCCATATATTTGTTCACCCATGTATTTGTTCACACATATATGTGTTCACCCATATATTTGTTCACACGTGTATTTGTTCACCCATATATGTGTTCACCCATGTATTTGTTCACCCATGTATTTGTTCTCCCATATATTTGTTCACCCATGTATTTGTTCACCCATATAGGTATTCACCCATGTATTTGTTCACCCATAAATTTGTTCACCCATATATTTGTTCACACATGTATTTGTTCACCCATGTATTTGTTCACCCATGTATTTGTTCACCCATATATGTGTTCACCCATATATTTGTTCACACATGTATTTGTTCACCCATATATTTGTTCACCCATGTATTTGTTCACCCATGATTTATCGACAGATCGACAGTTTAATTATACTATCTATTATTCATATATTCAAATCTAATTGTCTGGTCTTTGACACCATCTGTGTTCACATCAATATAACGCAGTTATTCGAATACATGTTAATTATAAGGATCTATGGGTTTGACATAATTCTTTTAATTGCATCATCAATAATTCCTACTGACTGCATCCCGCTGTTTCACCCATTACCGCAATAAGAATGTTCTACAACATTGTCATTGTGTTCATCTCTTAAATAATCGGAACAACTTATATGACGAAGTCAGTTCTTTAGCATGGATATTAAATTCTCCCCATGTTACTGCAAATTGTATTTCTACAATTATTTATGAATATGCTCTCTGGAAGATCTGCCTCATTAATTCACAATATGAAAACATAATTCCTATACATGCTGTTAGAACAGTCTTCAGCAACCCATGCTTGCCGTTAAAGGCGCGTTTGCTTGCCGTAAGAGGCGGCCAACGGGATCGGGTGGTCAGGCTCGCTGACTTGGTTGATGTATGTCATCGTATCCCAATTGCGTGGATCGATGCTCATGATGTCAATCACTGGATTGTGTGGTCCTGACTCGATTATTAACAGACCGCCGTCATATAGCTGGAATACTGCTGAGTGCGGCGTTAAACAACAAACAACAAAACAAACATAATTCCTCTACTTGATGTCGTAGGATGCGCAATTATGTGGGTCCTGTATGTTTAGTTATATTAAATATCTTGTATCCTTAGTATAGATTTTGTACAATACCCCTTCAGTGTGTTTTGTATTATAAATTATCTTGAATCATGAATCGATCCTGTTGACACTTTCTCTGCTGGATAATAGGTACATGACATCAACCCGCAACAAACAGAAGAAACCCGTTTAGGTAGTGGCGAAATTCCAGTAATCTGAACCCCTGTTCTCACAGCCGTTGTCTCAATGCGTCATTCCAGCCGTCCACCGACCGCCGCGAGTACTAAATCCTCTTTCCACCCCCAGTCCGTGGGTTTTAATCCCCTCTTAATCTCCAGCCATATGTGACCTGCCCACTCTCAAATGGTTCAATGATCGGTATGCGGGGCCGAGAAAAGACGAGTGCCGCCCCGATGTCTGAATGTGACCATGATCATTAATCAGGCTAATGACTGCCCCGTGATCTGACTACTGACTTAATTCCCTCGTTTGAGGCCGTCCTCGTCTGCCGGTCACCAGACGCATCCACCATAACCACTGACCCTCTCGCTGAGCCAGACAACATTACTCAATACCCCTACCCCCCTCCCCCCTCCCTCCCCATACTAACACCGTCTGTCAGACACCACTACTCAACACTCCCCCCTGTACTTACACCGTCTGTCAGACACCACTACTCAACACCCCCCCCTGTACTTACACCGTCTGTCAGACACCACTACTCAACACTCCCAGCTGTATTTACACCGTCTGTCAGACACCACTACTCAACACTCCCAGCTGTATTTACACCGTCTGTCAGACACCACTACTCAACACTCCCCCCTGTACTTACACCGTCTGTCAGACACCACTACTCAACACTCCCCCCTGTACTTACACCGTCTGTCAGACACCACTACTCAACACTCCCCCCTGTACTTACACCGTCTGTCAGACACCACTACTCAACACCCCAGCTGTACTTACACCGTCTGTCAGACACCACTACTCAACACTCCCCCCTGTACTTACACCGTCTGTCAGACACCACTACTCAACACTCCCCCCTGTACTTACACCGTCTGTCAGACACCACTACTCAACACTCCCCCCTGTACTTACACCGTCTGTCAGACACCACTACTCAACACCCCAGCTGTATTTACACCGTCTGTCAGACACCACTACTCAACACTCCCCCCTGTACTTACACCGTCTGTCAGACACCACTACTCAACACTCCCCCCTGTACTTACACCGTCTGTCAGACACCACTACTCAACACTCCCAGCTGTACTTACACCGTCTGTCAGACACCACTACTCAACACCCCCAGCTGTACTTACACCGTCTGTCAGACACCACTACTCAACACTCCCCCCTGTACTTACACCGTCTGTCAGACACCACTACTCAACACTCCCCCCTGTACTTACACCGTCTGTCAGACACCACTACTCAACACTCCCCCCTGTACTTACACCGTCTGTCAGACACCACTACTCAACACTCCCCCCTGTACTTACACCGTCTGTCAGACACCACTACTCAATACCCCCAGCTGTACTTACACCGTCTGTCAGACACCACTACTCAACACTCCCCCCTGTACTTACACCGTCTGTCAGACACCACTACTCAACACTCCCCAGCTGTACTTACACGGTCTGTCAGACACCACTACTCAACACTCGCAGCTGTACTTACACCGTCTGTCAGACACCACTACTCAACACTCCCCCCTGTACTTACACCGTCTGTCAGACACCACTACTCAACACTCCCCCCTGTACTTACACCGTCTGTCAGACACCACTACTCAACACTCCCCCCTGTACTTACACCGTCTGTCAGACACCACTACTCAACACCCCAGCTGTACTTACACCGTCTGTCAGACACCACTACTCAACACTCCCCCCTGTACTTACACCGTCTGTCAGACACCACTACTCAACACTCCCAGCTGTACTTACACCGTCGGTCAGACACCACTACTCAACACTCCCAGCTGTACTTACACCGTCGGTCAGACACCACTACTCAACACTCCCCCCTGTACTTACACCGTCTGTCAGACACCACTACTCAACACTCCCCCCTGTACTTACACCGTCTGTCAGACACCACTACTCAACACTCCCCCCTGTACTTACACCGTCTGTCAGACACCACTACTCAACACTCCCCCCTGTACTTACACCGTCTGTTAGACACCACTACTCAACACTCCCCCCTGTACTTACACCGTCTGTCAGACACCACTACTCAACACTCCCAGCTGTACTTACACCGTCGGTCAGACACCACTACTCAACACTCCCAGCTGTACTTCCACCGTCTGTCAGACACCACTACTCAACACTCCCCCCCCCCCCCCCCCCCCCCCCCCAGTACTTACACCGTCTGTCAGACACCACTACTTAACACCCGCAGCTGTACTTCCACCGTCTGTCAGACACCACTACTTAACACCCGAGCTGTACTTACACCGTCTGTCAGACACCACTACTTAACACCCGCAGCTGTACTTCCACCGTCTGTCAGACACCACTACTTAACACCCGAGCTGTACTTACACAGTCTGTCAGACACCACTACTCAACACTCCCCCCTGTACTTACACCGTCTGTCAGACACCACTACTCAACACCCCAGCTGTACTTACACCGTCTGTCAGACACCACTACTCAACACCCCAGCTGTACTTACACCGTCTGTCAGACACCACTACTCAACACCCCAGCTGTACTTACACCGTCTGTCAGACACCACTACTCAACACTCCCCCCTGTACTTACACCGTCTGTTAGACACCACTACTCAACATTCCCCCTGTACTTACACCGTCTGTCAGACACCACTACTCAACACTCCCCCCTGTACTTACACCGTCTGTCAGACACCACTACTCAACACTCCCAGCTGTACTTACACCGTCTGTCAGACACCACTACTCAACACCCCAGCTGTACTTACACCGTCTGTCAGACACCACTACTCAACACTCCCCCCTGTACTTACACCGTCTGTCAGACACCACTACTCAACACTCCCCCCTGTACTTACACCGTCTGTCAGACACCACTACTCAACACTCCCCCTGTACTTACACCGTCTGTTAGACACCACTACTCAACACTCCCCCCTGTACTTACACCGTCTGTCAGACACCACTACTCAACACTCCCCCCTGTACTTACACCGTCTGTCAGACACCACTACTCAACACTCCCCCCTGTACTTACACCGTCTGTCAGACACCACTACTCAACACTCCCCCCTGTACTTACACCGTCTGTCAGACACCACTACTCAATACCCCCAGCTGTACTTACACCGTCTGTCAGACACCACTACTCAACACTCCCCCCTGTACTTACACCGTCTGTCAGACACCACTACTCAACACCCCCAGCTGTACTTACACCGTCTGTTAGACACCACTACTCAACACCCCCAGCTGTACTTACACCGTCTGTTAGACACCACTACTCAACAACCCAGCTGTACTTACACTGTCTGTCAGACACCACTACTCAACACTCCCCCCTGTACTTACACCGTCTGTCAGACACCACTACTCAACACTCCCCCCTGTACTTACACCGTCTGTCAGACACCACTACTCAACACTCCCCCCTGTACTTACACCGTCTGTCAGACACCACTACTCAACACCCCCAGCTGTACTTACACCGTCTGTTAGACACCACTACTCAACACCCCCAGCTGTACTTACACCGTCTGTTAGACACCACTACTCAACAACCCAGCTGTACTTACACTGTCTGTCAGACACCACTACTCAACACCCCCAGCTGTACTTACACCGTCTGTTAGACACCACTACTCAACAACCCAGCTGTACTTACACCGTCTGTCAGACACCACTACTCAACACTCGCAGCTGTACTTACACCGTCTGTCAGACACCACTACTCAACACTCCCCCCTGTACTTACACCGTCTGTCAGACACCACTACTCAACACCCCAGCTGTACTTACACCGTCTGTCAGACACCACTACTCAACACTCCCCCCTGTACTTACACCGTCTGTCAGACACCACTACTCAACACTCCCCCAGCTGTACTTACACCGTCTGTCAGACACCACTACTCAACACTCCCCCCTGTACTTACACCGTCTGTCAGACACCACTACTCAACACTCCCCCCTGTACTTACACCGTCTGTCAGACACCACTACTCAACACTCGCAGCTGTACTTACACCGTCTGTCAGACACCACTACTCAACACTCCCCCCTGTACTTACACCGTCTGTCAGACACCACTACTCAACACTCCCCCTGTACTTACACCGTCTGTCAGACACCACTACTCAACACTCCCCCTGTACTTACACCGTCTGTCAGACACCACTACTCAACACCCCCAGCTGTACTTACACCGTCTGTCAGACACCACTACTCAACACCCCAGCTGTACTTACACCGTCTGTCAGACACCACTACTCAACACCCCAGCTGTACTTACACCGTCTGTCAGACACCACTACTCAACACCCCCAGCTGTACTTACACTGTCTGTCAGACACCACTACTCAACACCCCCAGCTGTACTTACACCGTCTGTCAGACACCACTACTCAACACTCCCCCTGTACTTACACCGTCTGTCAGACACCACTACTCAACAACCCAGCTGTACTTACACCGTCTGTCAGACACCACTACTCAACACTCCCAGCTGTACTTACACCGTCTGTCAGACACCACTACTCAACAACCCAGCTGTACTTACACTGTCTTTCAGACACCACTACTCAACACCCCAGCTGTACTTACACCGTCTGTCAGACACCACTACTCAACAACCCAGCTGTACTTACACTGTCTTTCAGACACCACTACTCAACACTCCCCCTGTACTTACACCGTCTGTCAGACACCACTCATCAGTGACCAACAATCACTCTCACCACGCACAAACAATCACCCTCACCACGCATCAACAATCACCTTCACCCCGCACCAACAATCACCCTCACCACGCAACAACAATCGCCCCCACCCCGCAACAGCAATCACCCTTACCCCGCACCAACAATCACCCTCACCACGCACCAACAATCACCCTCAACCCGCACCAACAATCACCCTCACCCCGCACCAACAATCACCTTCACCCCGCACCAACAATCAACCTTACCCCGCACCAAAAATCACCCTTACCCCGCACCAACAATCACCCTCACCCACGCACCAAAAATCACCCTCACCACGCACCAACAATCACCCTCACCCACGCACCATCAATCACCCTTACCCCTCACCAACAATCACCCTCAGCCTCACGCCGCACCGTCAATCTCCTTTCCTCCACCCCAGCATTACACTATCTTTTTGTATCGATTCTCTCTGTCAAGCTTGAGCCATCGGTGTGAAACATTAGCATTCTACGATTTCTAAATATCAAGTTTTCGAATCTGTCAAGCTTTCCAATTCTATTATCAATTCCCATGTTTGATCCACACGCATGTCTGGTGTTGTGCTTGATACTCACATCGTCTCTTCATTCGCTAAAGTCCCATGACCTATTGCCCAACTGCAACTAACCACACACCCCACCCCCACCCCCTCTTGATACAGGGGCCGCACTTGACTATCTACCACCACCACCCCCAAGAAGAAGAAGAAGAAAAAGAAGAAGAAGAAGAAGAAGAAGAAAAAGAAGAAGAAGAAAAACAACAACAACAACAACCACGTCCAATGTGTGAGGCCCATTTCTGGTGTCCCCCGCCGTGATATTGCTGGAATATTGCTAAAAGCGACGGAAAACCCCACTCACTCACCCAAACACCAACCCACCCACTCACCCAAACACCCACCCACCCACCCACCCACCCACCCACTCACTCACTCACTCACTCACTCACTCACTCACTCACTCCAGAAACCCCCGACAGCGTATACTTAAACACGTAAACTCTCAAGTTCAGGAGACTCCTGCACCGTATCGAATAATACCAATTATCCCTTCCACTGCCATCAATGTCTCCCCCTCCTCCTCCCCCTCCCCCTTTCACGCTGAAGACTATCCTCCCCTCGCTACTCTCAATGCAGACAGAAGTCTGAAGAGGGTGCTAATCTCATAGCTGCTGTGAAAGAGCGTGCAGATGTGTCTTCTCCATCCCAATCAGAGCGTGAGCAGTGAGGTGTGCAGACATACAGGGCCCGCCGCACAAAGAGGTGTTAGCACTGCCGACACTCACTCTGTCTCCCAGACCCTAGATAATGAAATTAAACAGTGAGTGAGTATGGTTTTACGATGCTTTTAGCAAAATTCCACGACGCAAATAATCCACAATTCCGAGTTTCGAGTGATTTTTCTCGACATTTTACTCGAAAACAACAAAGAAGACGTATGACGTCAACAGAGAAACGTCACAAAATGCCGCCAATTGTTCAGACTTACGAAATATACGTAATCAGCAATTTTGACGTCATCGCTTGAACTTACTGAGAATTTTGTGATGTGTCGATTCCCAAACTGAAACATGCTATCCCAGAAATTTGTACGTAAAAGAACTTAATGAAACCAACAAGCAACAATCAAATGGTAAACAATGAACAAATGTATTACAAAATTAACTAGGTTTACAAATTAATACAATTTACTGCACAGCAATTACAAAGACAGTACACAATAGAGTGGTAGTACAATATTCAATGGCAGTACAAAATACAAAATATTATGGCAGTGGTGATAGCTAAAAGTTCAGTGATAATAATATTCTCCAATCCGAAACAGTGGTCAAGCTTTCGGGAATCCGGGATGATAAGTGATTTTCACACAAAAGCTGGTCTTGATGTAATGTCAGATGAAATGTGAGATGAACTGTGAGATGAGACAGGCACGCGCCCGGTCCACTTATATAGTCCAACCAGCTGCCAGCACTTTCCACACAGTGCTTGACCAGTCCAGTGTCACTACAGCATCACAACATATCCCACATGTTTCTATAACGCATGACATCATCCATACCTTTCCGGACGTTTTCAGACAATTCAAGCATCAGATTTGGTTGGTTGGTTGGTTTGTTGTTTAACGCCGCACTCAGCAATATTCCAGCTATATGACGGCGGTCTGTAAATAATCGAGTCTGGTCCAGACAATCCAGTGGTTGATATCATGAGCATCGATCCACGCAATTAAGATCGATGACATGCATCAACCAAGTCAGCGAGCCTGACCACCCGATCCCGTTAGTCGCCTTTTACGACAAGCATAGTCACCAGAATATGATACATACCGCCCCACTGCTTACATTAAATGGTACTACGTTCCGGACAACTAATCATTGTGCAGATACAATGCAATGACTTTTTTCACTTCTACTGAATCTCAACCGCAACAATGTAATGTAGCTACAATCATTGTTTAACAATAAATTACACTGCCATGATATTACAATCTCCAAATTGTGCAAATATCGAGAAAAGTATTAAACTCTTTCGTTTTACTCATTATATGCGTAATATACTCGGTTATTTGGAGCCAGAAATATGTGGAGATGTCACTAAACGTATATATAATCATTATAAACACCCGTCACAGATTGGTGGTATCTTGGATTCACTATATAGGCATGTGTAAACTGTGATATTGGTAATAAATGATTCAATGTGATTCAATGTGAGATGTCAAAGTCCTGTCAATGTGATTCAACTCTCGGAGTGTTCAGCAAACCACCTGCCTGGAAAGATGTACCTGACAAGGTCTTTACATACCCCGAGGTCGAACTACAAGAGACGAAATATTGGTCCTGAGATGTAAGTGACATAAAAATGCTGTCAGTAATAAAGTTGTCAGTTGTGAAGATTCACACAGTCACTTCTTGGCATGACATGGCGAACACCAGTGTATATGCATGAACGTAGCTTCAACCGCCGCATGTCTACATCTGTGCGTATACCTCCCCTCGCCGCATGTCAACATCTTTGCGTATACCCCCCTCGACCCATGTCTACATCTGTGCGTATACCCCCCTCGCCGCATGTCTACATCTGTGCGTATACCTCCCTCGTCGCATGTCTACATCTGTGCGTATACCTCCCATCGCCGAATCTCTTTATTTATGCGTGTACCTTCTTTGCGGATCCCATTTTGTGCCTATACTCTCACAGCCGTATGCCTACCGCTTTGTGAATACCCCCCACCGCCGCATCTCTACAGCTCTGGCATAAGACATCCTACCGCCGCATATCTACATCTGTGCGTATACCTATTACTGCCGCATATCTACATCTGTGCGTATACTTCCGAACCGCGAAATCTTTATATTTGTGCGTATACTTTCACCGCCGTATGTCTACACATTTATGAATACCTCCCACCGCCGCATGTCCACACCTCTGTCATAAGACATCCTACCGCCGCATATCTACATCTGAGCGTATACCTGTTATCGCCGAATCACTATTATATAATTGTGCGTACACCACTGTCGCTTCTCTATTCAGATGGTTGCGTGACACTAACAAGTTTGGTTTCTTGTCTACTGACACCAGACTGGGCGTCTGTCTACAGATTTCTATCTTTAATGGGGCAGTTTCTTTGTGCGTTTGCGCAGCCACCGAGTCTCAACACGGTGGTCAAACGGTCAGTTAAAGATGAGTAACACAGATATTCAACCCACGCCGTTATGCCCGATAACCAGACGTATGTACTTAATTAGGTGACGAGACACCGGACTGGGCACCTGTCTACAGATATCTGCTGTGGCGTCACGGGAGCTCGTTGATGAGTCGGGATAATGAGGAACCTGTCTAATTGCTACTCCACGTTGATGGGCATTTCACGTGAGGCCACAGTTCTCCTAAGCGTAGTGCTCCCAAAGTAAGGGGTGGTATGAACTTTGGTTGATGAGTACTTGTTGACGTCGGCTCGACGTGCGTCTGCAAAGTGAAAACACGTTTTTCTTGTAATTCTATTACCTTTATCACCCAGAGGAATATTGAGCATATCGACAGTCTGAGTTTTGTCTCGTCTCTGACCCAAATACAATCAATGACGCAACCGCAGCGGACGTGACATCCTCGATTATCAAAGATATTATAATCTTATTTTCAAACAGGCGGGCAAACAGTATCCTGGTACCCATTCGTTACCAGATCATTGTTTTTGAAGTGACTTCACCGCACCAATCTCATCTGGTTTCATGGGTGAGTGTGTGTGTGAGTGTGTGTGCGTGTGTGTGTGTCTCTCTCTCTGTATGAGTGCGTGCGTGAGTGCGTGCGTGCGTGTGTGTGTGCGTGCGTGCGTGTGTGTGTAATTTGATGGTGTGCAGTGATTGGACTTTATAGAACCGAGACATGGCAAACGGACTGCAGATGGATGATTATCGTAATGAACCCATTCTTAGCTAGATAACCGATATTGAAGTGAACGCGCCCCTCCCCTTGCACGCACGCGCACACACACACACACACACACACACACACACACACACACACACACACACACACACACACACACACACACACACACACACACACGCACGCACGCACGCACGCACGCACGCACACACACGCATACACACACACACACACACACGCACAAAATAAACATTTTTCCATGTTTCATATTTAGCCAAATCAAACAAGGGTATATACTTCTTTTGTCCTAGAGTGTAATTAATTATTTTATCCTCTGGAAATTTGTAAAATGTATGACAGTCTCTGGTGAGTGAATAGTGTTAGTAATAAGCATGTCGCCGTCTTGTAGCAATAATCAAAAGGGAACGAAATGTTTGTTGCGTTGAAAAGGCAAAACACTACAGGATGGCCATAATTTCGCGAGGTCAATCGTCTTCAAAACTACATTCGTCCTGACTGTTGGGTCCTATGACTCAAGGAGTTTGTTTGAAGTGCTTCAACTCTGTTTCGACCCTTGTTTTGATGACGAAACGGTTTGTCACAAGGAGGGGCGATATATCAAAAATGATTCAGCCATTATCCATATGGTCGCAGCAAACTTCCGGTGAACCTCGGTCTGGCCTTAAATGACGTAATTTGTAAGTCGCGTGGTTCAAGCAGCAGCAATATGTGCCTGAAAGTGAGCATATCTTAAGAACAGTGTTTTAACCATGTAGTAAGGCATTAATAGACTCTGCATCTTGCAAAAGCGTCACTTTTCACTTATCGATGTGTCAAATAAACCACCTAAAGGCTAGCCAAACCTATTACAACGTGTGTTAAAAAAACAGAAATCAATAGTTGTGGTCATCCTCGCCCAAACGCAGCCCACAGGAGACCGACGTATGATTAATCATTGGCACGGAGATCGATACAAAGACGACAGGTCCATTTTGTCCATGTAGAGATAGTGATATGTCTTCTTGCAATTATTTACACGCCTTCTTATAAATGGGACTTTTCTTTCATTGTGTCTTGTCATCGAACCACGCAAAAGGTCAAAGTCGAGCTGTAGTGAGAAAAGATTCGCTGTACTGTAACACGGTACTATGTGGTGAAGAGAACGTTGTCGCAGAGAGTGAGTGAGTATGGTTTTACGCCGCTTTTAGCAATATTCCAGTAATAACACGGGCTTATATAATGGGCTTCACACATTGTGCTCATGTCGGGAATCGAACCCTGGTTTTCGGCGTGACGAGCAAACGCTTTAACCACTAGGCTACCCGACCGCCCCTTGTCCGCAAAGAGCTGCACTTTTTGCCCTGCTTGAGTTGGAAGTCCACACAGGAGTGACTATTTGTTTGGCTTCGGGCGGAACATGTGTCTTACTTAAAGACTAAGTTGATATGTCGAAGTGTGTCAATGTAGACTTAGGATCGGGATGTATAGTAACTGAAAATTGCGTATGATGTATCCGATCAGCTGAGGATTGAAGATCATGAACTCATGAATGATCATGAAGATCATGAACTCTTAGTTGAAGACTCCAACTTTTCACATTATGTAACTGAAGACTGAATATATGAATGTCCGCATCAGGAAGACTAAAGACCTATCGAACAGAGGCGTCTTGAAATTATTCACCATCGGTATCCAAAATGCCGATAGGATATTTGTTTGTTTGTTGTTTAACGCCGCACTCAGTAGTATTCCAACTATATGAAGGTGGTCTGTAAATAATCAAGGTTGGGCCAGACAATCCAGTGATTGATATCATGAGCATCGATTCACACTATTGGGATCCGATGACATGCATCAAACAAATCAGCGAGCCTGTCCACCCGATCCCGTTAGTCGCCTCTTACGACAAGCATAGTCGCCTTTTACAGTAAGCATTGGTTGCTGAAGACCTATTCTACCCCGGATCTTCACGGGGGGAGACAAGCATGGGTTGCTGAAGACCTATTCTACCCCGGATCTTCACGGGTCTCTAATTAAGATAATGAAACAATGTCTTTCAATTGTCAACAGACTTCTCTATACGAAACACCAGGGGGGATATCAGAACATTCCCTCACTCACTCCCATCAGTCGAGTCGAATTTCAATGACACAATCGGCAATAATATGGTCATATGGTCTCCGTACAATGTCGACTTGTAGCCAATGCTTTAAATCCAAACTTCGTACATCTCCGCCGTTTGTCGTGGGCAAAAAGTGAGTGTCTAGAAACCTATCTTGTCGTTTCCGGGGCCATTGAAATATCATCGAATAATCCGTTGTTCGAAACATAAGGACTCCATAGCGTCTCATTATCTCGAGCGAAATCCGAGCCACGTTGTTTGACCGATCGCATTTTGTTCCTAAATAACCCTACACACCTATTTGTTTATTCAGACACTTTAAATAGTCCCGATATAGTCACGGAGACATTACTGACACGAAGGCGACTGAAGACAATCAATTTTATATATGACGTTATCGGAACTGGAAGCTCTGGCTACTAGCCTGTCTCACAGTCCCTGAACCATATTATTTCCCCTTTCCTCAGTCCTTATATAATGCTATATAGCTCTAAATGAAGCAAGTCTAGAATTTTGTCAGGTTCTGAATCTCCATTCTCACTGGGGCTCGTTTTCAATTTAAATACATTTCTTTGTCTATCAAAGTTATATATATGGAGAAACTACACGTAAGTCTACTCCGACACAGCCTGAGCGAGTCTAGAGGTAGCAAGGCTCCGATTTAAGCCCAATATAAAGCCAGCAACTGGCGTCAAATCGTATTACTTTTTTAGTAGAGTATCACATTGATAATGAAATGAAGTGATTCATCACTGGACTGGATGCTTTGGTTCAAGGCGTCGACATATTTGGGGATTGATGGCGACGGGGATGAATGAAGGTGGAGATTGTAGTTTGATCCATGTTGACATTCCTCACTTAGGCGTATTGCTCTTGTGTTTAATCACAACCGAAACAGGCCTGTGGTGATAGATAGAACCAACCAGGCTTCACTTTGTTCAGTATTGTCCCTCAACATGTATTACAAACTCTAAGGAAGTTAATATGCGTTTATTTTGGTTTCCGCAGAAATGTATGCTTAGTGACATCCTATTACGGAGATTGAATGAATTACGGTTTTATATCTTACCTTGACATGAGTCAGTCATTGCAATTATTCTCAGTAGCAAACTGCCTTTCGCTACAAACTGGGATGAGTGAGTGAGTTGGGTTTAACGCCGCTGTTAACAATATTCCAGTTATATCACGGCGTGACAGCTTAATGTGGGAGGAAAGCCCGAAGTGATGCAGGTCTCAGACGTTTACCACTTCGGTAAAACCCACGAGCATGGGTATGGTGCTGACAAACCTAGAAACATAATCGGGGCGAACCGGGATTCGAACTCACAATCATAGGTTTCTGCCGTGCCCAAGGGACGCAACTCTGCACAGCTAATCGCGGCGCCTAAGACGACTGGGCCACCCGTGCCCCCAGACTGGGATGAACTCGATCGGGGCAGCAAATAGTGTTTCCTCCTCAAACGTTCTACAGGGTCGTCTCATTAATTCTTTATTTGCACATTCAGCTCATTCATGCACAAACAACCCTCACGTCGTGACGACATGTTCATTGTATGTTCTATTGCAGGAGTGAGTGAGTGAGTGAGTTAATTTTAAGTCGGCAATATTTCAGCCATAGTGTGAATTGAACAAGTTATACAATTTTTATTTAAAAAACTGTTGACGAAGGACAGTATAATAACTAGCAATAAATCAAAGATTTACTAAAACTAGTTGCAGAACATTAAAAATATCTGAGTATTGGGCAACAACACGATATAAAATGGGGCTATAGATAGCTAACAAAGGTAAGGTTACCATAATAGCGACCACGGGGACTTACGGTACCTCTGCTACCTGCATGGTTCCCAGGCAGAATTTACACCTTTCACACAGTTACTGGCGATTGTTGCAAGTTTAGCCAGAGATTAAAGGTAAACAAATATTCTGCAGTTAAAATAGAGGTAGATATAAATATTCTTTGAATGAGGTCTTACTCTCTTGCAGAAACATACGGTGATGATGATGATGATGATCACGATGCTCATGATGTAGATGGTGACGACGACAACGACGATGATGATGACGATGCTTATGACGATAAAGACGACGACCTACTAATGACGGAAATATATCCTACTAATGACGGAAATACATCCTACTAATGACGGAAATATATCCTACTAATGACGGAAATACATCCCACTAGTGACGGAAATACATCCTACTAATGATGGAAATACATCCTACTACTGACGGAAATACATCCCACTAGTGACGGAAATACATCCTACTAATGACGGAAATACATCCTACTAATGATGGAAATACATCCTACTAATGACGGAAATACATCCTACTAATGACGGAAATACATCCTACTAATGACGGAAATACATCCTACTAATGACGGAAATACATCCTACTAATGATGGAAATACATCCTACTAATGACGGAAATACATCCTACTAATGATGGAAATACATCCTACTAATGACGGAAATACATCCTACTAATGACGGAAATACATCCTACTAATGACGGAAATACATCCTACTAATGATGGAAATACATCCTACTACTGACGGAAATACATCCTACTAATGACGGAAATACATCCTACTAATGACGGAAATACATCCTACTAATGATGGAAATACATCCTACTAATGACGGAAATACATCCTACTAATGACGGAAATACATCCTACTACTGACGGAAATACATCCTACTAATGACGGAAATACATCCTACTAATGATGGAAATACATCCTACTACTGACGGAAATACATCCTACTAATGACGGAAATACATCCTACTAATGACGGAAATACATCCTACTAATGACGGAAATACATCCTACTACTGACGGAAATACATCCTACTAATGATGGAAATACATCCTACTAATGACGGAAATACATCCTACTAATGACGGAAATACATCCTACTAATGATGGAAATACATCCTACTAATGACGGAAATACATCCTACTAATGATGGAAATACATCCTACTAATGATGGAAATACATCCTACTGCTGACGGAAATACATCCTACTAATGACGGAAATACATCCTACTAATGACGGAAATACATCCTACTAATGATGGAAATACATCCTACTAATGACGGAAATACATCCTACTAATGACGGAAATACATCCTACTAATGATGGAAATACATCCTACTAATGATGGAAATACATCCTACTAATGACGGAAATACATCCTACTAATGATGGAAATACATCCTACTAATGATGGAAATACATCCTACTAATGATGGAAATACATCCTACTAATGACGGAAATACATCCTACTAATGACGGAAATACATCCTACTAATGATGGAAATACAACCTACTAATGATGGAAATACATCCTACTAATGACGGAAATACATCCCACTAGTGACGGAAATACATCCTACTAATGACGGAAATACATCCTACTAATGACGGAAATACATCCTACTAATGACGGAAATACATCCTACTACTGACGGAAATACATCCTACTAATGACGGAAATACATCCTACTAATGACGGAAATACATCCTACTAATGATGGAAATACATCCTACTAATGACGGAAATACATCCTACTAATGACGGAAATACATCCTACTAATGATGGAAATACATCCTACTAATGATGGAAATACATCCTACTAATGACGGAAATACATCCCACTAGTGACGGAAATACATCCTACTAATGACGGAAATACATCCTACTAATGACGGAAATACATCCTACTAATGATGGAAATACATCCTACTAATGATGGAAATACATCCTACTAATGACGGAAATACATCCTACTAATGACGGAAATACATCCTACTAATGATGGAAATACATCCTACTAATGATGGAAATACATCCTACTAATGATGGAAATACATCCTACTAATGACGGAAATACATCCTACTAATGACGGAAATACATCCTACTAATGACGGAAATACATCCTACTAATGACGGAAATACATCCTACTAATGATGGAAATACATCCTACTAATGACGGAAATACATCCTACTAATGATGGAAATACATCCTACTAATGACGGAAATACATCCTACTAATGACGGAAATACATCCTACTAATGACGGAAATACATCCTACTAATGACGGAAATACATCCTACTAATGATGGAAATACATCCTACTACTGACGGAAATACATCCTACTAATGACGGAAATACATCCTACTAATGACGGAAATACATCCTACTAATGATGGAAATACATCCTACTAATGACGGAAATACATCCTACTAATGACGGAAATACATCCTACTACTGACGGAAATACATCCTACTAATGACGGAAATACATCCTACTAATGATGGAAATACATCCTACTACTGACGGAAATACATCCTACTAATGACGGAAATACATCCTACTAATGACGGAAATACATCCTACTAATGATGGAAATACATCCTACTAATGACGGAAATACATCCTACTAATGACGGAAATACATCCTACTAATGATGGAAATACATCCTACTAATGATGGAAATACATCCTACTAATGACGGAAATACATCCCACTAGTGACGGAAATACATCCTACTAATGACGGAAATACATCCTACTAATGACGGAAATACATCCTACTAATGATGGAAATACATCCTACTAATGACGGAAATACATCCTACTAATGATGGAAATACATCCTACTAATGACGGAAATACATCCTACTAATGATGGAAATACATCCTACTAATGACGGAAATACATCCTACTAATGATGGAAATACATCCTACTAATGATGGAAATACATCCTACTGCTGACGGAAATACATCCTACTAATGACGGAAATACATCCTACTAATGACGGAAATACATCCTACTAATGATGGAAATACATCCTACTAATGACGGAAATACATCCTACTAATGATGGAAATACATCCTACTAATGATGGAAATACATCCTACTAATGATGGAAATACATCCTACTAATGATGGAAATACATCCTACTAATGATGGAAATACATCCTACTAATGACGGAAATACATCCTACTAATGACGGAAATACATCCTACTAATGATGGAAATACAACCTACTAATGATGGAAATACATCCTACTAATGACGGAAATACATCCCACTAGTGACGGAAATACATCCTACTAATGACGGAAATACATCCTACTAATGACGGAAATACATCCTACTAATGACGGAAATACATCCTACTACTGACGGAAATACATCCTACTAATGACGGAAATACATCCTACTAATGACGGAAATACATCCTACTAATGATGGAAATACATCCTACTAATGACGGAAATACATCCTACTAATGACGGAAATACATCCTACTAATGATGGAAATACATCCTACTAATGATGGAAATACATCCTACTAATGACGGAAATACATCCCACTAGTGACGGAAATACATCCTACTAATGACGGAAATACATCCTACTAATGACGGAAATACATCCTACTAATGATGGAAATACATCCTACTACTGACGGAAATACATCCTACTAATGATGGAAATACATCCTACTAATGATGGAAATACATCCTACTGCTGACGGAAATACATCCTACTAATGACGGAAATACATCCTACTAATGACGGAAATACATCCTACTAATGATGGAAATACATCCTACTAATGACGGAAATACATCCTACTAATGACGGAAATACATCCTACTAATGATGGAAATACATCCTACTAATGATGGAAATACATCCTACTAATGACGGAAATACATCCTACTAATGACGGAAATACATCCTACTAATGATGGAAATACATCCTACTAATGATGGAAATACATCCTACTAATGACGGAAATACATCCTACTAATGATGGAAATACATCCTACTAATGACGGAAATACATCCTACTAATGATGGAAATACATCCTACTAATGATGGAAATACATCCTACTAATGACGGAAATACATCCTACTAATGATGGAAATACATCCTACTAATGACGGAAATACATCCTACTAATGACGGAAATACATCCTACTAATGATGGAAATACATCCTACTAATGACGGAAATACATCCTACTAATGACGGAAATACATCCCACTAGTGACGGAAATACATCCTACTAATGACGGAAATACATCCTACTAATGACGGAAATACATCCTACTAATGACGGAAATACATCCTACTAATGATGGAAATACATCCTACTAATGATGGAAATACATCCTACTAATGATGGAAATACATCCTACTAATGACGGAAATACATCCTACTAATGATGGAAATACATCCTACTAATGACGGAAATACATCCTACTAATGATGGAAATACATCCTACTAATGATGGAAATACATCCTACTAATGATGGAAATACATCCTACTAATGATGGAAATACATCCTACTAATGACGGAAATACATCCTACTAATGATGGAAATACATCCTACTAATGATGGAAATACATCCTACTAATGACGGAAATACATCCTACTAATGATGGAAATACATCCTACTAATGACGGAAATACATCCTACTAATGACGGAAATACATCCTACTAATGACGGAAATACATCCTACTAATGATGGAAATACATCCTACTACTGACGGAAATACATCCTACTAATGACGGAAATACATCCTACTAATGATGGAAATACATCCTACTAATGATGGAAATACATCCTACTAATGATGGAAATACATCCTACTAATGACGGAAATACATCCTACTAATGATGGAAATACATCCTACTAATGATGGAAATACATCCTACTAATGACGGAAATACATCCCACTAGTGACGGAAATACATCCTACTAATGACGGAAATACATCCTACTAATGACGGAAATACATCCTACTAATGATGGAAATACATCCTACTAATGACGGAAATACATCCTACTAATGATGGAAATACATCCTACTACTGACGGAAATACATCCCACTAGTGACGGAAATACATCCTACTAATGATGGAAATACATCCTACTAATGACGGAAATACATCCTACTAATGACGGAAATACATCCTACTAATGACGGAAATACATCCTACTAATGATGGAAATACATCCTACTACTGACGGAAATACATCCTACTAATGACGGAAATACATCCTACTAATGATGGAAATACATCCTACTAATGATGGAAATACATCCTACTAATGATGGAAATACATCCTACTAATGACGGAAATACATCCTACTAATGATGGAAATACATCCTACTAATGATGGAAATACATCCTACTAATGACGGAAATACATCCCACTAGTGACGGAAATACATCCTACTAATGACGGAAATACATCCTACTAATGACGGAAATACATCCTACTAATGATGGAAATACATCCTACTACTGACGGAAATACATCCTACTAATGACGGAAATACATCCTACTAATGATGGAAATACATCCTACTACTGACGGAAATACATCCTACTAATGACGGAAATACATCCTACTAATGACGGAAATACATCCTACTAATGATGGAAATACATCCTACTAATGACGGAAATACATCCTACTAATGACGGAAATACATCCTACTAATGATGGAAATACATCCTACTAATGATGGAAATACATCCTACTAATGACGGAAATACATCCTACTAATGATGGAAATACATCCTACTAATGACGGAAATACATCCTACTAATGACGGAAATACATCCTACTAATGATGGAAATACATCCTACTAATGATGGAAATACATCCTACTAATGACGGAAATACATCCCACTAGTGACGGAAATACATCCTACTAATGACGGAAATACATCCTACTAATGACGGAAATACATCCTACTAATGATGGAAATACATCCTACTACTGACGGAAATACATCCTACTAATGACGGAAATACATCCTACTAATGACGGAAATACATCCTACTAATGATGGAAATACATCCTACTAATGACGGAAATACATCCTACTAATGATGGAAATACATCCTACTAATGATGGAAATACATCCTACTAATGACGGAAATACATCCTACTAATGACGGAAATACATCCTACTAATGACGGAAATACATCCTACTAATGATGGAAATACATCCTACTACTGACGGAAATACATCCTACTAATGACGGAAATACATCCTACTAATGATGGAAATACATCCTACTACTGACGGAAATACATCCTACTAATGACGGAAATACATCCTACTAATGATGGAAATACATCCTACTACTGACGGAAATACATCCTACTAATGACGGAAATACATCCTACTAATGACGGAAATACATCCTACTAATGATGGAAATACATCCTACTAATGACGGAAATACATCCTACTAATGACGGAAATACATCCTACTAATGATGGAAATACATCCTACTAATGACGGAAATACATCCTACTAATGACGGAAATACATCCTACTAATGACGGAAATACATCCTACTAATGATGGAAATACATCCTACTAATGACGGAAATACATCCTACTAATGACGGAAATACATCCTACTAATGATGGAAATACATCCTACTAATGATGGAAATACATCCTACTAATGACGGAAATACATCCTACTAATGACGGAAATACATCCTACTAATGACGGAAATACATCCTACTAATGATGGAAATACATCCTACTACTGACGGAAATACATCCTACTAATGACGGAAATACATCCTACTAATGATGGAAATACATCCTACTACTGACGGAAATACATCCTACTAATGACGGAAATACATCCTACTAATGACGGAAATACATCCTACTAATGATGGAAATACATCCTACTAATGACGGAAATACATCCTACTAATGACGGAAATACATCCTACTAATGATGGAAATACATCCTACTACTGACGGAAATACATCCTACTAATGACGGAAATACATCCTACTAATGATGGAAATACATCCTACTAATGATGGAAATACATCCTACTAATGATGGAAATACATCCTACTACTGACGGAAATACATCCTACTAATGACGGAAATACATCCTACTAATGATGGAAATACATCCTACTAATGATGGAAATACATCCTACTAATGATGGAAATACATCCTACTAATGATGGAAATACATCCTACTAATGACGGAAATACATCCTACTAATGATGGAAATACATCCTACTAATGACGGAAATACATCCTACTAATGACGGAAATACATCCTACTAATGATGGAAATACATCCTACTAATGATGGAAATACATCCTACTAATGACGGAAATACATCCCACTAGTGACGGAAATACATCCTACTAATGACGGAAATACATCCTACTAATGACGGAAATACATCCTACTAATGATGGAAATACATCCTACTAATGACGGAAATATATCCTACTAATGATGGAAATACATCCTACTAATGATGGAAATACATCCCACTAGTGACGGAAATACATCCTACTAATGACGGAAATACATCCTACTAATGATGGAAATACATCCTACTAATGATGGAAATACATCCTACTAATGACGGAAATACATCCTACTAATGATGGAAATACATCCTACTAATGATGGAAATACATCCTACTAATGATGGAAATACATCCTACTAGTGACGGAAATACATCCTACTAATGATGGAAATACATCCTACTAATGATGGAAATACATCCTACTAATGATGGAAATACATCCTACTAATGATGGAAATATATGCAACTAATGACGGAAATACATCCTACTAATGATGGAAATACATCCTACTAATGACGGAAATACATCCTTCTACTGACGAAAATACATCCTACTACTGACGGAAATACATCCTACTACTGACGAAAATTCATCCAACTACTGACGAAAATACATCCTACTAATGACGGAAATACATCCTACTAATGGTTGAAATACATCCTACTAATGATGGAAATACATCCTAGACTATTGCACTCAAGGAAAGATTTGTATTTCAGTTCATTTGAGGATTTATTTCCAACCTAGCATGGCACACACTCCCCATTAGATCTGAGTAGTAGGTGTGTGAGTTGGTTTTTAACGCCGCTTTGAAGGTTGTTATTTCTAGTGTCTGGGTGTGTCATTATCGTGTACCACTTTGAGGAAAACGGCGAGATGCTCATTGATCTGGGATTCGAACCAAGGAACAGCGTTTCCTGTCAGTAAAGTGGCATGATACCACTTGGCCACCATATTTCACTGCGCAGTGCTTGTGTCACGCAATCCTCTATGTACAGGTAGACCAAGCTGTGCTCAGGGGATTTAAGTGATCACATGGTACTCAATGCAGTCCACTGGGGCACAGATAGGGGTTGGCGTATACCGGATACAGACAAGGGTATATCATACTAAATACAGATCACTTTAAGGGTATACTATACTAAATACAGACCACTTTAAGGGTATACTATACTAAATAAAGATCACTTGATAAGTTTATTATGCCGAATACAGACCACTTTGAGGGTATCGTATACAAAATACAGACCACTTGATAAGTTTATTATGCCGAATACAGACCACTTTGAGGGTATCGTATACTAAATACAGATCACTTGATAAGTTTATTATGCCGAATACAGACCACTTTGAGGGTATCGTATACTAAATACAGATCACTTGATAAGTTTATTATGCCGAATACAGACCACTTTGAGGGTATAGTATATTAAATACAGATCACTTGATAAGTTTATTTTGCCGAATACAGACCACTTTGACGGTATAGTATATTAAATATAGACCACCAGCGGACATCAATAGGACGTCAATTACATCTGTACGAATGTTGACATAAATTGTTTATATTGCCAATCGGTTCTGTATTATGTAACACACATACATTGAACACATCCCTGCCACGTGCAGCGCCTGTTAATAATATACAGAGCCGAATCAAGGCTTGTTTTAGAAGCGCGAGTTAAATGACCTTGAACTTTCCTCGTCTATTACATTACACAAACCTCTTGCGAGCTCTATGTCAATCAATAGATGGCGATATTGGATTTATACAGAAGTACACAACACCTGACGACATCCACTCCTCACCGGAAGCTGTTCCAGCCCATCGCAACCATATGACATTAGCTGTACGACCTGGAGCAGACGACATTATTAAGTACAGGGCCGGTTCTGTGTTGTCATCGTTTTATGAATCCTTTGATGGTGTCAAGGGAACCGTTTGCATCAGTGAATTATGGCGACTTGTTGGACTTGATGATGGAGCGTATCGCGAGTTCAGCTTTATTCATGTCGGGTTGATCGCGCGGAGTGATTGAATCAAGTTTTAGGTACGCGGTTCATGAAATCTCGTCTGCCGAGAGGTACCACGAGATTTGAACGTGATTTTATAGAAACATCAACCGGCATCGAGAGGGACGAGAACTAATGATCAGAATGACAAAATAAGACAGATATACAGATTACACTTGATATGGATATATTTTGTAAGATTGTATGAGGGTTTTGAGGTGAAATGGGGTTTAACGACGCGTCAAGGATGATTGCACTTATCAAAGACACTTTGCACTTATATAGCGAGGGACATGCACGTGTGTGTGGCTGCTTGTACTAGTCCGGACTGATGCCGATTTATAGTGCCAGCACTGAGATACCATGCCACAGTTTAACATGAATACCCCACTCAGACACGGTATACTGACTCCGAGCCGACCAGACATTGTTTTAGCCCCTTAATGCCGAGCGCCAGGCAGGGCAACAACAAGTATCATCTTTTATGTCTTTTGGTATGACGCGGCCGGGGATCGAACCCCGGACCTCCCGCTCTCGTAAGATTAAATGAACCAAATGAGGTCACTGCGTAATATTGCATCTGATCCGTAATGCCATGTTTTCTGAAATAAAAACTATCTTATCTTATTGGCCGCCATGCAAAGCTGACTATAAAAAGCTTATTGGCACAATTCGTTTGAACGCAACCAACTGCACAACAGATGTATTCGTATAACCCATTTCTGTAAAAACACCTTCTGACGTCATCAGCATCAGCTGGTCAAATACACAGATGTTGATGACGTTTCAGGGCCGGGGAAGACACGCCACTCCCCATACACCGTCGTGTTCATAAATAAGTGAGTGAGTCGTATTTTACGCCGTTTGTTGCAATATGTGTTATATATATATAACGGAAAGCTACTTTCGATGAATTATGTTTTTGTGTGTTTTTGTAAGCCTACGCAAGGATATCCGGTGAAAGCAAGTGTTATTTCCCTTTGGTATGAGGGACGACATCTACGCCGTTGGTGTCAGACTCAAGTCGGCCACCCAGTTTGACCAGGCTATCCTTATTTTAGTGTCCATATGAAAATATTTCTCTTTTGAAATATTTACATAATCATGGGCTCTCGAAACAATATCAAAATCAACCCTGCACCTTTAAACATAGCCTTGCTCCAAGGCTGTACTGAAAGAGTGAGTGAGTGAGTATGGTTTTACGCCGCTTTTAGCAATATTCCAGCAATATCACGGCGGGGGACACCAGAAATGGGCTTCATACATTGTACCCATGTCGGGAACCGAACCCGGGTCTTCGGCGTGACGAGCTAACGCTTTAACCACTAGGCTACCCGACCGCCCCTTTACAGAAAGAAAAATCCATGGAGAGTAATTCTATCCTCCTAATGGGCAAGTCTAGATACGTGGACAGTGACTCCAGTCTCTTATAGGGACAATTTGTTCTTATTATTTACATAATCTAGAAATTATTATTTAAAGTAATAATTAAAGCCTAAGAGACATGTGCAAGTCTACTTTAAACAGAGACGGGATATACACTCGCAATTCGCAGAAAGTGTGCCAATCTGGAACGACCTTGTTTTGAAATAAAAATGTCAGCAAGTCAATAAATTATTGTCAGCAGATTTCCCTGAGCTCCTCACCTGCTTTAAAGCTTGACTCAAGGCAATATCATATAACTATAAGGGGGCACGGGTTGCCCAGTTGTCTAAGGCGCCGCGATTCGCTGTGCAGAGTTGCGTCCCTTGGGCACGTCAGAAACATATGATTGTGGGTTCGAATCCCGGTTCGCCCCGATTATGTTTCTAGTTTTGTCAGCACCATACCCGTGCTCGTGGGTTTTACCGAAGTGGTAAACGTCTGAGACCTGCATCACTTCGGGCTTTCCTCACACATTAAGCTGACACGCCGTGATATAACTGGAATACTGTTAACAGCGGCGTTAAACCCAACTCACTCACTCATATAACTATAAATAAATCTTGGCCTAACCAGTAAAAGAGAGCACCCACATTTTATTTGTTTTAATAATCTACTATCGGGATATAATTGATCTGCTGTCAAATGGACATTAGCGGGCATAGGCTCTGACCAGGACAGAGGTATTACATTACTTGAATTGACATACTTTCTGTGAATGTCGTGGGCGTATATACGTCAGTTGTTGATGTGTTTTCTTGTCACGCCAACACGAGTTTGATTCCCACGTGGACACAAAGTGTGCAAGGCATTTCTGGCGGACCCCGCTCTGATGTGGCGTGGGGCGGTCGGGTAGCCTAGTGGTTAAAGCGTTCGCTCGTCACGCCGATGACCCAGGTTCGATTTCCAATATGGGTATACAATGTGTGAAGCCAATTTCTGGTGTCCCCCGCCGTGATATTGCTGGAATATTGCTAAAAGCGGCGTAAAACAATACTCACCCAATCACTCTGATGTTGCGTGATATTTGTTTAAAGCGGCGACCTATCATACAGTGTAAACAGTTTGGTTCAACCAGCAGTGGGGTAATCTGTCATACAGACCCTGAAACAAATATATCCAATATAGCCAATGCAAGTCTATAATATTCTGCAAGTCTAGATTACTGCAGCATCTGAAAATGAAGAATGTCTCTGGGCTCTTTTCTAATATTTTATAACTATAATTTAACAACTGTTTATTTCTGTAAAATAGTTTCATTTCAGAGACTGGATGTAAGTCTAGCGGTGGGGTAGTAAAGTTGTTAAAGCGCGTGCTCCTCAAACAAAATACCTGGGTTCGATTCCCATCGCTAGTGCTCCCCGCCGTGTTTAATCCTTGAATAATGCAGAACACAGCGTAAAACCTCTGCTTAAATACATTCTATCGAGTCCTCAATGGTCCGGGGTATTATAATTTACTTCCCGGAAGTGACCACACCATCTCCATATATCTTACCACAGAATTTCGCACATGAATGTAATCCGATTGGATGGTATTTTCAGCATCGTGTCATTCTGGGTGGACTCAAAACAAAGCTGTGGTGGCGATTCGACAAGAGTATGTTTGAAAACCAATGAAAATCTAACTCGTTGATAATCGTGCATTTTCATTCGCAAAATAAAGCTATGTATAAATTGAAAAATACTAATTAGGCTTTAATGTTCAACCTGATAAACTTTGGCCTTGTGATCCTTTAAACAGTCTCGGGTATCCGCCGAAAAGCGGTGAGAAAAACCCTCATAATTTCTGGACTTAAGGCAAAAAGAGATTGAGAAAATGCTGGTAGCGCTGGGAAGGTGATGAGAGCTGAAAGCTGGGCGATTTGTCCATCAAATATATGCTCTTAGAGACCATTACAGCCAATGTGTGGAATACCCACCAACTAACCCCATTCTTCAGTTAGTCAGTCAGTGACGGTGTGGCGTCGTGAGTGTACAGCCTGCTCCATTAGGGTAAAATCGGGGGCAGCGATGAGGTGTCCGATAACAAACGAACCTGCCCCATGCGCTGATTGAACTTGGCGGACACTACATGCACCCTCGTCTGACTGATTTATAAGCTAACGCTAACAGAACCTCTCTTTCTGCCCCAAACAAGCCGCGGGGAAGAACAGAATTAGACCTGACCACTAATTCCGTCTGCTTTGAGTGACCGCACGTGTACACAGGTCAGCGACTGGTTGGCTCGCCTCCTACAAAGGTCAGAACATTCTCTTTACAAGATACCGGTCGCTGATGAGTGACCGTTAAAGGGGAGATAACCCACATAGCAAATCTCATTGCAGCCCGCCCAAATAATTGTTACGGAATTATGCAAATCCCTCGTATCCTGTGTTCTTCTGTCGCCGTGGCTTGTCAAATGGCTTGGGAAGATATGCATATTTTATTGAATTATTCTTTGTCTGCAAATGCTGTGTTTTTCCTCCAGGGATTCTGTTTGGGGTGAGCGTTGGCGTAAAGTTTTGTGGCAAGCAGTTGAACAGATGAGTCATGACTTTGAGTTATCTCCCTTTGGTTCGTTTTGTGTACGTTCTAAAAGCTGGTCTATGCTGGACACATAACATCGCGTATCATCGTTTATCATCGTCACTAGGCTCACTTCGATATTAAGCACGCTATTATTGCCTTACCTACTCTCACCGTACACGTTCTGTCGCCGCTTGATTTACCGAACTTACCCGTGAAGATCCGGGGTAGAATAGGTCTTCAGCAACCCATGCTTGCCGTCAAAGGCGACTGTGCTTGTCGTGAGAGGCGACTAACGGGATCGGGTGGTCAGACTCGCTGACTTGGTTAATGCATGTCATCGTATCCCAATTATGTGGATCGATGCTCATGATGTCAATCACCGGGTTGTCTGTTCCAGACTCGATTATTTACCGACCGCCGTCATATAAACTACCGGGCAAAAGAAAGTTTTCACCGACTTCACTTGACCAAACACAAAAAAAAGGCATATGTGAGATTTATGATGATTAATTTATAAACAGAAATCATTTTCCATGAATTAGAATGAAAATGCATTGTAATGCCCATATTGCATTCTCCGCAATACACAAAGAAAGAGGGGTCCAAATTAAAACTTACACAAATCAGAGTTCATTGAAAAAGTGCATGAAGATTCCTTTAATGACACAGTAGTCAGGTAACACGTCATCAATAGCGAGTGTGACCACCCTGGGCATCCATGCACGCCAACACACGCCACCTCATTGATGTCGTCAGTCGGTGGATAACGTCAACAAGAATCCTGTTCCATAAGTTCAACGGAGTCTGTTCAAGTTCCTGTCGGTTCGCTGGAGGCGGTACATGTTGTCTCAGCTGACGATCAAGATGATCCCAGAGATGTTCAATGGGGTTCATGTCTGGAGAACAAGGTGGCCAGGGCAATACGTTGACGTTAACGTTGTTCAGGTAGTCTTGAACAATTCGGGCGGTGTGAGGCCTTGCGATGTCTTGTTGCAAAATTAATCCTCTTGGCTGATTTGAATAAAGGGCACCACAACAGGTCTCAACACTTCATCCCTGTATCGCTGAGCATTCAGGCTTCCTCGGATGATAACCAGCCGTGTTGTAATCTAGCCACAAATGCAACACCATACCATGACGCCTCCACCTCCAAACGGGTGAACTTCTCTAATGCAGTTTGGCGCCAGTCGCTCTCCCCTTCGTCGAAAATCTCGAACTCTGCCATCGTTCCTTAGCAGACAGAACCGACTTTCATCTGTAAAGAGCACTCTCGCCCAGTCACGTCGCTGCCACCGACGTACAGTTCGTGCCCATTGCAGTCTGCGTTGACGATGTTGACGAGTCAAGGCCATTCAACGGAAGGGTTGGTAGGCTCGTATACCAGGACTGTTCGTCTGCTGATGGCCCATGGCATGCCCTAGTGCTGTTGCCGCCGTTGACGTCGCCGTCACACATCTGTTTCGGAGGTGAATCTGCCGGATGTAGCGGTCTTCGGCCGGTGTTGTCACTCCCGGTCTTCCCGATCTTGGCCGGTCTTGAGTCTGTCCTGTCTATTGGTAGTGGATTATCAACTTGCTGATGGTGGTCTGGGAGCAGTTGAATGTTCTGGCTACCTGACGTTGAGTAGCCCCCATATTGGCCATACCGATAGCCCTGTCTCGTTGCGCTTGTGTAAGTCTGGGCATATTCTTGGTGTTTGTTTTGCTTACTGAATGCCTGCTCTGTCCAACGTCGGTATTTATGCCACATCACGCACGTGCATTTGGACCAATGTCTCAAAATCACGTTTTGCACGTTTTCAACAATGCATGATTTGGAAAGATGCGTTCGAAACCTTGCGTTGTGGTTGTGGTCATGTTGCATTTGGGCGAATGTTTTCTGCGGGGGTTCAAACCTGTACCAGCTTTTTTGCTTTTTATACAACTATTTTTAAAGTGAATAGTTTCTTTTGCCCGGTAGTGTAGCTGGAATATTGCTGAGAGCGGCGTTAAACAACAAAGAAAGGAAGATGATATACCGAACTACAACGAACCCATTAGAGTAACACGGAATCTAACACTCAGTAAGACGGAAATGATAGAAACCATCTACCAACTACATTTAGATTGAAAAGGTGCCCTTCATAACCGGGGCAAATCTAGCCTTACTTTGTTAGGACTACAGTATTACAGACGGGGCGGGCGGAAGGGGTACTTATAGGGTTCAGGGACTGTAAACAGACCAGGAACCCGATGTCAGGGCGGCTTGAATATTTTTCGCATATATTTAAGAGGCTTTTTATTGTGAAAGTTGTAACCGAACAATCGTTTGTGGACCAAAGATGAATTATTTTAAGAACATTTCGAATTTTGTGCTTTTTCGTTTTTCGGTCGGTATTGCTTACCAAATTCTGACATCCTTAAGTTACCCAAAAAATATCATCACTTGAATTTAATAAATTAAAGACATAAGAACTTAAATTAGGCACCTTTTACTTACTTATTTTAATTTTGTCTGGGCCCTAACTCTAACTCTAACGAAAAAGTGATTTTAGATGTATATTTTATAGATCATATCAATCATCAACAGATCGTTATCGATTTTTCATTGTCATTGACCCAGGTTCCATATGGCACACATGGAAAAGTAGATTTTCAAGGTGAGGGTCATCTGTTCTCAATATCTTGAATAGCCACCATTAGAATCCAAAACTGACTGGCATCGTCGTCCCATGGAAGCAATCAGATCCCGAATTGTGGCCTGGGGAGTGTTCACCCACTCTGGCTGCATTGTCTGTGCCAACTAGGTTCAACGGTTGCTGCTGACGCGCCCGTAGTCGTTGATCCAGTGCATCCCATAAATGTTCAATTGGGTTTAAATATGGAGACCTGGAGGGCGATGGCAGGACCTGGATGTTGTGATTCCTGAAAACGTCTGTTGCAGTGTGAGACTGGGCATTGTCTTGTCGGAAAATGATGCTCGCTTGTTGCATAATGGGAAGGTGTGTGTGGCCGAAGAATCTCATCCGTGAAACGCTGTGCCTTTAAATTCCCCAGAACTTGCACCAAGTCGGTTTTTCCAGGGTAGGAGATGGCTGCCCACATCATCACACTACCACCACCAAATCTGTTCACTTCCTGTATGCAGTTTCGTGCATAATATTCCCCGCGAGGCCCGTAAATACGACGTCCACCATCTGCACGGCAAAGCATAAAACGTGACTCGTCACTAAACCAAACTAATCTCCATCGCAGTTGTTGCCATACTCTGTGAACTTGACATACTTGACGTCGCAGCCGACGATGCAGGTCCGTCAAAAGGATCCCTCGAACCTGTCGTCTGGTGCGAATACCTTCAGCGCGTAAACGGTTCCTCACTCCAACGCAATCCTGGTAGTGTCGTAGTTGTAGAGGTGGCCGTGGTAGTTCTTTCACGTAAGTGAGGTAGCCGTATAAATTTGTCCTGTGCTCTAGTAGTGATACGTGTTCGACCGGATCTGGGAAGGTCCCGTGTTGTCCCGTGTGTCTGAAAACGGTTCCACAGTCTTGCAATGGTGTTTGGTGCTACGTGGAAATACCTGTCTACGGCCAAAGATGATTCATTCTCCTGGTTGCATAGGGCCGATGGCTTTGTTGCGTTAGGCTTCCGTCAGTCGTGGGATGTTTTCGCTGTTCACTTGCCGTGAGATTGTGATGGCATGCAAATGAAAATCCAACGTTTTTATAGCTCAACAAGTGATGTTTCACGTGCATGTGTTTTTTTGCAATTTTTCCATCATTTCACCAAACTTCTGCAGTACCTCATTTTGTCCACACAAATCAATCTTAGTACATGCAGAAATGACCAATTTATTTGTGGTATTGATTTTGTATTGATGCCGGCAACACTGTCAGATATATACGTCATTACTTCTGTTTCTTTATTTGCAGAGGATATATCCAGTCAAATTTACAAAGATGTTCCGTTCCTCACTTCAAGATAAAGCGATTCAGCACAACTCGCGAAACATACTAAGAACTTACAAAAATTACACAATATCAAAACTGCAGAGTGAAAAAACTGTCGATTATGTTTCACCAAGGTAAGGTTGGGTGATCATTGACTTTGGGTACATTTCACCGAGGACAGGTTGAGTCCTTGACGACGAGGAACACACTCTCTCTCTCTCTCCCTCTCTCTCCCTCTCTCTCACTCTCTCACACTCTCTCTCACTCTCTCATTGTCTCTCATTCTCACTCTCTCACTCACTCTCACTCACTCATTCTCTCTCACTCTCTCTCACTCACTCTCTCTCATTCTCACTCTCATTTTCACTCTCTCCCACTCACTCTCTTTCATTCTCACTCTCATTCTCACTCTCTCCCACTCACTCTCTCTCATCCTCACTCTCTCTCATTCTCACTCTCTCACACTCTCTCTCTCTCATTGTCTCTCATTCTCACTCTCTCACTCACTCATTCTGTCTCACTCTCCCTCTCATTCTCACTCTCTCTCTCTCTCTCTCACTCTCTCTCACTCACTCTCTCCCACTCTCACTCTCTCTCATCCTCACTCTCTCTCATTCTCACGCTCTCACACTCCGTGTTTGTACGTACATTTGTTGAATATCTATCTAATTCACGAGACAATCATAACACGATAATCAAAATATTATTGGTTGTAAGGCAATTAAGGTTTATGCCACGAGAACTAATTTAACTAGAATATGTTTAGCTAATGAATCATTGTTTCAATTAACATTCAAATTCTACAAAGCCTATCACACTAAATCATAATTCAAGCAGGTCACTAATGACAATCAGGGGGACACGTGCCAGATGCGCCTACCGCATTAGTCATTGTGGCATGGGTTTCTTGAGATTTGAGATTAAGATAAATTAGGAATTAAACTTGTATGGAGGGAGTCAATTAGTAATGCGGGCTGTTATGGCGAGGAGATAACAGCACGTGCAGGAGGACTGAAATGGTATTCGTAGGGCGGTCAAGATGGCGGTCAGTGCGCTTCCGGTTCACAACACATGCGGGCCATTGTCATTATGGTGATGGATACCGACAGCACCACAAGTAATTACACGTTGTCTGTTTATACAGGTCAAAGGTCACACTCTCTGATACATCCCAGGCATCATCTGAATGGAAATGTAAGAGAAGTGATCTATTTTTATCAACTTTATTAAGAAACTGGTATCTATTCGTACTGAAGAAGTCAGCCAAGCCATAGTACTTTAATCAGTATTCTTCATCAATCTGTTTGTTCAGGGAGGACGGATGGCCACCTGGTGCAAGTCGCTGTACAGAGTTACTCTCCTTTGGTTGTGGGTTCGAATCCCAGATTATGTGGATTTCACAAAATGGTAAACGTCTACGATTTTAATTTAACACGATACTATTTGAAAGTTACGTTGAAACCATCTCATTCACTGATTAGAAATTTGTTAAAATGTTTAGCTCCCTGTTTTAATGAAAAAGTGAAAATATAATTTTACAATTTTTAATGTGCCGACTTTCTACACGGGAGGTAATATTTTCAAGTGCATTTCAAACTAATTATTCTAGTTGCAGAGTCGAGTGTAGAGAATTACATGACCTCCGGCTGTTGACCAGGGACGTCCCTATGAAGGGAACTCAGAAATCATAAAGCTCTTGAATGAATAATTCAAACGTCAGATTAAACAAACTCGGTCTCGTTATTCCACGAAACGCCCACGAGAAGACAATAGGCGTCCACTGATGCCCTTAAATGTCTCAATCGTTAAATTGGCAGTATTTTGTCTGCAACAAACCGAAACCCGTTCTTATCACATGAAAATCCACATTTTAAACGTGCCCTGTTTCCCAATCTTGGTCGCGGCGAACAGCCAATCAGCGACGAGCATCCCCCTCCGTGTCCCGCACCATCAAATCTTGGCGTGGCGGGAGCGTGAGTCAGACATATTCTAGTTTCCACGTGATGGCAATTTTCTGAATTTCGTTCTGATAGGGAATTTTATGGCGTCGTTAAAGGCATGAAATTGTGGTTAGTAATTTTTCAGATACTTTCATTTTGACTTTGCGCAATTCCCCAAACGTTCCATGATTTCGTTTCAATTTCCTCCTTTTTCAATCATCCTAAAATTGCGGTATTTACATGGCCTGGAGATAGTATTGAAAGACGCTCATCAAATGCATTTTTAAAATGTACGACTTCTGAATGTCATTTAAAGTGGAAATAATTGTCATTTTCGTTAAATTTGTAATAGATAAAATAAGATGATATTTATTGCAGAAAACATTCCATTAAGGAGCCGATACAGTATGTAAATATAAAAACATTTCGATACATACATACATACATACATACATACATACATACATACATACATACATATTCATAAAATTTCAAGTTGATTATGAACAATGGCTATGTATTGTTGCTATAAATAAACTGTTAGTATCAAGGCTACTGTCAGTATTGTGGGTAAAACCATATCTAGACAATACAACAGATGTGACTTGGGGCTTTCAACATTACCAGGAAATCGGAGACAGCGCGGTAGGCGGAAACAGTCGCCTCCCCAAAGTTTCGCATTGAACAGATAAGTGTAGGTTACATTCACATTCCGGGCCAAGGCCTACACAACATGTCAGATTGTTGGACTTCAACAGTAATCATGAGCTGTTGGACAAAATTATCATTGTCAGTTTCGGTCGCCCATCATTTCTACTAGGAAGATATATTGATGCCGTGTTTGATAACTCTTGGGAGAGGTTGAACTGCTTCACTTTGTCAGTGGGTGAGTTAAGACTTGCTCAAGTCTCTGGGCAGTAATTATATGTTTAAATCATATTCTAGATTATGTAAATAATAAGAACAAGTTGTACTGTAAGAGACTGGAGTCCACCTATCAGGAGGATAGAATTACTGCACATCCATATTTTTTTCTTTCAATAAAGACTTGGAGCAAGGCACGGATGAGCTGGAAGCGCCGCGATAAAGGTGTCCATTTCTCCGTAACACGCGGAGCATGTATAGTAGGTGTCTGCAGGCAGAAAACATACTGACTAGCATGGCATATACGTCAATGACGGTGTTAAAACCATGGTAATGCTAAACTGAGAACATTCAACGATTCATACTCTTCATTACGGTCTGGCTCAGAGAAAGCTGGTATTTCTTAAAATGGTTTTTAAACGTGCATTTATAGGCGAGATCTTCAGTCCACAGTTTTACACGTGACCTTCGGTCTACAGCTTTAGACGTGACCTTCATTCTACATTTTTAGACGTGACCTTCAGCCTACAGATTTAGACGTGATCTTCAAGCTACAGTTTTAGACGTGACCTTCATTCTACATTTTTAGACGTGACCTTCAGCCTACAGATTTAGACGTGATCTTCAAGCTACAGTTTTAGACGTGACCTTCAGCCTACAGTTTTAGACGTGATCTTCATACTACAGTTTTAGACGAGATCTTCAGCCTACAGTTTTAGACGAGATCTTCAGCCAACAGTTTTAGACTTGATCTTCAAGCTACAGTTTTAGACGTGATCTATAGCCTACAGTTTTAGACGAGATCTTCAGCCTACAGTTTTAGACGTGATCTTTAGCCTACAGTTTTAGACGTGATCTTCAGCCTACAGTTTTAGACGAGATCTTCAGCCTACAGTTTTAGACGTGATCTTCAAGCTACAGTTTTAGACGTGATCTTCATACTACAGTTTTAGACGTGATCTTCAGCCTAAAGTTTTAGACGTGATCTTCATACTACAGTTTTAGACGTGATCTTCAGCCTACAGTTTTAGACGTGATCTTCAAGCTACAGTTTTAGACGTGATCTTCATACTACAGTTTTAGACGTGATCTTCAGCCTACAGTTTTAGACGTGATCTTCAAGCTACAGTTTTAGACGTGATCTTCATACTACAGTTTTAGACGTGACCTTCAGCCTACAGTTTTAGACGTGATCTTCATACTACAGTTTTAGACGAGATCTTCAGCCTACAGATTTAGACGAGATCTTCAGCCTACAGTTTTAGACGTGATCTTCAAGCTACACTTTTAGACGTGATCTTTAGCCTACAGTTTTAGACGAGATCTTCAGCCTACAGTTTTAGACGTGATCTATAGCCTACAGTTTTAGACGTGATCTTCAGCCTACAGTTTTAGACGTGATCTTCAGCCTACAGCTATAGACGAGATCTTCAGCCTACAGTTTTAGACGTGATCTTTAGCCTACAGTTTTAGACGAGATCTTCAGCCTACAGTTTTAGACGAGATCTTCAGCCTACAGTTTTAGACGTGATATTCAGCCTACAGTTTTAGACGTGATCTTCAGGCTACAGTTTTAGACGTGACCTTCAGCCTACAGCTTTACACGTGACAATCAGCCTACAGTCTAGACGTGACCTTCAGCCTACAGTTATAGACGTGATCTTCAGTCTACAGTTTTAGACATGATCTTCAGTCTACAGTTTTAGACGTGACCTTCAGCCTACAATGCTTAGGCCTTCAGTCTACAGTTTTAGACATGATCTTCAGTCTACAGTTTTAGACGTGACCTTCAGCCTACAATGCTTAGGCCTTCAGTCTACAGTTTTAGACGTGATCTTCAGTCTACAGTTGCACACGTGATCTTCAGTCGATATCACATACATGTATATGCTTACAGAATCTTACAGAATATTGTACTAGCATTAGAGCGGTTAAAGTCATGACGTCATCGGCAATTTTATTACAGAGAATGACAATGTCAATCTATCATTTTCTTATCCATGGGGAATTTAAAAATTTATTGTTAACTTCAAATGCAAACTGGTCTTCTGTCTACACAATTAGCATAGTTATAAAGCGCACAATAGACTGGTTCTACACGGGGGAAACCAGTAATCAATCTGTTTGATTCAATTTGCTCTGTAAAGAAGAGGACATGGGTGAGCACGCTGTGGGGAATAGGTGGGAGGGATAGGGGAGGGGTGGGAGGGATAGGGGAGGGGTGGGGCAGGAATGAGGAGGGAATGTGGCACTAGGAAGGTCTAGGTTAGGGTACAGAAAGGGATAGAGGGAGACCACCATCTAGTCTATGAAATGAACATATTTTACAGAAAAAAACAGCTGTTAAATTATAGTTATAAAATAGAATAAATAGGATCCAAGATATTTTCTTACTGCAGTAATCTAGACTTGCCAAATATGATAGACTTGCATGGGCTGTATTGATATATTTGTTTCAGGGTCAGTATGACGGACTAGGATAGAGATCAGTCTGCCATGTGTCGGAAGAGTGTCCGACTTGTGAGTGTGGTACCCCATCCCATCCATCAAGATATACCACAGGATAAAGTTATAGGGGAATCGAAATCGTTGGACGCTCCAAAGATTACCACTGCACCCTATTAATGTGACAGACTAATTTATTTCATTCGTTTCCGTGGTAACCGTCGCGTGCGTTTGGTCCGGGATGGCCCTGGTGGCTGACGTGGACGAAGAGGTTACAGCGATGTCTGTGCCAGCTGTAGAACGCTGTGACTCGTGACCCATATACATGCCGTGATCAAATCATGACCCATCTGCAGGCCGTGATCAAATCGTGACCCGTATACATGCCGTGATGAAATCAATGACCCAATTACAGGCCGTGATCAAGTCGTGACCCATTTACATGCCGTTATCAAATCGTGACCCATTTACATGCCGTGGTCAAATCGTGACCCATCTGCAGGCCGTGATCAAATCGTGACCCGTATACATGCCGTGATGAAATCAATGACCCAATTACAGGCCGTGATCAAGTCGTGACCCATTTACATGCCGTTATCAAATCGTGACCCATTTACATGCCGTGGTCAAATCGTGATCCATTTACGGGCCGTGATCAAATCGTGATCCATTTACATGCCGTGATCAAATCTTGACCCATTTACATGCCGTGATCAAATCCTGACCCATTTACATGCCGTGATCAAATCGTGACCCATATACATGTCGTGATCAAATCATGACCCATGTACAGGCCGTGATCAAATCATGACCCATCTACAGGCCGTGATCTAATCGTGACCCGTATACCTGCCGCGATCAAATCATGACCCATCTATAGGCCCTGATCAAATCGTGACCCATATACATGTCGTGATCAAAGCATGGTCCATTTACATGCCGTGATCAAATCTTGACCCATATACAGGCCGTAATCAAGTCGTGATACATATACAGACCGTGATCAAATCGTGACCCATTTACAGGCCGTAATCAAATCGTGACCTATATACAGGCCGTGATCAAATCATGACCCATATACATGCCGTGATCAAATCATGACCCATCTACAGGCCATGATCAAATCATGACCCATCTACAGGCCGTGACCAAATCGTGACCCATCTACAGGCCGTGACCAAATCGTGACCTGTATACACGCCGTGATCAAATCATGACCCATCTCCTGGCCGTGATCAAATCATGACCCATCTACTGGCCGTGATCAAATCATGACCCATCTACAGGCCGTGACCAAATCGTGACCCATCTACAGGCCGTGACCAAATCGTGACCTGTATACACGCCGTGATCAAATCATGACCCATCTCCTGGCCGTGATCAAATCATGACCCATCTACAGGCCATGATCAAATCATGACCCATCTACAGGCCGTGACCAAATCGTGACCCATCTACAGGCCGTGACCAAATCGTGATCTGTATACACGCCGTGATCAAATCATGACCCATCTACTGGCCGTGATCAAATCATGACCCATCTACTGGCCGTGATCAAATCATGATCCATCTACAGGCCGTGATCAAATCGTGACCTGAATACATGCCGTGATCAAATCATGACCCATCTACAGGCCGTGATCAAATCATGACCCATCTACAGGCCGTGATCAAATCGTGACCTGAATACATGCCGTGATCAAATCATGACCCATCTACAGGCCGTGATCAAATCATGACCCATCTACAGGCCGTGATCAAATCGTGACCTGAATACATGCCGTGATCAAATCATGACCCATCTACAGGCCGTGATCAAATCGTGACCTGAATACATGCCGTGATTAAATCGTGACCGATATACAGACGCACATTCGAGGAGACAAATTTGAAATTAAACCATATCTGAAAGTTTCCACCTCACTAGAACACCGTGAAGCAGTTACAAGGTTATGACTAAGTGCTCACGGCCTTCATATTGAGAGTGGAAGATACTCAAACACTCCGTCAGCAGAAAGAATATGTACCTTCTGTAATATTAACAAAATTAAAAAACGAACACTTTCTGTTGCAATGCCCTCACTACAAAGATCTGAGACTGGAACTATATCATCACCCGCCTTAGATATGCACCCAATATCACGTACAATACGACTAAATCCCTCAGCGTCTTCTCTTATTTACAAAATGTTCATGCAAAGAAAATCAGCATCTTGACCTTAATAATATCTATTTGCATTCCATTGTGTATATCAATGCTTATGACTTTTTCATTGAAACTGGTCATGTTCATACTTTGTACCCTGCCCCTGTGGGTGTTCATGTACAATCAATCTTCTTCTTCTTCTTCTTCTTCTTCTCTCCTTCTTCATCTCCCCTTCTTCTCTTCCTCCTTCGTCTCCTCCTCCCTCTTCTCCTTCTCTTCTCCTCATTAGCATTCTCCTCCTTCTTGTCCTCCTCCTTCTTTTCCTCATCTCTTTCTCATTCTACTTCTCCTTCTCCTCCTTCTTTTCTCCTCATTTTCTGTTCCTTCTTCTCCTACTTCTTTTTTCTCTTCTCTTCTTCTCCCCATTCACCTTCTTCTTCTCCTTCTTTTTCTCCTTATCCTTCTTTTCCTTTTCCTTCTTCTTCTTCTCCTCCTTTTTCTTCTTCTTCCATATATTCAACACACTGAAGAGAAAAGCAACACGCCTTTGGTTTCAACACCGCCTAGCCACAGGTATACCTGCCTCTCCACTGCTGCCTCCTTTAGTTACATGATGCATCAGTGATGCCAGCAACATCCCATGAGGATGTCAACTCTCAAATCAATTGCACAAATGCTCAAAACCTGGAGCAAAACATCCTCAACAATAAATCTAACAATAAAGCTGGCGAAAGCATCCTTGGAGTTCCAAGACGAACTACAAATATTGGATGTCTGGAACGCGGAACATACCCATACCGCTCTTGATATACATCAAGACATACAGTTATTGTAAACATCTCACCAAGTAGACAGTAACAGACTACTCCACTCAGCCTGTCAAGAAGACATCAAACTAAGAGCGTCCTAGACCAATCATATCAAATCTTTTATTCAAATCTTCTTTCCATCAATTATGTTTCTAGGTTTGTCAGCACCATACCCGTGCTCGTGGGTTTCACCGAAGTGATAAACGTCTGAGACCTGCATCACTTCGGGCTTTCCTCCCACATTAAGCTGACACGCCGTGATATAACTGGAATACTGTTAAAAGCGGCGTTAAACCCAACTCACTCACTCACTCACTCTTTCCATCAATCCAAGTCCATCGTCTTCAAATGTTTTCACGAACTTTGAAAAGACAGCTTTAAACTTATTCCGTATAGCAAATGATCTCAGAAACAGACAGAAACTTAGACCTCTAGGACTGATTAAAGACAACGAGTATCTATCTACAGTCAAATACCACATCAAACCCACATAATAACTTTAACTAAACTTCGAGTTTGTGCTCAATACCTCAAAAACATACTACATTTGGTTTTCAAAAGGGGGGATCTGCCTGTGCAGATAGGGTTTTTACAAACGTTAAAAATATACCTAAATATATATGAAACGTATTATTCTCCCTCTTAACTACGTGTATTGCTGCAGTCCAGATGGGGGACTGGTGTATCACAGTTATCCCATCTCAAATTAAAAAATCTCAAATAATTTCAATCATTCTTAATCTCGACATCTGGATGAATAATATATGGACGTTGCTCTTTAACTCCCGCACTTGGCATATGCTGCCGACCACGCCCTCATTTGTAATGTGCCACACAGAAAACTACAGTTGAAGTCCCCGCCTTTAATCCGGCAAAAAAAATAATGTCGACTCACAAACGCACACACACGCGCACACAAGCACGCGCACGCACACACACACACAAGCACGCACGCACGCGCACACACAAACCCCACAAACCTGTGTATTAAAACTCTCGCTTGTAATCTGCAAATAATGTAATGTGGCCCTAAAAAAAACTGTAGTAAAACTCCCCCAACCAAGAGTCTGACAGATCCTAACATTAATACTGAGACTTTAATCTAATCCCCTAGTGTATAGGTGATTTCTATATCTGAACAATAGCGACTGGCAAAGTGCGAATCCCCCTTTCCTAGCACAATCAATAGTATGTTTAAGAAATGAACCCCTTGTTCCAAACATATAGAGAATAAATTACTGTAACACCCGTCTTCAAAAACGATTGGGGTGCACTTTTTACTGAAGTTACTGGTTCAGACTTGAACAAATATGACCTGTCTAGGAACGAGGGCTGGTCAAAAAGTTCTAAGCCCGACTAACTTTCAACTATGGGCTACAACAAAGTGAACTAGTCAATGTAGTACATTGTTTGAGTAGTTCATTGCAAGTGTATGTGGTCTGTTGAGGGCGTTTGTATATTAGTGATAGCCAGTTGAACGTGATGGAGTCCAAACGGACCCAGAAATGGAAAAGAACGAGTACCGAGCAGTCATCAAGTTTTTTACTTTAGGGAAAAGTACTCCCCAAGAAATTCATGACCGCATGTCACAGGTGTATGGGGATAAGTGCCCTAGCTATTCCACTGTTAAACGTTGTACAGTTATGTAAAACGCTTAGAGAACAAGCCATGATGATGACTCTCGGTCTGGACGTCCCTCAACTTCCATAAATGAAGATTCAATAAACGAAATAGAAAACCTTATACTGTCAGATTGGCGTATTACCATTACTGGACTTGAGGAAGATGCGAGTCGAAGTTATGGATCCATTGAAACTAATATTCAAAACCATTTACAGATGAATAAGATATCTGCTCGTTTGGTGCCAAAGTTTCTAAATTCTGATCTTAAGGATAAAAGAACTGACATTTCCAGAGAAAATTTAGGGCTAAGTGTTAATCCCGAGTCAAAACGTCAATCCATGGAATGGCAAGATTCCACTTCTCCGGCACTTAAGAAATTCCAGTCTTCAAGATCAGTGAAGAAAGTTATGGCCACTGTATTCTGAGATGCAAAGGGTGTGATCCTTATTGATTACTTAGAACGTCAAGAGACGATTACCGGTGCCTACTATGCTGATTTGCTTCAACGCCTGAGAGATTCTATTAAAGAAAAGCGGCGAGGAATGCTGACTGCTGGAGTTGTACTACTTCATGACAATGCCTCTTCTCACATCTCTCGACTTACAAAGACTTCTGTGCTACAATGTGGGTTCGAAGAGCCACCTCACCCTCCATACTCGCCAGACCTGGCACCAAGTGATTTCCACCTGTTTCCTAAACTGACAGAACACCTTCTTGGAAAGCGCTACGACGACAACGACGACCTGAAAGTTGCGTGAATGGGTTTTTCGGGGTGGCTTCAGAAAACTTCTTCCTGACTGGACCTGAAATGCTTCACTGTCGATATGAGAAGTGTATTGAAAAGCAGGGAGATTATTATAAAAAATATAACTTAAAGCACTTTCACAATTGTTGGTTTTGGTTTTAAGGCTCAGAACTTTTTGACCAGCACTCGTATTTACCAGATACACCTACTATAGAAATTAACAATGTTTTAAAAGCATTGTATTCCCCGCTTCATCTGACCCCAGTGAGGTGTTGTGGAGATGGCAACCGCTGATTGGTCAGTAAAAAATGAATGAGGTCACTTTGTAATGTAATGGCGTCATGTAAAAAAAGGTGACGTCAAAGAACTAAAGAACAAAGAACGCGCATGCATTACGAGTTCAACTCTGTATCTTCAAATGAATGGGTTTAGAATGAGTTTGGGTGTTTCTGTAACACATAGAATAACCCACCAGGTACTCGTGATAGCAGAAAATGTGTCGCTCATCACCCCTACCTCGTTGGTGATTCAATAAACGCACACACCCAGCCACACCCAGCCACACCCAGCCACACCCAGCAACACCCAGCAACACCCAGCCACACACCCCACACACAATTTCTTAAATGTACCAACTACACCAGCGATCTAAAGTCTATCCTTTATGCAAATGCAAATGCTATAGCAAAGATTAATTTAGAAATATTAAAATCAGTTCATAATTTCATATCAATCTAAATGCAAACTATAGTTTAATCTCTCATGTAACTGAATTTTGCTTACAGCTTATTACTTCAGCACTTTCAGAGTCGACAACGTGTTTTTATGCAAAATAATTACTTTATTACATACCTTTGACTGTACCGTGAAGATGCGGGTTAGAATTGGTCTTCAGCAACCCATGCTTGTCGTAAAAGGCAACTAACGGGATCGGGTGGTGAGGCTCGCTGACTTGGTTGATGCATGTCATCGATCCAACATTGGGGGGATTGATGCTCATGATGTCAATCACTGGATTTTCTGGTCCAGACTCGATTACTTAACGACCGCCGTCATATAGCTGGAATATTGCTGAGTGCGGCGTTAAACAACAAAACAAAAAACCAGACTGTACTTTATTAATGATGACATTTGTATGACTACTGGAGCGGTCAATGATTCATTTCGGCTCTGTCAATGATGAACCCTTCTGTGATTCATGTGGGATTGTGTGGCTTGCCTATACTGACTCAAACCCTCTTCAAGCCGACCAGGGCCCACTTGCACAAACGATCTTAGCGCTAAGACTATTGTAAGCCTATGTTATCGCTTTGTGAAAGTGGCCCCTGGGTAAGTAGACTAATATTTGGTCCCGAAAAAACATATTCTATTTAAAAATGTATTTAAAAATATTATGTTCTCGGCCTGTTGATCACCGTGACCTCCTCACACACACACACACACACACACACACACACACACACACACACACATAGTGAGTGAGTTTGGTTTTACGCCGCTTTTAGCAATATTCCAGCAATATCACGTCGGGGGACACCAGAAATGGGCTTCACACATTGTACCCATGTCGGAAATCGAACCCGGGTCTTCGACGTAACGAGCGAACGCTTTAACCACTAGGCTACCCGGCCGCTCCCTACACAAACATCAAAAACTGAAGTTTATTTGGAGATCAGATATGTTTACATCTACAGCTGCAAGATTTTTTAAAATTAAAACGACGTGCATGAATATTAAGAATATTATCTAAAGAAAAACGCCTTGCATCAAAGTAATTTTTGTAGCACACAATTTCTCGTTTTTTCAACCGTCTGTAGCGGAATTATGTTTTTCCAAAAAAATCGGGGACAATTTATTTTTTTCGATAAAACAACCATACTGCCCCACACCCCCAGAATATCAAATGATCGGTCCCTTAGGGTTATCGCTCAACTGGCACACCGCCATGTCAAGGCAATACCATTCAAAGCGGCATAAAACACTTATACTTAAACTTCGAGTTTCACTTCCTTCTCTATGCTCTCTAATCTAGCTTAAAACACATTTTTCCAGAAGCAGAGATATGAAACATTGTGTGTATCACGTAGACCCCCCAAGTACTGACAGGTCAAAAGGAGTCGAACACAACCACACCACGTGACTTGAGGCAGAACCACTCGTACATTCAAGAATACACGAACTTATGTGGATTGTAAATTTTCGTCTGCGTGAACAAATATTTTGATGATTGAAGCATACTTCACGGTAGCGCTGGTGTGGGTAGTGGGTGGGTGGGGGGGACGTCTTCAAGCGCAAATAGTGAAGGTAAAATGGCTTCAAGTGGCGTTAATGGCGTAATGCCACTTCTGGTGAGCTAATGGGTTCAGAAGGTCAAGGTTCGACCACGGTGTTTGTAGGTATATCAATAACATTGTGCTATCACCCATCAGAGTGTTTATGGACCATGCAGATACACGTATGAACACGAAAACGTTGCGAATGACATTATCAAAGATTAAAACAAATACTGCTATTTAAACTCCGGCATCTTTGTTTTGATAACAAAATGAATAAATATATCTTATATTGATAAAATGATGTATATCAATATATTGTACTGAGAACACACTACATATCAACATATTGCATTCATGACATAATACATCTCTACAACATATCAATATCTATAACGACATGTCTTAGGCCCGATTGTCGACCATCGTATAAATCAAATGTCTCCAAGACAGAAATGTGATAATTGTTTCAACGATGAAGCTGTGACCTTGATGACCTTATATCCCATAATAACAGCGTGGATCCATGCTCATGCTGTCGACCACTAGTTTACCACCCTGGAATATTTACAAACGTCTGTGAATATATAGTTAAAATATTGCTTCTTGTGCGATTTATGACTTCCGCTTAAAGCAACATTCACTCACTGTCCAACTCGCTGTAAGTTAGGCATTATACACATGTCCAGTCGAACCTTGGACAATGGTTATTGTTCAACAAAATCAGTAAATGCGCTGTTGTCTGGAGTTCTGGTCCATCACTTGATTGTCTGGTTTGTTTACAGATGCATAACAGGCAACAAACACATACTTTTTTATGCAAATTGTATGAGTAGCAGGTGCTACTTGTAAGAAAGGACATGCTTACCCTTTTCGCGAACACCGGGTGTCATCACTTATTTTCAGTGATCCATTCATACCATTTTCACCTTATTTAGCCTTTTACGCCCAATGGTGAGTGAGTGAGTGAGTTTGGTTTTACGCCGCATTTAGCAATATTCCAGCAATATCATGGCGGGGGACACTAGAAATTGGCTTCACATATTGTACCCATGTCGGGATTCGAACCCGGGTCTTCGGCGTGTGTGACGAGCGAATGCTTTAACCACTAGGCTACCCGACCGCCCCTACGCCCAATGGAAATCTGTTTGGTCGGATTATCGACACTGGGTATTCTCTGGTGTGGACGTTTTATATTTAGGAACGCCATTTCAATATATGCACTCAGAGGTGTCATGGTTCGTTAATTCGGACGATCGCTCTGATTAGAGAGCACTGTTCGGATTAATAGGGTTTCAGTGTACATACGTCAGGTCCCACATTTTAGATTCTGATACCCCCGACGGTGATTGCCTATATGGAGTACTATCGCGTTCCCTTGATATGACATATTAAACTCATATTCATAATAAAGATAAAAGTCCAGTAAAGACATCGCATGAATATGTTTGTTGTTTAACGCCGCCCTCAGCAATATTCCAGCTATATGACGGCGGGCATGACCACCCGAACCCGTTTGTCGCCCCTTACGACAAGCGTAGTCGCCTTTTACGGCCAACATTGGATTCTAAAGACCTATTCTGACTCGGATCTTCACTTATAGCGCATTGATATAACCTAAACACTCTACTCTTACCCAAAAGGTGTTGTTTATTATGTCCTTTGTCCTCTGAACCGTGAAGATAAGGGTAAGAATTTGTCTTCAGCATCCCATGCTTGCCGTAACAGGCGACTAACAGGATCGGATGGTCAGGTTCGCTGACTTGGCTGATTCATGTCATCGTATCCAAATCGCGGGGATCGATGCTCATGATGTCAATCACTGGATTGCCTGGTATAGAGTCGATTATTTAAAGACCGCCGTCATTTAGCTGGAATATTGCCAAGTGCAGCGTTAAACAACAAACTTGTGCCCAATCCCTTTGTCTTTTTGGACAATAAATTTGTTTAATAAAAATAGTAAAACAACAAACTAACAAACAAACAAAATCCTATGTCTTCTGTGTTAAACACGAGTGCGAAATCTGATCCACTGGAAGTATTCATCAAATCGTCGACATCGCCAATGTCCGTAATGGAATATATTAACTCTTATGGTTGGAGAAAAAGGATATTGTATGCAAACAGAAGAAAAAAATATGTGAGCCCTCGTGGTAATATTGTCCTTCAAAGATTGGACCTCCATCTAGCCGCGGGTAGCAATTCTCATTTGAATCCCACAAAATACTTGACAGCAAAGCACTGGGATAAATACCGACCAGACAGATAATTTGTTTAGATTACACCCAGCGGACCACTAGCAGTTCATTTCATTGATTCCATGTAGTTTCTGGCCTCTCCCAACAGACGGCGGGGAGTTTGGCAAAGGGCGGAAACTGTGTTTTATCGAGATGTAATTATAGTGGTATATTGACCTGGATACTCCACAGGGAGTCATCTGACTTGTATAGCAGCCTAGTGCTGCAAGCACGATCATTGTATTGACCATAGGATCCGAACTTGGGAATAGGCCTCCGGTGTTAAGTTATTTTGGTCCCTGTGATATTGTGTCTCCTTTGCTCTCGAATGAATCATTGAAATCCCGTTGGTTGAATGCAAAAATCAAAATGTTTCCTTATTTGCATGACGTTTATTTGTAAGCAGCTGTTTCTGATAACACACCCGTAACTATGACAACATGGAACAAGAAGTAACGGTTGTGATTATCTCAAGAGTGAATGGTTTTACGCCCGATTTCAACAAAAAATCAGCTTCATCATCGGGTCTGCAGTCAGCATTCTGCCATGCGTTTGGAAATTACTCGATTCTGACTGGTCAATTAGAGGTATCAAATCACAGTAACCACCTCTGATTGAAACAGCCAATTTGACGGCCGCATCATCGAGAAAGATATACTATTTATAGAAAAAGTACTTCTTTCTCAGTCATTGTCGGTAGGCATTTAAAAATAATCATGTGTACAATTACAGATTATAAAATACTGATTTGTGTTTACGACGATGTTTGTAGTATGTGTCGCAGTACATCTATAGCAGAAAACACGATCAACATCGTCTAAAAAAGAGTATTTCAAGTAAAACAGTTCGAAATTTGGTGCTTTTCTTTAGCCGACTGTGACGTCACAATGAGCGGTATGGCGGCATATTAGTAACATGTGGTTTAGAATGAGTAAGTGAGTTGGGTTTTAACGCCGCTCTTAATAGTATTCCAGTTATATCGCTGCGTGTCAGCTTAATGTGGGAGGAAAGCCCAAAGTGATGCGGGTCTCAGACGTTTACCACTTCGGTGAAACCCGCGAGCACGGGTATGGTGCTGACAAACCTAGAAACATAATCGGGGAGAACCCACAATCATAGGTTTCTGGCATGCCCAAGGGACGCAACTCTGCACAGCGAATCGCGGCGCCTTAGACGACTGGGCCACCCGTGCCCCCCTGTGATTCAGAACAAAAGTTTGCTAGGCTTACTTATTTTTCTTTAGGGGTGCCCATTTAACGAGGTTTATTAAGTTCTTGTTTAACTAGTAAATTATGATGATTTGAAAAAGTCATTTAGCACATATACAACATTAACCTTTGATTAAAGGCTAATATCCATGATCAGATCGACAATCCACTTAAAACAATGTCAGTGTTCTTCGTTTATTAGGTAAAAACAAGCAACGATACAAGAGTAAAAACTGGTGTTCCAGTCCAAATATTCATGTTATTGAAAACTGTGCTCAGTGACATTTATCAACACATTTGGCTAATAATGCCAGTGTGTGTTCGTTTTTTTAACGCCGCATTTAGCAATGCGTAAGTATTATGCGTTGAGGGACCTGTCTTCCACATCTTGTAATTATTCTTGCTACCACAGACACCCAGACGAAGTTTACTTGCCGCCATTATTTATTCTCTCTCTCACCTTCACCCCTGTCCAAGGGCAGATAATACCAAACGTCATTTCATTTCAAACCACCAGAAAATAAAGATTACATGCTTTTCCCCCATGTGAAATTTCCATTGAAATTTACTACAAAATGTACTCCGTTTTGCTACGCTACCGTTAGTGCGTTAAAAGGTTTATGAAGTAGACGTGAGATTGATAAAATCATTTGCATGCATTTGGCGCATTCCTGTGAAGTAGGCTTGAATTGTCGGCCATTTGTCAAACATTGCTGCAAGACACGACCTATCCAAATAAGCAAGCATTATACCTGTTGAATTCAAAACAGACACCGGCAGAATTCGTTTTTTTGGACAATCATGTCTCGTGTTTTTGAAGTCGTTAAATGTCATCCCCAGGTTGGATCGGATAATCCCCGTGACGTACACGTCATCCATGGCTATGAAACGCGTCACGGATGACGCACGGTATAACTGTGACACAACATCAGGGGAGACAATATACCCAAACCCTTGGCAAAAGTCTGGCACGTTTGTAAACGGGTACATTTCATAGGACATTTGGTATTTAGAATCATTTCTTCTGGCCGTATGTTTATTTCTTATTATTGAACATTCTAGCACATTTGTAGGATCCAATTGTAGGAGATGACGAACTAGTATATACGGGTTCATAAAAACATCGTCATCAATTTTGAGGATAAACGTCACTTCCGGGCAATGGTTCAACGTCCAGTGCTGGCCCATGACATGTTTGAGGGTGAGGTTTGCATACACGTCCTTGAAATTACCTTGTACAATGTCCTTGAACTCAGCAGCCTCGTTTTCAACATTTTGCTGACAATCACCCCTTTCGTTTGTTCCAACTAAAAAAATTACAACAATATTCTTGTTTGATATATTTTTCACACTTCCAAACGTGTTACGAATCATTCTTCTAGGCTTAAAATGACACACCGATGTGTGAACGAGGATCAGCAAAAACACAGAACGACCTTGACACAGGTCAGAGGTCAAGGTGAAGCTGTACAGGTGAAGGTTGAGGAGCCGGTGTTGCTTTTCGTCTGGTCTTAGTATTGAGAAATTAAACAGACCAGGGATTGTTTCAGCTGTGGGCGGGACCAACACTGGTTTGTGTATTTCCATTTCGTGTAGTTTAAAATGCAAAGGCTCTGTCCAATAATCACCATCATTTCCTTGTTTTTTAAGCGTCTTTGAAGTCAATGGTAACATATAATGTACATACATAAATTGCACATAATACGATACGAACAAGGTGCCAACGCATGCGAGGAACATTATGCACAGGAACCTCCTCATGCTGGGGTTATGAACTGAAACGAGACGAAAACCAAAAGCTTTGCTTTAAAATCAAAAGAACAAGTTTTAGGTGTCATAGACAAAGAGAACATACATCTAAAATAACTCACGTTCAATGACATGTCACATTAATAGCTTGTATGACCACCCCTGCTACAAACACCCCAACGCAAACACTCTCCGGCCCACATAAAAGTCAGTCGTCTGATTACGTCACGTAGGATACGGCGCCATTCTTTTTGGAGGGCCTGGGTCCTTTCTTGTCGGTTGGCTGGAGGAGGTGGACGCTGTCGAACACGACGATCCATGACATTCCAATGGTGTCCTGTGAGGGACATGTCTGGGAAGTTCTATAATTCGGGCTGTATGGGGTCTGGCGTTGTCATGCTGATAAAAGTCACCACGTGGCAGCTGTTGTAGAAATGGTAGGACAATCGGACGGAAAATGTCATCCACGTTACGCTGAACTGTCAATATTCTGTTAACGATGACCAGTGGTGTTCTCTTCTGTCCATAAATTCCATCCCACACCATAACACCCTCTACACTATACGGCACGACCTCCTGGACGCAACATGCAGCCGTTTGTTCTGTTAACGATGACCAGTGGTGTTCTCTCCTGTCCACAAATTCCACCCCACACCATCACACCCCCTACACCATACGGCACGGCCGCCGTAAACACGCTGTTTTCCGTCAACACCGGCTTTCATCAGTCACGTCGCTGCCAACGACGTACAGTCGGGGTTATCTCAATCTCTGACGACGATGTTGCGCTGTCAATAACTGTCCTCTGAAAGGTTTGCAAGCCCTAAGTCGCCTGGCCACTCTTTGTCGACTAACCATATGCCTCAAGACATTCGTCGCTTATCACTGTCAGGAATCGAATCCAGAGATGCAAAGTACGCAAGTACCGGTCTTCATTGGGCGTAGTTACCCTGGGTCTGCCTGTTCTTGGCCTGTCTGATGTCCGCCCTGTTTGTCTGTAACGTTGCATCAGGTTAGTTACAGCAACACATGAGCAACCAAAAGTCCTAGCAATGTGGGCATGGGTGGCTCCATCTATATCATAACCAGGGCCCGGGGGTCGGTCGTGGCATTTCTATGGGGATTTTTGACTTGTCTGACATGCCGTCCGTATCATTTATGTACCCATACTGCCCATTTTCACTTTATTGCAGAAACTTAAAAATTGCGTGCCGTAAACGGGTATCACTTTCTGCATAGAGCATTGTTGTGCTTGGGCGATTTGTTTTACATTGATTTAGTTTGAACATGTGTTTTTAAATTTTTATCATTTCATTTTTAAAGTGGTAACGTTTCTTTTGGCCGTCAGTTTACTTTAAAACTTTCAAGTTTAAGTTTAAGGTTACAACTAAATTCTCTGGCACAAACATTTATGACAATGGATGGAAATAGGACTTACATAGACATCGGAGTTGTTCTGGTGGTAAGGTGCCAGAGTAGGCCTCGTTTGTTTTCTCTCAGAACACAGTCCTCTCTAAATAGTCCAACATTATCATCTTGCCATGAATTGATGGAATATTCTTGACAAGAAATATGAAGACGATTGTGCACATCTATTATGATCAACCGCATCTGCTACTACGTGTAATCATCCATACATGAATACGTCACTATTCCGACCGGGGATTGGAATCTGGCGGTGTCAGTATTGATGGCTGGGTTACATGGACAACGGATACAAATTACTTATATAGAAAACCCAGCTGTCACAAGTTGATATAATTGATTGTAACTTTTACACAATCTACCTACGTAACACTTGGGCCCGTGTGCGCAAAGCAACCACAGCGCTCGGCTAACGCTTAGATTCTGAAAATATATACTTTTGATAGAAAGAAACAGCTACATTGAAATTGAAAAAGGGCCCCAGTGAAATGGAATGCTCCTGAAAATTGTGCTTCATTTAGGGCTAAAATAAGTGCCGGGCGAAAGTGAAAATAACATGGTTCAGAGACTGTGAGACAGTCTACAATAGTGCTGAAGGTTTGATATATATTGTAACACTAGACTATGATACAGCCTATGAAATCTTTCTAATATGTATCTTGTTCAGGTGGCCCCTGATAGGCAAGGGTGAGAATTGGTCCCCAGTCCCTCTTGTTTGCCATTGGGGATGTAGGGAGAGAATTGGTCCCCAGTACCTCTTGTTTACCATTGGGGATGTACGGAGAGAATTGGTCCCCAGTCCCTCTTGTTTACCATTGGGGATGTAAGGAGAGAATTGGTCCCCAGTCCCTCTTGTTTACCATTGGGGATGTAGGGAGAGAATTGGTCCCCAGTCCCTCTTGTTTACCATTGGGGCTGTACGGTGATAAGTGGTCCCCAGTCCCTCTTGTTTACCATTGGGGATGTAGGGAGAGAATTGGTCACCAGTACCTCTTGTTTACCATTGGGGATGTACGGAGAGAATTGGTCCCCAGTACCTCTTGTTTACCATTGGGGATGTAGGGAGAGAATTGGTCCCCAGTCCCTCTTGTTTACCATTGGGGCTGTAGGGATAGAATTGGTCCCCAGTACCTCTTGTTTACTATTGGGGATACAGGGAGAGAATTGGTCCCAAGTACCTCTTGTTTACCATTGGCGATGTAGGGAGATAAGTGGTCCCCAGTCCCTCTTGTTTACCATTGGGGCTGTAGGGAGAGAATTGGTCCCCAGTCCCTCTTGTTTGCCATTGGGGATGTAGGAAGAGAATTGGTCCCCAGTCCCTCTTGTTTACCATTGGGGATGTAGGGATAGAATTGGTCCCCAGTACCTCTTGTTTGCCACTGGGGCTGTAGGGAGAGAATTGGTCCCCAGTACCTCTTGTTTACGATTGGGGATGTAGGGAGAGAATTGGTCCCAAGTACCTCTTGTTTACCATTGGGGATGTAGGGATAGAATTGGTCCCCAGTACCTCTTGTTTACCATTGGGGATGTAGGGAGATAATTGGTCCCCAGTACCTCTTGTTTGCCATTGGGGATTTAGGGAGATAAGTGGTCCCCAGTACCTCTTGTTTACCATTGGGGATGTAGGGAGATAAGTGGTCCCCAGTACCTCTTGTTTGTCATTGGGGCTGTAGGGAGAGAATTGGTCCCCAATACCTCTTGTTTGTCATTGGGGCTGTAGGGAGATAAGTGGTCCCCAGTACCTCTTGTTTGCGATTGGGGATGTAGGGAGAGAATTGGTCCTCAATACCTCTTGTTTGCCATTGGGGATGTAGGGAGATAAGTGGTCCCCAGTACCTCTTCTTTGCCATTGGGGATGTAGGGAGAGAATTGGTCCCCAATACCTCTTGTTTGTCATTGGGGATGTAGGGAGATAAGTGGTCCCCAGTACCTCTTGTTTGCCATTGGGGATGTAGGGAGAGAATTGGTCCCCAATACCTCTTGTTTGTCATTGGGGATGTAGGGAGATAAGTGGTCCCCAGTACCTCTTGTTTGCGATTGGGGATGTAGGGAGAGAATTGGTCCCCAATATCTCTTGTTTGCCATTGGGGATGTAGGGAGATAAGTGGTCACCAGTACCTCTTGTTTGCCATTGGGGCTGTATGGAGAGAATTGGTCCCCAGTCCCTCTTGTTTGCCATTGGGGCTGTAGGGATAGAATTGGTCCCAAGTACCTCTTGTTTACCATTGGGGATGTAGGGATAGAATTGGTCCCCAGTACCGCTTGTTTACCATTGGGGATGTAGGGAGAGAATTGGTCCCCAGTACCTCTTGTTTACCATTGGGGATGTAGGGAGATAAGTGGTCCCCAGTACCTCTTGTTTACTATTGGGGATGTAGGGAGAGAATTGGTCCCCAATACCTCTTGTTTGTCATTGGGGATGTAGGGAGATAATTGGTCCCCAGTACCTCTTGTTTGCCATTGGGGATGTAGGGAGATAAGTGGTCCCCAGTACCTCTTGTTTACCATTGGGGATGTAGGGAGAGAATTGGTCCCCAATACCTCTTGTTTGCCATTGGGGATGTAGGGAGATAAGTGGTCCCCAGTACCTCTTGTTTGCGATTGGGGATGTAGGGAGAGAATTGGTCCCCAATATCTCTTGTTTGCCATTGGGGATGTAGGGAGATAGGTGGTCACCAGTACCTCTTGTTTGCCATTGGGGCTGTATGGAGAGAATTGGTCCCCAGTCCCTCTTGTTTACCATTGGGGCTGTAGGGATAGAATTGGTCCCCAGTACCTCTTGTTTGCCATTTGGGCTGTACGGAGAGAATTGGTCCCCAGAACCTCTTGTTTACCATTGGGGATGTAGGGAGAGAATTGGTCCCCAGTACCTCTAGTTTACCATTGGGGAAGTAGGGAGAGAATTGGTCCCAAGTCCCTCTTGTTTACCATTGGGGATGTAGGGAGATAAGTGGTCCCCAGTCCCTCTTGTTTGCCATTGGCGATGTAGGGATAGAATTGGTCCCCAGTACCTCTTGTTTACCATTGGGGCTGTAGGGAGAGAACTGGTCCCCAGTACCTCTTGTTTACCATTGGGGCTGTAGGGAGAGAATTGGTCCCCAGTACCTCTTGTTTACCATTGGGGCTGTAGGGAGAGAATTGGTCCCCAGTACCTCTTGTTTACCATTGGGGCTGTACGGAGAGAATTGGTCCCCAGTACCTCTTGTTTGCCATTGGGGCTGTACGGAGAGAATTGGTCCCCAGTACCTCTTGTTTGCCATTGGGGCTGTACGGAGAGAATTGGTCCCCAGTACCTCTTGTTTGCCATTGGGGCTGTACGGAGAGAATTGGTCCCAAGTACCTCTTGTTTGCCATTGGGGATGTAGGGTCAGAACTTATTAACAACCCTTGATTTCTTCTTGTTTAAAAAGTGGCACACAAATTACACACATATTAGGTGAGGTGAGGTGAGGTGAAATGGGGTTTAACGTCGCGTCCAAGATTATTGCACTTATATAGCGACGTGCATGTACGTGTGTGTGTTTGTGTGGCTGCTTGTACTAGTCCGGACTGATGCCGATTTAAAGTGCTAGCTCACAGAGATACCATGCCGCAGTTTAACATGAATACCCCCCTCAGACACAGTATACTGACTCCGAGCCGACCAGTCCTTGTTTTAGCCCCTAAATGCCGAGCGCCAGACAGGGTAACAACAAGTACCAGCTTTTAACGTCTTTTGGTATGACGCGGCCGGGGATCGAACCCCGGACCTTCCGCTCTCGGGGCGGACGCTCTACCACTAGACCACCGAGGCGGTCCAGACACATATTATATCAAATAACAGCATATCCTGTCCTTTCTGAATATTGTAGGTTCAACCACTGGGTCATTAAAACATACATCAAACCTGCTAAGTGCGCACATATTTGGACATACTTTATTCTTATCAATGAAAATCTAGTTATTGAAATAAATATAGTCATATACACTGCCGGACAATAGAATGTATACGCCTGAAAATTAAACTTGGCCAAAAGTTATAAACGTTATCAAAACGTTACTGACTAAACAAGTCGCCAAAACTCCAACCTTAGGTCCATAACACAACAACGTTACCCGTAAACAATACCCGCAAAAAAATAGCCGTAAATAATACCCGCATCAAATACCCGTGGAAAATACCCGCAAAAAAATAGCCGTAAAAAAATATATTACCATCGAATAACCATTTCTTGTGTTTCAATTTTACTCACCATGAAACATTGGTGTGTGCTTTCTTTTGAGCGGCAGTTTTTATATGTTTTTCTAACGTGTCCCTCAACATTTAATGAAAAGCGTTTTGTATCCACGGTTAGGATAATGTTTATCTTAGAACCCACATATACAGGCCCAGCTTGACATTTTCTAAGGAGGTCAAGGTGAAGCTTGGCGTATTAAGGTATTGTTGCAGGAGTTTCTGTTCCCAATGTGTTAGAAACTGGCTATTTACTGTCTTGTACAGGTAGATTATTGGTTTGATTAAAGGTCATTTGGGTCTTCAGGATGTCCCTGACAGTTTTGTCCATTATGAAACAATATCACAGCGATCTCTGCTCTAAGGCTATCGATCGTAACTCCTTACGTTGATATTGACCTCAGTTGTACCTCTCAAATGGCTTCCTCAAAGGGGCTCTGTTTTGTTCTGCGGGCCTTGCGCTGAGAGTGGCATTACTCTAGCATTACACTGACATTACTCTTGTATTACTCTGATATAACTCTGACATTATTCTGACATTGTTCTGACATCACCCTGGCATTACTTTTGCATTGCTCTGACATTACTCTGGCATTACGGTGACATTACTCTGGCATTACTTTTGTATTGCTCTGACATTACTCTGGCATTACTGTGACATTACTCTGGCATTACTTTTGTATTGCTCTGACATTACCCTGACATAACTGTGATATTACTATGACATTACTCTGACATTATTATGACATTGTTCTAACATTACTCTGGCATTACTCTGACATTACTCTGGCATTACTCAGACATGACTCTGGCATTACTGTCACATTACTATGACATTACTGTCACATTATTCAGACATTGTTCTGACATTACTGTGACATTACTCTGGCATTACTCTGACATAACTCTGACAGTCGTAACTCTAAGACTGCTTTGTCTTTGCTTATCAAGAAACATGGTGTTCTTCCACAAAGCGGTCTCGACGCTCCAATGGTCGTTACCCTATGTGAAAGTATACGATTAAAGTAAATACTGGTTTGTAAATCTGTCCCCCCGGCGCATTAAACACCTTTCAGTGGAACATTATCAGGAGCTGTCAGACATTTTAGCAAAACAAAGTAGACACAATTTAAGGATAACAACTTCTTAAGTTAAAGGCGACGTTTCGGTATAGATCCTTATACCGTTGTTAAGGTAGGCTTGTCTTGCTTGACAGCGGGATAAAAGATCAAAACCTAAACATCGCCTTTAAAGTGAACAAAGAAGTTGCTATACATAAATTGTGTCCAATTCGTCATCCGTCACCTTCTAAGTAAGGCCTACAAAACAATTCGTTTGTACAAAAATCAAATTATTCAAAATTAATATGTATGTCTGTTTACAGTAAGACATCGATCGCTTATTGATTCTGCATACACAACAAACTCTCCTGCATATATTCATGAAGGCGTTTATCCCTACCGTCGACCTCCCCGCCAACGGCCTGCCCACGTGACCACGGCCTTGGTCAATCAGCGTCGAATCATCACATATGTCACGTGGTTATTGATTTTGAGACCAGATGGTAAGACAATATTGAATCTTTTTTATAAAACATAGCAGCTCAGGTTCCCAATGAGGCTCAGGTGCGCTCGCAAGCGGTCTGAATATTGGGATTTGGGATTGTGTATTGTGTCCTCGAACAGTTAAATGTGTCTGTCCTTGTAGGATGAAATGATAGACAGTATATGTCACGAGTATTGGAATTCAGAAATTCTAAGTTCAAAGTTTAATGTTTATACCCATGCTTCTCTCCCCCCGTGACGATCCGGGGTTGAATTGGTCTTCAACATCCCATGCTTGTCTCCCCCGTTAAGATACGGGTTGGAATTGGTCTTCAATATCCCATGCTTGTCTCCCCCTGTGAAGATCCCGGTTAGAATTGGTCTTCAACAACCTATGCTTGTCTCCCCCCGTGAAGATACGGGTTGGAATAGGTCTTCGCCAACCCATGCTTGTCTCCCCCCGTGAAGATCCGGGTTGGAATTGGTCTCCAACATCCCATGCCTATCTCCCCCCGTGAAGATCCCGGTTAGAATTGGTCTTCAACAACCTATGCTTGTCTCCCCCCGTGAAGATACGGGTTGGAATAGGTCTTCGCCAACCCATGCTTGTCTCCCCCCGTGAAGATCCGGGTTGGAATTGGTCTCCAACATCCCATGCCTATCTCCCCTCGTGAAGATCCCGGTTAGAATTGGTCTTCAACAACCTATGCTTGTCTCCCCCCGTGAAGATACGGGTTGGAATAGGTCTTCGCCAACCCATGCTTGTCTCCCCCCGTGAAGATCCGGGTTGGAATTGGTCTCCAACATCCCATGCCTATCTCCCCTCGTGAAGATCCCGGTTAGATTAGGTCTTCAGCAACCCATGCTTGTCTTAAGAGGTGACTAACGGGATCGAGCTTGATTGATACATGCCATCGTATCCCAATTGCGTGGATCGATGCTCATGATGTCACTCACTGGATAATATGCTCCAGACTCGTTTATTTACAGATCGCCGTCATATAGCTAGGAAACGGCTAAGTGCGGCGTTAAACAACAACAAACAAACACACATTTCAGCATAATCTGATACATGTTACAGTAATATAAAAGCCCCTTTCACTACCATCAATACTTTGTCTCAAACGCGCTTATTGAGTTGGTTCAACTTATCTGGATCACCTGTAGACCACTGTAGGCGAACTGTCTCGCCCCATCTCCATATTGCTCTCGTTAATCACGAGGACTAATGTACCACTATGATTACAAGGCGATATTAGTATAATGTGGACCATGTATTCATGACACCCGACATCGTATGACCCGTGTGACCTGGCGCATGACTTGTCACGTGGGGCAGTCGTACCGGTACAGGCCTGACGTGGTCAGTGTGAACAAGACACGAACGCCGCAAACAGAAACATCTTGAAACGACTATTCGCGCTGTTGTCTGTTATTTTCCGCAACATCGATCATTAATCGTATTGTTCTGAAAACCTGTTCATCCAGTTTAAGCGAATCACTTGACTGGTTCGCACCTATATGTGTCGTGTCCTTCAGAACTTCATGATGATGCAGCGGTTCTTCGCACTCGCATAACATCTTGCATAAGCACCAAGAACGTGTTCTATAAGGCTGTTGAAATTACTTCGGTTGGGCTCGACTGTTTCCGGTAAATACGCAATCTTCACAAATAGCTGTCAGTGATACATAAATACCTACATCTATAATAAATGATTTTCCGTGAGAGGCTATGAACATTCGTTACAACTCGTGCTTTTCCGTACGCTTCTGTAGTTTTTCATGTCACTCGAATGTCTCAGCCAAGGGCACTAACATAACATTGATCCGTGTGAATGATTACCAGTTTGTAAAAGCGAGGCAAGTGATACGCAGAATTGTAACATTTCCATATAAACGTCCTTACTCTGGCCGGGAAATCTATGAAGAGTTACTTCCCTTGGTGATGCCAGGGTCCGCTGTTGTTGTTTAAATCCTACATTAGCCCTCACCCTTCATCCTAGATTTGTGATGAGCCTTGCTCTATATTCGCCCTCCACCGTGGCTCCACCGAAATGGAAAACATCAACGGCCTTTGTCGCTTTGGACTTTCCTCCAACATGAAGCTGACACAAGGGCGGATCCAGCATTTGTAAGAGGGAGGGGTCCAAAATATCAAAATGCACTCTTCGATAATTTGACTGCCTGTAATTTAAAGCATTTGGGTGTTGTTTTTTTTAAATGTGATGTGATGTGTGTGTGGCGTGAGGTGTGTGTGTGTGTGTGTGTGTGTGTGTGTGTGTGTGTGTGTGTGTGTGTGTGTGTGTGTGTGTGTGTGTGTGTGTGTGTGTGTGTGTGATTGATGTGAGGTGTGTGTGGCGTGTGTGATGTGTGTGGTGTGATGTGTGTGTGGTATGGTGTGAGGTGTGTGTGGTGTGTGTGAGTTGTGTGTCTGAGGTGTTGTGTGTGTGTGGTGTTGTGTGAGGTGCGAGCTAGGCGTGAGGTGTGTTGTGTAGTGTGGTGTGAGGTGTTGTTCGTGTGGTGTTGTGTGAGGTGCAAGCTAGGTGTGAGGTGTGTGTGTGATGTGAGGTGTGTATTGTGTGGTGTTGTTTGTGTTTTGAGGTTTTGTGTATATGGTGTGTGGTGTGTGTTGTGTGTGTGAGTTGTGTGTGTGAGGTGTTGTGTGTGTGTGGTGTTGTGTGAGGTGCGAGCTAGGTGTGAGGTGTGTGTGTGGTGTGAGGTGTGTGTTGTGTAGTGTGGTGTGAGGTGTTGTTCGTGTGGTGTTATGTGAGGTGCAAGCTAGGTGTGAGGTGTGTGTGTGGTGTGAGGTGTGTATTGCGTGGTGTTGTTTGTGTTTTGAGGTTTTGTGTATATGGTGTGAGGTGTGTGTTGTGTGTGTGAGTTGTGTGTGTGTGTGAGGTGTGTGTTGTGTAGTGTGGTGTGAGGTGCGAGCTTGGTGTGAGGTGTGTGTGTGGTGATAGGTGTGTGTTGTGTAGTGTGGTGTGAGGTGTTGTTCGTGTGGTGTTGTGTGAGGTGCAAGCTAGGTGTGAGGTGTGTGTGTGGTGTGAGGTGTGTGTTGTGTAGTGTGGTGTGAGGTGTTGTTCGTGTGGTGTTATGTGAGGTGCAAGCTAGGTGTGAGGTGTGTGTGTGGTGTGAGGTGTGTATTGCGTGGTGTTGTTTGTGTTTTGAGGTTTTGTGTATATGGTGTGAGGTGTGTGTGTGTGTGTGTGTGTGTGTGTGTGTGTGTGTGTGTGTGTGTGTGTGTGTGTGTGTGTGTGTGTGTGTGTGTGTGTGTGTGTGTGTGTGTGTGTGTGTGTGTGTGTGTGTGTGTGTGTGTGTGTCCATACCCCCTGAATCCGTCTATGCACGATGAAACTTAAAGTTCCCCCGCCCACTCACGCACTGTCCGCATGTAGAACCGGCGGGGTGTATGCTATGAAATTGATACGTACCCGAATCGAGAAAAAAAATAACTTTTCCTGTTTCTTATGAATACCCATCTGCCCGAGGCAAGAGTGTCCACTAGTCTTAGTATCAAAGTCTTGTTTCGTAGAAAGTAGGCTTTGATATAGGCTGGTGGACACGCTTGCCTCGAGAAGATGATGAATACCCGGATGACCCAGCATTTATAGCTCGGCCAGTCCAGAATGCCAACTGCGTACTTTCAGTCAAGGTGTGTTGTGTGACGTACGTATATTACATAGATAACCAGTGATATCCGTGTCTATCAGTGAAGCCCATCAAGTGACATATACGCAATACCCTAAGTAGATAAGATACAGTTACCGTGTTATTACTCTGGCATTACTGTGACATTACTCTGACATTACTGTGACATTGCTGTGACATTACTCTGGCATTACTTTGACTTTTTTCTGACGTTGTTGGGACATTACTCTGACATTACTCCGGCATTACTCTGGCATTACGCTGACATTACTCTGAGATTACTCTGGCATTACTCTGACATTATTCTGACATTGTTGTGACATTACTCTGGCATTACTCTGACATTATTCTGACTTTGTTGTGACATTACTCTGACATTACTCCGGCATTACGCTGGCATTACACTGACATTACTCTGGCATTACTGTGACATTGCTCTGACATTATACTGGCATTACTCTTGCATTACTCTGACATTATTCAGACATTGTTCTGACATTATTCTGACATTACTCTGGCATTATACTGACATTATTCAGACATTGTTGTGACATTACTCTGGCATTACTCTGACATTATTCAGACATTGTTCTGACATTACTCTGGCATTACTCTGACATTATTATGACATTGTTCTGACATTACTCTGGAATACACTGCCATTACTCTGGCTTTACGCTGGTATTACTCTGACGCTACTCTTGCATTACTCTGACATTATATAAGTAGTTAGATGCAGTTACCGTGTTATACTACCTACCTGAACACCTGATGCGTGTCAGTAGATTACGTCATAATGCTGTCACTGAAATTAAACGGAATATTGCCAGTCCAGCATCATCCTTAAAGTATAGCCTCTTGCGTCCAATTAGGAATTATTTGTTCATTGAAAAATGTTCACATTAAATCGAAAATAATGCGAAGTTATCCGTAGCTCTAGCCAAGCGTAGTGTTGATATTATACTATGGGTATACAAATAATTATATATTTACATCGTTTTAAACGATATATCGGATATTGAGTTCCAGTGAACGCCTTATCGCTGTTACTTTTTTAATTAACTTGTGGTGTCGTTCAAAATGTGTTAATATGTCGTTGTAGATGTGAATATTATAACAGGTCGGGTTTCGCTGGAAGAGAATCCTGGATGAGAGAACGTTCAAGAACAATAGTTATTCGTCACCAATGTGGATAGATGATACATTAACGCCCACTGGATAATGTGCATATCAACATTCGCATCACCCAGCTTTTCATTCATGTCGAATGTCGAATTGAAATGACGTCACTACTCGTGGCAGACTTTCCCTACCACCCACCGTCATTCAGCTCAAATCACGTGGTACCTGCTCCACCTTTGACCTCTATGGGCCGATGTTGATACAATAGTACATGCATGAAACACAAGAGGAATGTACCGGTATCTATTTCAGATAATGAGTCGCTCATATCATGTCATGTGGCAGGCTGTCGGTAGGCCTGGCGCCCGACATTTTCTATACCTGTAGGACATATACACAAAGTCGCGGAAATATCATTATTTAATAAGTACTTTGTGGTGACATAGTCTCATAAAGAAATCTAGACTTGCCAAAATAGTATAGGCTTGTTTTGGTGTTTTCAGAAATATTGTCTCAGTGTCTGTATGAGAGACAGATCAACAGCACTATCGTGTCTGCAGTCTTTCGTGTTAGCGTCACAGCATGGAACCCTTAGGTCGATGTTATCAAGTATGAAGTTAAACCATCAATATGTTGTCTAGTTTAGGAACACAGCGTTCCTCATATGTCACAATGAACGGCATGTAACTGAACAACTTCTTTGTTGTTTGTGACGACGTTTCAGGGAACAACGTCTTTATTGTTTGTGATGACGTTTTAGGGAACAACGGCTTTAATACTTGTGACGGCGTTTAAGGGAACTGTCTTTATTGCTTGTAGCGACGTTTCAGGGAACTGTGTCTTTATTGTTTGTAACGCCGTTTCAGGGAACAACGTCTTTATTGTTTCTGATGACGTTTTAGGGAACAACGGCTTTAATACTTGTGACGGCGTTTCAGGGAACTGTCTTTATTGTTTGCAACAACGTTTCAGGGAACAACGTCTTTATTGTTTGCGATGACGTTTTAGGTAACACAGTCTTAATTGTTTGTGACAATGTTTCCGGGAACGTCTTTATTGTTTGTTACGACCTTTTGGGGAACAACATCTTTATTGTTTGTAACAATGTTTAAGGGATCAACATCTTTATTGCTTGTGACGACGTTTCAGGGAACAACGTCTTTTTTGTTTGTGACGACGTTTTAGGCAACAAAGTCTTTGTTATTTGTGACGTTTCGGGAACAATGTCTTTCTTGTTCGTTTCAATGTTTCAGGGAACAACCTCTTTATTGTTTGTGGCGACGTTTAAGGTTACATCGTCTTTTTATAACGATGTTTCAGGTGTATTTCTTGCCGCTTGGTCATCTGAATTATGAACGCCGTCAAAAATGATATAAAAGCTGTTTTCCATAGGATCTAATGTCTAAATAAAATACCCTTTCTCTCACTAAAATATTCATTTAAAGAACATAAATGTTTCATATTTAAACGTTTTGAAAAAAAAACATTCCTGTAACCATGGTGATACGGGAACAAGATATTGATATCCCATTTTCCGATATAATGATTACATATATACCTAATCATTGTAATACCATCAGGAGAGCTAATAACAGTGATTTGTACCGGAGACACCGAGAATAAACATGTCCATCAGCCTGATACAGTGGCCATCTCAACCTTATATCGGTGTCAGTATCATCAGAACAAGGGCAGGGCGGGATCACAGCGTCGGCACTGAGCAGTTGATGAATGGTTATACGGCCGCTATGCGCTGCCGCAAAGGCCAGCAAGGTCAGAGGGGGCGAAGGGTCAGCGTAGGCGTGTCTTTATACACGAGTGAGTAACAGCTGACCAGAAGTGACCATTGCTCAGCTTGGAATGAGCCCTACTTGTTATCGAAAGACGACAGGTCACTACAAGTTCGATATTTCCGCCAAGACGTGTAACAACTGTTCATGCACGCGTGGGCGCGTTCTAACACATATTTGCTTCTTAACATCTTAATATAATTCTCAGTAACTATAACACAGCACACACAAAAATAACAAATCAACTATCAAACAATTTTCCCGTTAACTCTAAGTTTAAAATTCTTTGGCAAGTCTAGATTTCATCAGTTTCAAGCCCTCTGAAAATAAAGAGATTATTTGGGATCATTTTTCATAAGACAGTTGAACAAAACATATTTTTAAATATTCATTTTTATTTAAGAGACATGTTAATTTAACATGACTAAATGTATGTCAGTCGAGCACAGAATTACACTTTAGAGTGTTTTTTTCGCTGACATTTTCTGTTCTGTGATAAAATTCATAATCAGTTTAAGCTGAGCAGCAATATAGCAAGCGACTTCTGAAAATGAAGGTCATAAATATCGCCAGTATCATCAGTCCCAGGTTTATTTCGAAACTTAAAATTATACATAAATCAAAATGTCACATTATCCTTCTTGGGTGTCTGAATTTTATGGGGGCATAATTATCCACAGGCGTCGATAATGACCTTCAAATGTTTTAGAAAATACAATCGTACGTCTGTGTTTAACAGTAGGCAGTCATTGCGTAGTTGGGGCTTTGTTGACCGGAGACAGCAGTTTATCTCACGATGAACTCTTTCAAAGGCTTGCTCTGTTCTCATATACAGAACCTACCTACTTATGGAGAGCCTAGACTTGCTTCATTTAGGGTAGACTGAATTATAGTCTACGAAATATTTTATTACACAATACATTTCGCTTCTAAATGTTTTTTTTCTTATCCAGAGCTGTGGAATACATTATGCTAGACTTGGTTTTATATAAATCTAGAAAGATTTTGTTTTAAAATATACACATATTCCTCTGTCATGGTGGAGGGTTACATTTGGCTATAGCTTTACAGTAAGGGCCGATCGGAGTGAGTGAGTGAGTGAGTTGGGTTTAACACCGCTTTCAACAGTATTCCAGTTATATCACGGCGTGTCAGCTTAATGTTGGAGGAAAGCCTAAAGTGACGCAGGTCTCAGACGTTTACCACTTCGGTGAAACCCACGAGCAAGGGTATGGTGCTGACAAACCTAGAAACATAATCGGGGCGAACCGGGATTCGAACCCACAATCATAGGTTTCTGGCGTGCCCAAGGGACGCAACTCTGCACAGCGAATCGCGGCGCCTTAGACGACTGGGCCACCCGTGCCCCCTGGCCGATCGGAAGGGGACGTAATATGGTTCAGGGACTGAGAGACCGACTTGTAGCTCCTCGGTCTGCTGCAGACATTCTGACCTAGTCTACTGAAGTATAAGGAAATGAGTGGGAGAGTGAGTGAGTATTGTTTACGCCGCTTATAGCAATATTCCAGCAATATCACGGCGGGGTACACCGGAAAATGGGCTGTTTTCTTATGAAAGATATGTTCATTTTAGGGACTAGTTGTTAGTCTGATTGTGGTGATAAGTGTTACCATGGTTACCACACCTAGACATGTATAGGGTAGACACTCGGGAACTATAGAAGGATTCGACATAACGATGAACTTTCTATTCTCAGTAGAATCCTTGCTTGTATGGTCACAAAGGTCTAACATAGGTAGTCCTCTTTACTCCAAATATTGATATCGATCCATCGCTTCGAGTTAACGAGGTCTCGCCGTATAAGAAAGAGCCCCGTTATGACGCGTGAGCACGTAGACGAATTAAATACCCAAACGTAACACTTAATGTAACAATTGGCTAAATACATTACACAGTCATTCGACGTTTTGGTAATACTACCCACTATAATTTAATTGATTAGTACTAAGTTGGGATTCGGGAGTCCAATTTGAGCCAAGTAATCTATGCTTGTCGAACGCGTGTAAACGTCCAACGGCTGGTCTGCTTCTATGTCTTGACTAATGAGAGCATTTTGCTGGAATATTGACGACTGTAGCGGGACTCAGCATCGCTCTCTAGTTCTAGTTGAATAGCTATTTTCAGCATCCCAGACCTGACTGCGTAACTTACGGCATAATTCGCAGGATCAAGTATGAGACAAAACAACGCCACGAGAAGAGCTGTCGTTCCTGTGACGTACACTCAAGTATAATTATGACAAGACGTTCGGTATCCCCGCCCGTCAGATGTCCATATTGCCACATGCTTGCCTGAAGGCACGCCACTAATAGATCAAGACACTAAATAATTTCCGCGATGCCTGACGACCACAGTAGAAAGCTCTCCCTTCAACCGACATACCGGAAGTGACCGCCATATTGAATTTCCGATCCGACGATGGTATGTACCAAACGGTAATGGTTAATGGCGCCATGGACAACAAGCCTCCGCAAGACGTGGCGTGATTGACAGCTTGTATGTATCATGTATGTACGTTAACAAGTTCCATCAAGTCAAGATGTATTTACGACTAAACTTAATGAGACGACATTTGTTTACGACTAAGCGTCATAAAGTACTTAAGTCAGCAATTCTTCTAGAAGTGATGTAGATTAGCTTGAGCTTACAATTTTCGCGAACACCTGGTGTCATTACTGATTTTCGGTGATCCATTTTTTTACCCCTATTTTTCCTTTACGACCTTGTGGATTCTGTTATCAATCGATTATCTGATTGTTATTTTGTGTCGATGTTTTATATTTATCAGTTAACTTTTTAATTTTTATTTTATATGGTATAATTTTAAGCGACAGTGCTTTGAAATTAGCCTTGCTCCAAGGCTGTACTGAAAGAAAAGTCCATGGATGTGTAGTAATTCTATCCTTCATATAGGCAAGTCTAGATATATGGACAGTACAAGGACACCAGTCTCTTGTTGGGACAACTTGCTCTTATAATCATAATCGAGAAATTATGTTTTGAACTAATAATTATTGCCTTATAGACTTGTGCAAGTCTACTTTGAAATGCTGAACCTGAGATGATTGGGTACTCACAATGGATCGAATACCGCGTAACGGTTAACTGGTACTCGTCTGTGGAGTGAGCGGGTATTGGTTTTGTAATATGTGAGTTGTGTAAGCCTCCTTCGATAACCATCTGTTCTTTCGGAAGATGTCCTGTTTCGTTCATTAACAGGTAAAATGGATACAAGGAAACCGCGTTTCCTCGAACTCGAACACATGTTCGAGTTATCGGTAGTTAGGTACAGGCAGTCAGTGATGACGAGTTATCGGTAGTTAGGTACAGGCAGTCAGTGATATCGAGTTATCGGTAGTTAGGTACAGGCAGTCAGTGATGTCGAGTTATCGGTAGTTAGGTACAGGCAGTCAGTGATGTCGAGTTATCGGTAGTTAGGTACAGGCAGTCGGTGATGTCGAGTTATCGGTAGTTAGGTACAGGCAGTCGGTGATGTCGAGTTATCGGTAGTTAGGTACAGGCAGTCGGTGATGTTGAGTTATCGGTAGTTAGGTACAGGCAGTCGGTGATGTCGAGTTATCGGTAGTTAGGTACAGGCAGTCGGTGATGTCGAGTTATCGGTAGTTAGGTACAGGCAGTCGGTGATGTCGAGTTATCGGTAGTTAGGTACAGGCAGTCGGTGATGTCGAGTTATCGGTAGTTAGGTACAGGCAGTCGGTGATGTCGAGTTATCGGTTGTTAGGAGCAGGCAGTCAGTGATGTCGAGTTATCGGTAGTTAGGAGCAGGCAGTCGGTGATGTTAGACAACACAGCGGATTTTTTTTCCGGTCAAAACACGACCTAATAATATCCGGTTCTGAATTGCCAACGTGCAGCTATCATCAAGTAACTAACTGTAAATATCCGGATGTTGCGTGACAAATGACCAACTAATCACAGTTAGGGGTCGACACCCGGAATATAATTATACAGGTAATATCTCGAGAAAATAAAGTTTTGATTTATTATATGGCTTGTGGTTACTTTTTATAAGAAAGCAGTCAAGTTTTAAACTACAGGAATCTATTTCAGGGAAATTTAATGTTTATAAAAAAGTGACATATCTCATTAACCAGGGTCATCATCGTGTCAAACTCAGTCACGTGTGTGATGTGTCATGTATGTTTGACCCATGACATCATGAGGTCAGCCTCGTATGATATCAACCTGCAGGGCGTTAGGTAGTCTGTCATTAGACCCTGAAAAAATATATCCAATACAGCCCATGCAAGTCTATAATATTTGACAATCTCGATTACGACAGTATCTGAAAATGAAAAAAAGTCTCTGGGCGCATTTTTATTGTACATTATAACAGTATTTTAACAACTGTTTTTGGTAGATGGGTTGGGTTTTTTTAAAATAAATTGTTTTAGAAAAAAGCCATGTAAAAACATGATTCGTCCTCGAATTCTAACGAAGAAACGTGTTCGGTGAACTATTTTCGTGTGACAATAAGATATATCCTGAGACCGGCATCTGAATCTCAATATGGCAAGTGCGTACAGAATCAATGTATTGTGACGTCACAAGGAAGTTACGTCACATCACACAATACTGACAGTAGTGGGTGACGTCACCTAGATGAACACTACCACGCTGACTGGCGTTCATTTCCCGGTGAACGTCAGTATGTCACGTGATTACGTTGTCAACCGAGCGGAGACATACGAACTACTTTACGGGAATTCCTCAATGTCTAAAAATAACATTAAAAATATTAGGAAAAAAATGACGACATGGATTCAGGCTATGAATGATGCAGGCTTTGAAGCATATGTATATGTCGGGTCACCGAAATGAAGCGTCCATTCGAAGCTATGACAGAGAATGCTCGTCTTACCAAAAGAAATCACCGAGCTCAGCATTGCCGTGTATTGCTTCGGGAAATCCAACCGCGCCGCCTCAAGCGGTAATCCCCGTCATCAGCAGCCGTAGTATGACTCAAACACACACCCAAGGTTCACAGAACGTTAATATCAATCCATTTACAGCATCAGCCGGGTCTTGATTTCTTTCCAACGTTAACTTTTTCTTGGTGCTCATTTCAAGTGAATGACATTGCCGTAGCCGCCATTTTCTCCCTGACGGATGACGTCACGACGTCACGATTCTCCGCGTTGATATAGTTCGCTTCAAATAATTTAAGTTTGATATTTAATGGATAGTTTTGTGTTATATATATATATATATATATATATATATATATATATATATATATATATATATATATATATATATCTGTCAATATAAGGATTGAAGTTGTATCTGTTGACGTTCATCAGCTGATGAACGTCAACAAATACAACTTCAATCCTTAAGTATGGCCACTCATATAGGTAGATCCACTAACAAGATACTATAGTTTACTGGTGGTTGTTTAACATGATATTGACCATGATTAAACTCCATAACCCAGTCCCTCTCCCTCAATCCCGTCCATATGACGTATCAGGCAAACAGGGGAGATAACTGGGAAGCGATGATCACATCCACTCACTGACAGGACATCACTTGAAACCTGTCCGTACACTCTGAAGTTCACTTCATTTCCGAGAGCCCTGAATCCCAAGTCTTAACCTTCCAACTAAAGCAACCAACCCTTCACGTCAATGACTGCCACTAAAAAGATAAAACACTCGACAAAACTAGGAAGATATACTCTGAAAGTTACTAGCTTGCAATTTTATGTAATATTATCTACATCCTATAACACTCTGGTACATCCTTGTCAACACACAATGCACAGTAAAGGAGATCCTCATTTGACGTCATTGTTCGCTATTACTGTTATATTACCGTTAAATGGTAATTCACTCGTAACAAATGTTATATTTGGGATAACACTTTGTTAGTTACATACAGATTCTTGTATATTTTATTTTATTTTATTTTATTTTTTTATTTTTATTTTTATTTTTATTTATTTATTTTTTATTTATTTTTTTTGGGGGGGGGGTTGAGCGACATCCGGGATTCGAACCCACACCCCCAGAGTGAGGCACCTAAACGCCATCACTCAAAGTCAGCGATCTTACCCACTTAGCCGCCGAGACTTCCACTGACTTTGCGTGCTGGTGATTAGGTGCCTCACTCTTGGCGTGCGGGTTCGAATCCCGGATGGTAGTCAACCCCAAAAAGTACAAAAGTCTGTACTTCACTGAGAAAGTGTGATCCCAAATATAACATTTGTTACATTTGACCACATTCTAAATGGCAGTGTGTATTCGGTAACTCGCCAATTGGAACACATGGTAATCACGTCAAGCACGTGCGTTTTGTGCACAATTCTATATTGGATGATAGAGACCTCGTGATAAAGCATTATCAAGACTGGCCTTGAATGTGACGGTTGACCTCAGTACCGTGTGTTCATGTAGCTATTTATTTACGATACTTCATATGCGAAGGACTTCCTCATCGGTTATCTGACACGCAATTCAATCCCGCACGCACAACTTTGTCTGCCACGTGTCATTCCTCAAAAACATAACGGAACTGTACCCTTCAATTCACTGTTTGCCTCAATGTTAATACTTTAGGAGAATTTAACAGTCAAACATCACAACAGTCAAACTCTACAACAGTCAAACTCCACAACAGTCAAACGTTACAACAGTCAAACACCACAACAGTCAAACGTTACAACAGACAACGATCAAACGCTACAACAGTCAAACGCCACAAGTCAAACGCCACAAGTCAAACGCTACAACAGTCAAATGCTACAACAGTCAAACGCCACAACAGTCAAACGCCACAACAGTCAAACGCCACAACAGTCTAACGCTACAATAGTCAAACGCCACAATAGTCAAACGCTACAACAGACAACAGTCAAATTTTGTCTGCCGCGTGTCATTTCTCTACAACATTATGCGTGAACGTTCCGACACAGCAGAGCAGTACTAGGTTGTCATTTTGCCAAATGTATTTTATGAGTTAGAACGGGATCTGATGTAGCAGGACTGCGTCCGACGCGCACAGGCCACAGACGCTACTGTATTCTTCGATGGCCAATATTTATTTCCAGATATTATGAATGTGATTAAAAGACCACTCTGAAACAATCATGTCTACAATATAACACACACAAAACAATATACACGTATTATAAACACAGATAGACACATACAATTCATACGCATACTAATACGATGACATACAGTACATAGCGTTGTTGTAAATTCACTGGCTAGAATGTATTTATGTACAAGTACATTTCACAATTATTTTTGTCTTGATATATAATCAAATGCATACACTAGATACTATATACAGAGTTAATAAATTACATATAAACGATACATAAACGACATGTTAATGACATGTAAATGACATGTAAACCTACCGGGTGTGTGGGCCTGGGTTGATATCACACCTGGGGACGATGCGACGCTAAGTTTCTACACAGTAGTGCAAAACCCGTCTGCGGAAGAAATGAAAATACATATAAACAGTACATGCAGACATGCCAATAAGAACAAATACTTTCTGTCATATATACATGTATACATGAAGCTGACCACGACAGAGCAATACTATAAATTGTCACATGCATTTATGCTTTCATTCATTCATTCATTCATTCATTCATTCATTCATTCATTCAAGCTGAACCTTCATACGTGTATGCTTTCCTACACTCATTCATGTGTGCTTACCTTCAATTATTCATTTATGCTTACCTTCAATCATTCATTTATGCTTACCTTCAATCATTCATTTATGCTTACCGTCAATCATTCATATAAGCTTACCTTCAATCATTTATTGAGGCTTACCTTCAATCATTCATTTATGCTTACCTTCAATCATTCATTAATGCTTACCTTCAATTATTCATATATGCTTACCTTCAATCATTCATTTACGCTTACCTTCATTCATTCATTTATGCTTACCTTCAATCATTCATTAATGCTTACCTTCAATCATTCTTTTAAGCTTACCTGCATTCATTCATCACATGCATGCTTACTTCGCCTAACCTCCTATATCACATATAAGTTCTACAATTATTTCTAAAACTACTAATATTACTTTTTAGTTTAATGCTGACTGGGCAATAAAATAAGATGGCTAAAACTGCATTTAATTATGTACATGTACATACTTAAAAGGTAAAATACAAGAAATATTCAAAATATGTAACTGCCACACTGACATAAAACAATTATCTTGTCGTTCTACGAATATAGAAGCTGATGGCAACAGCGCATGACTTGACCGCGTGAACCCCAGTGCTACGCGACATTGAAAACAGCCTCCATTACAAAAGAGATTTCGTATTGATTAAAGTACGAATCACTCCCGGTTTCGGCTAATGGAAAGCTGCAGAAGAATCACACAACAAACAATGGCAGGACTTGCAGGAACCTTTCCAGAAAGGAGTCCACAGCCTTGATGAAAATAACATAATGCTCATTTGGGTTCCCCATTAAGTCCCACTTGGGAGATAATTCTTATGTTCGAGAACCGACTTTATTACACAAGATGAATGTTGAAATAAAACTCGTGAGTCATTGTTTAACGCTTTGGCGAACTATCATGTGCCTAAACGACATCCTTCTGTGGGGATTCCTATTTGGAATATATTATTTGTCCCCCACAACCTATTGCTCGCCGTGAGGAGAATGGATCAGTTGGTCAGGGTCGGTGACTTGGTTAATTTCGTGTCATCGAACCCCACTGGCGTTGATCGTTGTTCGCAATATGGATCACTGGATTGTCTCATGTTATTACAATTAATCTCCATTTGCATACATCGATGCTCATGATGTTAATCACTGGATTGTCTGGTACAGACTCGATTACTTACAGGCCGACGTCATATAGCTGGAATATTGCTGAGTGCGGCGTCAAACAACAAACAAACAAGTGCTGTGACGCCCAAGTGTTAAAACATTACGGGAATTTTACAATACATCAGTGAGCGATAATTCAAACTGTCATACCGCAAACACTACAACAGTCCAACGCTACAACAGACAACAGCCACACACGCCATAACAGTAAAACGTTATAACAGCAAAAAGTTACAACAGTAAAACGATGCAACAGTTAAGCGGTACAACAGTCAAACGCCACAATAGTCAAACGCCACAACAGTAAAAAGTAATAACAGTAAAACGCTACAACTGTTAAGCGAAACAACAGTCAAACGCTCTGTTAAATTCATGACTTACGTCGGGAATAATACCAAGTATATGAACAGTATGTAAATCCAGTTTCCGTCCTCCTCCGTATTGACGTTACTGAAAGTTGAAAAAGTTGAAAAAGTCATGACAAACCGAGTCAAACATATATATTTAACATGCTGCAATCTGGGTATAGCGCCTTTAACTGTATCGGAAACTAAATCAGGTTTGTGGGTCAAGTGATAAGTACCACGCACCGCTATCTTATCCTATATGTGAAAGTTGCATGTAATCGGTCACCAGCACAAGGGAGATTTATAGTGATATAGATGTGAGATAAACAACACTGGCCTTGTCTACATGGCCTTATATGGATATCAGAAGATTGCCGTGTGTGTCTTACCCTGTCCGTGATGTCAGTCACGAATATATCGCATGTGTTTAGTCAAAATGATATATTCCACAGTGAAACAATATCAGCATGAGTATTGTCAAAATGATATATTCCACAGTGAAAAAATATCAGCATGTGTATTGTCAAAAATGATATATTCCACAGTGAAACAAAATCAGCATGTGTATTGTCAAAATGATATATTCCACAGTGAAACAATATCAGCATGTGTATTGTCAAAATGATATATTCCACAGTGAAACAATAACAGCTTGTGAATTGTCAAAATGATATATTCCACAGACAAATAATATCAGCTTGTGTATTGTCAAAATGATATATTCCACAGTGAAACAAAATCAGCATGTGTATTGTCAAAATGATATATTCCACAGTGAAACAAAATCAGCATGTGTATTGTCAAAATGATATATTCCACAGTGAAACAAAATCAGCTTGTGTATTGTCAAAATGATATATTCCACAGTGAAAGAATATCAGCATGTGTATTGTCAAAATGATATATTCCACAGTGAAACAATATCAGCTTGTGTATTGTCAAAATGATATATTCCACAGTGAAACAATATCAGCATGTGTATTGTCAAAATGATATATTCCACAGTGAAACAATATCAGCATGTGTATTGTCAAAATGATATATTCCCCAGTGAAACAATATCAGCATGTGTATTGTCAAAATGATATATTCCACAGTGAAACAATATCAGCATGTGTATTGTCAAAATGATATATTCCACAGTGAAACAAAATCAGCATGTGTATTGTCAAAATGATATATTCCACAGACAAACAATATCAGCATGTGTATTGTCAAAATTATATATTCCACAGTGAAACAATATCAGCTTGTGTATTGTCAAAATAATATATTCCACAGACAAACAATATTATCATGTGTATTGTCAAAATAATATATTCCACAGACAAACAATATCAGCATGTGTATTGTCAAAATGATATATTCCACAGTGAAACAATATCAGCATGTGTATTGTCAAAATGATATATTCCACAGTGAAACAATATCAGCATGTGTATTGTCAAAATGATATATTCCACAGTGAAACAAAATCAGCATGTGTATTGTCAAAATGATATATTCCACAGTGAAAGAATATCAGCATGTGTATTGTCAAAATGATATATTCCACAGTGAAACAATAACAGCTTGTGTATTGTCAAAATGATATATTCCACAGTGAAACAATATTAGCATGTGTATTGTCAAAATGATATATTCCCCAGTGAAGCAAAATCAGCATGTGTATTGTCAAAATGATATATTCCACAGTGAAAGAATATCAGCATGTGTATTGTCAAAATGATATATTCCCCAGTGAAACAAAATCAGCATGTGTTTTGTCAAAATGATATATTCCACAGTGAAACAAAATCAGCATGTGTATTGTCAAAATGATATATTCCACAGTGAAAGAATATCAGCATGTGTATTGTCAAAATGATATATTCCACAGTGAAACAATATCAGCATGTGTATTGTCAAAATGATATATTCCACAGTGAAACAATATCAGTATGTGTATTGTCAAAATGATATATTCCACAGTGAAACAATATCAGTATGTGTATTGTCAAAATGATATATTCCACAGTGAAAGAATATCAGCATGTGTATTGTCAAAATGATATATTCCACAGTGAAACAATATCAGTATGTGTATTGTCAAAATGATATATTCCACAGTGAAACAATATTAGCATGTGTATTGTCAAAATGATATATTCCACAGTGAAACAATATTAGCATGTGTATTGTCAAAATGATATATTCCACAGTGAAAGAATATCAGTATGTGTATTGTCAAAATGATATATTGTATAAGTAAACAAAAGTATGTTTGTCTTAATACAAATTCTTAAGTGAAATAATATCATGTAATTATGTAAATTAAATTGGACACGCACGCTCGGTATCGATATTTCAATCATAAAACACTCGCTGATATTTTATATGCACGCACGTGTGTTTCATATGATATATGTGCGTGCTTATGAAATATGAGCGAGTGTTTTATTAATGAAAGATCGATACAGGCACACGCGTGTCCAATATAATTTGTTTCACAGGAAAACTAAACTGTTTTTTAGTTTTGAAACGTGGAATCACGTTTCCAAAAATAAGTGCAAAAAATTGTATATGCATGAGTTCTGAGCCTCACATACTCACATAGAGCACGGTGTAGAATGAATTGAGTATTACTGAAATCTTTTTTCGTTGACAACACTCGATGTCACTGAGGTACATCCACAAGACCATGAGTCATTTGAGCAAATTGTTTCGCTGAGATCAGGTGTCTGTGACCTTTGGAAAATGGACAAACCTGAGGAAACTTCAACTTGAGAAAAGTGTAGTAGTCAAATACTTGCAGAAAAATCTGATAAAAAAATCATCCCCACCACCAAAGAAGACAAAGACTGTCCAATGAGCTAGAACGGTTATTGCATCCGTGTCCTTGGATGCCGAGGATGTCATCATGGTGGACCAGTTTCCACATCATGCTGCTTTTCTGTGGCAGCTCTGGGATGGAATTAAGCCAAAGAGAAATTGGAAGCTGAGACAAGGTGTCCTTATCCACCATTATGGCTTCGAACTCCTTTAGCGGTGGTGCGTGCTGTGCAATGCGTTGTCCGATGCGGCGAATGTGCACCGCACCGCACCACACCGTACCGGACGCACCGCACCGCGCCGCACCGCACCGCACCGCACCGCACCGCACCGCACCGCACCGCACCGCACCGCACCGCACGGCACGGCACCGCACCGCACCGCACCGCACCGCACCGCACCGCACCGCACCGCATCGCATCGCATCGCACCGGACCGCACCGCACCGTATCGCACCGCACCGCACCGCACCGCACCGCACCGCACCGCACCGCACCGCACCGCACACAACGTCCCACACCCGACACATGCGCATTGTAATATATAAGGTTATGACATGGTGCATATAAAGAGGTGGATGCCATGCTTATTCTGCGATTATATCCAGACTTATAACCAGAATTTTAGGGATGATTTGGTACTGAAACAAAGAGACATAATCGTCCCAATCAACCCTCCACCCGAAACAGTAAATCAACTGTTCCGCGAGAACACTGCTACCCGTGCGTACGTCATGACCAGGGCCGTTCATGTCACTGCTCGTCAAACCGTTATTATGCTGATCTAAACACTAATTCACTACCAAAGTAGCAATATTTACATATATATTACATGTAATATATATGATATTAACGGCACGTCGCGTGTATATCACGTGCGTCTATAGCTAGATGTCGCCAAGCTGTTGACAGGATATCGACGTCACCAGCAGGCTCTGATGGGACAGGACCTTGAACAATATAACGGCTTTTCTACAAGTACAAGAGTTTCTGAAATAATACACCACATATCACGCCACACTCTTACACAACACACAAAGTAAACACAGCACACACACCACAACACACACCTCACACCTCACACCAAACAAAACCACACACGCCATATACCTCACACCACACACACCTCACATCAAACAACAACACACAACACACATAACACACACCTCACACCTAGCTCACACCACACACCACATACCACTAACCACACACAACACACGCAACACCTCACACGACACACACACCATATACCTCACACCACACACACTTCACACCAAATAACAACACACAACACACATAACACACACCTCACACCTAGCTCACACCACACACCACATACCTCACACCACATACCACTAACCACACACAACACACACAACACCTCACACGACAGACACACACCATATACCTCACACCACACAACACCACTAACCACACACAACACACACACCATATACCTCACACCACACAACACCACTAACCACAGAACAACAAACACAACACCTCACACGACACACACACCATATACCTCACACCACACCACTAACCACACACAACACACACACCATAAACCTCACACCACACAACACCACTAACCACAGAACAGCACACACAACACCTCACACCACATACACCACACTACACAACACACACCTCACACCTAGCTGACACCTCACACCACATACACAACACCTCAAAACGCAAACAACACCACACAATACACACCTCACACCACACACACACCTCACATCTAGCTCGCACCTCACATAACACCACATATCACACACACACCACATATCACACACACCACACACACAACACCTCACACACACCACACACACAACTCACACACACACCACACACCTCACAACATACCACACACACCTCACACCACACACAACACCCCACACACGCCACACACACATCACACCTAACACACCACACCACACACATCACACACGCCACAGACACATCACACCACACACACACCACACACACCACACACACACCACACACACACCACACACACCTCACGCTACACACCACACACACACCACGCAAGCACAAGCATCTCCGGAATCAGGACTGAATGGCTGATATGAGACTGGTCTGATGGAGATCGACCTGATAAATATCCATGAGCCTGATGCGGACTACTAATAGACCAGTCTCATCTAATCATCCACCTCGGGCTACACCGCGACTTCCCGATCAAGTTGTCCTTGTCTGACGGAAACGTCAAGCTCTGGTTTAGTAACAACGCTATTCAACAAGTAATACATACAATTCAACACGAAATAAATCTCCTGGGTGCTCCAGTGTTACCTCCACCAGTCACCCCCCACCCCACCCCACCCCCCACCCCCCCCACCCATCTATCAGCCCACCCCCACCCACCCCATCATATCCATCACATACAGCGTGAGTGATTTGTGAATAAGTGAATCGTTCTCGTGGGAAGAAAAGCCATTTGGATTAACGAGGTGTTGACCATAATATTATCTAATATAGTTTTTACCAATCATTTTGCATTCGATACGAAGAAAATTAACAAAACAATCGCAATTGAGCTTCAGTTATTTATTCTAATTATTCTTATTGTTGTTGTTGTTGTTGCTGCTGCTGCTGCTGTTGTTGTTGTTGTTGTTGTTGTTGTTGTTGTTTTTGTTGTTGTTCGAAGTTGTATACATGATAGAAGATTATTTCTGTTTTACCTGGTTCATTGTTTGAATAACTAATAATGGCTATAATGCCGTTAAATCAGACTCGGGTTCGTCACACTTTCATGGGATTCCTGATTTATCAGTAGACCAAATCAGACTTAAATGCCACCGATAGCGTTCACGTAACGTGCACCGACCAAACACGACAGTTTGATAATGCACGGCCATATACTACCAGGCAATCATCACAGAAGCCAAACCTTCACGTGAGAGGATATATAACTAACATAACATAATACCAATAACTGCCACACGAGGGATGACCTCTCGTTAATCCCCACTCCACAGTTCTAATGAATGGTTTATCGCCAGCCTGGTCAGTCACATGGTGGTCAGTCACGTGGTGGTCACCTACAGAACCAGCTGATCCCGAGTAACGTCACTCTGACCCGCGAGCCGGCGTGTAATTGAAGAAATCAAAATGGCGGCCGACGAAAGGTCACGGATGACTGGTGCTAGGAGGTTGTGGCTCACGGCTAAGTTGGGATAGGTCATGGCGAATTGTGACACTGGTTTCGTAATTTGTTGTAGCCTGTTAGTGGCCCAGCGGACGGCTTGACACAGAGCTCGCCTCGGGCTGGGCAGAGAGATCATATACCAGTATATGGTCTCATGGTCCCTGGCCTGGGGTATATTTGTAGAGCGATCAGAAACACGAGAAGGGTCAAGGTCATCGACAGCCTAATTCCTCCAAGAACGTATAACAATCAGATAACTTGATAGGCATCGGTGACCTGTGTTCGTGGACCGCAAGGTGGTGACGGGCACTAAATAATAGTTTGACTATTACATTTATACTTAATGAAGATCCGTGTCATTGGTGAATCTATTGGTCTTCACCTAGACTTGCATGCGTCTCTGATGGAAAAATTGTTAGTTTAAATATTAACTTCTAGATAATATAAATGATAAGAACAAGTTGTCCTCATGACGTCAGTACTGTCCACGTATCTAGACTTGCCTATTATAAGGATAGAATTACCACACATACATGGACTTTTCTTTCAGGACAGCCTTGGAGCAAGGCTAGTCTTCATACAGTGAGTATGATAACGCCCCAGGAGCGGAGGTCAGGAAAGGTCCAGAGGATTATATATGCTTGACTAGTCATTCATATATATATATATTATTTCTAAAAGGCTTGACAAGCCGACATCAAACTAAACCAAGTCTAGTTTCCTTGATTCCACAAAAACAAGGAAAGGTTCTTTTGAAAAAAAATGCAATTATTTTTACGAAAAGTTTTCAAACACTATGTGTTAGTCTATGTGCAGAGGGGCAGTCGGGTAGCATAGTGGTTAAAGCGTTCGCTCGTCACACCGAAGACCCGTGTTCGATTCTAGGGTACAATTGGTGAAGTTCATTTCTGGTGGCTAAAAGGTTTCTATTAGACCTACACACACATCTACTGGAGGGAAGGCTGTCTATTAGACCTACACACACATCTACTGGAGGGAAGGCTGTCTATAAGACCTACACACACATCTACTGGAGGGAAGGCTGTCTATTAGACCTACACACACATCTACTGGAGGGAAGGTTGTTTATTAGACCTACACACACATCTACTGGAGGGAAGGCTGTCTATTAGACCTACACACACATCTACTGGAGGGAAGGCTGTCTATTAGACCTACACACACATCTACTGGAGGGAAGGCTGTCTATTAGACCTACACACACATCTACTGGAGGGAAGGCTGTCTATTAGACCTAAACACACATCTACTGGAGGGAAGGCTGTCTATTAGACCTACACACACATCTACTGGAGGGAAGGTTGTTTATTAGGCCTACACACACATCTACTGGAGGGAAGGCTGTCTATTAGACCTACACATACATCTACTAAAGGGAAGGTTGTCTATTAAACCTAATCTCACACCTACTGGAGGGAAGGCTGTCTAGAAAACCTACTGAAGGGAAGGTTGTCTATGAGACCTATTCTCATATCTATTGAAAGGGAAGGCTAACTATTACACCTACTCTTAAATCTACTGGAGCGAAGGTTGTCTATAAGTTTTGTTTGTTTTGTTGTTTAGGGGAGGGGGTGCTATGTTTTCGTCTTTTGTTTGTTTTTGTTTTTGTTTTGTTTGTTTGTTTGTTTTTGTTTGTATTTTGCTGTTGTTGGTGTGTTTGTTTGTGGGGTTAAGTTTTTTTGTTTGTTTGGTTTTTTTTGTTGTTGTTGGTTGTTTTTTTGTTTTTTTTTGGGGGGGGGGTATTTTGGGAGGGGGCGGTTTTGTTTGGAGTTTTAGGGGTGTGTGTTGGGGGGGGGGGGGGGGGGGGGTTTCGTTTGTTTGTTTTTGTTGTTTTTTGTTTTTTTGATGGGGGGACTTCCTGAATAGCTGTCGCCGGTTCATTGTCCTGGAGTTCATGAGCTGTGTTAATTACGAAGCGCTAATGTCGTCAGCCTCGAGGGCCCGGCTACTCCGTCCGGCTGATGTAACTGTTATACAAGTGACGGTGATGACGCCGAGATTGGTCCATGACACCCCACCTCCAAGGCGAGATTGCGCCGTAGGCTGGAGCGGACGTTCACACCGGAACGGGACGAGGCTGAAATACTTACATTACTTACATCTCTGGAATGTAGGAAATTAACAAACATGACAACTACGTGTTTGTTATGATAGTGCTAGTGGGTGGGTAGGGTTCTACACCGCCCTCGGCAATATTCCGGCCGTATCACGAATGGGGGCCTGACATTGGCATAGGCGGATCCTGAAGAGTAGTGGGGGTGGCAGGGGGGCTCACTTTTGAAAACCAAATGTAGTATATTGTAGAGATTCTCCCTCACCCCCCACCTCCCACCCTCACTGGGACAGGATTTTGATATTTTGCACACCTCCCTTTTAAAAATGCTGGATCCGCCATTGACTGGGATTTATGTTTATCATCCAAAACTTGCTCCCACAGGAGATATCGCTTGGGTGAGATCAAGCGATATCTACACTGTAGATATCGCTGCAATGAAATTGCATCACAATGCTTTGCAGACCATTGTGACGTCATTGTTACCATGACGTCACAATCATATGACATCACTAATCTCGGCAAGCCTCGGAGTTTTCCCACTTTTATCAACTCGTGTTGATATATTTGATATCAAAAGACACTCGGGTGAGATTCTCTATTTGTACCCATGTTGGTGAATCGAACTCGGGTCTTCGGCATGACGAGCAAACGCTCTAACCGCTAGGCTAACCCATCGCTGTCTTTCCCTCTGTGAATGTTGTCTATGAGTGAGTGAGTTAGGTTTAACGCCGCTTTGAACAGTACTACAGTTATATCACGGCGTGTCAGCTTAGGGTGGGAGGAATGTCCGACGTGATGTAGGTCTTAGACTTTGACCTTGGTCACGGGTATGGGGCTGACCCACACGCATCACAGCCTGCGAATGTACGATTCAAACTGACGATTATGATAAGATGATAATTGAGTTTGCATTGAACAGTCGATGATGAGGACATCGTACCATCTAGGGAGGCATGTCAATACACAGTAAAGTACTATGATTATACGGAGGACAAAACATTCTGATCACGGAAAATGTAGTACACTAACAAACACACACACACACACACACCGACACACACCAGACACACACACACACACACACACACCAGACACACACACACCAGACAAACACACACACACACCAGACAAACACACACACACACCAGACACACACACAGACACACACCACACACAAACACAACAGACACACACACAAACACACACACACAAACACCAGACACAGACACACACACAAACACACACACACACACACACCAGACACGTGCATACACACATACACACACCACACAAGCATACACACACACCAGACACACATACCAGACACACACACACACACAAACACACACACACACCAGAGACTAACACACACACCAGACACACACACACCAGAAACGTGCATACACACATACACACACCACACAAGCATACACACACACACACCAGACACGTGCATACACACACCACGTAAGCATACACACACACACAAACACACACAGACACGCGCATACTCACATACACACACACCACACAAGCATACACACACATACACACACACCAGACACATATGCACACACCAGACACATATGCACACACCACACAAGCATACACACACATACACACCACAAACACACACACACACACACACACACACACCAGACACGCGCATAAACACATACATACACGCACACATACCAACCACACACATATACACACGCACACGCACACCACACAAGCATACACACACATACACACCATACACACACACAGACCACACACATACATACACACACACATATCAACCACACACAACCAACACACGCATACACACACACATATATTTACACACCACACAGGCATACTCACACACATATACACACCACACAAGCATACACACACATACACACATCATACACGCGTATACACACACATATACACACCACACAGGCATACTCACACACATATACACACCACACAAGCATACACACACATACACACATCATACACGCGTATACACACACATATACACACCACACAAGCATACACACACACACACCACACACACACATACACAGACACGCTGACATACATATACACACATAATACTATTCAACTGTTGATAGGGATAATTAGATAATGTCAAGGAAAGATAACAAATATCCTCATCAAAAGCAGAGTAGTATATAAGATATATTAAACTCGAAGCCGAAAAATCAAAGTCTTAGCCAACATATTTCCTTATTTAGACAAAGTCCCCGGTACTGAATTCAATAATTCAATATCAAATACTGATGTGCCGTCGTCGACCACGGTGTCAGTCTATAATGTGATCTTAATTTCGGCAGCGAATGTGTGACAAAGCGGATTCGCTATGTGGTAGAGCCAGGCTTTGTTGTCACATGCGATCACTTCACTTCAACTTCCTTATGTGATGTGAAATCAACTATTCAGATACAAATAGACTTTCGTGGAAATGAAAACAGAATTCGTAAAAACCTATTTTCGATTCGTACTCTTTTAGTTGTGATGTAGCACAACAGCCGGACATGCGCGACGATTGTTCGGTAAACTGTTGCTGTTGACTTTCCACCTCTTATCCGTAATTCACTGTGAGGAAAACAGTCGAAAAACTAAAATTCGATTTGTTTTGGGCTTTTTTGTTGTAAAGAAAGTCTACACGAGCGAGGAGCAACACTTCAAGGTCATCATGAATCACAGAGAGTTAATGTGGGGGAGCGGGGAATGGGGAATGCACAGCTGTCACTGAACTGTGTCAATTTCAATCAATGTCAGCAGACTGCAATAGCTTCTTGTCACGCGCTCAGGCGACAACTGATGACAGTTATCCAGAATAAAGGTCTTGCATTTTAACAAACGGCCCTGATCGAGGAAGTAAATCTGACGTTGTGGTGGGAAAACACGGGGAATATTTAATGTGTGGACCTTTTGCAAAGCGGTTATTCCATTGTCTCTCTGATTTTCATTAATGAGTTTAGTGAGTGAGTGAGTGAGTGAGTGAGTATGGTTTTACGCCGCTTTTAGCAATATTCCAGCAATATCATGGCGGGGACACCAGAAATGGGCTTCACACATTGTACCAATGTCGGGAATCGAACCGACGAACGCTTTAACCACTAGGCTACCCCACCGCCCATTTATGAGTTTAGTTTAGATAATCTTTAGTTTTAGTCCGGTAACAAGGGATTGCAGGGCGTGTCTTGAGAGCCGACTTACATGAGAACTAGGTAGTTGTGCGTCGTGGCTGCTCACACTAGGAATCAGGGGGCACGGGTGGCCCATTCGTCTAAGGCGCCGCGATTCGCTGTGCCTGTAACATCAATGAGTTAGACTCGAACACGATAGCCAAAGTATGTTACAAAGCAACAGTCATTTGACACCCCACAGTCAGCCTGTAACATCAATGAGTTAGACACGAACACGGTAGCCAAAGTATGTTACATAGCAACAGTCACGTGACACCCCACAGTCAGCCTGTAACATCAATGAGTTAGACACGAACACGGTAGCCAAAGTATGTTACATAGCAACAGTCACGTGACACCCCACAGTCAGCCTGTAACATCAATGAGTTAGACACGAACACGGTAGCCAAAGTATGTTACATAGCAACAGTCACGTGACACCCCACAGTCAGCCTGTAACATCAATGAGTTAGACACGAACACGGTAGCCAAGTGGGGGCACGTGTGGCCCAGTCGTCTAAGGCGCCACAATTCGCTGAGCAGAGTTGCGTCCCTTGGGCACGCCAGAAACCTATGATTGTGGGTTCAAATCCCGGTTCGCCCCGATTATGTTTCTAGTTTTGTCAGCACCATACCCGTGCTCGTGGGTTTCACCGAAGTGGTAAACGTCTGAGACCTGCATCACTTCGGGCTTTCCTCCCACATTAAGCTGACACGCCGCGATATAACTTGAATATTGTTAAAAGCGGCGTTAAACCCAACTCACTCACTCACACTAGGAATCACTGGTTTGTATGGTCTGGAGTAGATCATGTCGGCCGCGATGTAGCAGAATTAGGGGAAACAACCGCCATTCAGTGTGTATATATTCCCCGACTGATGCACGTGCATCCACTATGAATGCTTCATATTCCTGGTTCTGATATTACCGGTACTAGCTCACCAGAAATGATTATGAGAAAAATAAGCAACATTGTTTTCAAGACATTTAATTTTAATAAAATGGATAGGTGTTTGTCGTTACTGCCTCACGAGAAGTGTTGATAACATGTGTGGAATATTTATTTAAAACATGCATAATTCGTATATAAAATATGCTTCAAGTATCAAAGCTAAAAATAGCTTAATCTGTTACCTAGCAACAGGCACATGACAGTGTACATCAAAGATGTCGACAGGAACATGAATGTCACAATCTGTTACATAACAACAGTCACGTGTTACCCGACAGTGCGCCTGTAACATCAATGCATTAGACACGAACACTGTACCCAAGTCGGTTACATAGCAACAGTCACGTGACACCCCACAGTCAGCCTTTAACATCAATGCGTTAGACACGAACACTGTAGCCAAAATCTGTTACATAGCAACAGTCGTGTGACACCTGGTAGTGTGCCTTTAACATCAATGCGTTAGACACGAACACTGTAGCCAAAATCTGTTACATAGCAACAGTCGTGTGACACCTGGTTGTGCGCCTTTAACACCAAACGTTAGACACGAACACTGTAGCCAAAGTCTGTTACATAGCAACAGTCACGTGACACCCCACACTGCGCCTTTAACACCAAACGTTAGACACGAACACTGTAGCCACAATCTGTTACATAGCAACAGTCACGTGACACCCCACACTGCGCCTTTAACACCAAACGTTAGACACGAACACTGTAGCCAAAATCTGTTACATAGCAACAGTCACGTGACACCCGGCAGTGCGCCCTTAACACCAAACGTTAGACACGAACACTGTAGCCAAAATCTGTTACATAGCAACAGTCATGTGACACCCGGTAGTGTGCCTTTAACATCAATGCGTTAGACACGAACACTGTAGCCACTATCGGTTACTTGAATAACCTCGACATACGTCATCTCATCTTGACTGTAGACACAGGCCGTGAGTCACTCCTAGCAATAGGATCGTCTGTGTGTGTTTTTTTCTAATTCACGAAGTTTGATTATGTCCGCGTTCAAGGGAGTTTTAGTATAGCGGGGCCACTGCGTCAATGCCAGGCGAGACACAGAAATAGGGCACCAAGAAACGCAATGGCTTGGGAGATTTTAAAGAGAGTGGATTAATTCCTGAAAGTTGAACGCTTCAGAAATGCGTGTGTCTGTCTCCTTGGTAAGCCCCACACACAATGTACGATAAAGTCGCATGCAAGGTTTGGGGCGGTGGGGACTGTGGAGGGATAACACGTCACAGTTCACTGTGTTGTGAAGGAGGTCGTGTCTTATTTATTTACAGTAAACTACGTTTATAACGAACACGCTTATAACGAACTGTCGGATATAACGGACTATTATTTTGGTCCTGTCCATTTGCTGGGTATATTCCGTACATTTGCTTATAACGAACTACGGTTATAACGAATTAAAATTAGTGGTCCCTTTGAGTTCGTTATAACCGTAGTTTACTGTATTTGGTTTATTCGAGAGCAGCTGAAGTATTTGCCACCTTTGGAAATCTCTGTACGTGGTTGTATGCCAATATGAAGGGAAATAAGCGATCTTTATACGCAGTGTTAAAGCATTGCTCTGGGGACGAGGAAAAGTGAATATAAAGTAGACACAATTTATTGGTAACAATTTCCTTAATACTGTAAAGGCTACGTTTCGGTATAGATCCTTATGCGTTGTCAACCAAGACTGAATGAGGAACATTGTACAGAATATATATAGTAGGTGGAGGATTGACTAAGAGGATTAACAGTAGAGACAATTGCATACATGAGTGGGATAACATGAGTGAGTGTTGACAACAGAAGGATAATACTGTCACAGCATGATGGACAGAGAACACATAGGTGGAAGCGATTGGGACACGAAGCCAAATAAACTGGATAAGTTTGTATAGATGTAGTGACTATTGCCTAATGCGTTCATAGTAGGCGGATGGGATGAAAAAGCCTTGAGCTCTGCTGATTGATGGCTTGTGGCGGCGAATGTGGACTGCTTCTGTTAGTTTTCTTTTAGTGAAATCCTTAAAGTTGGCCTCTGTTTGGAGCTGAATTAGCAGTTCTTGGCCTCTGTTTGGAGCTGAATTAGCAGTGCTTGACCTCTGTTTGGAGCTGAATTAGCAGTTCTTGGCCTCTGTTTGGAGCTGAATTAGCAGTGCTTGACCTCTGTTTGGAGCTGAATTAGCAGTTCTTGGCCTCTGTTTGGAGCTGAATTAGCAGTTCTTGGCCTCTGTTTGGAGCTGAATTAGCAGTTCTTGACCTCTGTTTGGAGCTGAATTAGCAGTTCTTGGCCTCTGTTTGGAGCTGAATTAGCAGTGCTTGACCTCTGTTTGGAGCTGAATTAGCAGTTCTTGGCCTCTGTTTGGAGCTGAATTAGCAGTGCTTGACCTCTGTTTGGAGCTGAATTAGCAGTTCTTGGCCTCTGTTTGGAGCTGAATTAGCAGTTCTTGGCCTCTGTTTGGAGCTGAATTAGCAGTGCTTGACCTCTGTTTGGAGCTGAATTAGCAGTGCTTGACCTCTGTTTGGAGCTGAATAGAACTGTTTCATGTCTTATGATCATACGTTATATCGCTGCTGACATCATCTGATTGGGAAACAGGTCTCGGCCTGGTCATATCACCCACCTCTACTAGTGATGGCGGAGGTTAGCCCTGCAAATGGTGTGTTTGCACGCCAGACGTGAAATATAGTTCGAATCCCTGCATGGTGACATTGTCTACAACTCATCTGTATTGTTCGTAGCTCTACTGTGACGATAAAGGTGGGCGGGAACGGTCTGAGTGGCTACCTTTCCCTGGGTCCTCCGACTTCGGTGTACGGCAATTCGCCTGTGTTGCTAGGGACCCTAAAAGCACCCGGGAAACCCGTATTTTCTTTTGTATCTTTAATACATTTCGAAAACAAGATATATTTACTAATATTTACACACGTAGCAACTGAACGGTTACATTCGTCACCAAGAAACAGAATACAGGTTATATTCACCATCTACACGGTAAATATTCACGTCGGTTCTTTTAAATACACCAAACAAAACACGTTCGAACATGCGTGACAGCCCTGCACTTGAAACCTTCTTATCCCCCCCTTCTTTACCCCCCCCCCCCCCCCCCCCCCTCCCTTCATTACCCCCAACCCCTACCCCCGTACCCCACTTTCTAAGACAACAAAGAGTACCTAAATTTGGAAATTGCGCCTGATATGAAGGGCCCCATTGCGTGTAGTACTATTTATCATATGTTGTGGACCATTTCATCACTGTTTTGTGCACGTTCAACAGGAAGGAAACAACGTTGAATGTGCTTAGCTCTTTAAGTAAAAGTCATTAAACTGCTTGCCAGGAAGACAGTGCGTCTTTGTCCGATATTTGGCGGGATAAGTTAGATGTGACCTTTTATATCCTGTCATCTCGGGAATAAGCAGACAGGGGAATAGCTCCATCTCAAGTATCCGGTATACGCTTCAATTTCAAGTTGTTTAGCCCATGATTATATAGTTCGTTGGTTTGTTGTTTTACGCCGCACTCAATATTCAAGCATTATTCCAGCTATATGACTGCGGCCTGTAAATAATCGAGTCTTGACCAGACAATCCAGTGATTGACATCATGAGCATCCATCCACGCAATTGGTATACGATGACATGCATTAACCAAGTCAGCGAGCCTGACCACCCGACGATCCCGTTAGTCGCCTCTAACGTCAAGCATAGTCGCCTGTTACAGCGAGCATGGGTTGCTGAAGACCTATTCTACCCCGGATCTTCACGGGTCGATTATATAGATAGATGCTGACATAACCGAAGACACGTTAAAAGGTGAACTGTGCAGTTGGTATTCTTTGTGTCGACAGGAGAGTACTTTTTGGTTTAGTTAATTTGCTTTTTGGTAATGTGACTGTTAACCTAATAAGGCAGCTTGGGTTGTATACCACCCAGGGAGCTAAGAATGAAATTCGAGTGTACGCTGATCCACTGACCGGGGTGATAATAATGTCGCCGTCAGCATGCCCTTTGATGAATGGACTGGGGTATTATAAATGGACTAAAAGAAGGCATTGGCGTACAAGTGGCGACAGGTGATCACAGATGAGAGCTGGTGCTCCTAGGCGGTCACCAACCCCGGCACAATGTGCTCCTGCTGGGCAGAAGCGCTGAACTTGCCGCGCGAACCTGCAGAGTGAGTGAGTGAGTGAGCTGGGTTTAACGCCGCTTTTAACAGTATTCCAGTTATATCGCGGCGTGTCAGCTTAATGTGGGAGCGAAGCCCGAAGTGATGCAGGTCTCAGACGTTTACCACTTCGGTGAAACCCACGAGCACGGGTATGGTGCTGACAAACCTAGAAACATAATCGGGGCGAACCGGCATTCGAACCCACAATCATAGGTTTCTGGCGTGCCCAAGGGACGCAACTGCACAGCGAATGGCGGCGCCTTAGACGGCTGGGCCACCTGCAGAAGGAGCATTTAAAGATTGTCATTGAGTAATACCAACTGGCTGGAACAACGAAAGCATCACGTGGCCTGAATCCGTCAAAATGAACTCCCATTGTGCAAACCCCTCTTGATTGGACGCTAATATAATCCCAAGAAACTCTTTGCAAAAAGACTTTGCAAGTCTACAGTTTCAGGCTGGGATCCTTTCCATTTCACATTAAAAGTCAATTTAACTTAGATTATATAATACGTTTCAGGTCAGTTTATATTATCTGCTTTGTTCTAAAATAAAGTTGGGCGGTGAGGTAGTCTAGTGGTTAAAGCGTTCGCTCGTCACGCCGAAGACCCGGGTTCGATTCTCGACAATGTGTGAAGCCCAATTCTGGTGTCCCCGCCGTGATATTGTTGGAATATTGCTAAAAGCGGCGTAAAACCATACTCACTCGGTCACTCTGAAATAAAGCCATATCAGCAGTTGGTGAGGGGAGCCATCAATGGCGACCATGAAGCTGCGGGGGGTCCGCCTTACTCATGGAGCCTTTTGGGAACTTCCTGCGCGGGGAGATAACTCTATATCATTCTGTATTCCTGGGGATTCTGGACGGGGGGTTGGTTATCCCGTATGCCTGCTTATGTAGCTGGTGAAGTATTCATTTGGCTCTTCAAATGGTTAAGGTCATCTTTGTTTTGCTGTCAACCTTGAACACAGTAGAATATAAGTACAAAGCCCATTGAGAAGGCTATTTATATTCCGGCTGCACTGGGTGCAGTTGTTTGTCGGTCGTAACGACATATCGACTGATATGTGTGTTTATTTATAACCCTTCATTGTTATTGTGTATGTGAATCACAAGGCTGACTCCGAATACGCAAGAAGCATTTCATCACATATAATTATGCTGATTAGGATTTTCAGATTTAGATTTGTGGATTTTGATGACGGTGCGTGATTTCCTGCAAGAGTTGAACTGACCATTGTGGAAGGTGTCAGTCACCTTTTGGTTTGCGGTATGGCGAGCCCTGTTAAGCGGTATTCCGGACGCCGTAGTGCAGTCCGCTGGTGCCACGACGGACCTATATGACCTGTTTATGAAACGCTACTGCCGCCGCTGATTATATAGGTCCGTGGTGCCACGAAATGTTTAACAGGGTGCCTTTGTACTAAGCGATTTTACCGCTAAGGTGATGGCAACACTACCTTAACATAGACTTACGACAGGCGCAACGCTAAGGTTTTTGTGCAACGGCACCCTGGTCCGTGGATGCCAATATTCCAATGTTGAAATTTATGTTTGTGGTTTTTTTGGTGCAAAAAGTAACCAATCAATGCGATATTTTGCCCTAAGCTTCTGAACATGCACGGTCATGCATTCTGTGCGTGTGTGCGTGCGTGCGTGCGTGCGTGCGTGCGTGCGTGCTTGTGCTAGTCCGGACCAATGCCGATTTAATAGTGCTAGTCCGAGACGCCATGCCGTAGTTTAACATGAATACCCCACTCAGACACAGCATACTGAGCCGACCAGTCTTTGTTTTAATGTCGTGCGCCAGGCAGGGTAACATCAAGTACCATCTATTAACGTCTTCTGGTATGACGTAGCCGGAGAACGAACCCCTGACATGTCAGTGAGGCATGATTATTCGGCTGGATAGTCAGACCAGATCAAATGTTTGAATTACGCTTAGTGTCGCTATTTAAACATTCTTTACATCATCAAAATAACCGTGACGATAGGTACAGTTGCTAATATGTAGTGTGATCTATGATCATTACGCTCTCCTAAAAGAGTTAAAACTCCGGAGAAGTGAACTTGACAACCTTGGCGGTTAGTCACGTGGCTGTCACCAAAGTCAGCCAAGTGCGTGGTGACCTCTTTGGGTCAGGTATATCTGTGTGTGACACGTGTGTGTAGCTCACACGAGGTGGAGTACAAGAAGTGTCGTCTGGTGTGCCAGTTAATCTTCGTCTTAGATATAGCACAGATACATAGATCTCCCACGTTGGGGGTTTTAAAGGGGGGCTATCCTCCATGAGTTGGTATCCGATTTCGGTCGATGAATAGACGTTGACATCAGAGAACTAAGACATTGATTGTGCGCATATTGGGTAATTATCCACACTGTGACATTGTGTGTATTTGGGGTAATTATCCACACTGAGACATTGTGTGTATTCGGGGTAATTATCCACACTGAGACATTGTGTGTATTTTGGGTAATTATCCACACTGAGACATTGTGTGTATTTGGGGTAATTATCCACACTGAGACATTGTGTGTATTTGGGGTAATTATCCACACTGAGATATTGTGCGTATTTTGGGTAATTATCCACACTGAGACATTGTGTGTATTTGGGGTAATTATCCACACTGAGACATTGTGTGTATTTGGTGTTATTATCCACACTGAGATATTGTGCGTATTTGGGGTAATTATCCACACCGAAACATTGCTTGCGCGTATTTTGGGTAATTATCCACACTGAGACATTGTGTGTATTTGGGGTAATTATCCACACTGAGACATTGTGCGTATTTTGGGTAATTATCCACACTGAGACATTGTGCGTATTTGGAGTAATCATATACAAATTGAGACATTGTCTGTGCGTATTTGGAGTAATTATCCACACTGAGACACTGTTTGTGCGTATTTGGGGTAATTATCCAAAATGAGAAATTGTGTGTGTGTGTGTGTGTGTGTGTGTGTGTGTGTGTGTGTGTGTGTGTGTGTGTGTGTGTGTGTGTGTGTGTGTGTGTGTGAGGTAATTATCCACACTGAGACATTGTTTGTGCGTATTTGGGGTAATTGGCTCCAATATCTGTCTTCAAATAAATTATCCCCAGCCCTCTCTGCATACGGACCAGCACAGAGTCTGTAAATAGAATGTAATTTTGTAACTTGACACTCCACAATCTCTGTAGTCTGTCTTACAGACCCTGATACAAGTATATCAAATACAGCCCATGCAAGTCTTTAATGTTTGGCAAGTCTAGATTACTGAAGTATCAGAAAACTCCTTTTTATTATATTTTTATTAAGATAATTTAACAACTTTTTTGTACGATATGTTCATTTCACAGACTAGATGTTAGTCTACAATCTCTGCTCAGATCCGAACAAATTCTGACCACTCGAGGATGTAGTGCGTGGAGTAATTGTCAACTGCTAGATTTATATTCATAATAAACGCTAAATACTACATACTGGTTTTCAATCACAGTATTTCTAACTAGCCTCTAAGTCTGTCATACAGACCCTGTACCCGTGAAGATCCGGGGTAGAATAGGTCTTCAGCAACCCAAGCCGACTATGCTTGTCGTAGGAGACTAACGGGATCGGTTGGTCAGGCTCACTGCCTGGGTTGATGCATGTCATCGTATACCAATTGCGTAGATCGATGCTCAAGATGTCAATCACTGGATTGTCTGGTCCAGACTTGATTATTTACAGACCGCCATCATATAGCTGGAATATTGCTGAGTGCGGCTTTAAACGACAAACAACTAAACATGCAGACCCTGACACAAATATATCCAATACAGCCCATGCAAGTATATAATGTTTGGCAAGTCTAGATAACTGCAGTATCAGGCATCTGAAAAGAAAGTCTCTAGGCCCCTTTTTATTATATTTTACAACTATAATTTAACAACTTTTTTTCTGTAAAATACGTTCATTTCAGAGACTAGATGTTCGTCTAGCATTCCATATCAATTAAAACTGCAAACATGTCGCAGCGAAGGGTGTTTTTAACCATATGCATCCACTTGCACGAGCGCAGGGAGCACGTTGACATCTGCTCAATAAAGACACGTAGGGCCTCCCTTAATGAGAAATACGTGCAAATCAGATGAACTGGCGAGTATTTCAATCAAAGACTGCGCATGCCCCTTGTCAAGACTTGTACCTGTCTTGTGAACCACCTATGTTAAATGCGCCTAAGGTTAATGGCCCGTCTAGACTCGACAGATGTTAAATATACACCCCCAGGTGAGTACCAGATTCCCAGTGTGCCAGAACATGTATAATTCTGAATTAGTCCTCGGGTATATAAATCCTAACTTTATGGCTTATTCATTTCCAATGAGTCATGGTATATAACATGTTCCGCCTGTACAGGATGAAAAAGTTTAGAAAGACACTGAGATTCATTGTTAATATTATACCATCATCTGAGCTTACACGTGAGACACAATCACAGTTGTTGACAAACTAATTTGTTGACGTTCTTGTATTATTATATATTTGTTTTTCACAATGGGTGAGTTGAGTTGAGCTGAGTTGAGCTGAGCTGAGTTGAGTTGAGTTGAGTTGAGGTGAGGTGAGGTGAGGTGAGGTGGGGTTCAAGATGATTACCGTTATATAGCCACGCGTGCGTACGTGCTTGTACTAGTCCAGACAAAGGCTGTTTTTTATAGTAATAGCGGCCTACAGAGATACCATGCCGCAGACCCGTGAAGATCCGGTTTAGAATAGGTCTTCAGGAACCCATGCTTGCTGTAAGAGCCGACTATATATATGCTTGTGGTAAGAAGCGACTAACGGGATCGGGTGGTCAGGCTCACTGACTTGGTTCATGCATGTCATCGTTTCCCAATTGCGTGGATCGAAGATAATCAATCACTGGACTGTCTGATCCAGACTCGAATATTTACAGAGAGCTGCCACATACCTGGAATACTGCTGAGTGCGGCGTTTAACAAACAAACAAACAAAACACGCCTCAGATTAACATGAATACCCACTCAGACACGTATACTAATTCCGGGCCGGTCAGGATCCGCTTAATGCCATTGGCCAGGCAGAGTAACAACAAGCACCATTTTTTAACATCTTTTGGTATGAAGCGGTCGGGGATCGAACCCCAAACCTTCTGATCTCCTGGCAGACTTTCTATCCACTAGACCACAGAGGCGGTCTTGCTATGGAGGCCAACTTCAGGAGAACATCACAAAATGAGACAATTGATTTAGCCTTCGGTTATGGTCATGGTATTGTTGTTAAAAACTATCTCTTTATCAAAGGAAAGAGTATGCAAATATGTCCTTTTGAACATCTAAAAAGCACATGTCCAACTTTGTACACATGCATCCTAAGTAGGTTATGCGATGTGTAAAAGGCAATCAGTAAGTCACGAAGTTGTGAAAAAAACTTTAGAGTGAAAAAAGATTCATTTATCTGCAGTAATGTATCTAAACTCTTAAAAAAGTTAAACAATGATAACTTATGTTTATCTTATTCAATCTGTCTCTCTGGTTTAGTTTGTAAACCCACTTCAAAAATATACGCGATAGTGTTACAGAAATACATTTATCTCTTTTAAGATTATATTTAGCCTACTTGTCAATATCTATCATCTGTTGTCGGAGAAAAAACTCCATGGCACGTGAAAGTTGTCAATTTCATGTTTATATAGAGTGACGTCCCCTGATACACCACGCACGTGCGCTGTAACAGCGTGGTCAATCAACAGTTGAAATCGACACCGTCACGGTCAGCCCGGGCATGGCGAGCACAAGACAGGCTTCATGGCGTGATGAGATGTTTTGCCAGTCAGGCTGTGTACGAAATTCTTCATCAGCGGATCGTGTAATTTATCATACATGTTGGTTTATAGGGAATCAATGGTATATCGCGTTCTGGTGCAGGAATGCTGATTCCTAATTTTCTCGCAAACAAAAACCGACGTATGCCAGATGGTGTTTCGTGTGTGACTCGGGACACGGGAATTTCATAATCGGTGGCGGCTGCGACGTTTCTGAAACTGGCATTTTCAGCATATTTCTTGATACAGACGTATCAGTGGTGCCCCGCGTTCCAGTAAATGTGAATTGAACAGAACGATAATACGCGGAATCTTCTGAATTGTCGCTTAACTCTAAAACACTCTAAACATTTGACTTCCAAATTGTCTAGTTCGCTTTTAGCAATTCACATCCACATTTTATCGATCAACTCACCATGTTTTACCATCACCTCGCCTTGTTTTACCATCCACTCGCGACGTTTTACCATCCACTAACCATGTTTTACCATCACCTCGCCTTGTTTTACCATCCACTCGCGACGTTTACCATCCACTCACCATGTTTTACCATCACCTCGCCTTGTTTAACCATCCACTCGCGACGTTTTACCATCCACTCGCCACGTTTTACCATCCACTCGCAACGTTTTACCGTCCACTCACCACGTTTTACCATCTGCTCACCACGTTTTACATCCACTCACCGAGTTTTACCATCCACTCGCCACGTTTTACATCTACTCACCACGTTTTACATCTACTCACCACGTTTTACCATCCACTCACCACGTTTTACCATCCACTCGCCATGTTTTACATCTACTCACCACGTTTTACATCCACTCACCACGTTTTACCATCCACTCGCCACGTTTTACACCCCACTCACCACGTTTTACATCTACTCACCACGTTTTACCATCCACTCGCCATGTTTTACCATCCACTCGCCATGTTTTACCAATCCACCCAACCTAAAGCTCTCACTGTGCACACGACCGATGACCTTTATTGTATTCTTTTTTTCACATTGTTAGGACTGTCTTTATTCAATTACATCTTTATGCAAATTATGTGCAGGTTCTTCTGGTAGGACAGGACGCGTTTGCCCTTTCATTCATAAGTATTTCATATATTTTTAGCCTTTTACGCCTAAAGGAGCCTGGCGTTGACGTATTATCCTCTAGCCATACCATCACTTTATGTATGATATAATATAATATAATATAATATAATATAATATAATATAATATAATATAATATAATATAATATAATATAATATAATATAATATAATATAATATAATATAATATTTTTATAATAATATCATATAATATAATATAATATAATGCATCATGTACATTAATATATTCAGGAAGTTGGAGCCTGCTCCTTGGCAGTGTACATGACTACTTGAGGGTTAACGACTTCTGTTTTTGTGAGTTTCAGGATCAGCCCCGTAGCTCTGTCACCATATCTCCCCGCACAAGGGGGGAACTGTGTTTCTTGCAAGTGATAACCAACAAGGGGAATGCGTGTTGGATTTCCATAACATCTCCTATCGGGGAAACAGTGATAAACGAAAACGATATATATCGTATGTTACATGAACAGAGAGATGTCAGGGACAACTCTGTCACGTGCAGAATAAAATGGCATCTATGGCATCTGATCAACAAGAATGTTGTGTGTGACAAGGACCTTAGGGACGATCGGGTATATCTGAAAGTGAAAAATGTAACGCATGCATTATTTAAAGGGAACAAGATGTCCCACCGCAGAATTCCTTCTTTCTTAGTGTGACACTCCTCCCTGAAAACGAAAAATAAGTACAGTAAGCTACGGTTATAACGAACTCAAAGGGACCACTTTTTTTAGTTCGTTATAACCGTAGTTCGTTATAAGCATATATACAGCATATATACAACAAATGGCCGGGACTAAAAAATAAGTTCGTTATATCAGTCAGTTCGTTATAAACGTGTTCGTTATAACCGTAGTTTACTGTATTCTTCGTTTTGTCTCAATTGTTACCTATTCTATAGTTTAATCATTTTGCGTGTATTATTTTATATTTCAATAGTATTTAATATGTTTATGTATATTATGTATGAATGTTATTAGTTTTATGAGGCTGTGCGTTTGTAGTTTGGCCATGTTATTATCAGGATTAAATACACTATAAAAGAAAAGTGTGACACGTCAATAACATGCTTTCTTCTTTCGTCTTCTTAGAACGTCCTCTAAGACACATACACCCAGCATCATGCATGATCTTTTGACAGAAATAGAAACAGAAATAGAAAACTGATTTGAGTATGTTTTCAGTTGTCTCCAGGACCGCCTCCGTGGTTAGTGGTAGAGCGTCCGCCCGGAGAGCGCAAGGTCCGGGGTTCGATCCCCCGCCGCGTCATACCAAAAGACGTTAAAATATGGTACTTGTTGTTACCCTGTCTGGCGCTCGGCATTAAGGGGTTAAAACAAGGACTGGTCGGCTCGGAGTCAGTATACTGTCTGAGTGGGGTATTCATGATAAACTGCCGCATGGTATCTCAGTGAGCTAGCACTATAAATCGGCATCAGTCCGGACTAGTACAAGCAGCCACACAATCACACACACGTACATGCACGTCGCCATAAGTGCAATAATCTTGGACGCGACGTTAAACCCAATTTCACCTCACCTCCAGTTGTCTCCCTTGTTAAATGATTCATTTCAAAAGACACGTCCCGATGTTGTTTACCAAGGCTGTTGACACAGACTGTTACCCAGTAGACATATGTTGCAGATTGTTGTTGACGTGTGAAGGACTTTATGACAGATTTATATAAGCATAAATATTGTAACTCTGCCTCAATAACACTAACACCTATCCCCCCTCCCTCCCCCTACTCTCCCGCGGGTTACCTACCACATGTTTGTCAAATTGAACGTCTCTATCCATACCATACATTTAAGTTCATGACGCATGTCGTGCTCATTTATCCCTTTGCGATCTAGCATCCGTGCATTTCCTCGCAACTCAACTTGTTATGCACCAAGATTGTAGAATATATGTATATTAAGAAGCCAAAGCCAATCTATATAATAAAAGTCAAGTCTAGTACAACAAGTCTCTGTCACAAGGAGATCGTTACTATAATCACTATGGTTAAAAAGCGTCACCTCTTCGGCGTATTTTTGTTAAGACTTTTACGCCACTGGAATATATGCATACTTTCCTTAAATGGCAAAATGGAGGACTAAAGTGCATGTTCGCTAATATCGTATATTTAAAGATTTGTCTGTTCTAAAACTGAATATTATCTTGATGCAACATACATTTTATATTTCAACAGATTCAATATGAAGCTTTGGATCTATGCTGGTGTCCGTCTAGGGATTCCGGGTTAGAATAGGTCCTCAGGACTCTAAGCTGGTTTCCCTGTGGGGATTCCGGGTTAGAATAGGTCCTCAGGACTCTAAGCTGGTCTCCCTGTGGGGATTCCGGGTTAGAATAGGTCCCCAGTACCCTGTGCTGGTCTCCCTGTGGGGATTCCGGATTAGAATAGGTTCCCAGCACTCTAAGCTGGTCTCCCTGTGGGGATTCCGAGTTAGAAGAGATCCCCAGTACCCTCTGCTTATCGTAAGAGATTGTTACATGGCTCGGGTAGTCGGGGGAGACGTTGTTAATTGTACGTGTGTCACCGTACCCGGGCAGACATGATCGTTTCTCGTCGTATCCATCACTGGATTGTCCTGTTTAGACTCGATTATTTTCAGGCTGCTATCAATCAATGCTGAGATCACACGTCGAGGTCATGAATTTGAGGCCCCCTCCTGTAGCTCTAGATCACGTCGAGATCATGAATTTAAGGCCCCCTTCAAGATCTAGATCACGTCAAGATCATGAATTTGAGGCCCCCTTGTAGGTCTAGATCACGTCGAGATCATGGATTTAAGGCCCCCTTGTAGCTCTAGATCACGTCGAGATCATGAATTTAAGGCCCCCTTCAAGATCTAGATCACGCCGAGATCATGAATTTAAGGCCCCCTTCAAGATCTAGATCACGTCAAGATCATGAATTTGAGGCCCCCTTGTAGCTCTAGATCACGTCGAGATCATGGATTTAAGGCCCCCTTCAAGATCTAGATCACGTCAAGATCATGAATTTGAGGCCTCCTTGTAGGTCTAGATCACGTCGAGATCATGAATTTAAGGCCCCCTTGTAGGTCTAGATCACGTCAAGATCATGAATTTAAGGCCCCCTTGTAGCTCTAGATCACGTCGAGATCATGAATTTAAGGCCCCCTTCAAGATCTAGATCACGCCGAGATCATGAATTTGAAGCCCCCTCCTGTAGCAAATGCGGTGAACTATAGATTCATCACAACAGAGACAAGAAGTTGGCCTCTGTTAGCTTCTGTAGTGTACAAGTAGTGGGCGGTAGGCTGTTGAACCGACGCCTGTCAGAGACCGGATCACTGGAGGAGGTAAAATGGATGTAAATAAAAACACAAGGACCTTGGAATCTATTTCGAAAGCTACGTGCGCTCACGGTTAAACGCTAACATCCTGAGTTGAATACATATTGTTTTGCCTTGGCAATTATCGTTTATATAATATAAATTAAACAAAATGAAGATATGTGTCTTCAAAGTTGTTCGGGTAATGAATAATTACTGACATCATCAAAACTTCACGAGATTGTATACACAAGCCGGTGAAGTATTGGTGGTTAATTAACGAGCTTTGCCAGAGAAATAACGCCGTCATCACATCCTAGCACAGAAAGGGAGAGCATCCGCGATGTAGCAGAAGGTGATGTAGATGCAGCAGTAGCAGACGTTGCTGAGGTCACCAGTCCTTCAATCCAGATTGAAATCGGGCGGTCAGGCGGTCAGGCGGCGTCTTGCCTCGTAATGTGTCGACCCGTGAACATCCGGGGTAGAATAGGTCTTCAGCACCCATGCTTGCCGTAAACGGCGACTATGCTTGTTGTAAGAGGCGACTAACGGGATCGGGTGGTCAGGCTCGCTGACTTGGTTGATGCATGTCATCGTATCCCAATTGCGTGGATCGATGGTCAATCTCAGAATTGTCTGGTCCAGACGTGATTATTTACAGACCGCCGTCATTCAGCTTGAATATTTCTGAGTGCGGCGTTAAACAACAAACAAACAAACAAATTATAACGTGCATCGTACTCCGGTGATAACCAACAGGCCTCCTTGTAACGCTGGTTGTAACAACTAAGGATCATATTTAGTCTCGTCATACTCGTGTGTCATTGCGTTTAATGTAATTAAGGGCGGATTCTCTGAGATTACGCTTGCTGTTGCTCTAACAACCTAAACACGTCCTAGACATTAATTAGTCTGCGACGCAACTGACAAGCATGCAGAAGTAAAGAAGTCGAGTTAAAGTCGACCTTTACCTGCCCCAGTCTGCGCTCACGTAACCAATATGGCGGACAGGCGGTGCGCTGAAGTCGGATGTCGTGGAAGAGGTCAGGTGTGAAGGTCAGAGGTCAGCACGCTTGGTAAACATCCTCAGACAGGTTTTAGGTGCAGTGGGTTTAAATCTCACGCTAAAAAGGGTTATCCTGAAGAAATCCAATTGTTCTGCGGTTTTGTGGAAAGTTTAACTAAAGGTTATATTGTTTTCTTACCATCTTATAATAAAGCGTCTAAACCAGAGGAGATGCGTATGTGTGGTACGAATGTTTTGCCATTTTGGAGCAAACACTTTTTTGTTTAGGGCTAAATAAGGGGCCATCGTGCATACATTTAACCTTTTTTGGCGGTTGAATTTTCAACATTCGACTTTGTAATTCTAAAGCATGAAATGTTTAATAAATCTGTGGACTATAGGGTAGGTTAATGGTTAAAGCGTTCGCTCGTCACACCGAAGACCCGGGTTCGATTCCCAAGTGGGGAATGTGTGAAGAACATTTCTGGTGTCCCCCGCTGTAATATTGCTGGAATATTGCTAAAAGCGGCGTTAAACCATACTCCTTCACTCACTTCTTTGACTAAAGAGGATGTTCCTGGTACGGGGCTACAGCTATAGATTAAATCCGTGTTTTCTCTCTGAGGTCGACAGACGTAAACGCATGACATATGGCAACACAGTTATTGATTGACGTTAAGATTGTGCCATCTTGTTCGGTTAAAGGGAGAGAATATACGCGGGTGTATTTAGTATCACGCTGGTGTCACTTAGTAACCCACCAGTGCGTATAAACACAACACAAATATACATTTAGTATAATTTTCTTTCATACAGAATTGAGTGAGTGAGTTGGGTTTAACGCCGCTTTTAACAGTATTCCAGTTATATCGCGGCGTGTCAGCTTAATGTGGGAGGAAAGCCCCAAGTTATGCAGGTCTCAGACGTTTACCAATTCGGTGAAACTCACGAGCACGGGCATGGTGCTGACAAACCAAGAAACATAACCGGGGCGAACCGGGATTCGAACCCACAATCATAGGTTTCTGGCGTGCCCAAGTGACGCAACACTGCACAGCGAATCACAGCGCCTTAGACGACTGGGCCACCCGTGCCCCCTCATACAGAATACAGAAGGGTTAACTGTTCATACATGCCGTCATGCTGTGCCGCTGAAATGTTGATAGGAACATTCTGAATTTCCAGTTTGGGTTTCGTCTGACGGTATGTAGACAAACATTCAGTCTCGGAAATGAAAACATTTCACAGAAAAAAAACAGTTGTCAGATTATCTTAATAAAATATAACAGAAAGGAGCCCAGAGAATCTTCATTTTCAGTAATTGTAGTAATATAGACTTGCCAACTAGTAAGACCTGCATGTAAAGCATCGGATATATTTGTTTCAGGGCCTGTTTAGCAGACTAGACGGACTGCTAAGTGATGACATACGTATAAAGCAATTGGACGTTTTAATTTGAATTAAACACGAGGACACATTTCTATAAGTAGTTTTCAACAGTATTATGTATCTCAGTTTACCTGTCAAAGGTTGTGTACCGCCTCCGTGGTCTAGTGGTAGAGCGTCCGCCCCGGAGAGCTCAAGGTCCGGGGTTCGATCCCCGGCCGCGTCATACCAAAGCACGTTAAAAGATGGTACTTGTTGTAACCCTGTCTGGCGTTCGGCATTAAGGGACTAAAACAAGGACTGGTCGGCTCGGAGTCAGTGTACTGTGTCTGAGTGGGGTATTCATGTTAAACTGCAGCATGGTATCTCAGTTGGCTAGCACTGTAAAATCGGCATTAGACCGGTCAAGTACAAGCAGCCACGTCGCTATATAAGTGTAATAATCTTGGACGCGACATTAAACCCCGTTTCACCTCACCTCATATTCAAAGGATGAGTATTATATGTAATATCAAGTGGAAAGATATTGACAAATAATCAATAATAATATAGACATAACGGACGCCATCCTATCCACACACACATATTGTCCCAGACGATAAGTGCAAAAAATATATGAAAACTAAAAAGCTTAGATATTTATATAATGTACAGTAAAATACGTTTAAAACGAACACGCTTATATCGAACTGACGGATACTGCGAACTTAGTTTTTGGTCCCGGCCATTTGCTGTATAGATGTTGTATATATGCTTATAACGAACTACGGTTATAACGAACTAAAATTAGTGGTTCATTTGAGTTCGTTATAACTGTAGTTTACTGTATATTCGATAATCTTGCATGAAGTTGTCTTTCTAAGAATGTACTTTAATAAATCAAAGACTTTCTAAAGGTGTGTATGATATCAGCCAGTGCACTTGTTCAAGGGAATATATAAACCGTTTCAATACTCGCGGATTGACAGTTGGAGCGCAGTTTAAAGGATCGTCTCAATTTGAATACAAACTGGGTTAGTCAGAAAAATGTTCCGTGTCAGCAATAATAAACCCGTTCCTCCTTTCAAATATCTGCCGCCTGGCGTTATGACTGTATCAGCAGTCAGCTTGGAGGCGTGGAGTGCCTCTCAATACCGCCAGACCACACCACGGATCGTTAGACCATTGTCCGGCAAGGACGACCACGTACGGGTGGATGGGCCGAGGAATGTCAACCCAGTACAAGCCGCTATATTTCAACATCGGGCTTAGTGGTGTTTAGAAGTCTCGGCATTGTTGTGACTGTTTCACGCCGCGGGGAAGGTATTTAAGTAACCCGTCACAAGGAAGGGTTGGTCGGGAAGGGTGCGAAAACTTGTGAATGGCTCAAGGCCGCGAGGTTAGCCTACTTGTATGAACTGTTATGCTTTGTGCAGACAGATTGCAAAGAAACTTCTTTAATCCGGACCTGGATTTACCAGTGTCTGGATCAATGAAACAGAAGTAATCCTAACTTTTTCTGTAATAATTCGCAATGGATCAATTGTATGGATAACGGTGTGTTTGTATTAATGAGATTCCAGATTACACTTCGCTCTAACGTTTAACTTTAAGAAATTGTTGTAGTTTGAGTTAATCAGCGTTAAATGGGAGAGAAGTGCGTAGGCTGGGCCCATGGATGCAAATAGTGCTAAGTTACAACACCATGTTACACCGTGATGACGTCATCCACGGGTAAACTGCCGCTATCGCAAACTGCCACACGTAGACAGGTACATGTTTGTTAAACTCTCACTGTTTGTCAATACAATCTTCTGGCAAGACGAGGAATGTGTGGCAAGTTTCCCCAATGATGAACCTATTCGCATTAGTCAGTGTAGGTTGTTCGACATGTACTGGTTGATAGACTGCACATTATACACAGTACATGTAGCTTCACATGTGTGCTTTGCCGAAATGATTATCAATAATCATATCTGATAAAGCTATAACAGTCCTGCACCATGACTGTGGAATCAATCCAACCATGGCAAGCATAAATTCACAAGGACACTGACATATCGACATATCTCTCTCTCTCTCTCTCTCTCTCTCTCTCTCTCTCTCTCTCTCTCTCTCTCTCTCTCTCTGTGTGTCTCTCTCTCTCTGTGTCTCTCTCTGTGTCTCTCTGTGTCTCTCTCCTCTCTCTTTCTCTCCCCTCCCTCTCTCTCTCCCTCCCCCTCTCTCTCTTTCTCTCCCCTCCCTCCCTCTCTCTCTCTCCCCCTCCCTCCCCCTCTCTCTCTCTCTCTCTCTCTCTCTCTCTCTCTCTCTCTCTCTCTCTCTCTCTCCTGCTCTCCCGACATACATCATCATATCTATGCATCTAGCTACGCATATCTATTTGCGTTTCATTTCGCGTACTGCCTTGATTAACACTGGTTAACACAGGTTGAATCTAGTCATCCCTGGTTGCCAGAAATGTGGTTACCTCGTGTGACTCAGGTCACTCAAATTTCAATAATCGAAGGCACGTGTTGTAATATGTATTAGATAGTATACAATAATATACTCACTCACTCACTCACTCACTCACTCACTCACTCACTATTTCAGGAGGCCCAGGACCTGGCTCCTTGCCCCACCCACCAGCTACTTCCCAGTGCCCCCTTCCTACAAATCCCACGACCCCCCACCCCCGTACGGTTATACAGACCCTGCGTACAAACACATATACGCACACAAACACATATATACGCACACAAACACATATATACGCACACAAACACATATATACGCACACAAACACATATATACGCACACAAACACATATATACGCATACAAACACATACATACGCACAAAAACACATATATACGCACACAAACACATATATACGCACACAAACACATATATACGCACACAAACACATATATACGCACACAAACACATATATACGCACACAAACACATACATACGCACACACAACACATATATACGCACACAAACACATATATACGCATACAAACACATTCATACGCACACACAACACATATATACGCACACACAACACATATATACGCACACAAACACATATATACGCACACAAACACATACATACGCACACACAACATATATATACGCACACAAACACATATATACGCACACAAACACATTCATACGCACACAAACATATATATACGCACACAAACACATTCATACGCACACAAACAGATATATACGCACACAAACACATATATACGCACACAAACACATATGTACGCACACAACAAACACATATATACGCACACAAACACATATATACGCACACAAACACATATATACGCACACAACAAACACAACTCCTACGCTGTAAGCAAGGCTACACCAACAATCGCACATTTCGTAACCTGCTTATTTCACAAGTCTAGGAAATCCTACACACAACGCTCCTATCCTCGACACAAACAAACGGCCCTCCGCTGAGTGTACAGTTTCACAAGGGTACGTCTATTTCAAATACCCAGTCACCAGCTTATCCCATGTTTTATCGCACACTTGACTCGATAAACAGTAGTAAACAAGGGGCCCATCCCTTCCCCTCCCGTGGCCCGACCATCATGTGAACAAGTTCTATTCAGTTGTATGATTATCAATAATCATATCTGATAAAGCTATTCAGTCCTGCACCATGACTGTGGAATTATTTTTAAAAACCAAAACCAAAATCAATCCAACTATGGCAAGCATAAATTCACAAGGACACTAACAGCCCTCTCTCTCTCTCTCTCTCTCTCTCTCTCTCTCTCTCTCTCTCTCTCTCTCTCTCTCTCTCTCTCGCTCTCTCTCTCTCTCTCTCTCTCACACACACACACACACACACACACACACAAGTCTAACCAACACTATCAACTCTAGCTCTATTCCACAGCACCAGAATTTACTATTTTTATTTTTAGAGGAGAGAAGTATATTGCGTAAAATAAGATTTCATGGACTCTTTGTTGGTCTAAAATTATTAATTCACTCGTCCTTACAGCTTTTTTTCAGTATTTTCCTTTCGTTAGGTATTCATTTATTCGTTAATACATATGTACAGGATTTTAAAAAATATCCGTCATTCGTCCGTTCTTTCTTTCGTTCGCTATTTTGTTCATTCGTTTCTTATTTATCATTCTTCTTTTCTTTCTTGATTATTTCAATACATTATTTTGTGTTCGCTGTCCCGCCGGTTATATGATGTATGTGTATGTCTATGATGTTGAATAGTCTGCCCCCTCATTCGTCCATATATTATTACCATCTTTCATTCATTCATGGTTTGTTTATTTCATTCACCAAGTCACACACAGCAACTAGGCACACAAAGCAGGCCTTGACTGAGTTTTAACCAGAGGATACACGTCATACCCTGGTGACGAGGCGGGTGGACGGGTATTAGGGGTAACCAAACACCGCGGGTGGGTGTATAAAGCACATGTATGCATTGTATTGCAACATCTCTGTAACTATATATCCATCTTGAGCAATGTCTTCCTTGCCGTGAGGGGCGGTCGGGTAGCCTGGTGGTTAAAGCGTCGCCGAAGACCCGACCCGGGTTCGATTCCCGACATGGGTACAATGTGTGAAGTCCATTTCTGGTGTCCCCCTGGAATATTGCTAAAAGAGGCGTAAAAACATATTCACTCACTCACTCCTTGCCCGGCTACCAATTCACCTAGTATCAGTATTCTATTTTCGCACATAGTTATTCAAGTACATATTGCTGGTTGTTTGGTTCATGCATTTTAGCTATAAAGTGCGACTTTATATCGACAGTAAATTCCAAAACTGCCCAAACATTTCGAATCTAAAACGCCCTTTATGTACTCCTAAACGTAAAGACTCAGAGCAACTTAGTAGGTTTCTAGAAGTTATTAATATAGAATTAAGAAAATAGGCATATATACAGAATACAATCTAAAGTCGCATTCTAATCGTCTATATCCATGGTTATATATAAATGTATACCCCCTGTCTTCTTGATTCATTGATTCACTGTTTACATGTTATATATCATATGTTATAACATTGCTCATGTACCACCGATGGTGATTAAAAGAGGTATAAAGTGTCAGTGAGTGAGTGAGTATGGTTTTACGCCGCTTTTAGCAATATTCCAGCAATATCACGGCGGGGGACACCAGAAATGGGCTTCACACATAGTACCCATGTCGGGAATCGAACCCGGGTCTTCGGCGTGACGAGCGACCGCTTTAACCACTAAGCTACCCGAGCGCCCCCATAAAGTGTCAGAATCTGAATATTACAACCGCATGGATTCCCGACCACCCCTTCAGTTAATCTTTACGGTGCCGTTCCACGTCAGATCATCCGGATTAATGTATGTCCGGATTAACGAATCAGGGGCATGAAATCTATTTGAATTTGTAGACGCTCCTTGAACTAATCAACCGAGGAAAGGGGTTTCCGAAGTGACAGGGTCCGGCCAAGCAGGGTTCTATTGTATATACGTTTCATGGTTGGAACCAAACCCTTTAATAATACAGGGATGTATATGCCATAGACCGATAGGTTGTATTTGCAACTGCTTCTGTGTGTTTGTTTTAAAGAAGTCCACTGTTTTTTATCGAAAAAAAACAGTTGTCAGCTAAACAGAATCGCAGAGAGACACGTCTCGCTATGAAACACAAATATAGTTTTTACTGAAACTTAAAAGTCATAGATTAAATTAGCACTGTAATAATAATATATATTTTCATTATGACAAAGTAGACACAATTTATGGATGAGTACTTCATTATTTACAGGTAAATAAAGAATTTGTAATCCATACATGGGGTCTACTTTGTCATCCGTCAACTTCAAAGTAATGCCTATCAAACAATTCAATTTATTATTATTATGGTTATGCTATATACACTTATAGCGTTGGCCGAAACGTCGCCTTCGCAGTAAATAAAGCAGTTGTTATCCATAAATTGTGTCTACTTTGTCAACCGTCAACTTCTAAGTAATGCCTATCAAACAATTTTATCAATTATGATTATGATTATGCTATATACACTTAAGTAGTTAAACGCGAATGTACCTGTATGACACAGCAAGTACTACCTTATGACTAAGGGTTGATAATGCGATCAGAGAACACGTTTAACCTATCTGCAAATCGTTTCATGCCAGCCGATTCATAACAACCCGTCAGGGCCACCAGGTCAAAAGTCCCATTCTGCATCCCCATCCCCAGGTTCAATTCGTCATCAGCAGCTAGAACGCACCTTCGAATCTCACCTGAACGCTGGGGGAATGTGAGAAATATCTACATCGTGATTCATAATTAACCTACATATTCATATCTTCTCAACGTGCGTGTTTGTCTATATCTTATCTACCTGTGGTGAAATTCGGACAGGTATACTTCATTCATACCTGACCTACTTAAATACCTATATCCCAGCCCCTTCAACACAGCGGGGGTCGAGGTGGAGTGGGGTGAGGCTTTTGACTGACCAAGCCTTGTGTTCACGTCAGGCGATTGTTGACTTTCAACATGTAGGTCACCTATAAATATATATTAAATAAACATCTAAAAGAACGATATAAGTATTAAATCATATTTACCCAGTGTCGTTGTGGGGGTTTAGTTTCTTTGTGTGGGGATTTGCGAGGTGAATATTAATTGGTTCCAGTGACCTCTGACTATGAGGTCAGCTGAGGTGGTATGGCTTTAGATGAAACAGGAACAATATCATTGATACTGATCATTGTATATATGGTTCATATTTCGTTACTTTATGCCAGAAAACAATATTAAGAATATCAATATATTCATCAAATATTTGAATCTACTCTTCAATTTGATGTCATTTGATATTCAGATACAGTGATGTTGATTGTATTGTATTCCTGTTACCAATAAGGTCCAGTAACATATCTCTACATGGTGCTAGTGCATGAAAATTCGGCGATCGCGTAAAAATACCGGTTTTAGATGAGTGAATGAATGATGTTTTACGCCGAAGGTAACCCTATTCGAGTTACAGTATACTACGGTTATAGCGAACTTAAAGGGACCACAAATTCTTGTTCGTTATAACCGTAATTCGTTATAAGCATATATACAGCAGAGATACAGCAAATGGCAGGGACCTAAAAACCAGTTCGTTATATCCACCAGTTCGTTATAAGCGTGTTCGTTATAACCGTAGTTTACTGTATATCACGGCGGAGTGTAAACAGGCGAGTTTGGGCCCGGGAACCCGGTGGTCGATATCATGAGCACCACCCGACGCAGCAGGGGTACGATGGCACATGTTCAGTCAGGCGACACAGAACAGAGAGTCTTTTAAAATCATCTGGTGGAAGACCCGTGAAGATCCGGGGGAGAATAGGTCTTCAGTAACCCATTCTTGCCGTAAAAGACGACTATGCTTGCCGTAACATGCGACTAACGGGTGGTCAGGCTCTTTGACTTCGTTGATGCATATTCCAAATGCGTGGATCGATTTTCATGATGTCAATCACTGGATTGTCTGGTCTAGACTCGAATATTTACAGGCCGCCGTCATATAGCTGGAATATTGCTGATAGCGAACAAACAAATCTGATAGAAGAGAGCTTCGCTGCCCCTTTAGATGTGAAGTTCTAAAGAAAGATTATTATATCTACCAAAACAACCTCATTGCTGATCTAGCATAACCGCACTGAATAATGTTTAACGCCCCAAAATCTAAATGGTGTGAATAAAATATAAGCTAAAAATCCCTTTCCATACTCATAAGAAATCTCTACTAAAGCGGAGTTCGTTATCCCAGTTGACTATATCACGAGCATGTGTTTATGAATCACTATCATATGATAGTGATGAAACCAGGTGTTCGTTGCAAGGTGAGCGCATCCTGCCCGACCGGTCGCGCCCGTTCTGAAAACGTTGTAAATTTGCTGTATTTTTAATTAACTAAACTAAACATTAAATAATGGAATTATTTGTAACCGTTACCGTGACTGTATGTCTATGTATTGTTTCATTGTAAGTATGACTGACGTGTGTATGGCAAAGGTTGTCGGAGCCTGATTCAGCGAACTACAGTACACGGGCCATCTGTCGTGTTGAACAAACGTGTCTATGACTCAGAGATTTCAGACAGCATACCAGCGGACAAAAGTAACTGTTCTCTCAAGGTTATGTAAACTCATCAAGATTTTTAAATGTAAAGATTTAAACTGTACGGGTGTTTCATTGGGTGGAGGTTTGTCCCTTGTGCCTTAAATATTGTTTTATGAGATTTAAAGAAATTGAAACATTTTAAATAAAGATGCTAGCAATGTTGCACACATGTAATGGTGAAGTTTTACTGGTACATTTCACTTAGTGATGATGCGCTGTTTCAGAGGACTTTTTGAGGAGATGTATTTCTTTGGTTTACCACAATGCATGGCACCATGCATCCACCCAATCAGGGCTCCGTCTACCTAATCAGGGCACCGACAACCTAATCAGGGCACCATGCGTCCAGCTAATCAGGGCACCATGCGACCACCTAATCAGGAAACCGACAACCTAATCAGGGTTCCGTCTACACAATCAGGGCACCATCAACCTAATCAGGGCACCCAATCAGGGCACCATCTACATAATCAGGGTACCACCCACCTAATCAGGACACACCGTCTACATAATCAGGGCACCATATACCTAAACATGGCACCATCAACCTAATCAAGGCACCATCAACCTAATCAAGGCACCATCAACCTAATCAAGGCACCATCAACCTAATCAAGGCACCATCAACCTAATCAGAGCACCTAATCAGGGAACCATCAATCTAATCAGGACACCATCAACCTATTCAGGGCATGAGCCTCCTATTCAGGGAACCACCCATCTATTCAGGGCACCATCCACCTATTCAGGGCATGAGCCTCCTATTCAGGGAACCACCCATCTATTCAGGGCACCATCTACTTAATCAGGGCACCATCTACTTAATCGGGGCACTATCTATTTAATCAGGAAATGAGCCTACTAATCAGAGCACCACCCACCTAATCTGGACTTGAGCCTCCTAATCAGAGCATGAGTCTCCTAATCAGGGCATGAGCCTCCTAATTAGGAAATGAGCCTACTAATCAGAGCACCACCCACCTAATCTGGACTTGAGCCTCCTAATCAGAGCATGAGTCTCCTAATCAGGGCATGAGCCTCCTAATTAGGAAATGAGCCTCCTCATCAGAGCACCACCCACCTAATCTGGACTTGAGCCTCCTAATCAGGCCATGAGCCTCCTAATCAGGGCATGAGCCTACTAATCAGGAAAGGAGCCTCCTAATCAGAGCACCACCCACCTAATCTGGACTTGAGCCTCCTAATCAGGGCATGAGCCTCCTAATCAGGGCATCATCTACCTCGTCAAGGCACCGTCTAGCTTATCAGGAATTATACCAAGGGTTAAAATCGTTGACACTCAAACTAGCTCCTGCACTTGAGGGTCTTGGTTTTCGTGGTGCTATTTGCACTCCTATAATAACCGTCATTGTTTCACGCTGCTCTTACAGGTGGATTCGGCTCCAGGCTCTGTCAATGGCCTCCAGCCTATGCCTTGACGTTGTTGAAGTTGTGGCACTGTTTCTTGTAACTTGCAGATTGAAACAAGCTTACAACTGCGTCATGATATTAATGAAACATATTTTGAATGTTTTAATTTTAACTTGTTTGGACTGCTAATAACACTAGTCTAGTGACCATTCAATTAAGGAATGTTCTTAATACGGCGTTATTGTCACGCACGTACCAACAAGGATATGAAGCTGTCACGTACCTCGGGAGAACACGTTTCTAGATGTGTTGGTTTCCTAGAAGCGTGCATCGACACTCCTGGAGAATAGCGCATCTACTTGACATCTGTAGGGTTTAAATAATTTACTTCCGAAATACGATTGCCTTTTGCGATACAAAGTTTGTATATGCCCGTTTTCAGAAATAATTTTCATCTACAGAACTGTTTAAGTATCAGGTGAGCCCAAGATTAGCCACTCTAATCCAGACTAGAGCTTATATGCTGTTAATGATAGTGATCACAGCTGATGGGGGTGGGGGAGGGGGAGGGGCTGGTTGGTGTAGGGGTGGGGGGAGTCATGGGGATGGTCGTGGGATGTAGGGGTGGGGGGGTCATGGTGTGGTGGGGGGTCATGGTGGGTAAAGGCGTTGGGGGGTAGTTGGGGGTATTGGTAGTGGTGATGTTGGCTGGGGGGGGGGGGGGGGGGTGGAGGGGGGTGATGATGTGATGGGGGGCGTGGTCAGGGGATGGTCGTTGGGTGTAGATGTGGGGGAGGGGGTTGGGAAGGTTTTTGTTTGTTTATTTGTGATTTAACGCCGCACTCAGCAATATTCCACCTGTATGACAGCAGCGGTCTGTAAATAATCGAGTCTGGACCAGACAATCCAGTGATTTGACATCATGAAAATCGATCTACACAATTAGGATCGATGACATGCATCAACCAAGTCAGCGAGCCTGACCACCCGGTCCCGTTAGTCGCCTTTTACGACAAGCATAGTGACCTTTTACGGCAAGCATGGGTCACTGAAGACCTATTCTACCCCGGATCTTCACGGGTGGGATTGGGAAGGGGTGGGTTTGGGTGGGGAATATAGGTTAGATACCCTTTGTCAAATCAACTGCAGTTACCTTGACATGGGCTTTGAGCGTAGCGAAGACAGAATATGGAAGCAGAAATGTACAAGATTTGTGCTTAAACCTCCCGGATTAACGAATAAAGGCTACGGTTTCTGCACACCGAAACACCATTCGTGCTGAAATTACTATTCTGTTTAGAACGTCCGAATAATATGTCGTGATTGACGATTGTCCCAGGAAAAATATAATTTCTTTATACGCATATCCGCAGCACCGGTTAGTGATAATGTACCCCAGGCGACACTACAATCTGATGAAGGGCTCTACATGTGATGAACACCTGTTTTGTATCAGTATGTTTCATTATGCAATATGTCATAACCCGGGAGGGTGTTACGTGATATGTATCCCCCTGTTTCATATCAGAAATAAACAATGGTTACATAACTGATTATTTCGCAAATGTCAATAACCGAAATATACAAGTCATATGACGGATTCTTAATATTCCCAAATGTCATTATCTGAAATATACTAGTCATATGACTGATTTTTAATTTCCCAAATATCATTATCTGAAATATACAACAGTCATATGACAGATTTTTAATATTTCCAAATGGCATTATCTGAAACATAAACGGTCATATGACAATGATTGTATCTATTCTGAATGGCAGAATCTGAAATATGCAAGATTATACGATATCATGTCAGTGTGTGAAATGAGTGTCTACAAATATGTAATAAATTTCCCGCTATACCTTAACGTGTCGCGCGTCATTTGATTTTATGCTGACCCCCAAAAACTTACACCTCGTGATAGAGGTGTTGAGGTACTTTTCGCCTGGCCAATCTATTCAGTAATTAATCAGTTTCTTGTTGAGAAGTCTAATTATAGATTTTTTGCTATCAATATAGGCCATTGTGAGGTCGCGTCAGGCTGAGCTGATGTATTTCAGGTGATGTATATTTCCATTAGCACACGAGGTCAATATAGGTGTAATAGACTAGGTGCGTGTATATTTCATATCGGTGGTATTCGTCATTGATGACTCAGAAGCGCGGGACTAAATATTGATATAAAATAACATACTGCAGTTCATTGTCATAATGCTGAACTGTAGACGTGGTAGATAACACGTGTGGCCATCTAACATAATATTAGCCATTGTAGGCAATCTATATAAGACTAATGCATCCAAACGGCCGTGAAGATTCGGGGTTAGAATAGATGCAGGTATATATATACTCTATCAGATCCACCCGTGAAGATGCGGGTTAGAATAGGTCTTCAGCAACCCATGCTTTTTGCAAGGGGCGACTCACGGGATCGGGTGGTCAGACTCGCTGACTTTGTTGATGTATGTCGTTTCCCAAATGCGTACCTAGATGCTCATGATGTCAATCACTGGATTGTCTGGTCAGTACTCGATTATTTACAGACCGCTGTAATATAGCTGGAAATTCCTGAGTGCGGACTTAAAAACAGCAAACAACGAAATTACTAAATTTGATCTGATAGTCAGGCTTGGTGATTTGATTGATTGTGCGTTATCGTACAATCGGTTCCGAACGTTGGTCATAATATCAGCCGCTGGTTTATCTAACACAGACTTGATTATGTACAGGCTGCAGTGAAATAGCGAGAATACTGCTGACTGCGGCGTTCGACAACATTCACTTACTGTCTCGGTGGACGGTTGCAACGTTTAGTCGTGATGAGGGTGTTACTTGTGGTTAGACCACCTCAAAGTGTCTGGTACTGATTTGACTATAGCTTGCAACAAAACTTTCATTTTAATAGGTTTATTGGCAGATGTTAAACTGAAATCCTAAATGTATCTTTAATGGTCAAAATTACTCCAGCGTCACGTCTAGGGTCATGACAAAGTTATAATGTTTTAGATGGGTGCAACGAAAATCATATTCGTGGATACCTGGTGATACTCCCACTATACCTCTTCAAGCGGTACTTTGATCTGTCAGTGTTAAATTAATAGCATCCCTGATAAACAATTTTTTTTTTTTTTTGGTTTGTTGTTTAACGCCGCACTAAGCAATATTCCAGCGATATGACGGAGGTCTGTAAAATAATCGAATCTGGACCAGACAATCGAGTGATTGACAACATGAGCATCGATCCACGCAATTGGGATCGATGACATGTATCAACCAAGTCAGCGAGCCTGACCACCCGATCCCGTTAGTCGCCTTTTACGACAAGCATAGCCGCCTTTTACGGCAAGCTTGGGTTGCTGAAGACATATTCTACCCCGGATCTTCACGGGCCCCCTGATAAAACAAAATACCGCAGTCTGCCCAAATTCGAAGTTAAAACATGAACATTCGATCAAACACATAAGTATCAGAACAAACTTCTCAAGCGGTAGAACATTTTACAAATGGAAAAAATGGTTCTCATAAACTAGGATCAATGGTGAATAATTACTTTTTAACATGCACCAATCAACTCAATCACCGGCTCTGTGGCCTGATGCTGCAGGTATATGCATGTTGCTGTGAACCTGTCAATGTGCACGACTCGGCACCAGATGCACCAAGATAACCCAGTGTGCAATGGCCTTCTGTTTAGTGGTGGCTGTCGACAGTCAATACACAGTAATTTAATTTTATTGCATGTACCAGCCCAAGAGGGTGAACAGCGTTCTATTGTATGGTCACAGGTCGCACGACGACAAATTACGTACAACACAACGTCAGATTTTGTGTCTTTGCTGAGTAGGATATTCGTAATATAGGATTCAGAGACCATGTACCGATGTTTGAAAACTTGGAGTATATCATAGCCTCGATTAAACTAGTCTCACGTGAGTAAAGAGTAAAGACCCTTCCTGTATGTCCTAAGCGACCACAACTTCACAATAACAATGATTCCTACAAAATACACTTGTAATATGCTCACACAGTTTCTGGACCGCCTCTTATGGTAGAGCGTCCGCCCCGGAGAGTGGAAGGTCCGGGGTTCGATCCCCGGCCGCGTCATACCAAGAGTCGTTAATAGATGGTACTTGTTGTTACCCTGTCTGGCGCTAGGCATTAAGGGACTGGTCGAAAACAGGGACTGGTCGGCTCGGAGTCAGTATTCTGTGACTGAGTAGGGTATTCATGTTAAACTGCGGCATGGTATCTCAGTGTGCTAGCACTATAAAATCGGCATTAGTCCGGACTAGTACAAGCACACACACACACACACACACACACACACACACACACACACACGTCACTATATAAGTTCTATAATCAACGTGACGTTGAACCCCATCTCACCTCACCTCACCTGAAACAGCTTCATATCTGAACATGACTAGAGTGTCGTATTCAGGCCACGTGTTACGTCAGGACCTCCAGCCTTTAGGTGTTGATCGATTTTTTCTCTAACCGTGCAAATCAATGTCATTCCCAGTCGCTGGTTCCTGAGACTGAGATGTGTTACCGATCCGGCTTTAAATTGTACTCACTCACTCACTCAGTATATATCTCATGAAGTAAACATTAAACACTCTCCATGATTGTGAGTGAGTGTAGTGTTGCGCCGCTTTTAGCAATATACCAGCAAAATCACGGCGGGGGACACAAGAATGTTTCTACTCGACTCCGGGTGTCACGGTTTTCTAATCTCAATCCAAACTGGTTATATCCGAAAGACGAATATATATGTATATATATTTATATCCTTAACAGTAGCGTACACAGCCTCACTGCGTGTACAGGGTTGCTGCTGTGATTGTCGTAAGAGGCGACAAACGGGATCGGGTGGTCAGGCTCGCTGACTTGGTTGGTGCATGTCATCGATCCCAATTAGGTGGATCGATGATCATGATGTCAATCCTGGATTGTCTGGTTCAGACTCGATTATTTACAGACCGACTTCATATAGCTGAAATATTGCTGATTGCGGCGTTAAACAACAAACAAAAGCAAACAAACAAATCTTACCATTCTCGTTCTCCTAGATATCACCACTGTGGTACGTCAGTGACCTACAGATGCCATTTTCTTTGACATCAAGCTAATGCGCCATAGTGTACGCAGCGTAATACCTCACTCACTCACTCACTCACTCACTCACTCACTCACTCACTCACTCACAACATGATATGACAAAGCCGTCTCACAGTCCCGGAACCATATTATTTTCCCTTCCGATCGGCCCTTACTGAGATGCCATAGCCCTAAATGAAGCAAGTCTAGATTTTTCGCGTTCGGAATTTCCCATGTTTTTGGGCTCCTTTTCAACTTCAATGCAGTTGCTTGTTTCAATCAAAATAATATAGTTTCAGAGACTAGGTGTCAGTCTATGATACCCTTTCACTATCAGTTACTTTCGATCAGAGCCAAAACTTATTGAGCTTTTTTTTCTATGGAACTTTTAGAAGTTTCTCGATAACACGGTTCAAAGACATGCGGTTTTTGGATGAAACTGACAAGTTCTCAAGTAAATCAATAGATTTGATAGAGAAGTCTGATTACATCATTACTGAGCGGTCCCTTTGATGCGCTGGGATAGACTGGAGGATGTATGAATTATGTAGGTTTCAAGTCCTATCAGCCCGTGCAACATCTGTAGGGAGGCGAGCCAACGATCACTGAAACTTTTATAAGGCGGACGCTGGTTCAGACGAGGTCGTGTAGGGCTGTAGCCCATGGCGATCATTGATCTGGGATGAGTGTTGAGATTGGGAAGATGCTGGCGCGGACCGCCGTGACTTGCATCACAGGTCAGATTGTGTAATCTGACATGTTGCACCGGAGTCAAAGGGATTGTTTTTAACCTAAGAGGATATTTCTTTCAATTATTAATCATATGTATTGTCTTCAACAAACAGCAAGATTTCAAGGATGCACTGGCGCCTTGAACACATCCACTGTACGGACATTGGAGGATCGTGGAGTCTTGATGTCGGCGCCTTGAACACATCCACTGTACAGACATTGGGGGATCGTGGAGTCTTGATGTCGGCGCCTTGAACACATCCACTGTACAGACATTGGAGGATCGTGGAGTCTTGATGTCGGCGCCTTGAACGCATCAACTGTACAGACATTGGAGGATCGTGGAGTCTTGATGTCGGCGCCTTGAACACATCCACTGTACAGACACTGGGGGATCGTGACGTCTTGATGTCGGCGCCTTGAACACATCCACTGTACAGACATTGGAGGATCGTGGCGTCCTGATGTCGGCGCCTTGAACACATCCACTGTACAGACATTGGGGGATCGTGGAGTCTTGATGTCGGCAACTTGAACACATCCACTGTACAGACACTGGGGGATCGTGACGTCTTGATGTCGGCAACTTGAACACATCCACTGTACAGAAACTGGGGGAGATCGTGGCGTTTTGATGTCGGCGCCTTGAACACATCCACTGTACAGACATTGGGGGATCGTGGAGTCTTGATGTCGGCAACTTGAACACATCCACTGTACAGACATTGGAGGGATCGTGGCGTCTTGATGTCGACACCTTGAACACATCCACTGTACAGACATTGGAGGGATCGTGGAGTCTTGATGTCGGCGCCTTGAACACATCAACTGTACAGACACTAGGGGATCGTGGAGTCTTGATGTCGGCAACTTGAACACATCCACTGTACAGACATTGGAGGGATCGTGGCGTCTTGATGTCGGCACCTTGAACACATCCACTGTACAGACGTTGGAGGGATCGTGGAGTCTTGATGTCGGCGCCTTGAACACATCCACTGTACAGACACTAGGGGATCATGGAGTCTTGATGTCGGCGCCTTGAACACATCCACTGTACAGACATTTGAGGGATCGTGGCGTCTTAATGTTGGCGCCTGTACATGTCGTGAATGCCCTACACCCACCTACACAATCTAGTCATCCTTGGTTGCCAGAAATGTGGTAACCTCGAATCACTCAAATTTCAATAATCGAACGCACGTATTGTAATATTAGATAGAATACAATAATTTACTCACTCACTCACTCACTCACTACTTCAGGAGGCCCAGGACCTGGCTCCTTGCCCCACCCACCAGCTACTTCCCAGTGCCCCCTCCCTACAAATCCCACGACCCCCCACCCCAATACAGCTATACAGACCCTGCGTACAGACACATACATACGCACACAAACACATATATACGCACACAAACACATATATACGCACACAAACACATTTATACGCACACAAACACATATATACGCACACAAACACATATATACGCACACAAACACATATATACGCACACAAACATATATATACGCACACAAACACATACATACGCACACAAACACATTTATACGCACACAAACATATATATACGCACACAAACACATACATACGCACACAAACACATATATACGCACACAAACACATATATACGCACACAAACACATACATACGCACACAAACATATGTATACGCACACAAACACATATATACGCACACAACAAACACAACTCCTACGCTGTAAGCAAGGCTACACCAACAATCGCAAATTTCGTAACCTGCTTATTTCACAAGCCTAGGAGATCCTACACACAACGTTCCTATCCTCAACACAAACAAACGGCCCTCCGCTGAGTGTACAGTTTCACAAGGGTACGTCTATTTCAAATACCCAGTCACCAGCTTATCCCCTGTTTTATCGCATACTTGACTCGATAAACAGTAGTAAACAAGGGGCCCATCCCTTCCCCTCCCGTGGCCCGACCATCATGCGAACAAGTTCTCTTCAGTTGGATGTCACCGACCAGGCACCCTGCCAGATCAACACGTGACGTAAGTGCTGAGTCGGCACATTGGTTCGGCCGCCTTTGCTCCCAGTACTAGCCTTGCTCCTAGGCTGCACTGAAAGAAAAGTCCATGGATGTAACGTAATTCTTTCCTCCTAATAGCTAAGTCTAGATATACGGACAGTACAGTCTCTTATAGGGACATTTGCTCTTATTATTTACATAATCTAGAACTTATGATTTAAACTAATAATTATTGCCTAGAGATTATACTAATTATTGTGCAAGTCTACTCGCAGTTCGTACATGCTTCATGTGACGTGTTTCTTGCACAAGGAACCATCCACTTGCCCGTCTTTCCGACCGTCGTGTAGTTCAGCAGCGTTATGTGGACGTGTGTGTGTGTGGTTCCTTACATAAAAAAAGAAAGCTTTCACAACAAACAAACCAAGGGATACGGGAGTGCCCCCAAAGCGTCAAGAAATGTTTAAATTACTTTAAGGTGCTCATCGCTGTCTCCTTAAGAATTAAAATAACAAAGTGTCCTTGGAAAAAGATATTTTTGCCACATCGGGCAAATTTACACATCATCCTAGGGCAGTCTCCTTAACGTCAGCAGCAGTAGAGGGAGAGAAGAGAGAGAGAGAGAGAGAGAGAGAGAGAGAGAGAGGGGGGGGGGAGAGAGGGAGAGAGAGAGAGCGAGAGAGAGAGAAGGATATATATAGAGAGAGGGAGAGAAGAGCGAGAGAGAGAGAGAGCGAGAGAGGGATATATATAGAGAGAGGGAGAGAAGAGAGAGAGAGGGGGATATATATAGAGAGAGGGAGAGAGCAGTAGCCTTGACGAAGCAGCGGCTGCCGAAGAGATAACATCACATCATAGATTGACAACGTGGTCGACGGCGGCAAATCAATATTTGCTATTTAATTCAATACCGGGGGCTTTGTATAAATCAGGATATAGGTTACTTCGATCTTTCGGCTTCAGGTTCAATATATATGTATACTACTCTATTTTTGATAAGAATGTTTGTTATCTTTCCATGACATCTTCTGATTATCCCTATCAAAAGCTGAATGGTGTGCGTTCGTGCGTGCGTGCGTGCGTGCGTGCGTGCGTGCGTGCGTGCGTGTGTGTGTGTGTGAACAAGTGGTATATGTATGGCAGTCACTCCTACGTCCGTATACTTTCAGCAACCCATTTTTTTGTTACAGTAAAACTACAACCGAGATCATATTATGAATAAAACCAAATAATATGACACATATTTCTATATTTCAATATGACTGAACAAATAATACACATGGATAGAGTCAACGCTGTTATTATTAAATATATCATTACGAGATAATGCACAGCTATGCACACATGCACATGGTCACGCGGCTGCCAGCAATGTTCCAGCCAGACATCGTCGACAAGTACGGGATCCAGTCTGGGTCAGGCAAACCGAGGGTTGATAGTATAAGCAAGGAACACCAGCGCAGGTGAACGATGATATGGCAAGCCGTTTATACATTTATTACGGAATTAAAGATATCTTGAATTGTTTTAAAGATATCTCGAATTGAATTGAAGATATCTTGAATTGAATTGAAGATATCTTGAATTGAATTGAAGATATCTTGAATGGAATTGAAGATATCTTGAATGGAATTGAAGATATCTTGAATCCAATTGAATATATCTTGAATGGAATTGAAGATATCTTGAATCGAATTGAATTTATCTTGAATTAAATTGAAGATATCTTAAATGCAGATAATTGTAGATATCTGCAATAAAATTTAAGATATCACGAAATGAATTAAGGATATGTTGAAGCGTATTACTGATATCTTGAATAGAATTGCTGATATCTCAAATTCGATTACTGATATCAAAATATGATTTAAAGGTATCAAAATGTCATGTTTTGTTATGATGTCAATAATTCAATTCCTGATATCTTGAAACTAAATACAGATATCATTTATTAATTTTTGATATCTTCAATTGTTGCCATTATTAAAGATGTTACATTAATAATGTTACTTAAATTAGATAACTGATATCAATAATTGATATAAAGATATCATCAAAATTATAAATGATATCTTTAATTGGATTTTTGATATCAGTAACGGTGAGAATTAATGATATCTTGAATTGAATTAAAGATATCTCTAATTGAATTAAAGATATCTCTAATTGAATTAAAGATATCTGCAATGCATTTGTGGATATGTATAACTTATTTCAAGATATCTTGAATTGACTTTAAGATATCTTGAATTTATTTCTAATATATTTATGTACTGTAGGATGGTAATTGTTTAATGATATCTTAAATACATTTAGAGATATCACAAACTAATTTGTTTATATCACGTTAACATTTTAAGATATCACAATTTTATTTATGGATATCAGAAATGAATTTAAGATATCTTAAAATATATCTGTAATTCCGTAATAAATGTGAAAACGGCTTGCCATACGATGACACACATGCCCCTCATCGCGTGATGAGGTTAGGTCATGATGCTGATCTAGCCTACCACTAAAACACTTCCTAGTACTGAATGAGACACATTATATATCGGTATTTACCTAGTACTGACATTTGAGACGAAACGTCATCGCGTTTTCTGTAAAAACACGGTACCAAGGTGTACCAGGTACAGATGTAGCCTTACTCCAAGTCTGTACTGAAAGAAATGGATGTGTAGTTATACTATCCTCCTAATAGGCAAGTCTAGATATGAGGTCAGTACAGGACTCCAGTCTCTTATCGGGACAACTTATTATTTACATAATCTAGAAATTAATATTTGAACTAATAATTATTGCCTTGGAGACTTGCGCAAGTCTAGTACAGATGCGGAGAAGTTCACATGTATTCTTATCAAGCGTACAGTACACCGATATTGGAAAAGTAAACGTGGCTTAATGGACTCGGCCTCTTCAGCCTCCGTTATTAATACGTTGTGAATTGATTTTCTTAAACAATCCTAAAAAAAACCTTTGCATTATGCAAACTGTCTGGGCGATAACGAGTTCGGGCGAGTTCGCACTTTGTAACCTATCAACACATTTCGAGCGACATATACACCACCTCTATCGACCAGTGTATTTGTACACTCTATAGGTCGACTTTACATCCAGGGACCCATTGACGCTTTTTGTATCATGAAGTGCACGCTCTCCTTCAAAACGTCCATCGATTTTTAAAAGTGTAGTGTTCGAAGATCGATAAAGCCCCCCGCACAGTTTCGCATAATCGATGGCACTGGCAGCTAATCAATTGAGAGAGATAGGTCAATAGGTCAAGGTCGTATGCAGATTGGTTCCAGGTGGACGGCCATGAGGTATTCTTGATTTAAACAGAACGTACCGTGACGTACTTTGCGGCTCGTGTGTATTCTATCACATGATATTGAAGCTTCTTTGACGGGGAAGATAGTGTTGTCTGCGTAGGCGCACCCAGTAACCTCTGACGTCAGAATGCCATTCACAGCTGCGCGGGCTGCACATGGCGGCAGAACGCTGCGCTCTTCGCTGTGGAATCAATGCGCGCCCTCTCGTGCTTCTGCTGAGAACTATTTAGCACAACTTCGTTTATTAATTTTCTCACAATTGTTGTTGCAATTGATTATTTCTTTCCACCGGCTAAGAAAGTTACAGCCCCAGACAAGGGCTATATTAGCCCAAACAAAGGATACACCAGCATAGAAGCAGTCAGTTGGAAGTTCGCGTTCACGCAGCCGATTAGACTAACCCCAAGTCTCTGAATACATATAATTTTGATAGAAACAAACAACTACATTTAAGTTAAAAGGAGCCCCACTGAGGTGGGCGAATCAGAACGTGTAGAAAATCTAGACTTGCTTCAATTAGGACTCTAGCATTACATTAATGGCTGGAAGGACGGGAAAATAATTGGTTCAGGGACTGTGAGACAGGCTAGCAACCGACGTACACCGAATCATTTATGAAATCATACGTGTTCAGGCAATATGTAGACACGTGATCAGGCAATATGTAGACACGTGTTCAGGCAATGTGTAGACACGTGATCAGGCAATATGTAGACACGTGTTCAGGCAATATGTAGACACGTGATCAGGCAATATGTAGACACGTGTTCAGGCAATGTGTAGACACATGTTCAGGCAATATGTAGGCACGTGTTCAGGCAATATGTAGACACGTTTTCAGGCAATATGTAGATACATGTTCAGGCAATATGTAGGCACGTGTTCAGGCAATATGTAGAGACGTGTTCAGGCAATATGTAGACACGTGTTCAGGCAATATGTAGACACATGTTCAGGCAATATGTAGACACGTGTTCAGGCAATATGTAGAAACGTGTTCAGGCAATATGTAGACACGTGTTCAGGCAATATGTAGACACGTGTTCAGGCAATATGTAGAAACGTGTTCAGGCAATATGTAGACACGTGTTCAGGCAATATGTAGGCACGTGTTCAGGCAATATGTAGACACTCGTTCAGGCAATTTGTAGACATGTGGTTCAGACATGTGTTCAGGCAATATGTAGACACGTGTTCAGGCAATATGTAGACACGTGTTCAGGCAATATGTAGCCATGTGGTTCAGACATGTGTTCAGGCAATATGTAGACACGTGTTCATGCAATATGTAGCCATGTGGTTCAGACATGTGTTCAGGTTGGCACGTGTTCAGGCAATATGTAGAGACGTGTTCAGGCAATATGTAGACACGTGTTCAGGCAATATGTAGGCATGTGGTTCAGACATGTGTTCAGGCAATATGTAGGCACGTGTTCAGGCAATATGTAGCCATGTGGTTCAGACATGTTTTCATGTTGGCACGTTTAGAGGTAATATGTAGGCACGTCTTAGGCAATGTGTTGCATATTCTCAGCCATGAGTTCAACTATAAATGCAGGTATGCATATATTCGCTTGTAACAGCAGTCATGTGTATGAGTAGATGAGAGTGTTTTTAGCCTTATTGCATTGTGTGATTGTTCCACAAAAGGGTTTACAGAAAGAAAGCCCTGTTTCCCTAAGTGCCCGGCTGTTTCAGCAACCCTCAAAGGGGACTGGTGAAGGCCGTCAGGCATGATCCACTGCAGGCACGCGAGAAGGGCGGGGGTCAGAGGTCACAGTGAGCCACACGTTGTGGGTAATGATGGAGGAGTGATGTCGTCACTGCAGTTATCGCAGGAGAGTTTCCAAGGGGAGAGGAACACAATCCTTGCCAGCTGGTGAACTTCAGCTGCCATGTTGCGAGGTGGTATGTGTGATTGTTTCTCTTGTGATGGAGATAGTCACCGCCCTCACACGTGTTATCATACCGGCAATCACCCTAGCGTACATCTTTGTTTGGTTTGTCTGTCTGTCTCCCTGTCTCTGTCTGTCTGTCTTTCTGTCTTTCTCTCTATCTGGTTGGTTGGTTGGTATTTAACGCCGCTGTCCTCAATATTCCAACTATATGACGGCGGTCAGACGATCCAGTGATTGACATCATGAGCATCCATCCACGCAATTGGTATACGATAACATCAACCAAGCAAACCTGACCACCCGAGCCGGTTAGTCGCCTCTTACGACAGGCATGGGTTGCTGAAGGCCTATTCTAACCCGGATCTTCATGGGTACCAGTGTACATCTAAATACAATACTACCCACAAGGCGGTTGCACTGATCACACTAGGACGCATCGGGAAAAATTCATTCATTCATTCATTCATTCATTCATTCATTCATTCATTCATTCGGGGGCGGTCGGGTAGCCTAGTGGTTAAAGCGTTCGCTCGTCACGCCGAAGACCCGGGTTCGATTCCCGGCATGGGTACAATGTGTGAAGCCCATTTCTGGTGTCCTTCACCGTGGTATTCCTGGAATATTGCTAAAAGCGGCATAAAACCATACTCACTCACTCGTTTATTCAATCATTGGTGGGATCTCGTACAGCGTACAGATGGTGGAGTGAATCAGAACTGGGATCTCGGTGTACAGGCTAGTCTGTCATACAGACCCTGAAACAAATAATCTAATACAGCCTATGCAAGTCTATAATAGTGGGCATGTCCAGATTAATGCAGTTTCTGAAAGTGAAGAGAGTCTCTCGTCTCCCTTTTATTATATTTTATTAAGATAATTTAACCACTGTTTTATTTCTGAAAATATGTTCATTTCAGAGACTAGATGTTAGTCGGTGTTAGGGCGCACAGCTTGGTGGATTGCAGCAGAACTGGGATCTCGGTGTTAGGGCGTACAGTTCACGTTCTGATTAAAAATTAAACGATGCATCCTCGTCAGGAGGAAATACCTACTTCTTTTTTTTTTGGGGGGGGGGGGGGGGGGGAAACGCTTTGAGTTTATTCGCTTCCTTAACTTTTTCTGTGTGCATATAAATTGAGAAACTGGCAAGGAAACACGCCATGAAGAGCAAATTTACTGTTGAACGTATCACTGAGCACCTATGACGTATGTTACATGTACTGTTGAACGTATCACAGAGCACCTATGACGTATCACTAAGCACCTATGACGTATGTTACATGTGCTGTTGAACGAATGACTGAGCACCTATGACGTATGTTACATGTACTGTTGAACGTATCACAGAGCACCTATGACGTATGTTACATGTACTGTTGAACGTATCACAGAGCACCTATGACGTATGTTACATGTACTGTTGAACGTATCACTGAGCACCTATGACGTATGTTACATGTACTGTTGAACGTATCACAGAGCACCTATGACGTATGTTACATGTGCTGTTGAACGTATCACAGGGCACCTATGGCGTATGTTACATGTGCTGTTGAACGTATCACAGAGCACCTATGACGTATCACAGAGCACCTATGACGTATGTAACAGGTGCTGTTGAACGTATCACTGAGCACCTATGACGTATGTTACATGTACTGTTGAACGTATCACAGAGCACCTATGACGTATGTTACATGTGCTGTTGAACGTATCACAGAGCACCTATGACGTATGGTACATGTACTGTTGAACGTATCACAGAGCACCTATGACGTATGTTACATGTAATGTTGAACGTATCACAGAGCACCTATGACGTATCACTAAGCACCTATGACGTATGTTACATGTGCTGTTGAACGAATGACTGAGCACCTATGACGTATGTTACATGTACTGTTGAACGTATCACAGAGCACCTATGACGTATGTTACATGTACTGTTGAACGTATCACAGAGCACCTATGACGTATGTTACATGTACTGTTGAACGTATCACTGAGCACCTATGACGTATGTTACATGTACTGTTGAACGTATCACAGAGCACCTATGACGTATGTTACATGTGCTGTTGAACGTATCACAGGGCACCTATGGCGTATGTTACATGTGCTGTTGAACGTATCACAGAGCACCTATGACGTATCACAGAGCACCTATGACGTATGTAACAGGTGCTGTTGAACGTATCACTGAGCACCTATGACGTATGTTACATGTACTGTTGAACGTATCACAGAGCACCTATGACGTATGTTACATGTGCTGTTGAACGTATCACAGAGCACCTATGACGTATGGTACATGTACTGTTGAACGTATCACAGAGCACCTATGACGTATGTTACATGTAATGTTGAACGTATCACAGAGCACCTATGGCGTATGTTACATGTGCTGTTGAACGAATGACTGAGCACCTATGACGTATGTTACATGTGCTGTTGAACGTATCACAGAGCACCTATGACGTATGTTACATGTACTGTTGAACGTATCACTGAGCGCCTATGACGTATGTTACAGGTGATGTTGAACGTATCACTGAGCACCTATGACGTATGTTACATGTACTGTTGAACGTATCACAGAGCACCTATGACGTATGTTACATGTGCTGTTGATCGTATCACAGAGCACCTATGACGTATGTTACATGTGCTGTTGAACGTATCACAGAGCACCTATGACGTATGTTACATGTGCTGTTGAACGTATCACAGAGCACCTATGACGTATCACTGAGCAACTATGACGTATGTAACATGTGCTGTTGAACGTGTCACAGAGCACCTATGACGTATGTAACATGTACTGTTGAACGTATCACAGAGCACCTATGACGTATGTTACATGTACTGTTGAACGTATCACTGAGCACCTATGACGTATGTTACATGTACTGTTGAACGTATCACAGAGCACCTATGACGTATGTTACATGTACTGTTGAACGTATCACAGAGCACCTATGACGTATGTTACATGTACTGTTGAACGTATCACAGAGCACCTATGACGTATGTAACATGTACTGTTGAACGTATCACTGAGCACCTATGACGTATGTTACATGTACTGTTGAACGTATCACTGAGCACCTATGACGTATGTTACATGTACTGTTGAACGTATCACAGAGCACCTATGACGTATGTTACATGTACTGTTGAACGTATCACAGAGCACCTATGACGTATGTTACATGTACTGTTGAACGTATCACTGAGCACCTATGACGTATGTTACATGTACTGTTGAACGTATCACTGAGCACCTATGACGTATGTTACATGTACTGTTGAACGTATCACTAGGCACCTATGACGTATGTTACATGTACTGTTGAACGTATCACTAGGCACCTATGGCGTATGTTACATGTGCTGTTGAACGTATCACTGAGCACCTATGACGTATCACTGAGCATCTATGACGTATCACTGAGCACCTATGACGTATCACTGAGCACCTATGACGTATCACTGAGCACCTATGACGTATCACTGAGCACCTATGACGTATCACTGAGCATCTATGACGTATCACTAAGCACCTATGACGTATCACTGAGCACCTTTGACGTATCACTGCACCCAACTTGCTGGTTCAAGTTTATATGAATATGCGAATAAAACACGTCATTAAGATGAACATTAAAATTAATTGTAAACACCAATAATTAGGCTCTATTTTAGTCATATATTTTTTTAAATCATAATGCTTTCGTGTTGATGTAAGATGTTGTGTACGCCTGTATGATCTTGTTGGAAAAATAATTGGAAAGTTATTGCCCAGTCAATCTCTTACGCATGCGCATTCGTGCGAACTTGGGTGGGCATTCCATCGACCTCCATCCTAGCCTTGCTCCAAGGCTGTATACAGAATCTATATATAGTAATTCTATCCTTATAATAGGCAAGTCTAGTAGGCTTCCAGTCTTTTATAGGGACAACTTCTTATTATTTATATATCTAAAATCATGATTTAAACTAATAATCATTGTCTTAGAGACTTGTGCAAGTCTACAACCACCCAAGCGTTCCCCGATACCGAGACTATACAAAACGACGTTCTGTCTCCCTGCTGATACACAACGACGTACACTGAAAAAACATTTAGTTGTATACAAATGGCATCTTTTTGTATTTTAGAACACAATTATAACTGTGTCATATGAATAACAATGTCGACAGTTGCTATCTTTAATATTATTCAAACCGAAACAACGTCACAGCTTTTTCCGATACTGACATATGATTCTGTATGTCACAGTTCAGGCTGTACAACGCGTGACCCAGTGACCTAGATACCCACCTCTGTGGCAGTCCGGTCGCTCGGATCACCAGCTGTGAATCACGTTCAACTGGTTACTCATTCATTCCCCAGAATACAGCCATCTATACCGTCCGCGGTTTGTTATGTTAATTGAGATTTAAGAATTCAGCGTTTAGTCAAATTTGATCATGCATAACGCGTTTACCACATTCCTGTCACTTGAAAAGATTTATCATTACAGCTATGGGTGGCCAGCATCATCATAATAATGTTCAAAGCTGAGAAGACATAAATTTTAAGTGTTATTATTTTGTTTCTGTTTTGTTTAAACGACTATGTAAATTTGTCGAATGCCACAGCACTATTACCATCGGTGTCATCATCGCCATGGCAACAGTGAGTTACACGTGCTCCGAGTGCCCCCACAATGCACCGTGACGGATGTGCTTCAATGACATCGCTCTCGGTCGGGTGGTATATATGTTTCACAGAGGCCGTGTCTCGCTGAATCGTTGTTCCCGAATATCGGGGCATTTGCATGTGTAATTTGGGGTCCACATTCCTCTCCCTTCAGCAGGAATACACTCACTTAGAGTGCAGATGGGTGTTGA